>NC_064924.1:112608181-113307347 GCF_023897955.1 Schistocerca gregaria | reverse complement strand
TGTCCAGACCTTTGTCGAACGCTTGCATTCAAGTTTCATCAGCTGTTTTTAAACGAGTGAACTGTACACTTTTATTCCTTTGCACATTTTCAAAACAGTGTAAGTTATATTATTACGTAAATAACTTCCAATATCTGTGTATAGGCATGTTCTATAATGTTTTGAGAAGATGTTTACTGATTATTTCAAAGACCTATTTCATTTTTTGCATGACACTTGTATGACCTCCGATCCCAATTTTGGGCCCATGGCAGTTTTCACATACTTTATTTTACTTTTATTTGATCCTCAAGCACAAAGCGTCGCTATGAAGCACTTCCGATGAGCGAAATTGAAGAAATTGTAAATGAACCGAGCTTCATGGCTTCTTTCTGGTGATGATGGTGATGTGAGTAAGACCATTGACAGATCGTGTATATGAGATGTCTGACTGTGAAAATATATGTGAAAGTTCTGTTCCATCTCATGTGTCAGATTCCTTGGAAATTCATGCCAATGGAGAAAAGGAAAATGAGGAACATGCAGGCCAGCGAAAGAAGAAAGGGAAAGCTATTATCACTTTTAATTGGACAACAGAAGTTGCTACTTACTCTAAGACCTCTCCTGATGCAACAGAAATTGAACAGCGAAAATCCAATTTGGTAGCAGCACTAAAAGGAAAATCTGCTGCTGAGTGCTTTGAAGAATTTTTTGAAGAACAGTACAATAATCAAGGCTATGAGTTATCGAATTGATGCATAAAAACGTTCATTGGTATAGTCCTCTTTACTGGATACTATGCTTTCCCAGAGGAAAAGCTATACTGGAATGAAGATGAGGACTTTGATATAAGGTGTGTACGACAGTGTATCTGGAAATAAAGCGCCATCTTCAATGATAAAACACGCCTTAACAGAATCCCACCTGACTAAAGGAATAAACTGTCTAGACTTCGTCCGTTGATGGATTTACTGAATAATAATTTCATGGAATTTCAATTTTTTTCCAGACATCCCGAGCATTGAAGAGCAAATAGAACGATATTATGGACATCGTTAACTAAAACACTTCATTCGGGGGAAACTAGTCAGATTTGGATTAAAACAGTGGGCCATGTGCTGTTCTCAAAGGAGTTTCTGTTACCATATGTCAGTCTATGAAGGAAAATAGAAGAATACAAGGATGTTTCAGTTCTGAGACTTGGTGGATCACTTGTGTTGAATACGATTACTTTTCTACAGACATCTGAACTTAACAAAATATATTTTGATAACTTTTTCCCGAGCTTCCATTTGATGAAAGAGCTCTCGAAATGAGGGTAAGGGCAACTGAAACTGCCCGTATGAACCGAATGAACAACTGTCCAATAGGATCTGAGAACAGCATGAAGAAGAAACGAAGAGGAGTGTATGACCATAGGTTTGACAAGAATACGGAGATAATGGCAGTAATGTGGAACGATAACAATTGTGTAAAGCTGTTGTCAAACCATGAGGTAGTGCATCCAGTAAGTCAAGTAAAGAGATGGAGCAAATCTGAGAACAAAGAGTTGTAAGTTCCACAGCCAAGAATGATTTCAGAATATAACAGCCATATGGGAGGTTTGGACAAACTGGACTGGAATGTGCAGAAATATCATGTAAGAATTTGAGGTAAGAAATGGTACCTCCCATTGTTCACCAATGCATTAGATGTAACGTTGGTTAACGCGCACATCATCTACTGCCTCTCGAATGAAAATATTTCTCTGCTTCATTTCCGGAGGATGATGGCAAGGGCATATCTTCTTCAATCATCTGCTGCTTCTGATCCGAAAAGGGCAGGGCGTCCATCATACCCACGATCACCTGTTTCATGTGTTCCAGTTGAACTCAGGACTTCTGGAAACGGACATGTGATTGAACGCACAACATTAGTGAAACAAAAGAAAAAATGTGCAAGTTGCCAGAAAAATGTGAGGTAACAGTGTTCTGTGTGCAATGTGGGACTCTACTTAGATTATTTTGGTTGTCTGGTACAAAAAATAAAAGCAAATGTAAAAAGAGTGGCATGTGGCATGATCCCCATTTGGGGAGCGATTAAAATAAATCATTTAGTTAATGGTTACGGAATTTTTTAATTTTGTATTCCTTTTCCTTATCTCCATATCAGTCACGCAACACAGAAATAAATGTAGATCGAAGAAAAAAAATTGGTACTTAATGGGTTAAAACTTTTTATTTGCAATTAAACGAGCCTTGACTGTGTAAATTGCTGATTTGGAGAACATACTGCTTATTTATGTTGAAACAAATACATTATTTTGTCATGATCTACAATATTAAATTGTCGTTTTTCCTATTGTATCATCACAAAAATTTCGGTTGATACAGTGAGTGAAAATAGTACTCAAAATATTTATTGTAAAAATTTGTACTCTACCTAAATTTTTAACCTGTAAAACCCTGTTACTACGTATTCTACAAACGTAAAATCCGCTAGGTTGTAAATAGGGTGTTACGTGAATAGTATGGATGTTGCAAACTGAGGCCTAGAGCCAAGTCCACACTATCGTATCCTGAAGATGTTCCATTGCGTTCAGCTTAGGAATCTGGGCAGGCCAGTCCATTTCAAGAACGTCATTGAGCACAGAACACTATCTCTCAGACGATGCTTTATTAGAGGGTGCATTATTATTCTGATACAGACGGTCATAGTCTCTGAACTGTTCCTCACCCGCACGCGCTATGAAATGCTGTAAAATGTTTCTCTTCTTCCGCATTTAGCGTTTTCTGACGCACAGTTCGCGGTCGATATTCTAACTATAAAAAATGCCCCAAAACCGTAAAACCACCCCCCTCTGTAATTCACTTTTGGCACAACACGTGATGGCATTCGCCACACCCAAGTCCGTCCACGGGATTGTCAGAGTGTGTACCGTGATCCATCACTCCAGATCACTTCTTTTCCATCATGTACTGTCCAGTGCCATGACTCTTTATTCCACCTCGAGGGTCACAGAATACAGAATACTGAATATAGAAATGTAAGGTTTGTGAGGAGCTGTTCGATCATTGTACCCCACTGCTTTTAACTCCTTACGTAACCATGGCGCAAGCTGGACTTCTGGTATCATTTTGAACTTCCGCTGATTTCATGTAATTTTTTACAACCACCCTCCGTTATTCTTGACGGTGCTTGTCCATCACTACATGATGTCTCCCTGGTATTGGTTTAGGTGTGGTTGTTCCTTCGCTTTTCCACTTCACAATCACATCACCAATATTTGGCTTGGGCAGCTGTAGAAGTAGTGAAATCTCCCTGATGGGTTTGGTACTCAGGTGACATCCAATAATCAGTCCACGTTCGATGTGGCTGTGGTCTACTGTTATGACTGTTATTGTTTCTCGACTGACAACACAATACCACCCGACTTCTTTGATACCGATGCGTCCGTTTCGCCGCCAAGGAGTGGTCCATTCAACTTACATGTGGGCGTCCGGATACTGCTGATCAGATACTGCATATCCCACCGACTGTGTGTGCCAAGTGAAGCCATGATGCTTTAATGGGGAATAGTGGTATATTTAATAGCTATGGTTCAAATGTCTCCAAGCACTACGGGACTCAACATCTGAGGCTATCAGTCCCGCCGGTCGATGTGGGCGAGCGGTTCTAGGCGCTTCAGTCGAACTGCGCGACCACTACGGTCGCAGGTTCGAATCCTGCGTCGGGCATGGATGTGTGCGATGTCTTTAGGTTGGTTAGGTTTAAGTAGTTCTAAGTTCTAGGGGACTGATGACCTCATACAGTGCTCAGAGCCATTTGAACCATCACAAGTCCCCTAGACTTAGAACTACTTAAACCTAACTAACCTAAGGACATCACACACATCCATGCCCGACGCAGGATTCGAACCTGCGACCATAGCAGCAGCGCGGTTCCGCACTGAAGTGCCTAGAACCGCTCGGCCACCGCGGTCGGCTTAATAGCTATGTATTTGACTTTTTCCAACGCATGAAACTTCTTGTATGTGTTGTAAAGGGACTTACTCTTCAACACGGACGACAGGCCAGATGATGTCACTGTTGAGTATGTACTATTCCTTCCTCTCTGAGACAGTTTGATCTCTGAGTCATTCGTATCAGTGGATTGCTTTAATTTATTGATTTCGGAACGACAATAGAGGCTTTGATATATAATATTCACTCCTTTACTTGCACGATTTTATATTTGCTATCGATCCTTAAAAGACTGTTATAGCTGCCAGATAACCTCAAGATGTTTCGCCGGTAATGTAAAACATCTATTTTCAAAGTGAAATTTTCAGAGAATGAAGTCAAATACAAGGTGTGATCGCCTTTGAAACAGATTTTCCATCAACCACGTAAGTTATCGTGTGCTGTCCGTCTCACTGCTGCGACAAATAGCACATTTGATGCAGAGTCCTTTTAGCCATATGACCGCATATCTTCAGTAGTGAGGCCGGAAGTTACTCTTAATGCGCCTGGACTGTGTTTTAACGGCAGTATCTGTCGTAACCTTCACGGCTACGCAGTCAAACCGTTTACCGTTATATTTATGACTGAAGGGTATAAAAGTTACGACGGACGTTTCTTCAGCATATTAATGCATGGAAACGTTTAGTTATTTATATCATTATTTTCCTTGACGGAAATTCCAGACGACATTCTAGGTGTAACAGGAGAGGCGGTGATAAAGAATTGATTGTCTGCTTAGCTCCAAAGAGTTTATTAATAGCAATGAAGAATAGTAAATTCATACCGATCCTATTTCGCACTTTATGGAGACGCTTCTATACCAGTCTTGGCCCTCTCCGAAGTTAAGGCAGTATATTTTTTATGTAAAGATTTATGGTCTTATACAAACACAACTTCGTTTTTTGTGTGGTACACACCTTCGCTGTACGGTGTAGAGATATCAGTTTCTCTTTGGAATGGCTTTCATCACGTTTCAGTATTCTCGGCATGTTTCTTCGCTTTTGTTCCTGTTCGGTCGTACGATATTCTCGTTATTATTTAAAAAAATGAATAATCTTATATTACGATGTAAGAGTGTTGTACCTCGGTACAAGCCTCAGACCTTCGCCTCTAGCCTGGTCTGTAACAGAGGTTTAAAATATTTTTTTTCCTTATTAAATTATGGCATTTACTTTATATGTGCTTCAGTCTTTTTCTGAAAATATAATAATCACTCAATCAAATTGTTTCAAGGTGCATAATGGTCATGTACCTAGGGACAAATATTCGATTGGAATTTCAACGCTTTGAAATCAAGGAATTTTTTTCAGTACTGTGTCTGTTGGATTATTACTCGACTGCATACCAATACGTGAAATTAAATTAGGAAGAAATGTTATAAAAACAAGTTACAATTTAAATACATTTTGAAATAGAAGCTGTTGTAAACTAACACAAATTTCCATTTTCAAGGGAAGCAAAACTGTTAAAACACTAAAGAAACTCAGTTCATTTGCGAGTGCACGTGTTCAGTGTTTAAAGATCTTTTGTTTCAGCATACAAGGTTGTGCACGACATACGAAGTATGGCTTAAGTGTCCATATGTTATATAGATAGCTCTAAAAATATATAGAATTTTATATAGAATTAATATTTTACACTGACTAACATATTATTAGCAACCCGTACTAGCTTCGCACGGTTACCAAAGAGTAGTATAGCGGTAATTTGGCCACGGGTCACTGCGTAAAGTTCTGAAAATAAATCATGGAACAACGTCAAGTAACTAAACAGCGTCAATTTGATACAAACTACTGAACAGCATCACTTTCATATAAACTGTACGACTAAAGAAGCGCACACCAGTTCGCAGCACAAACGCGTTAACCGACTGCCACATCGCAACCTGCTAGCAATGCGAGAAGTGCATCGGAGGGGCCACAGCTCAAAACCCGACTGCAGATCCGTAGAGCAGCCTTCGCATACAGAAAGAAAAACACACTATGGTGTGGGACTTAAAGTCACCATGGTTAGCACAAAATATTTATAAATTATGTTCGCGAATTTCTCTCATGAATCAAGATATGTGTCAAAACGTTATCAAAATCCCAGCTGTAGGCTTCTTGCCACTTATCGTACGAAACGACGTATTTGCCATCATATTTTCGGAGAAAAAAAACCGGCTATAACGTGTAATGTTCATTCTTATTCGTTACATATGTCGAGATTACTAACCAAAGTGTAACGATTATTTTCAAACTGTTGCTTCTGTAGGTAGTTGATCTGAAATATCAGTTATTAATTACTCTGTACCACGAGGAATCCACTCCCATCGTGTGAATCGCGAGACCGATGGTGATCCACACCCGCTGACCATCTTAACGTGGAATCCTAAACACGTTTCGTTTCTGGTGAACCTCCACATCACTGACAGATGACAGATAGATAAAAAACAGAGATAAAAATCCGTGATCCGATTTGGACTCCATCCTGGGGCTATTCGATTTGCAGTAATGCGCTTTACTACTTTTTTTTATTTTAATCAAAGCCACCAAAGCACATCAGCCACCGACGCTAAACACTACTCCACACTTTTTTTTAAACGTCGGAAAGCCAACAAAAGTCCACGCAAACACATCCGTCCCTTCACCACATTATCCCTCAAATGCAGTCAATACCGTTTATACCGATATCGCTCTTAACTAGGTAATACCTGGTAACAGTGAAATCTAACGCTCCCGCCCAGACCACATGTAAACCCTATATTTAAAAATCACCTTATACGATTAGTTTATTGACAGTTATGATACAAAACGACATATTTGTTTTTATATTTTTGAAGAAATAAATCGTTTCTAAAGTGCAATGTTCATTGTTGCATGATATACGTTTCGGGATTACTAACGACAATGTAACGATTATTTTCAAACTATTGTTTCTGTAGATTTTTGATTTCAAAACAGGCGTTAAAACGAATGCATCGTTAAATGCAAAATGCTGACGCTCATCTTAAACGTATAAAGACAAAGTTATTTGAATATCTTCATTAGGAGAGTATATTGTAGTATACATTATAGTACTGAATTTTAAAGGTAAAGCAACTCGTTAAAAACTAAACAGCACAGTCTATCCTATGAATGTAGAAAACTAGAAAATTAAATTGCAGTATGTGTTAAAGAGCGAGACAAGATGCAGTGATCCGCCGACCCCTGTGTATAAATGAACACAATCGGCGAAACAGCTTTTCAAAGATAGAAGCTCGATATTGTGAGTATGATATACCCCGATTTGGCGCTTCGACATATTGAACTTTTAAAAGACATTTCAAAGAGTATTCATGTCTGTATCAACATATCAAAAACAGATGGCTAAGAGCAGGTATTAAAAAGTCCTCCCAAACACTTAAACACCTACGTTCCATTAAAAAGATTCGCAATGATCCAGAATTCTTAAATTTCTATCATAGATACAAAAAGATCTGCAGGAAGGTGCTGATTGCGGCAAAAAGTCATTTAATGACAAAATAATACATAATTCAGAGGATAAAAGCAAAGCAGTCTGTGATATTACAAAAAAGGAAACGGGGAAAGGCAAACAAAACGGAGAATAACATACTGCTAATTGAGCGGAATAAAATAATAAATGATCCACAGCACTTAGCAAACTACGTAAACGAGCATTTTTCAAGTATTACAGAGGAGTTACAGCAAAAATTCCCCCAAACAAATATAATACCTGTAAATAATGTTGGACTAAATACAATTATATTACTTCCAACCACAGAGAATGAAGTCAGTAAAACAATTCAAAAACTAAAACACAAAAGTCAGTAGGCTTAGAAGGAGCACCAATGTGTGTACTGAAACAATGCATAGGGATTATATAACGCCCCTTAACAAATATAATAAATGAATCCTTCACATCAGGGATATTTACAGAGTAGTTAAAACAGACAAGAGTTGTACCTTTGCTTAGGAAAGGTGATGCAGAAGACATAGAAAATTACCGACACATTTCCCTGCTGTCAGCATTCTCAAAAATAATAAAGGCAATTATGAAGGACAGATTAATGAATTACCTGAATAAACAAAATATTTTAAGGAATCACAGTTTGGTTTCCGAAGTGGCAAAAATATGGAGTCAGCCATAGTAGAATTCACAAAAGTTGTACTTGATGCTCTTGATAAAGATGAGTGTGTCACAGACATATTTTTGAATCTTTCTAAGGCGTTTGATACAATCGACCACAAGATTCTTTTAAATAAATTAGAAGCACTAAGAATAAGAGGGGTAGCTAATGACTGGTTTCGATCAACCTAACAGACAGGGTACACAGAGTAGAGATAACACATACTTTAAATAGATCCAAACATTTAGTAAAACACTTATCAGAACCGAAATATATTAATACAGGGTTTCCGCAAGGAACCAGATTAGGACCAATCCTGTTCCTGATATACATCAATGACTTTCCCAGTACTGTTACTCATGGTGAAAAAATTCTCTTCACTGATGACAGGAATATTATAGTCATTGAGAAAACAAGAGAACTCCTTGCGGAGAAAGGGAATGGAAGTTTATGATTGGTCAATAAGTAACAAAGTGACATTGAACACAAAGAAAACTAATGCCATGAATTTCAG
Organism: Schistocerca gregaria; assembly: GCF_023897955.1. NCBI lineage: Eukaryota > Metazoa > Arthropoda > Insecta > Orthoptera > Acrididae > Schistocerca > Schistocerca gregaria. The sequence continues at coordinate 113,298,766 of NC_064924.1, read as the reverse complement.
TTTGAAGAGGAAACATGACTTAAATTAAATGTAGATGGCACCTCTATAGACTGTAACAAATGACAAATTTCCAGGAATGAATATTGATTCTTAGTCGAAGTGCTATGAACACACAAAGGTACTTGCAAACAGAATGTCATCAGCATGTTATGCCCTTAGAATCCTATGATCAGTGTGTAACGTGCAGTGTATTTTAGTTACAAATTATTCATTCAATTCTTAGCTATGACATTCTTCTTTGGGGAAGAAATGCACAAAATATGTACACAGTTTTCAACGTCCAGAAAAGGGCCATAAGAATAATAACCAAAAATACTGCTCAAGCTCATTGTAAAGATCTTTTCATAATACTGGGGATTTTAACTGCTTCATGTGAATACATTTACGTCAGTTGTACACATCAAAAATAACATTGGTAATTAGTGCACAAACAGCTCTGTCCATGATCAAACAATGGGAGAAAGACAACTTAAATTTACCAAGAAAAAAGTAAACAAATAACTCAAAACAGCATTTTCTACCAAGGAATAAAATTGTACAATAAATTACCAAAAGAGATTAAGGAACTTTGCAACAATACAGTTATTTAAGAAGGCAGCTAAAAAGTACCTGTTATGCAATACTTTTATACACTGAAGGATTACTTAGCTAAAACAGATTAGGGGTTTGATAAAAAATGTTATACGAATAAGTAACAATTATAAAATATCCAACATTCCACATATCATTTTCACCTTATGTTTCTTCCTTCTTTTTTTTCCTATCTAGAAGTACTTACCCCCAAGTTATGCATAGCACAACACTAACACCTCTTCCTCTTTCGGAGCTCAACATCTCACTCTTTATGGGTAAATGCTGACTGTTTTTCAGGATAGCAAATGGAAAGTTGTGGTACAGGAAATGCACCAGAGATCACCAGTGTGTGTGTGTGTGTGTGTGTGTGTGTGTGTGTGTGTGTGTGTGTGTGTGTAGTATTATGAAACAGTGTGTATATAGTGAGTGCAGTGACTGATAGTAAGATATGAGTGAACAATGTGACATTAAATTGTTTAATAAGTTATTTGTAAAAAAAAAGTATACCAGAAGTAAATGTAATGATTTTCTCCAACTAGAAGTCTGTAAGTATGTGTAGACTAATTAGCTTACTTTAAATTGATATAAATTTGTAAATACTCTGACATGTCCTATAGCCTTGTACAAAGAGATCTACAGATGAATAAAGGTACTACTATTAGTCAAGGGCCACAGCCGCCGACCACTTTCACCATAACCCTGTCTGGTAAACCGGTGATTTAGCACATTAGAAAAATTTTCCTCATGTCGGGGAAATTGCGAGGCGTCGCAGTATGCTGTAAGCATGAACAACTGAAATGTCTAAAAGTCATCAGACGCCCCTCCTTCCCCACGCTCCTCACACCCATACACACCAGCGACAACAAAATGTAAAAAATGGGCAATTAACCACAACACGAAATTATACTTTGATTTCGGAAAGGACGAGGAATCAGGCTGAAGATAATGTCGGTGATGAAAGCAGTGGAAGAAGTTTGGTAAAGTAAGCAAGTTAATAAGCTGTTAATGACTCTGTACCAAGAAGCAGCCAGTCCCATTGTGTGAATGGGGAGACTGATGATGGTCCATACAACCTTCTAACGAACAGGCAGTGATAGCAGTTCAATGGGATTGGGGCACACCATTCTGTCATCGCGGCCAAGCAGGAACTATGTCGTGACCACAAGCCGCCTCAAGATGTCATTTTCCAGAAAGCTCACCGCAATATCAAATTTTCGAACATGACGCAATTTGAAATGAATGCGACCTACGCCACTAAGCGAAGCAAGACTCACTGGCTGTAAGAATGTCTTGGGTTGCCATATGTAGCTGGGACCTCGAAGCGACACTCGGTGATAAACTGTAGAAAAGAAATAAAAAATTTATTTAATGTAGTTATTTTTTATTTAGAACAGTTACATGGAACTTGTTACAGCGGAAGTAGTTGGTACCCCATACTTTTCGGAAGATTTCACCATTTTCAGTAAATCTTTTTTTTTTCCCTTTTACGTATTTACAAAAATTCCAAGCAAGTGAGCTTGTAGTTAGACTGACATTGTGAGATTGGTTCCACTGTTCCTTGCAGCAGGTGATTTCTTTCATCAGTCCACTGGGCAGACATCAGCGAAAATACTGTTTTGCAGAAAAGAAAACAAATATTCCCATGATTTGAGCAGATGGGTTTTGCGTTCAGGATTTTCGGTTTCCTTAAGAAACTAAATCCATCTTTCTTGAGTCACGCTTAGTTTCTAAAACTTTATTCAGATACATATGTTTTTGAAAACAATTGTCACCTGAAATATTCACACCATTTTTAGTCAGGTATGTAACAGTGAGTATGAAATAGCATCACCCGATCTGGGGATTCAGATAGTGTCATTCATGAAATACTTGATGTTTATTAAAAGAAATAGAATATTCTCTAAGTAATCAAATTCTGTGTAATACAAAGCCATCGTCTCTGCCTCAAATTTCGAAATTAGATTAATTATTTCTTGGTTGAGGTTCTCGTGCTTTAATTCTATCAAATCTATCTTGGTCTGCATGCCAGAAAAACTGACATTTTTCATTTCGTCCATACAGCTTTGAGTGTCGATTAATATATTTCTTATTTCAGTTATGGATACTTTATTCTTCTTCGGACTACTGGAAATCTCGTAAATTATTTTATATGCCCTGACTTCAGCGTCAAAAAATTGTTTTAATGTAATCCAAAGCTGAAGAACTCTCTCGATTACGGGAATTAATGACAGCTGTCCTGTTTTTGAATGAGAGAGAAGATTCTAATGATCGACATCAACGTATAAGCAGACTTTCTGAATTTTTCTGTCTTTACCGTGTATATTGAAAAATATTGAAGTACTTTCATGACGATTATTTCAATGTGGAGAGTTAAGACTCCAGCAGTGCCTGATATAGTATTGTCGAGGATACGGGCAGGGCATCAAATTCCTTCTACAGTTTTTACCTAGTTCTTTAATTTGATGAAACAAATTCCGCTGGGCGCGTCGATAAAGGCCTCGGAAACTGTTATTGATATTGTCTCCACTAAAAGCGTTTAATTAATCTAATGGAATTTGTAGTTATCTTAAAGCGTATAGACATCCCTTCTGAAATTCTCTCCGATGTTTCGTTACCCAGCGAATCAACCTTGAACCGATTCTGTGGGATTCCATCAGTTTTTGTATCGTATTGAACAGCTGAAGGAGACATTTTTTCAGCCTTGTGGTTCGATGCGTTGGTGCCAGTGCCTTAAAATGAAACTTCTTCCATTGTTTTGTCCATTCGATCACAGAGTATGATGCGAGAACAAATGGTTCAAATGGCTGAGCACTATGGGACTTAACTTCTGAGGTCATCAGTCCCCTAGAACTTAAACCTACTTAAACCTAACTAACCTAAGAACATCACACACATCCATGCCCGAGGCAGGAAACGAACCTGCGGTTCCAGACAAGCGTCTAGAACTGCACGGCCACACAGGCCGGCGGTGCGTGAACATTTTTTACGGCCGCTGTACTTTTGTATCTGGCTGTAGACTGATTTGCTGCAACTTCGGATTCAAGCTACCCTGCAGCATTCACGTTTACGGTACGGTCAAGAGAATTGACGGACTGATGGTGCTTGACAACTTTAGAAGCTGTTTTAGTTCGTCAGCAGCAAAGAACAACTATTCCTGGGTATGTTCATTAATCATAAAAGTAGAATTAGGCTTTGATGTCGATGCTACAGCGAATCTGTTTTTATGATTCTTCGTAGGAATGTGATGCCTCACATCTGCCTTACCTCCGAGAGATACTCAGATGGAAGAGCTGCAAATCTCACTCAACGCTTCCTGAACCTTACGTGCTTTCTTGACAAAAGACCACTCGTGTAATCATCCGAAAAGTGACACTTTCTCTTTCCATGCTTAAGCATTCTCGTAAGCTGTGATAACTTTGTTAGACTGTAAATGGTCGAAGATAACACTTTAGTCGTCTAAGAACACGTCACTACACAGTTCACGCCCTATGGACGCGTAGTAGACACTTCAGACATTACTAACTGGCGCTTGTTCGTATTACGTCTAGAAACTGTCTTATCAGATCGCTATTCAAATGGGAACTGCCCGATTCATCAGTATGGAGCTGCTTAAATAGTTCCGTCCCGTATACGGGAGAAGTGTGGTATTTTCTCGAATAATGGCGCTGAATGTGGAAGGAGCTAGCATCGTCGATACGGGATACTCAACATACAACGTAGTACGAGACGACCTTGTCAACAAACTTGTTAGCATAAAGGAAACTAACTAAGGAAACATTTACATGTTGCGCTAACAGATGCTGTTACTCATACTTCAGAACTTGGGCCAAGATCGTAACAGTAATTTGCTAAATCTGGTCGATACTGGGTCTTATCGGGATGCCGGGACGAGGAAGTCCACAACGATGACGGTCCCGTTTTATATGGCTGGATGGCAGCCCTACGTTCGTGGAACATACAATGCAGACGCCTCGCGTGAGACAGCTCAGAGTCAAGTCTCCTTCTGTGCACGGCTTCAACAGAATCTCGCAACGTTCTTTAAATACACGACTTCTTCATATAACTCAGCAAGACAGTTGCCGCAGTTTCTTCGCAACCATTTTGGGAAGGGAAACAATCTGTGCAACATACACTCCCGGAAATTGAAATAAGAACACCGTGAATTCATTGTCCCAGGAAGGGGAAACTTTATTGACACATCCTTGGGGTAAGATACATCACATGATCACACTGACAGAACCACAGGCACATACACACAGGCAACAGAGCATGCACAATGTCGGCACTAGTACAGTGTATATCCACCTTTCGCAGCAATGCAGGCTGCTATTCTCCCATGGAGACGGTCGTAGAGATGCTGGATGTAGTCCTGTGGAACGGCTTGCCATGCCATTTCCACCTGGCGCCTCTGTTGGACCAGCGTTCGTGCTGGACGTGCAGACCGCGTGAGACGACGCTTCATCCAGTCCCAAACATGCTCAATGGGGGACAGATCCGGAGATCTTGCTGGCCAGGGTAGTTGACTTACACCTTCTAGAGCACGTTGGGTGGCACGGGATACATGCGGACGTGCATTGTCCTGTTGGAACAGCAAGTTCCCTTGCCGGTCTAGGAATGGTAGAACGATGGGTTCGATGACGGTTTAGATGTACCGTGCACTATTCAGTGTCCCCTCGACGATCACCAGAGGTGTATGGCCAATATAGGAGATCGCTCCACACACCATGATGCCGGGTGTTGGCCCTGTGTGCCTCAGTCGTATGCAGTCCTGATTGTGGCGCTCACCTGCACGGCGCCAAACTCGCATACGACCATCATTGGCACCAAGGCAGAAGCGACTCTCATCGCTGAAGACGACACGTCTCCATTCGTCCCTCCATTCACGCCTGTCGCGACACCACTGGAGGCAGGCTGCACGATGTTGGGGCGTGAGCGGAAGACGGCCTAACGGTGTGCGGGATCGTAGCCCAGCTTCGTGGAGACGGTTCCGAATGGTCCTCGCCGATACCCCAGGAGCAACAGTGTCCCTAATTTGCTGGGAAGTGGCGGTGCGGTCCCCTACGGTAGTGCGTAGGATCCTACGGTCTTGGCGTGCATCCGTGCGTCGCTGCGGTCCGGTCCGGTCCCAGGTCGACGGGCACGTGCACCTTCCGCCGACCGCTGGCGACAACATCGATGTACTGTGGAGACCTCACGCCCCACGTGTTGAGCAATTCGGCGGTACGTCCACCCGGCCTCCCGCATGCCCACTACACGCCCTCGCTCAAAGTCCGTCAACTGCACATACGGTTCACGTCCACGCTGTCGCGGCATGCTACCAGTGTTAAAGACTGCGATGGAGCTCCGTATGCCACGGCAAACTGGCTGACACTGACGGCGGCGGTGCACAAATGCTGCGCAGCTAGCGCCATTCGACGGCCAACACCGCGGGTACTGGTGTGTCCGCTGTGCCGTGCGTGTGATCATCGCTTGTACAGCCCTCTCGCAGTGTCCGGAGCAAGTATGGTGGGTCTGACACACCGGTGTCAATGTGTTCTTTTTGCCATTTCCAGGAGTGTAGTTGTGATGTGTCGTTGGATTTGTTAGTTTTGAATGTGGCAAAGGATAACGTTCCGACTATCTTCTCAAGCTTTTCAGGGTGGTAAACAGACATGCCACTGGCCCTGTCTCAAAGTAATCAAAAACGCTACTGTGACATTCTAAGAGTACGTAAATTGATATTAACGACAAGTTTTGGATTTAACCTAAATTGATAACACATTCTCTCCCTTTTCCATATTACATTTAATTTACCAAATCTCTCACGAATCAAGTTATAATCCTTAAGCAAGTTTAATTACCTCTTCTCTCAATAAATCAATTAATAGTTAACTATTGAATATGTAATTAATCAAACAATATCTCTATATGTGAAAATCTTATCAATTGAAACACGTAAATCTTTAGCAGTGAAAATTACACTTACGTCGTAGCTGTACAGTGAACTAAGTTAGGCTAGGATGACTTAATCTAATCAATTCTGATGTACTCATTGGAGGGTAGGTTGGTAATTAGCTCTTGAATTTCTGTATTCAAAGTATACGCATGTTAGAGTATGCAACTCTCGCAAAATTGGACTCAGCATTTAATTTCGCCAAAAGCGCTTCGTACATTACCGAACGGCAACTGCGGCGGCGTTGTCTGCGTGCTGGATCAGAAATCGCTAATTCCCTACTCTGGCCTTGACTGAAAGTAATTAAACGCTATGCGTTCCGTGGAACGTTCAAATTTGAAATTGCACACTTGCTCTGGATTGAAGCGACGTGCGCAAAATTCAGCCAGAAAAGATTCCCGCAGGAATATTTAACTATGGCTTGACGCTTGTCGCCACGATACGTGAAGCGTATCGCTCTCACTTCTCAAACGTGAATTAGAGTCAGAGTCGTGCCTTTACCACAAGAAGGTGTGTGGCGCGCCGCTAGATGTGAGCGTCCTCTCTCTCTCTCTCTCTCTCTCTCTCTCTCTCTCTCTCTCTCTGTATCTTAATTGAGTTCTCAAAGTGCTTTTTTATGACGTTATCATCCCCACCTTGATTCTACTACGTCACACGTCTGGCTTCAGCCGACCGCTCCCACATTAAAGATAAATGTTTATTTCAATTGCCCGGGTCTCCACTCGTTAATGTACTCTGGCCACTTACTTGCGTCTCGGCCGTGTTTATTCTGATAGGTATTATATTGATTTCCCTCATTTCTTTTTGCAGTGCACCTGTGCTTTCTTTTGTTAAAGCTAATTGAGTCGTACCAATGTCATTAGCCACCACCCCTGTCCGTCCCCAAGCTGCGTTCATTTTGCTACATTACTCATGCCCCTGTCGGTAAAAGGGTAAATCGTTTGTTATTCCGTACATAAGATGGCTCTAATTACTTCCTGTTGTCAATAATATTATTTGCTGGGGAATTTATTTGGTACCATCGTTATGCAGCTTATGTATACCTTACATAGTATATCTTACATAAAGTTTAAGTAGAGTATTTGTACTATCTACAAAATTATGAGAGTCGTTCATGTCCCAGCATGGCACCATGAGTTGTCAGTAACAGATTTCCGTCTTCAGTGGACAGTGATCTGCGACAACCCCAAAAGATGTATGCCGATTCACAAAACGTCCTCAAGAAAGGACAGCGTCCTCGAAGGCGCGTAGGTTGAGGAATTTGCATTGGTCTCCGTCAAAGAGTGCGCACATGAAGTAAAACAAAAATTATCAATATCACTTATAACAAGCAGACTTCTTCACTTCGACAAATGGGACCACCTCGTCATCGGTATACGCCGTAACCCCCCACCTGAGAGATTTCAACCTGACAGGCGGTCAGCAACTTGTCGCAACAAAGAATCGAGAAACGGAACAGACAAGGACGCAGAGAGCGGACGGCCCTAACGTGTTTCCTGACAGAAAACAACCGACTGCCTCAGTCGTCCATTGACCACCACAGACGCTGCAGAGTTTTGTGCACGTTAGAAAGAACTACACATGCAGGAGCAATGAAGCCAACAATCTCCAACAGGACATGGAAATACGAGTGACCAACGCGATCAAATTTCTTAGAAAAATATAAGAAGGAAAACACAATGAATAGATTTACGAGTAACAGACGGCAGCGAAATCACATCCCTACATTCTGCCACTGGAGTCAAAATTGTACTGCCAGGGAACTAACGATGTTTGCCAATCACATAACCAAGCATCAAGGACATACTGCTGTTCATAGACCGTGCAATAGTTTTGTTGTAAGAAGTGAGAAGCGCGATGGGACGAAAATCAGCCGCTGTTAAATGCCCATAATGTTTCGCAATGAAAACAATTTTCTCCACCTTGTACGCAAGCGCATCTCTCCCCTAAAGAATCTCGTTTTAAACAGTAATAAAATTAGAATCGAAAGCCGGCCGTGGTGGCCGAGCGGTTCTAGGCGATTCAGTCCGGAACCGCGTGACTGCTACGGTAGCAGGTTCGAATCCTGTCTCGGGCATGGATGTGTGTGATGTCCTCAGGTTAGTTAGGTTTAAGTAGTTCTAAGTTCTAAGGAACTGATGACCTCCGACGTTAACTTCAAAAATGGTTAAATGGCTCTGAGCACTATGGGACTTAACATCAGTCCCCTAGAACTTAGAACTACTTAAACCTAACTAACCTAAGGACATCATACACATCCATGCCCCAGGCAGGATTCGAACCTGCGACCGCAGCGGTCGCGCGGTTCCAGACTGAAGCGCCTAGAACCGCTCGGCCACACGGCCGGCCCGACGTTAAGTCCCATAGTGTTAAGAACCATTTGATTTTAGAATCGAAAACACGCCAAAAATGTAAATAAAATTCTGAAGGAAGGCAGTCCGGAGTAAGGGATTACGAAACATTTCATCCTCCGGAAAATCCGCTAAAACTGAACATTCTGGTCAGGTATAGTACGAGGGTATCTGGAAACTAAAATTACAAGGCATGTAGCTTTAGCATGGAATGTCCGTAGGGGCAATCTGGTACCACTGCCGTGCAGCGGGGAACCAGCGGAAGGAACGAGCATTCCGAACAATCAGTAGCTCGTCGATTAGTGTTGTACTGACCGTTAGAAACGAGCGTTCTCATTTCGGTTTCCACCAAGTGCCGAGTGCGTGCTGTAATTCGCTACCTAAATGCTAATGTCATGAACGTCGCTTGCGATTCATCGCGAAATTGTTTCAGTTACTGGAGAGGACACAGCGTCAAGGCAGCATGTGACGAAATGGGTACGGAATTTCAATTTTGGAAGGACGGAAATTCACGACGAAGACAAGCGGACGGCCGTCTGTTGTGACTCATGATGTGATGCAGAAAATTGAAGAACATCTCTTTGATCACGGTTCGACAATTGACGACCTGCAGGCAGTTTTCCCAAACATTTCACGAATGTTGCAACTAAATTATTGCAAGTTCAATGCGCTGTGGGTGCCGAAGATGCTTACCGAAGCACACAATATAAACACATGCTGTGTTGACCGCGAATTCCTTGACCATTGTGAGACTGAAGGCAAAGCTTTCTCAACTCTCTTCAAATAAAATTCCGCACTGGTTGTATGATTTCTATTAAATCTGCGATTTTTATTAAATATGCAGATTTTATAAAATCATTCATACAGCCATTGCGGAAGTTTCTTTGAAAAATGTCGAGGTTTGGCTCTGGTTGCCCGCCCTACAAAACATTTCTCAACTCTATAGTGACTGGAGATAAAATTTGGTCTTGTCATTGTACTCCAGAAAGCGAACGGCAATCAATGCAATGGCGCCATACTCTTTCTCCTTCAGCCAAGAAATTCAAAACTCAGCAAACAGCGAGGAAACTCATGGTGTCAGTGTCCTGGGACAGAAATTGGGTTCTGCTCGTTCATTTTTTGGGAAGAGGCGAAACAGTAAATGCTGCAAGATATTGTGAGACCATGAAGAAACTTCACAGAGCCACAAGAAACAAACGTGGCGGCAAGCTTACAAGGGATTCTGTCTCCTTCACGACAACGCGCCTCCGCGCACCGATCACGCAACACATGAGTTGTTGACTTCATTTTATTGGGACATTTTAAGTCACCCCTCTTACAGCTCCGATCTCGAACCTAGTGACTATCACTGTTCACTAAATCGAAGGAAAACCTTCATGGAATACTTTTCGGGCGACGAGGAGGTGAAAATCTAAGTGAAGAACAGGCTGAAAAAGGTGGCAAAGATGTCTATGACATAGGAATCATAACACTCGTCCTACCGATGACAAAATGTATTGAGGTAAATAGTGATTACGTGGAAAAATAATGCAAGACATGTACTACAATGTATAAAAATGATATTAAAATAAGTTCATTTTTTGTACTTCAAATAATTCTTGTAACCTTACTTTCCGGATTAGCCTCGTATCTCAAAGAGGGTCCGAAACTAGCATTGGAAGTGGGGGGCCCACACTACCATCCACTGCAGGCAGTTGCGCATAGTATTGTTGTAAACCTTGATTCGCCTCACCTTGAGTAGTCAATTGACGGCCATCATGTGCATTGAGGGAGGTAACAAGAGTACGATGAAGACTAGTGTGATGGGGAAACACGTATTTCAAGGATGTCGGTTCCTTAATAACGAGAGAACGTGGCTTAGAGCTCACCCTCATCTCTTCCATCCGTTGCTTCTTAATCAGCAGCAGCCTAGCCTGATTCATCGAACGTTACCGGTCCTCAGGGAGTCATCACTTGCTTGTGCATATAATTCACAAAAACACCATAAAACTCGTGTGTGTTCCGAATGTCCCTCGCCCTTGCCGCACAATTAGGCATTACTGTTTTTAGGCGACGTAGCATACTCAGAGCACCGTCCTATAAGGACGAGTAACTTTATGTCAAGAAGAGCCTTTAACTTCTACTCAGCACGAGCAACTGCATCAACGGACTCATCAGCGAGATGGGAAACGCTGATCAGTATTTCATTAGTTCTTGGACGAGGTTGAGGGTCACAGCGAAAGTACAGCGATGAGTGAAAGGCGAAAGAATTATGTCGACACCAAGAGTCTGATGACACAAAGTTGCTCATGTCTGCTACTTGAACGTCGCAGTGAAAAACGTCAGTTTCACCAACGTTGTAAATGTTCCGAAAGTCCCAAAAGTACAAACCAGTTCGGTCAGAATCGAGGACTTCAATGTCAGTGACTGGTATAGCGTCACTATAAATAAGAGCAGTACCCGTCTAATCTTCAGGCGAACACTAATAAAGATGACAGACAGGGACAAGAACAGGAGTAGCATTCGACGAGACTTAATCTGAGACGACTTTTGCAGCACAAGATCCAACGGCGGACGCTCCGGAGGTTGCGCAACCTAAGCGCCGTCGATGGCGACCGGCACGGACACAGGCAGGCGTCGCTGTTCGTCAGACTGCGACGTCTGGCGGGAGGTTGTAGTAAGGGGGCCCCACAAAAAGGAGTCATGTGTGTTTAGATCCGCAGAATATGGCGGCCAACGAAGGCTCAAGCCAGTATCCTCTGAGTACCAAAGAGCCAGAATGCAGTATTTAGAGTGCTCCTCCAGGACATCAGACACTCTCCGGCTTCGATGAGGTCGAGCTCCGTCTTGCATGAACCATATCTTGTCGAAATCAGTGACCGTTTGGGTAATGGGAATGAATTCATCTTCCAGCATCTTCACATACCTTTCGACACTCACCTTGCCATCAAGGAATATTGCACTGAGTATTCTGTGATTGGGTATTGCACACTACACGGTCACCCATGAGGGTGAAGAGACTTATCGATCGCAAAATGCCGGTTCTCAGTCACCCAAATGTACCAATTTTACTTGTTGACGAACCCAACCAAATGAAAATGGGCTTCTTCACCAAACCAACCAACACACGTGCATATTTATTCCCATCATGCCCCTTGGCCAACTGTGTAGTTTGAAAATCCTAACGCAAACCGTTCAAAAGTTATGACGATTTTGTTTCATATAGTTCAATGACTGTCACCCTGTACTTTTTTTAAATTTTTGCTTCCACATAAGATGACAGAGGTCCCTACAGGGAGTTTCCACTTTCCTATCGAAGGGCTGCTCACAAATACGGCATTTAAGTGGTTGCTGGTACAACTTATTCTCCAACGATTTGGTCATGGGTATTTTGATGCTCTAAATCATGTCAACTTCTCTCGCAAGTTTGTCTAGCTCACTAAGAAACCAAACCATAATATGACCCCCCTCCTCGACCTCTGTAACATACTCATATGGCTTGAAACGTTTGCGTGATGGTTCGTACGAGCACACAGCATGATAAAAAGCCATATAAGGTACATGCCGTTCAGTGAAGGTCGTATGAGAGGCAGTGGGGTAATCTTCAGAATGGTCCACAGGAATTAGGAGGCATTCTAAATCAGTGTACGCAATGAACAGACATTTATCCTGGTAGTGAGAGTTTTTAAAATCTAAGAATTTGTCTGACTCGTCACGCATCTCAACATGCACTGGTTCCTGGTTAGAACAGTCAGCAAGATCTTTCCCTAGATCTGCTCTCGTCGTAAACGAATTTAAACACTTAGGACAAATATATCATGTTCCATAATAAGCAGGACATGCCTTTTGTCGAAACATAATGGCGCTTGCCTTACTGTTTGAATACCAGTAAATCTACCTGTTTGGAATACTCACTTGCTATTTTGGAAAAATAGAAGGGTCCAATTACCTTATGCTCTTTCTCGCTCTGCACAATGTGTTCAACATGCTCATCATCGTTATCATCGTCTTCTTCTACAGTCTTGTTGTATTTATTATCAACATCCAGGTCATAAACATGAATTCAATAATCATGGTTTTGCCTCTTGAATTTAGTTAGGCCCTGGAGTTTTGCAGGGAAGTTGATGCCATCATAGTTATAACGCTCAAGGAAATCACTTTTATGTCCCTGTGCGAGTATCACTTTGGGGTAATTCCTGTCACAACCCAGAAGTGACCATATGAACCAGCATTCATTCACAAGGGCAGCATTCTGGATATTAATGCATACGTATGTCTCTGAGGACAGGGATGAAACTGGGCCCCTCTCATAATGGGTCATAGATGTGTGGATACACATCTAGAGGAACTACATGAATAAGTAATTACCCAGACCCCCTCTCCTACTTCTCAGAAAAGTGGCCCAGTGTAACACTCCTAACCAAGTATCAAAACCACTCAGTGATTGACTCACCCCATGATACGATGTCAGTACTCCCCCAGATGTAGACAGAATCAGTTCAGTAACAGGTTGCTAGCGCCATCTTTGGGGGGTGGGGTGTGTCAGTTCACAACAAAGTACATTACTGCACTTAATGGAGGGATATTGCTGGTCTTTGACAATTTAGGAAAAATGACAGATCCTGATACTCCATATAGGTATTATCCATGAGAGCTTGTGAGATCCTGCCCTGTAGGCATTGTCAATCACTGAGCAATCTGTAACAAGTTGACTCACCTTGCGGCAACTAGCAATGAGACAGGCTTCATGCTGGCTGCTCCTGAAACTGCTATTACTAAAGCTAATGGGCAGTGCTGATGATGATTATCTCCTGCCTTTGGAGTCCACTGACGATGGCTCGAGACCAGCTGTTGGGGAGGTGGTGGTGGTGATCATGGTAGTAGCGATGGCACCACCCATCAAGTAGATGGCTGGGGTGATTGTTCTGGGTCTGTGGCCTGTGGTATAGATGGTTACAGTACCCACATCTACATTTTGTGATTACCATCAACACCCCTTGAAATAGGCAGCTGTGCCAATACTCCAACACCCCTTGCCCTGTGGCCAGATCTGAAGTCCATGACATTGACAGCTATGGCAAGTATGCAGCAATAGAGCCCTGTGAAGGAGGTGGCACCATCCTCCATAGTGTAGGCAGGCGCTCCATAGTGTAGCCAGGGGTGGAGATGTAACGAGGTCCTCTGCGGGACTGGCAGCTGTTGTGAAGGCAACGGGGGCCACCCTGTCAGGTGGAAGGGGGTGGCCCTCATGCACCTGCTGCATTGTTTGTGAGGGATAGGCTCCCATGGGACCGATAATGGTTCTGGGATGTGTTGTCGCAACAGCAAGGCAGTCTGTGGCGAGTCTGTTGGAGAATCTTGGGAGGTGGCGCCCCTTGTCCACCATAATATTTCACTTAGAATTGCTGAGACAGCGCCATATGCCTGTTGCTGATGCAGTGGTGATTTTTTGGTGTATTCATGGCAGTCTACAACAGACCAAGCGAAAATTGTAAGAATTGCATGTAGGTATGTAAACCGCAAACAATAATAATAATAATAATAATAATAATAATGTTTTCAGCAAGTGCCAGTAAGGCTCCATCCTATTACCTGCTGCTCCTCTGTTTCTGACAGTCTCAGACATCCCCTCACTGAGAGCATTTGAGAGCAGTCACCTTCACATTGGTCCACAGTAACTAGGAGGCATTCTAAATCAGTGTACACAATGAACAGACATCTCTCCTGGTGGTGGGAGTTTTTAAAATCTAAGAGTTCGTCTCACTCGTCACGCATCTCAACATGCACTGGTTCCTGGTTAGAACAGTCAGCAAGATCTTTGTCTAAATCTGCTCTCGTTGTAAAAGAATTTAGACCCCTAGGACAAATATATAATGTTCCATGATGTTTTGAAGTTTAGGTGGAGAAGAATAATAAGGTAAAATTTTAAACATGGCTGAAGCAGCAACTGTTGAAAATCTTCACAGTAAATGATAATAGCCAAACAGTTATCCTGCAACTCTTTGGCTGTTATCATTTACCATGAAGAACAATAAGGACAGGAAGCAGATGAAAGCAGAACGTGATTAAGAAACAACTATGAATACAGTCGTTAATGGTGGGTGTCCCTCCCCACAACTGACTGAAGTGAATTGCGACCTCTCCTCGATAAGAGGGAGCGCCCCCTACAGAGACTCACAGTTGGAGAAGGGTTGCACATCTGAAAAAAGACATGATCGTATTATTACATGTCAATAATGATATTATTTCAATGTATATAAAAGAAATATTATCTGCTTACCAAGCTCCAGTACATTAATTTCTACCAACCCTGGTGGGCTAGGCGATATATCGATAACATTGGGTTCAGTAGATGCCTAGTTCAGCTCAGGACACGTGTCTGAAGAATTCTGCAAATAAGCCACAGCTGCGTCAGCTGCACATTATCATTATTAATATTAACATTGTTATTACTATTACTAGCAATAATAGAGTGAGGGAAGGATTATGAGTATTTACGATCACACAAATCAACAGCTGTCCAGGTGCCATCATGTGATATATAAACAGCATTGAGCCCCGCTTATGGTATGTCTGAAATCCAAGAAGAAACAAATACCAGATGCCAAGATTACATACGGATAGTCTAACACTAGGTCAGTCTCGTAGTTAGAAAAAAGATATCAGTGCACATACCTGACAAGTTAGAGATCCCGCTCCCAGGGCGTTTAATGCCAAAAAACCAATCCGTTCTTGAATCAGCGACATTCGAAATCGTCCGCAATTTTTGAAGTGAACTAACTCGAGAACAATACATGATTGACAGAAACTCTGACACGCTACTGCTTATATAGGCTGCTGGGGTGAAAATGCGTTGAGGTGATTCATCGCAAGCCGCACCCCACAAGACGATGCCCTGCTGTACGCGGCTTAGTCAACAGGGATACACAAATGAGACAAAAAAAAATATTGCAGCTGGTATATTCAGTCCATTACTATTGTTATTTTTTGTAACCAACACTTCATGAGAAAGGACGATGCCCACTAAGAGCTATTCATTTACAGAGCACTGATTAACTCAACTGGCACGGGAGCATTAATTTATAGAGCTCTTGAGAAGACTATAAAAAAAATATCCCTGCAATGGGATGGCTTGGAGTCTGCCTGCTTCTTAACCTTATAATCCTGTAAGATACAGAGACCCTCATTGTCCTGTTACTGCTTAAGACTGGCAGCTGCACATGGATGGTTATGAGTCAGTAATTCATGCTCTCCTCCTCCTTACATCCCGTCGCCCATATGTGCAAGCGCGTCTCAAGGCTGCAGCGGCTGTGCTTCTGGTGGTTCGAGATACGCAACCACCAATTAAGCTACCCCTCGCTAGCAATTAAGTCACCCCTTGTAACCCAGCCATTGAGACAATGGGACCGTGCACTCCCCCTAACAGCAGCCAATTACCCCTTCACGTCTCAGATCGCGCCGTTGCGGCCAATCTGCGTACATTATGCCACACAATAGTGACAACATACAATAGCATGCAAATGTACACACACAGGCCTTTGATCACACGCCTGCGATGAAGAAATCCGCACACTTTGCTGAACCGGGATGCACAGAAATATAAATTTTTTAAATGATCCTTGGGATACGAGCGTATACAGGGATGTATGGATCGACAAGATGAGGATAGAAGGAGCAGTTGATCGGGACAATTTCCAAAGACGAATTTATTTATCAGCAAAGGTTATCTCGCCCGATCTAGAAGACTCAATGGAGAAAAAATTAGGAAATACATAGTCAAGGAGGGATGTATGGATTGAGTTTAACAATAAGCACATTTTTTAAAAAGGACTTTAAACTTTATTTTTTATAATCCATTTCAGTAACGGCTTTACATTTTTACAGGCAGACATACAAGAATTATCACAACTAATTTTCTTGAGTACGCTAAGTGATGGACAGTCAGGTGTGGTAGCAACATCCTCTAGATTCTGTAGTGACGTCTTATTGAAAATCGCTCTAGCCATAACCCCTTTTCACGACGTTTGACGTAAACACTGTCCGTTTATCGACGAATCGTAGGGAAGTGGCCATATCATCTAACGTTTACCATCATTATCGTCCCAGCTTCTTCCACTATTGTGTCTTGTAACCAACTTCGCTGTTTGACGTGTACTTAAGCATTTTACAGTACAGAAAGGTTTTGGAGATTCGACGGTCGCTGAGTACGTTGCCAGCAATGCGTAGTGTTGCTGGAAACGGTGAATGCTATGCCTTTAAACACGAGCTGTACAAATTCTATATATAAAGCTGCTGTACATCAGCGACAATCCTTGCACCTTGTACTTCTTTAGCAATGCGATGTATTCCATGAGCAAAACACGTCACATGAATCAAACTGGGGTAAAATACTCTGAGGGATTTCCCTGATTTGATCATATAGGGAGCAGCATCTGAAATAAACACAAACATAGAATGAGATTTTCACTCTGCAGTGGAGTGTGCGCTGATATGAAACTTCCTGGCAGATTAAAACTGTGTACCCAACCGAGACTCGAACTCGGGACCTTTGCCTTTCGCAGGCAAGTGCTCTACCATCTGAGCTGACGAAGCACGTGATAGCCTCATTCACAAATCTGGCTATCGTAGAGTAGTTTACTTTATCATGTCCTTTGCAGTCCGGTAAATAGGAAGAAGGCTCTTCTTTTAAAGCACTAACAACTAAATTTGCAATTCAACGGGCGCAAGTGTCAGTAGTTTCGTCAGCTGAAATCCAGATAATAGGGTCTTTGAGTTAATTGCGTATTTCTTCCAGAGCATTTACGTGAATTGGCGGTATGTAATTTTTCCGCAATGTTGATTTATCTGGTATAATTTGATTTAAGCAATATTTGCACAGGAAGTCTTTGAGGATAAGGTTTGTAAGTTTGCCAAGAGGAATATTGCTTGCAATGAATGCTTCACATAGATCCATATTAAACCGAATTTTTTGGTCACCTTTGGACAAATCCCTGCTACTGAAACTTGCTATTGTGAGAAGTTGTCGTGGTCCTTTCTTCTGCATTCCAGCGATATGAAGACTCGTTTTGACATGATGAACTGTTTGAAACTTCTTTTTGCACAAAACGTTTTTCTCGCAAACTCAGCAATAAAATACGTATATGTTCCAGGATGGTCGGCTATTCACGAAACGACGTTTGTTTTTTCGGGCGGCATGGCGCACAACTCCTTACACACCACACGTCATACACACGTTCAACTATGTACAAGTAAATAGATAGCTTAACTGAAACTATGGACGTGCGACTACAATCTTGCGCATTTCAATTTAATTGTTGACAACGCGTACGGTATGACAGCGGAGGGAATTAACCAGTTCCTGTTCCACTTCTGTAATGATTTCGTTATGCAGTGGCCTCTCGGTTAGCGACTGGAGACAGTTCTAGGTCGCGGTCAATCTGTGAGATTTCAAAACTAGATCGAGCTGGAGACCGCCCGTCTAAATTTTGAAAGCATTGTAGACATAGAGCGAAAATTTGCGTCGTGAATAACTTTTAGTTAAAATTTGCAATAACCGGTTAAAAGGAGACAAGTATGCAAATGCATATGCAACTTGCAAATGCATATAATTCGGTCTGTAAATATGAGTGTGAAGAACCACATCGTTTTCTATTTAAAGCACTGTTTGATGTACTCCGGTTAGAAGTGAGTAGTTTATTATACGATCGTGCAGTAGCGAAGCATAGGCTGCTGTGTTTGGCGGAAGGTTCTCTTTAGCCTGAAAGTTGTTTCGGACAATCAATTACAGCAACCAGACCAGAGTTTTCAACTGAGATGGACTAATCAAACACGCAGATCCGTCATATTCATACTATTGAATGCGGAATTTCGCATACAGGGGTAAAATACAGGGAGCGAAAGGCTATTGACAATATGAACAGAAACCAGGCGGCAGTTGTAAGGGTCAAAGGGCATGAAAGTAAAGCAATGGTGGAAAAGGAAGTGAGGTGGTGTTCAATATCTAGATTGAACAAGCCATAAAGGAAACCAAAGAAAAGCTCTGAGTGGGAATTAAACTTCAGGCAGAAGAAATAAAAACTGTGAGGTTTGCCGATGACATATTTATTGTATCAGAGTTTTACGCAATGGACAGTGTCTTGAAAAGAGGGTACAAGATGGACTGAGTTCACACCCGTTTATTTTTTTTTTTTTATTTCTGTGAGAAGTCTGTGTGGCATGTCGGCCGCTCTCCTTATTCGTCAGAGAATATGAATCGTGTGATAAGAATATACGAGGCAGCTATTTATTCACAACCGATACAATAGAGTTACATGTTTGGGCCTGTTACTGTCCGTCAAAGTAGTCACCAGCGTAGTGTAGAAGCCCTTTCCAGAGATGTGGAAGGCTTAGTTTACCGTTAGCAGAGCCTCTTTTGCTGGTCCGAATGGAGCGGTCTACTGCCTGTCAAATCTCTGGAACAGTTCTGAAGCGAGTGCTACGAAGTGGTTCCTTCATATTCGGAACCAAATCAAAGTCACAAGGACTTAAATACGGGGAGTATGGTGGATGGTACAGTGCTTTCCAGTCCCATCGATCGAACAGAGCAGCCACAGCTTACGCTGTAGGTGCCCGCGCATTGTCGTGCAAATTGATGGGTGCGTTGCGCAGAAAGTGTCACCGCTTCTCTCGCAAAGCTGGTCACAGGTCATGCTCCAAAAACGAACAGTAATACTGTACATTGACGGTCTGCGTGGAGGAACGTACTGCGTTAGGATAGCACCATCACAGTCGTACACGAGAATCACCTTAACTTTCATCATACTGGGGCCCATAATGACGCCATTCGTTTGATTGGCGCTTCAGTTTTGGCTCGTACGATGTGGCCCATGTCTCACCCAGTGTTACGGTACGGCGTAATAAAGCCTCTCCTTCGCGCTCATACCTCTCCAAGTGCGTCTGAGCAGCGTCGTAACGCACCCATTTCTGCCTTTCCGTCAAGTCATGTGGAACCCATCGTGATGCAAATTTTCGTGGGCGAGTTCACCAATCGTTTGGCTTCGATCACTGTCCACTAACGCGACAGCAGCATGAACTACTTCTTCAGAGACGCTAGGACGACCTGCCCAATGCATGTCTGCCACAGTTTGCCGACCTTCGTTGAAGGCTTTTACCCAATGTGCCATGTACAGTAATGCCGATTCCCTACACGCCTCTTTGAGACCTTGATGACACTGTCGTGCTGAACAACCTCTGGCACATTCAGTCTCCGTTGTTCCTGTTTCGAAAACATAGTGACACCGTTACGTTAGACCGCTCGCTCACAAGTGACTGCCTCGATTGTGAGCAAGCCGGTGACGTGGGACGGGCGAGTCCATTTGCTCGGAGGTAAGGTAGGTATGTCAACAACGTGTGATATCAGTGACAATAGTAGATTCTTTTGCATAGTGTCTTCACAGCAGTATTGCCACTATTTAAGTTCCCACCTACGTATTATCGTTGAACGTAAAGGTGATGACTGGTGAGAGCAGGCGAGATGTCGCATAGATCTCTCACAGAAATGGAAACAAGTAGTAAATGGGTGTGAACTATGTTACAACAAAGGAATTCAAGAGTCAAAAGTTCCAAAACGGAACGGAAGAGTCTTAACATGTGGTACTTGTGCAGAACAAATATGAGATACGTACGTCTGGCGGTCCCTTCGTTACACTTCGTTGTTGTAAGTGGAAGTTACAGCAAGACAAATGCATAATCTGAACACAGCGAACAGAGACGCCAATGACCGGATGGATAATTCTTAATTTTGTCAAAAAATAAAAGGGCATGCGTGAGTTTTGAAACCAGATCACACCTTTGTAATCTAACATCGTGGCCAAACAACCACAACTCGACGCTCGTTAACGTCGCTCGATGCTGGACATATTAAATTTGGACCGTTCACTGTTTCTATTTTACTTTTCTTTCCACAGTTCAGTACACCTTTCTGTTTTCATACTTGATCTGTGTTCAGTTTTTGACGAGCTATCCGAGAGGCCAACTTACCACTACACCTGGGGGGGGGGGGGGTGCAATGGGGAGTTTTCGTTGTTAGTGTTTAGATCTTTTATATAGCCTTCCAGGGCACTGCCCATTTGTGCAGATCAGTCGTAATTATTATTTCAATATATGCTTGTAGCTCTATTGGTAGATACTTGATTGGGGTCGATGTTCATAGGAATATTAGATCCACTGAACCATGTGATCGCTCATATTCCTTGTCACCCATCTGTATTGCATGCTTGGTAAAAAAAGTGTTGGGTGATTACCCAGCTATTGTGGCTTATCCTGATTGGCAATATACGTTAAATCTATTTCGTTATCACTGCGATAGTTAAAGAGGTCATCAATGGAGTACCCCTCCTCCTCCTGCTCTTCTCGCTTTCCATCATCCAGTGTGGGTGAGAGCTGCTTTATACTGCCGTTACAGGTTCAAGAGTTTAAAAAAGGGTCTGTTCAGGATCAAGTTAACGTAATTTTAACAATCGTAATTTCTGTCGTATAGCTTTACGAGCTCTGAAAGCTTAGTTGATATGTTGTAGATTAAACCGTGTATAGAATTCAGCTGAGTTAATATATGCTCTCTCACACTTACGATGTTAATTCTTCTCTAAAAGCTGTTTATCAGTAGCCTCAGTCTTCCACTTTATACTGTCAATTAACATCAGTAGTGTTCTAACTGCTTTATTCAGAGCTCTTTTATGTTCAAAATTTAAGGGAGGGGATCTTTTCTATGGCTTAGAGGGAGGGGGGGGGAGGGGACCTTTTCTATGGCTTAGAGGGAGGGGGGGGAGGGGACCTTTTCTATGGCTTAGAGGGAGGGGGGGGAGGGGACCTTTTCTATGGCTTAGAGGGAGGGGGGGAGGGGACCTTTTCTATGGCTTAGAGGGAGGGGGGAGGGGACCTTTTCTATGGCTTAGAGGGAGGGGGGGAGGGGACCTTTTCTATGGCTTAGAGGGAGGGGGGGAGGGGACCTTTTCTATGGCTTAGAGGGAGGGGGGAGGGGACCTTTTCTATGGCTTAGAGGGAGGGGGGAGGGGACCTTTTCTATGGCTTAGAGGGAGGGGGAGGGGACCTTTTCTATGGCTTAGAGGGAGGGGGGGAGGGGACCTTTTCTATGGCTTAGAGGGAGGGGGGGAGGGGACCTTTTCTATGGCCTTAAAGGGAGGGCGACTGTTTTATGCCTTAAAGGGAGGGCGACTGTTTTATGCCTTAAAGGGAGGGCGACTGTTTTATGCCTTAAAGGGAGGGCGACTTTTTTATGCCTTAAAGGGAGGGCGACTTTTTTATGCCTTAAAGGGAGGGCGACTTTTTTATGCCTTAAAGGGAGGGCGACTTTTTTATGCCTTAAAGGGTGGCGACTTTTTTATGCCTTAAAGGGTGGCGACTTTTTTATGCCTTAAAGGGTGGCGACTTTTTTATGGCTTAAAGGGTGGCGACTTTTTTATGGCTTAAAGGGTGGCGACTTTTTTATGGCTTAAAGGGTGGCGACTTTTTTATGGCTTAAAGGGTGGTGACTGTTTTATGGCTTAAAGGGTGGTGACTTTTTTATGGCTTAAAGGGTGGTGATTTTTTTATGGCTTAAAGGGTGGTGACTTTTTTATGGCTTAAAGGGTGGTGACTTTTTTATGGCTTAAAGGGTGGTGACTTTATGGCTTAAAGGGTGGTGACTTTATGGCTTAAAGGGTGGCGACTTTATGGCTTAAAGGGTGGCGACTTTATGGCTTAAAGGGTGGCGACTTTTTTATGGCTTAAAGGGTGGCGACTTTTTTATGGCTTAAAGGGTGGCGACTTTTTTATGGCTTAAAGGGTGGCGACTTTTTTATGGCTTAAAGGGTGGCGACTTTTTTATGGCTTATATGGACCTGAGGGCTTCTTCGATCTTCACTGTTAACACTTTTAAAGACTCACTAAACCCTACTGTGTCTTCAGTGAGAGATTCATTTCTGTTAGCTGTATGAAGCTTCAGAGCACTGCTGTCGCACACTATTTCTAGAAGCTTTCCTGCCAATGGTTTCACATTACCATCTGTCACAAGGATCTTTCTATAGCGTTTGTGGTCAGTGACTTAATTAGGCATCTCCATCACCTGTGTTGTAGCTGAATGCTGCTTAAGGTTTTTGTCAATATGATTTTTAAGATGGGTGTTTACAGGCTCTATCTCTCTATCAATACTTAACCGGTGATTCACAGCCTCAGCAACAAGCAGTTTAAGCCATCACTAACGTTGTTGACTATCTGCTGTACATTTAAAGTCGATTTTACAGACTATTTTTCGGGCAATGCTTGACCGGTAATCGACCTCTCACTAGTATGCTAGTTAAGAGTTTCTCTGATATTTTCGATTTCCTGAGTACAGTTTTTAACATTGTCGTTCATCATCGCTATTTTTCTACTGAAGCTTATTGTGTGACTTCATCCTCGGAATGGACAAAGGAATAAGCAACTACGCAATCAAACTTGTCCATGGTATCCAGTAGACTGAATGTTCTAAGCTTTGATGCCCTGATTTTTAAACAAGAACTATTCAAAACTCCGCCTGTAACGTCCATCATTAAATTTTGAGTTTTATGTATAACCATAAAAACATACAGTGTATGATTCCGGCAATATCCACATACTTCCAAAAATTCGTTGAATATCACATAACTAGCCACATGGGTCTCGTAAATAACCTTCAGATTCATATTGTCCGGCTTAAAGACTATGATAAGATTTGCATTATCCCTAATCAACTGCTTCAAAGTTCGTGAGTATGTCAAGTTAAAGACATCACATATAGCATTTCATATGACGTCCAAAAGAGAAATACACTCACATCGGGTTCTTGTATTCAACAGTTATATCGTCAGATATGTTTGGCTTAAACTTCCCAAGAGGTGGGTCATCATTGCTTTCACTAAAAGTCTGGTAGTATACACCATCTAGTCCATGAAAAAGTTTCTGTAATAGCTGGTACATGGGCTGAAACAGCGTTTTTGAAACCATGTACATGTGCTCAATGCGAATGCCATCAGGTTGGGTTTCTTTCTTTTAGTGTTCAACCCTGAGGTTGGTTTGCGGCAGAGTGCCATTCCTCTCTTCTGTCTGCCTTCCTCTTCATTTCCACATATGTGTTACATCCACCGTCATTTATGATCTATTCCATGTATGATATTCTTGGTCGCCCCCGCCGATTCCTTCCCTCAATAGCTCCTTCTGCTATTGTTCCAGTGATGTTGTTGTGTCGTAGTATGTGCTGTACAAGTTTGTCTCTTATTTAGATGTGTCGCCACAATGATCTGGCTTCCTGTACTCTTCTAAGCACCTCTTCATTTGTTACTTTGTTTCTCCAACTGATGGGTCCTCCCCATGCCGGGCGGGAGCCTTATACCACAACCGTGCGCCGATTTGCCGGGGAGGAATGTGGTGTCACCGCCAGACACCACACTTGCTAGGTGGTAGCCTTTAAATCGGCCGCGGTCCGCTAGTGTACGTCGGACCAGCGTGTCGCCACTATCAGTGATTTCAGACCGAGCGCCTCCACACGGCAGGTCTAGAGAGACTTCCTAGCACTCGCCCCAGTTGTACAACCGACATTGCTAGCGATGGTTCACTGCCGATTTACGTTCTCATTTGCCGAGATGATAGTTTAGTATAGTCTTCAGCTACATCATTTGCTACGACCTAGCAAGGCGCCATATTCAGTTACAATTGATATTGTGAATCATGTGCCATCAAGAGCCACGTTCATCATTAATGGATTAAACTTAAGTATTCCACCAGCTACGTCCGTATTACTAAATTTTTATTTCCTTGTCCTGTTCCAGACCTCACGCCAGCCTGCGTGAGTTAACAGGCGTACTTTTTGGCCTCCTCTAGTAACACGGTATTAGCTCTCCAGCCAACCAAAACAACCGCTCCCACTCCCACTCCCACCCCCACCCTTAAGTACTTTGGCGTCACCCTTGACCGTAGCCTCTCCTGGACCCCCCACCTCCGGACAATCCAAGCCAAGATACGCTTCCGACTGTCTCCTCAAGCTCCTTTCTAACCATACATGGGGTCTGGACCCCCTCCACCGCCCTATCCTCTGCTATGCCCACCCTGCCTGGATCTCCGCTACCCCTACTTTCACAAATCCCTTCAGATCGTAGGACGCCATGCTCTTCACCTCGCCTATTGCATCCGTCTCCCCTCTCCCACACAGATCCTGTACGACCTTATTCTGTTCCGCACCTCCCTTTCCTCGAACGGATACGGATCCTGTACACCTCCCAAAAACCTGATCCCCCTCATCCGCTTGTCTCTCCCATCCTCTCCCGCCCCCTGTCCACTGCCGCGCCTGTATTGCCACGTCCTACCTGCTGTCCATCTCTCCACTCTCCGTACCCTCTCCCAAGGTGGCTTCTGCCAGATCCCCCTCCCTGATGATGCCCTCCTCCCCTCCATCTACCCATCCTAACAACTATGATACTCCCTCCCTCTTCCTGTGTTTGTTCCTATGGACATCATCTCTCCCTTCTCTCCCCCTTCCCTCCCTTTCTCACCACTCTTCCCCTACCCCCATACCTTCATTCCTCCTACCATCTCCTCTGCCATTGGCATCTTTTCTCTCCCCTCTCCCTCCCCCATCCCCTTCTTCCCCTCTTGGAAGGTCCCCAGACTCTCACACATTAAGTGGACATTCGCACGCCGGAGATCATCGCCTAGTGTGTGTGTGGCGTCGTGTTCGTGCTCAAGTGTTCCAGTGTTTGTTCGTTTGTGCTCCAACGTTTGCGTGTTTCATATATTATCTCTGTGCATGTCCACGTGTCTGAACATTCTTATCTTGGATTCTGTGCCCGTGAACGGCTCCGTGTGTTTTAATTTTGTATGTCTACGTCTGTATATCCACCCTGTCTGTTCTGTGATTGTCTTCTTTTGTCTCAGTTTTATCTGTGGCCGAAGAGCGGCGTAATATGCAGATGCTGGCCTAGCTGAATCAGGTGTGAAGTTAACAATAAAGTAAAAAACAAAACAAAAAAGATGGGGGATCACCCTTGCAAAGATATGGGCTGCAACTGGGGAAAACCATTCAGATAATCTACTTTGAGAAAGGGCAAATTATTACGCAGAGCCTGTGAACAAGTATCTCGAAAACGGTGAAGCTGATCGAATGCTCACGTGCTACTGTCGTGAGCATCCATGGAAAGAGGTAGAAAGACAATGAAACTACCAGAAGGTGCTAAATGGCTGAACGTCCACGACTCTTCACAGAACATGGGATTCGGAGGCTTGTCTTCTCTGTAGAGTAGGGTAGATGGTGATCTGTGGCGTCTGATGAAAGAACACAATGCTGGTGCACATTCAAGTCTTCCAGAGCACACAGCTCGTCGTATATCGTTAGACTTGGAGCTACACAGCAGGCCACCCCTACGCATTTACATGTTGACCCAACGACATATTCAGTTTCGATGGCAAATGGGACGGGACCATCGGGATTCGACCACTACCATATGTGGTAGAAATCGAAGACATACTGACAGCTGCGAACTGTTGTTGTTGGCAGGAGAGCCAATAGCGTGTTACTAGAGGAGGCCGAAAGGCACGCGATTTAGCTCACGCAGGCTGGCGTGAGGTCTGGAACAGGACCAGGAAATTAAAATTTAGAAACAACGGACGTAGCTGGTGGAATACTTAACTTTAATCCATTAGTGATGAACGTCGGTTTTGACGGTACATAGTTTACAATATCAATAGTAACTGATAATGGCGCCTTGCTAGGTCGTAGCAAATAACGTAGCTGAAGGCTATGCTAACTATCGTCTCGGCAAATGAGAGCGTATTTATTCAGTGAACCATCGCTAGCAAAGTAGGCTGTACAACTGGGGGCAAGTGCTAGAAAGTCTCTATAGACCTGCCGTGTGGAGGCGCTCGGTCTGCAATCACTGATAGTGGCGACACGCGGGTCCGATGTATACTAACGGACTACGGCCGATTTAAAGGCTACCACCTAGCAAGTGTGGTGTCTGACGGTGACACCACACGAACCACCGGCATCCCTTCGCGCTTGGTGTCTTCCCCGAAGTAAATTTCATCTTCAGCAGTATAATAGTCCGTGTTTGCGAGCCAGAACCGTACCACAGTGGTTAGAGGAGCATTATAATGAATTTGCTTGATGTAAATTCCATGAAAACCAAGCGGATCGCTATCGGGCGCCATCACCGCATACCCAGATCTGCGGTCCTTTAGTTACGCGAATTAGATGATCAGTGCGTAACCCAGAACCAGTGACGTATTTCGTTCCAAAGACTAACGAACAAGGTATTAAGCAAGTGATCATAATGTTTTGTTTATCAATGTACGCATACTTTGTATTATGGTTTGCATGCACTGACGCCTCAAAAGTATTACTTTACATGTAACATCCGCTTGGTATTGAGACGTCAACTTCGATTTTTTTTTTTTTACTGAGAATTTAAATTAAAGTATCCGCCCAAATAACATACACAAACATTCGGCACTTCTGCTCGCCTCTTTTACTCTCGCTTTTTTCCTCATCCGATTACGTGGTAACTGCACCGGTGCCGCTGTTTGGCGCACTGCGCTGGCTGTTGTAGTTCAGCCCTCCCTAATTAGAACAGAAAAACAAAATAAGCTGCGCGCAGTTATTCGGTGGCTACGGCAACACATCAGGAGTCCTCGTTACATCGGCACTGGTGAGGATTAACGCCGCGCATCACATGTCAGCCCAGCGGGAAACTCGTGTCTGTCACACCGCTCGCCAGTACAGCTTTTGATTTGTCCAACGTTTCTTGTCAGTTACTTTTCTCTGTATACACATCAGTAATGTTTTATACTGTCTGAGTGTCCGAACAGAACTGCAGCACTTTTAGATTTATTAACTTCCTTTCCCACAAACAGTCACGGAAGACCAATTTCCTCATCTCCAGGTGTACATTTTATTATGCTCGTGATTTTCTCATGTTATTCTTCAAAGTTCTTGTCGGTTCGTGTCAAGGATTTGCGTAATACTGCTCTAAACGACTTACCAGAAACCCAACTTAGCGCTTGTTGCTTCACTCGTGTAGACTATATGGTCTGCACTCTTTGTTTTTTTGCTTTTGCGTTTTTGTTTAATCCAGTTTTTATGCTGTTTACAAAGTGTAACACCTTGCAAACTTTTTACGTTTATTGAGGCCATAGAAGCATAGTATTTTTCGACTGTACATCAGACCAAAAGTGTCTGTCGTAACTGAAGTCGAAAGTTTTGTTAATCATGCCTCTTGAGTTCTTCTGGCGATATTTCTATAGCAACTTTAATCCAGCAACAAATATGTAACCCATATGTTAAATACCGATTTTGATAGATTTAACTTTAAAATTTTTTAATATAACGAGATATTTTCTTAAAAATTTTCATCATCTATTTCATCCATTTAGGAACGAAATTCCAGAAATAATGAAATACGTATTTTTTATTTCTAACCGAGAAGCTAAACACAAATATTTATAGACTTTGCTCTGTAAATGCTTTCATAATGAAATAATTTCATAATACTTTTCATCCCCTGTTTTACTCCCTTAGGGGGTTGAATTCCCTAAAACACCGAAACATGTATATTTTTTGTTTGTAACCGAGAAGTCAAATACCAATTCCCATAGATGTAGCTTTAAAAATGCTTTAGTAGTTTTTAACAATTTATTTTAAAAAGGTTCACACATTACGCTACCCCCGTTAGTAGTTGATTTTCAAAAATGCTCCACCCCGTATTTTTTTGTTTCTGGCTGAGAAGCCAAATGCCAATTTTCGTAGTTCTAGCTTCAGAACTGCCTTAAAAGCGAAACATTTTCAAAAAGCCTTTCATCCCCTACTTCAGCACCTTAGGGGTGGAATTCTGAAAAACCCTTCTTAAACGATGCCTGCAGTATTGCTCCACACCTTTGCAAAATTTCAAGTTTCTATCCTTAGCGATTCGGTCTGGGCAGTGATGAGTCGGTGAATCTGTCTCGCCCTATTTCTCTCCATTAGGGGATGAATTACCAAAAGACAGTGAAACAAGTATCACTTAATTTCCAATCGATAAGCCAAACACTAATTCTCATAAATGCACGTCTAAAAATAAAATAATGGTTAATAATAATTTGTTTTGAAGAAAACATTCATCACTATTTCACCTTCTTAGGAGATAAATTTCCAAAAATACTGAAACAAGTATTTTTAAATTTCTGACTAAGAATCCACATACTAATTTTCGTAGTTCTAGCGGCATATTTTCGCACAAGCTTTCGTCCTCTATTTCATCCCTTTAGGGGTGGTATTTCGCAAAATGCCTTCTTGAACGACGCCTACAGTATGTGTTCAACACCCTACGCAAATTTCAAGATCCTATTGTCAGTGGTTTGGGCTGAGCGATGACGAGTCAGTGAGTGAGTCAGTCAGTCGGGACATTGACTTATGTCTACTCTAAGGTAAGAAAAGTCATGACACAGCAGAAAGCATATAGAGATGGCGGTAGTATCGCGTACACAAGGTATAAAAGACAGCGCATTGCCGAGCTGTCACTGGTAATCAGGTGATTCATTTGAAAAGGTTCCCGGCATTACATTTTGGAAATCGTTAGGCGATTCAATATTACCAGATGCACAGTGTCAAGACTGCGCCGAGTGCACAAAATTTCAGGCATTACCTCTCACCATGGACAATGCAGTGGCCGACGCCCTTAACGCAACTACCGAGAGCAGCTGCTTTTGTGTAAATTTGTACAGGAGTTTTGCTATTTGGGGAGCAAAATAACTGATGGTCGGAGTAGAGAGGATATAAAATGTAGACTGGCAAGGGCAAGAAAAGCGTTTCTGAAGAGAAATTTGTTAACATCGAGTATAGATTTAAGTGTCAGGAAGTCTTTTCTGAAAGTATTTGTATGGAGTGTAGCCATGTATGGAAGTGAAACATGGACGATAAATAGTTTAGACAAGAAGAGTATAGAAGCTTTCGAAATGTGGTGCTACAGAAGAATGCTGAAGATTAGATGGGTAGATCACATAACTAATGAGGAAGTATTGAATAGGATTGGGGAGAAGAGAAGTTTGTGACACAACTTGATCAGAAGAAGGGATCGGTTGGTAGGACGTGTTCTGAGGCATCAAGGAATCACCAATTTAGTATTGGAGAGCAGCGTGGAGGGTAAAAATCGTAGAGGGAGACCAAGAGATGAATACACCAAGCAGATTCAGAAGGATGTGGGTGCAGTAGGTACTGGGAGATGAAGAACCTTGCAAAGGATAGCGTAGCATGGAGAGCTGCATGAAACCAGTCTCAGGACTGAAGACCACAACAACAACACACAAGTAACACAGCGTGATAGATTAGCGTATATCAATGTGGACGTACGAGAAACGTATCCGTTAGGGCAGTGTGGCGAAATCTGGTTTTAATGGGTCGTGTTAACAAATGTCCTACCTACGGTAACAGCACGTTGACGCCTGCAGTGTCTATCCTGATCTGCCGAGCGGGGTAGCCACGCCGTCTTAGGCGTCTTGTCACGGTCCGCGCGGCTCCATCCGTCGGAGGTTCGAGTCCTCCCTCGGGCATGGGTTCGTGTGTGTGTGTGTGTGTGTGTGTGTGTGTGTGTGTGTGTGTGTGTGTGTGTGTGTTGCCCTTAGCATTAATTAGTTGATGTTAGATTAAGTAGTGTGTAAGCTTAGGGAGCGATGACTTCAGTAGTTTGGTCCCAGAAGACCTTACCACAAATTTCCACAGTTTCTCTCCTGATCTCGCAGCCGTATCGGTTGGACCGTAGAGGGCTAAAAAACCGTGGCCTGGTCAGATGAATCCCGATTTCAGGTGGTAAGTGTTATGTATGATGCGGAACTATGGGCCTCATGGTAAAAGGGCCGAGTCACGCAATTTGACTCTTAATCTGATCATGAGCTCTGGCGATTAAGTGCACGCGTTGATCACGTAGGCTGACGTTAGGACCAATGAACTATACTTGACGGGATGTATCTACAACATCTTAGGTGATTAGAAAGTTAGTAGACAGGAATACAATCAAATACTTAGCTTTAATCCAGCATCAGCAGTGAACGTAGATCTTGACTTTGCACAGTATAAAACACCACAAGAAGACCGATATCTCACCATCAGTGCCCGCAGACGGCCACGGAGTGCTGCAGGTAGCCTTGCTAGGGACCTTGCCGCAGCCACTGGAAGATTGTCTCCAGACACACAGACTACAGACGACTGAATAGACTTGGATTATTCTCCTGGAGACCTGCAAGGTGCATTCCACTGACCCCTGGTCTCACGAGAGCCCGTGAAGTCTGGTGTCAAGAACACAGTACATGGTCATTGGAACAGTGGTCCCAGGTTATATTCACAGACGAGTCCAGTTATAGCCTGAACAGTGATTCTCGCTGGGTTTTTATCTGGCGTGAAACATGAACCTTAATTTCCTTGAAAGCGACCTTTATCGAGATCGTTGTTTGCTGGTGTGAGGTAGGATTATGATTGGTGCACGTACATCCCTGCATGTCTTTGACAGAGGAACTGTAACAGGTCAGGTGTATAGGGACGTCATTTTGCACCAGTCTGTCCGACTTTCTTGGGGTGCAGTGTGTCCCACCTTCCTCCTGATGGATGATAACGCTGCCATCGTGGATGCGGAAGATATCAGGTGAATGAAGTGGTCTGCCTGTTCTCCAGACCTAAAACCCATTGAGCACGTCTGGGATGCTCTCGGCCGACGTATCGCTGCATGTCTTCAAACCCCTAGGGCACTTCAGGAGCTCCGACAGGCACTGATGCAAGAGTGGGAGGCTATAACTCAGCAGCTGCTCGACCACCTGATCCAGAGTATGCCAACCCGTTGTGCGGCCTGTGTACGTGTGCATGGTGATCATATCCCACGTTGATGTCGGGGAACATGCTCAAGAAACACCGTCGTTTTGTAGCACATGTGCTTCGGAGCGCTTTTCTCAACTTATCACCAATACCGAGGACTTACAGATCTTTGTCGCGTGTATTCCCTACGTGCCTATACTATTAGCGCCAGTTTTTTGTAGTGCCACTTTGTGTGGCGCCACATATTGCAGTTATCCTTAATTTATGAGCATGAGTGTAGTATACATATTGAATTGTTCTTTAAACTTGAGTGGACCTACATCAGTTTTGAAAATCGAGAAAACTGATTTTATGTAGTTTTGTCACTACTGTCTAATCAAGTAAACAGCAGAGCCACAGCGGACTATTCACAACATTCATCATATTCCATAGACGGTTCGAGATACCGAGACTAATTTCCCACAAATAATAACAAACAAAGCGAAGATAGCTGCTCCGCTGATTAACGTGTGAGAAAATAGCCGTAACTACATACATTTTCATTAAAATAACATGCACGGCTGACTGCACCACCATCGATTATGAAGCAAGATAACGAGAGTCCAGTAGTCACGGTTAAAGCGTAATCGTGATTAAGTTGTCTCTGTGCTGCACCAACGTTAAACGCCGATTAACAAGACGCGTTTAGCTGACCGGATGTTAGACCATGATTGTCTACGTGTGTTACAAAGGAAAGCTCCCATTGATTCAAAGATAATAATTCGTTGTCTGTCTGTGGCAAGGAGCCATCGAGGTAAAAAAAAAAAAAAGAGGTGGCACTACAGATTTAAGCTGAACATTGTTTTGAAGCCAGAGTGGGCGCCATTTTAAGTGGCCCAAAATATTAGCAGACTACTGTTTACGAGTGCTTCGTGTTCATTATTTCTGTAGTGGACGCAATAACTGTTTCAAACTCTAAAAATTATAGAGT
Source organism: Schistocerca gregaria (assembly GCF_023897955.1). Taxonomy (NCBI): domain Eukaryota; kingdom Metazoa; phylum Arthropoda; class Insecta; order Orthoptera; family Acrididae; genus Schistocerca; species Schistocerca gregaria. The sequence goes on along the minus strand of NC_064924.1, from coordinate 113,266,142 downwards.
TTATATGAATAACATAATAACAAGAAGACAATATCGAAAGTTTTTCTGTTCTTGAATGCATATTTGCTCTAGTAATATGACAATCACAGTGACGTCACGAGGGAGTATCACCGCGGTAAACTATGGGGGTATGAATGCGGTAAACCTGTGTTTTGGGCTAGTTAAGATGGCGGAAACCGTCTTCAAGTTTGATGTAATGCCACCTCCACTTCTTTTTTTAACTCCATGCAAGTAGATTACAATATTGTAACCTCCTTGGTATATCTTACGCACGTGTGCTTTTCAGATGGTTTATATAAAGGATGTATGGTGACTTTCATGGAGACCAAAGAAAGGACGCCAAATTTTTTCAAAATTTGAACTTGACATTCTGCTGGCGTTGTTTGGCTCCCATGCAGCAACACCAGAGTGTAAACTGACGGTTCCACTGTCAGGGAAAAACTGGATGCTTGGACAATTATTACTACGAAGTTTAATTCCACTCGAGGTAATACTAAATTTTATTTCATTCATAAATTAATAAATTTTTATCAGTAAAGTAGATGAAAACCATTTCGCACGGTACTTTAACATTGCAATAAAAATCAAGATACACAGAACAAAAATTTAGTTTAAGATGTAGTTACAGCGTCAGAGAAAGTTTCGTGTGTGCTCCAGTTGGGAGCTAACAACGTTAGTTATTTTATGGGCACCACAAAATACTATTTCCCTCACTTTAGTTGGGTTTCACAAAGATAATCGACATTAATTGTCAGATTCGATAATCGCTGTGAACATCAGCATACCACTGATAACATCAGTAAACTTTTACCCAAAATCTAGCGACTACATAGTGTATTCATTTCAGGTGTAACGCAAAGAACCCTGAAACGTTGAGAACTTGTACGATAACAAAGAAAGAAGACCGAGGAAGAACTCAGCAGATGATAAAATACAAATGAATTAGACAGGAGGGGGAAAGGCAGTAAAAAACACAATTCCGCATGAAGCAAATCTGCTGGAAATAGTTGGGCCGCCACTGGAGCCTCTAGAAAACCTGTTCGATTCCGACTCACAGTACGTCATAATGGATCTGAATGTAGATGTGGTTGAAAGAAGTAGCAGTTGAGGGTACCAGCAGTACCTCCATTCACGGTACTGTAATTAATCCTCAAGGATCGGAAAATGTAGTTCCACTTGAGATTATTGGGGATACTCCTGCAGAACCGCTTTTGTTCCAAGCTTCAAGAAGTGCAGCAAAACTGTCTAGAAATAATCATCGAAGAATGCCCCCCGAAACCCAAGGCAACTTCTTAATTTTCACTGGACAGTGTGTTGGGGAAGAGGATTGAAGCACTCGAGCAACAGCTGGAAATGATGAGAGAGGAACACTTTAAAGAAAAGTGGATAAAATTTAAAAATAATGGGACTCAGAGAGGAAGTAAAATAGTGGAAGAGGAAAAATTCAAATATTTAATTTTTTATATTTTGTCAGTTCCACATCATTTTCATTTTTAAGTTAGTAACTTAAATGTACTTGGAATCCGATGTCTTTATAAACTGATTTTGAAAATTTTACATTTGCATTCAGTGACTGCTTCAACATTTTGTAACTTGTATACAATAATAATTTAATAGAAAATTAATCACGTACGTTACATGTATTAGGTAACAGTTACCTCAGTGAAAATGTTCTGTAGTTATAGTACAACGAACTGCTCGCCCTGACAAGGTGTCATTACGATACATTTGTTGACCGGGAGAAACTGGCTCATTATCTTCGATATCCGGTCCTCTCTCATTACGTAACAGCCTCAGCAGCCAAATAATATCCGGATCTTCTAGTGGCGCTTCCTTCGTCATGCTCCTTGTAATATTATGGAAGAAAGCCGTACTCACTATAGCTGTCATTGCTTTTTGTGGATTACTCCTCATTCTCATGGATAGAATGGACAATCTCCTCTTTCGAAAACCGTTGTGTGTCTCTCTCTCTCTCTCTCTCTCTCTCTCTCTCTCTCTCTCTCTCTCTCTCTCTCTCCACAGATTCCCTTGTTTGCAATGTGATACTTGTATCGGCGTCCAGCGTCACTTTGCGTATTTGAAAGTGGTCTCAACAAGTATGCTCTGCATGCATAGGCACTATGTCCTACTGATATTTCCCTACTTTCTGCGTTCTGCGAGAGCACTCAGGAATTATTGTAACAGAACCACCACACTGAGCCACAATATCCCTTATTAATAAATTATGGTCACTGGCAATTTGGCAGTTAAATGGAAAAGCTCGGCATTACGCCCCTCTGGGGAATGAATCTTCATTTGAGTACAATCTATCGTACCTATGACACCAAGAAATCCAGTCAGTATGCTCAAACCAACCATCACGGAGTGTAATTCAGTGCGAGACCGAAGCTTTATGTCTTGTGGAGAGATTGCTGATACATTAAATGCACCAGTTTTATATGCCCTTAATGTCAATAAGAGTCTGTTCATGGGTGGGGCAGGGTTATTTCGGTAAGTAGGAAATTCTAAAGATTCGTAGATATGATTCAATAACTACTATACTGTTTCTTTTGAAAGACGAAACGGTTACTCAGATTTCCTGTCTCCTTAGTCTTCGACTGGATCTCCACTTTCCACAAGTACACCAACACGGCGATGATTTATGTAGTTGGAATATAACAAATCTTCATCCTCTACGCCATCCAAAACATCACACCGTGCGGCCAGGTGACGTCTTTATATTAACCGTTATTAAAAGATTATCGACCCTCCGACCTCCGTTACCGTTACTGCGATTAACTAGCTCGATAAACTTGAATCAAGTTTGGTTGGTGCAAACGAATTTTGCGTTGATCAGGGTGATATACCGGCTTGACCGCGTTTAACACTTAATCGATGCTGGTGCAGTTAGTCGGCAGTGGTTGAAATAAATGTTGCATATTGACGAAACTTTAATACTTATCTTTATAGTACGGAAACTTCGTTGTGATGTCAATGCACTGGTTTGTTTTTAATGTGATTCTGGCGGGAACAGTCCCCATTTCTATCGTGAGCGTCCAGATTGTACAGTCTGTGCAAAACTTGTCACCTATAAACATTGGAGTACGTGTGCTGTGTGTTGTTATGAGTGTTGTGTTGCTTCAGTACAGTTCGCATAGCACTGAAGTATGATCAGAAGCTCCCTACAGTCGCCCTAACGGAGGAGGGACTGAGGCACGTGGACGTTACAGCGAATGTCGCTGTGAGTGTAAGTGATGTCTCTAGGAGCCGGAACAACTTTCTAGCGATATGATCAGATGAAGATCGTCGCAAAACATGGCTAACAGCAGGTGTGAGGGGTCGATATCACCGTATAACAGCTGGTAGGAACCATCAGAACCATGCTACACGTCTATGGTGTCAGTTACAAACAGCTGTAGAAGTTCAGGTGTCAATTCAAATTGCGTTAAATGGGCTCCATGAGTAGGGACTGTGAGCCAGAAGTTCCAAAGCTCCTCCTTTAAATTGGGTTCGGAAAGGGCTTCTACCGCATGGACATGAAACCACTCTTTGTGGGCTAGACAACAGCAGCGTACAACGCTCTTTCTGATGAGATCCATATCAGTCTTGACGGTACTGATATTCGTATGTGGAGGCAACTGGGACAATGTTTACACATAAATGTATCATGCATCGCGACCCTTATCAAGGCTGTTCTGTCATGTTTTGTGCCAATACAGGGCACGATGACTGGTTCGAAGTCTCGGGTCGACATCTTTGCCGGCATTGTGGTTCTATTTGTTGAACACAGTGGAGTGGGATTCATGCTGATGAACGACAAGCCCGCCCCCATCGTCACAATCTTGTAAACACCTCCCTAGTGGAGCATAGAATCGGACGGAAAAGTCTCCATATTCTCAAGATCTCAGCTGCGTTGAGAAACCATCGACCATCCTAAGACGAGCGGTTATCAATCCTCCCGTCCCTCCAGAGACCTGACATTTCCTCATGGAGGGCTCTGTGGGGATATGGAAAAACATCCCACAGGCTGATCTGCACAATTTGGTAATTATTGTGCCCAGTCCCATTCACAAACGTCTCCAATTACGAGGAGGACCAACTGTTTCATATAAACAATGTGTTGTGCAAGATGAGAGTGAGAAGAAACTGTAGTGTTTGCAGTCGAATCTTTTGTAAGATTATTTTGTTATTATTTTCTTAATTTTTGTTTTTCTCATGGCTGTACGTGGCTGAACAAAATCAGTTTTGGTTCCTGTTATGTCCAGTAGTGACAATAAAACTATATGCAACGATTATGTTGGTAACTAATATTTTAAGAGCTGTCGAATGCTGATGAAATGACAAACTGCAATAACATAAGTGAGGAGGAAATCACATGTTTATTTTTATAGTGAGAATGAGCTATTTCATTAGTTTTTGATTTGTCTTGTCCTCATCTGCTTGTTTATAAATAGACTGTTCCAGGATGCCGTCGCAATTGCATGTTAGTGGTAGGAAAATTTGCACACTTTGTTGCGTTCTGAAGAGAAGAGCCAAAATTTAAGATGCTGACCAGAAAAATGTAGGCGTTACTCAAAGCGTGAGATTTATGACGCTTTTATAAAGGAAGAAAAGATTACAAAGTTAGGCGGAAAACGAATCCCCACTTCTGTTACAATTCCGGGGCCTTTGATCTGCAACTCTCACCGCTAGGCGCCTGCGGCCAGCACTCACCTTTCCCAGCACAGGAAACAACGCGCACATTCCGAGTGCCTGGCTTCTTTAATTTATTCTTAAATCCGCACAGGAGCATTCTATAAACTCGACCGTGCAAAGTTAAAAAAAAAAGCAGCAGGCGGACGCTTCTAAATTGCGAATGCAAGAATATTTGAATATACCGGGTGGTTATAACTAAACTTTCCCTAAGTAACAAGTTATAACACGAAAAATTATTACGGTAAGAGGACCAAACTTGATAGCATTAATTTCAAGGACATGGGGAAGGGATATAATGCAGAATCAAATCAACTGAAAACTTTTAATGTGATGCTATGGTACACATCGGTATCATTACTGCTACAAAACGAGCTCAATATGATTCCAATCACTGTCCAGAAGCGTCCGAAAGCTCAGGATTGCCTTCTGCACAGGAGTACGAAGCATGTCCGTAGGTAAGCTGGTCACCTCTCTCGATATTCCGTGCTTCAGATCAGCACGTGTGTGAATGTTCACCGGCCGGGGTGACCGTGCGGTTCTGGGCGCTGCGTTCAGGAACCGCGCTGCTGCTACGGTCGCAGTTTCAAATCCTGCCTCGGGCATGGATGTGTGTGATGTCCTTAGGTTTAAGTAGTTCTAAGTCTAGGGGACTGATGACCTCAGATATTAAGTCCCATAGGGCTTAGAGCCATTCGAACTAATTTGTGAATGTTCCTCTGGTAAACCCTGCCCTTCAGGTAGCCCCACAAACAGAAACCACAGTGAGTGAAATCAGAGGATCGTGCTGGCCAAGTATTTGGAAACGATCGTCTGATAATTCGATCGTTTCCAATTGTGTTTCGGAGAAGCAGGCGAAATTCACGAGCGATGTGCTGTGGTCCAATGTTCAAATGTGAGTGAAATCTTATGGGACTTAACTGCTCAGCTCATCAGTCCCTAAGCTTACTCACTACTTAACCTAAATTATCCTGAGGACAAACACACACACCCATGCCCGAGGGAGGACTCGAACTTCCGCCGGGACCAGCCACACAGTCAATGGCTGCAGCGCTCTAGACCGCTCGGCTAATCCCGCGCAGCTGCATTGGTTCCCCATTTTGCATAAAACCTGTAGAGTTCAATGCGTCTCTCTCCTGTAGGGAGGGTGTGACATGCTGGCGAAGCCGGACGCTGTGGTCGAGCGGTTCTAGGCGCTTCAGTCCTGAACCGCGCTGCTGATACGGTCGCCGGCTCGAATCCTGCCTCTGGCAAGGATGTGTGTGATGTCCTTAGATTAGTTAGGTTTACGTAGTTCTGAGTCTAGGAGACTGATGACCTCAAATGTTAAGTCCCACAGTGCTTAGAGCCATTTGAACCATTTGCTGGCGAAGCATATCGCAGTAAAGCTGGCCAGCCTCACTGCACGTCTTTGGTCCTTTAGAACCAATCAGTTAAAAAAAGAATGGGCCAATTATGAACACAGCCGTGAAACCACACCATATGGCGACACGTTCACCATACAGAGGAACTTCATGCACAGCGACTAGAAGTGAAGATCCCAAACGCGGCGATTCTGTGTGTTCACGTCACTAGTCTGAGGAAAATGAGCTTCGTCTCTCCATATGGGGTGGTCCAGGGACAGCCTTCGTCAAATTCAATCCATCTGAGAAAGTGGAGAGCGAAGTCAACACGTCGTTGTGCATCCTGTGGAACAAGCTGCTGTACGATATGGATCTTGTACGGATTGCATTTGAGAATAGTTCGTAGCACCTCCTGTACAGTGGACCACGGGATGTTCAACTGTCGTGACAACACGAGCACTGCCTGACGATCAGGAATTGTGCGCAGCGTTGCCTGTCATAGCAAGAGCAATTTTATCAACCACCTACGGTGCAACCGGTCCTTTGCCTATTCCCACCCCCACGCTCCTCACAGCAGCATCCTTTCAGCCAGCGATATTGTTGGAGGGAATCTGCAGCATTATTGTTGTTTTGATAACAGATCTTCACCAATAATACTCTGCTGTTTTTGTCCAAGCTAATGCTCACACGTGAACAAGTATACTGCGACTGGTCAGCTGTGTGAGACTATGAATCACGGTGCCTGATCACGGCATCTGGCGGCCATAGTTGGGACTAGACGGTGGCGTTGTGACGCATGGAAATCATGCACCCCGTACTATGGACATTAGAGCTACCACTCGTATGGAAATTAGTTTACATGTTATAACGTGTTAAATAGGGAAACTTTAATTATAACTACCCGGTATGTACTTGTACAACGTCGGAACTTTGCAGAATAGTAATTTTGATTATAACCTAACAAGGCGACGAATGGATTATAGGAGAGTTAACAATACAAGGCCACTATGCATATCACCTGAGGTAGATTCCATGTACGACAAAATCTATTCGAAATCTAAATAAATTTAGCTGTAACCGCATATAAATTGAAACTTCGACAAAAGACTCTGAACGGTAAAGACACGATGCTTGCTGCTTCACGTGGCACAGCACTATTACATGCTACAAACCAGTTGTGCGTAATAATGAGCAATTTTTCATGTATAGCAATGCTTGATTCAATCTGGTAATAAAAATAGGTTCTTATCTAAAACTTAGGTAACACTTTATGCAGTGTACAGGTCAGTAATGCTTAATGCAACTGAACAGTAATGCTGAATCATTTTACAACGCCTTAGATGAACTACAATCCAGATTGTACACAACAAGGCACTGTGTAGTGAGCGACAAAAAAGCGAGAAACACCCATAGGGCAGGAAAGAAGAAAATGACATGTCTTAGATTGAGAAGGCGTGTACTGATTAAAATATCGAGTGACATATACAAACATCTTGGCGGTGTAAGCTAGCATCCTTGTTATTTTTAAAAACGTCGGGAATCATGTATATCGATATTCAAAAATATTATTCTCAATTCCGTATATCGAAAAAAGTATCGATATGTCAGTAGGAAAGATATCGACGTACCTGCTAATAAAAATATCGGCTGCACATTGCAAATATAATGCCAATTTTATAAGTGCATATTTAAGAATTGATTTTTTTAGATATTCTGTAAATCAACAAACTAGCAGCCTATCTATCCTCCTTAGAGCAGAATTGAAATGAAAACGCTGCACACTCAAGCTTGGCGATAACCAGTTTCCTAAGAATGGGAACTGCATGTAAGGGGCGCAATAAAAGGTGTCTGATGGGTCCATGGTTCACTTTCGTCACATATCGTATTTTTCTGTAACATCTGATGTTGACTTCCCTATTTTTGCATTTCTGCAAACGCCAGCGACCTAGCGGTTGCAGTGTCAAAACTGCGTGCTGAAGCTGTACGTTGCAGTTTCTGTTGGTAGCACTGAGCGCCGATTACGTCAGAATTTCCCCTCATACGTCTGCGCCCATCGCAAAGACCAATGCTGTCACTTAGATTTTTCTTTCAGCAACTGTTTTTAAAAAATGCTAATGAGCTGTTTCTTCACATTCCATATCTTGGTTAGTCCATGCAGTCTCCCACACCGGTTCTAGGCGCTTCAGTCCTGAACCGCGCTGCTGATACGGTCGCCGGCTCGAATCCTGCCTCTGGCAAGGATGTGTGTGATGTCCTTAGATTAATTAGGTTTACGTAGTTCTGAGTCTAGGAGACTGATGACCACAGATGTTAAGTCGCATAGTGCTCAGAGCCATCTTACACAGTGATCACTCAACAACTGACTTTTTCAAGTCCCTTATACGCCCTGTCAGACATTGTACCAACAATAAAATGTAGCAACGTTAAACTAGTATCGTGACTGTTCTACCTGTCAGAGAAAAGTGCACTGTAAACATTTACGTAACCGCCGGTTGTGTGCTCGTGTAGGAAATCCCGCTGAAATCTGGCCATGTGTTTTGAGTGCCTGACTGTTTGTGAGGCAGGTACAACGTTTTTTATGTTACTTATCTGCGTTTTAAATTCAAATTTCAGTTCTTTCATGGTGAAAAATTCAGATTTATTTTTAGGATATTTTATTAAAAGACGATTCGAACAATTGCAGGGAAGTAGCTCCAAATTTAGAGGTCAAATACGAGAGGACATCAGCCTTTACCGATGAAAGAGTTAGTGACATAAGAGCGTTAAATGCATTACAGACGCCAATGAAGGATTTTGGAGGAGCACTGTCTCCAAAAAAACACTTAGTATTCGTCTGTTACTGCTGACAGCGTGCGGCTTACACAGATGCAGCAGCGGCAGCTGTCTAAGGTGGACTGGTGCTGCTCACAGGCGTGCCAGACTTCTCTAAAGCCTCCAAGCGAGGACTTAAGAGCGCCTCACACGGGACGTAAAGCATTCGTGGGTGTGGAGCGTATCGAGTCTTGTGACGTCACAAGCCACAATTTTTACGTCCCAGGGCATTCTACAGCGTGAAAGACGAAATATGATACTTCAGATTTTTGTTACGTTGAGAATGAGGGGCAAGATCGCTTTATACGTGATAAGGGAAACTTAAAAGGCGCTGTATTCGATTACGTCTAGTTGAAATTCGTATTACACGGGTTTTATGTTATAACTTGCAACCTGTTAGTATATGCTGTTTCAAAGCATCAGCACGTTGAGAATCTCTCAGAAACATTGTTCATGCAACGATATACTGTAACAAAATTCCAGAAAGCGTCATTTAGGTTCAAATGGCTCTGAGCACTATGGGACTCAACTGCTGTGGTCATCAGTCCCCTAGAACTTAGAACTACTTAAACCTAACTAACCTAAGGACATCACACACATCCATGCCCGAGGCAGGATTCGAACCTGCGACCGTAGCAGTCGCACGGTTCCGGACTGCGCGCCTAGAACCGCGAGACCACTGCGGCCGGCGTCATATTTAGGTTCAAGGGACTTTTAGTCGTTGATTGTTTTTGCAATATAGCTTGCGTGCTAAGAAAGTATTTCGTGTCAAGACAACGATGCATCGAAGATTTATCAGAACGTTCTTCGCACGATTTCCAATAAATAAATTCAGTTAAGAACTTATCGGTGGTTATAGCTATAAGGCTATCGTAACATCAGAGAGATACATGTCAACAGTTTACTGCAGTTTAGCCGAAAGAGGTTCAGATTTGTGAAATAAAAAACAATTTTTTCCCAGCCTGAAAACTTTTTTTATTCGCCTCCATGTTTTCTAAAGACATTTACTAACTTAAACAGGTGTATTATGTAATACACTGATGTGGGACACCTCCTGATATCGTTTCAGACCTCCTTTTGCCCGCCGTAGTGCAGTACGTCGATGAGCCATGGCCTCAAGTAGCTTGAAGTCCCCTCCAGAAATATTGGGCCATGATGCCTCTGTAGCCGTCCATAATTAGGATCGTCTGGCTTATCTTGTACATACTGACACGACAGTCGCCTCCCACAGTGTTAATCGCATTTTCCTCCAAGTCTGGCGTCCGAATATTTCCTGCTACCTGAAACGACGCTGTCTCAGACAAACGGCGAAACACTGTTCCAAACATTTCATGGTGTGGTTGTTGATGGCGGTGGTGGGTCTCCTGATACTACCTTGTTGCCCGGCACGAACACCATGTTGGCAAGCTCTCGATTCGAATGCGGAACCGTAGTGTACAACGCTGTATTGCATGAACTACAAGGTGAGTCAGCAAGAGAAGTGATACAATTAATACGACAACAGAGGGCTCTAGGACTTTGATGTATGAGGAACAGCACTACCCTTTAGGAGGAAACCATGCATGCTGTAACTTTTGCTGCATGGTACAGCGCGTACTACCATTCAGTCTCAGAAACAAAGCATATGAGTGAATCAATGGTTTCTCGCATCGATACCATGCATTTCCTGACGGAAGTTCATTAGGCCTTTATTGCACAGTATCCACTCATCGATCAGTCCCTACAGTTTGTACATGGTGGAAAAAATCGCTATGCAGACGCAATTGATTCATCCCGGGAATGCAGAATCTCTACCACATTACTGTTAACGGCTTCAATACTGGAAAGTTAACTGCCCCGGAATTTCCAAGACTTCCAGAATATTTTTATTTTAACTCTTAAATTCGATAACAAACGATAAAGGGCATATTTTTGGGTGGTATAGTTACAAATTTGTTAATAACGAATTTTTTCTTTTGCTTTTACTGTGAAACCTTATTTCTTGCAAAATTTCACGATTCTAGGCCAACGGGAAGTACGCTATAGATTATAGTAAGTTTTCGAATATCCTTTGTGATCAAAAGTATCCGGACACCCCCAAAAACATGTTAGGTGCATTGTGCTGCCACATACAGGCACGTACTACATATCAGCGACCCAGCAGTCATTAGACATCGGGAGAGAACACAATGGGGCCCTCCGCGGAACTCACGGACTTTTAACGTGGTCAGGTGATTGGGTGTCACTTGCGTCATACGTCTGCATGCGACATTTCCTCACTCCTAAACATCCCTAGGTCCACTGTTTCCAATATGATAGTGAAGTGGAAACGTGAAAGCACACGTGCAGCACAAAAGCGTACAGGCCGACTCCGTTTGTTGAGTGAAAGAGACGCCGACATTTGAAGAAGGTCGTAATGTGTAATAGGCAGACATCTATCCAGATCATCACACAGGAATTCTAAACTGAATCAGGATCCACCGCAAGTACTCTGACAGTTAGGCGGGAGGTGAGAAAAGTTGGATTTCATGGTCAAGCGGCTGTTTACAAGCCACACATCACGCCCGTAAATGCCAAATGACGCCTCGCTTGGTGTAAGGAGCGTGAATATTGGACGATTGAACAGTGGAAAAATGTTGTGTGGACTGACGAAACACAGTACACAATGTGGCGACTCGATGGCAGGGTGTGGGTATGGCGAATGGCCCGTAAACAACATCTGCCAGCATGTGTAGTGCCAACAGTAAAATTTGGAGGCGATGGTGTTATACTGTGGCTGTGTTTTCCATGGAGGAGGCTTGCACCCGTTGTTCTGCGTGGCACTATCGCAGCACAGGCCTACATTGATGTTTTAAGCACCTTCTTGTTTCTCACTGTTGGAGAGCAAGTCGGGGATGGCGATTGCATCTTTCAACACGATCCAACACCTATTCATAATGCATGGCCTGTGGCGGAGTGGTTACACGACAATAATATCCCTGTAATGGACTGGCCTTCACAATTCTGACCTGAATCTTATAGAACACCTTGGGGATGTTTTGGAACGCCGACTTCGTGCCAGGCCACACCGAGTGACATCGTTATTTCTCCTCAGTGGAGCACTCCCAGAAGAATGGGCTGCCTTTCCGCAAGACACCTTCCAGCAACTGCTTGAACGTAGCCTGCGAGAATGGAAGCTGTCATCAATGCTAAAGATGGGTCAACACCATACTGAATTCCATCATTACCGATGAAGGGCGCCACGAACTCTTAAGTCATTTTCAGCCAAGTGTCCGGATATTTTTGATCACATAGTGTATCAGAATTGGTAATACAAATGGCCGTATCTTTCTACTACATTGAGTTAGAAGTTTACACTTATTGCATCGCAAAGGAGCCATACACCTTAGTACGTGACATGAATTTTAACTTTATTCCTCTCATTTACTCAGAAGAGAGGGTTTTCCAATATTCGGTTGGATGGACTGACATATGCCCCCCACCCTCGCCCTTCTGAGTCCTATTCCTTCGTCAGTTACACCCCACCCTTTCATTTTTCACTCTTCCCCTCTTTTTTCTCCCTTCCGTCCAGGTTCCCCCTCCCCCTCCCCCTCCCCCCCCCCCCCCCCATCTGCCCTTGGCTGTGGTGTGTCATCTTCGTGCCGACTTTTTAGTGCAATGCTTCCAGTGATTGTTAAGTGTTGTGCGTCGTTTCCGAAGTGTTGCGAACTGACATCGTACTGTCGCTGGGTGTGATTTTTATATCTCTTGCGAACAGATACCAGACGGCCGCCGTGTTTTTTAATTGTCTGTATACTATTTTCCCTGTCTGCTTCCTGTGTATTTTATTATCATCGTCCACCATTTGTTTTATGTTTCAACTTTCCACAATTTTCCGCCATTGTACAATTTACCCCACCATTTTATCTCCTGCTTTTTATTGTTTCTTTTCTTTTGATGTTTTAAAAGCTTTGTAGGCTGAAGAGCAACTTGCTAAGCTGCAGCCAGGCCGCCTCCTTCGGGGGGAATCAAAGTTCTATAAAGGAAGAAAAAAGACAGACTGAAACACCCCCTTAGAAAAATTAGTGCATTACTGTGCTGATAAACCTCTTACGTTATTTGATTTTCAAACAGCTGAGCAGAACTGAACATACTCAGCCATTTCTCTCTTTACTTATCTGATCAACACTAAACTGACAAATTTTTAGCGCAACGGATTCTGACTTTCAATAATCCCTACAAACGAATGGCCCTGACTAACAATAACCTATACCTTTCATGAATCATTTACTTCGCAAAAATCTTAGTTACTCGAACTACTGCAATACAGCGAGCGCCAATATTGCCAGCTACATAAAAGATTCTAACTACTGAAGGCACTAAATACTGATAGGCATAGGTAGGAAATGAAAGATTATGATAGAGAACAATGTATTTACCTTAATGTTCAAAAGTCATGATATGTATATATCAGTTCATTATATCCAATATTACAAATTTACTCTTTCTGATGGACACACGTCCAGATCGTCCGCTCTCTTAAAATTCTGCCATCTCTCTCCCCACATCCACCAATGCTGGAGGCTCACCAACTGCGCAACGCTACGCGCTGCTAACATCTAGCTGCCCAACACTACAATAGTGAATATTTCAACAATGCCAACTAGCCACAGACTGCACACAGCACAGTCAGCGATTTGCATACAGAGCGCTACGTGGCGTTACCAACATAAAAAACTCAACACCCTACTTACAAGACGAACAACAAAGTGACGCTGTAAGTTTTCCGTTTTACCGATTGAGGCGCGGGAAGTCAAAAGGGGGAAAAATATTATTAGTCATTCTGAAAGGTTACATTTCAGATCTAGACAGAAGTTTTGTACTACTGGAAAGCTGCTAGTGGCGAATTCGAAATGCTGCTTCCTCGTCAACCGCTACTTGTTTACCGAGATTTTATTTTCATCCTTGAAACGAACGGATAGTTGAACGTGTGTCGTGGTCAGAGCGGGTCCTCTGACAGCGACGCCGTCTACGGGAAGGACGGAGTATCGGGCAGCCAACCGGCGTCGGGCGTCCACCGGCCGTCGTCTGCATGCAGATGGCTGCTCAGGGCCGTCCGCCAGTCTCCGCGTATCTCCCGCGGAATCGCTCTCGTCGTCAGCGGTCGCCTTCACGGCCGAGCGAAGATGTTGCTCGCACTTTTTTTCTTTACGGCAGCGTATCTCTCCTGCGTCCCGAAGAATGATACTTCCATCACGACATATTCGATAACCTGCTCCATAGATGAGGAGCCACTCTCTCAATCTTTCTCTTTCTCGATGACGGGTGACAATCACTGTGAAGGTGACAGCGATCGAATGTTACCAAATTTTGTATATTCCACAAGTCATTGATTGCAAATAATTATTTACTCAACTACCAGTTTCATTGATACTGGTCATCTTCATATTGATCTAAATACTGAAGTGTTATACAGGGTGTTACAAAAAGATACGGCCAAACTTGCAGGAAACATTCCTCACACACAAATAAAGAAAAGGTGTTATGTGGACATGTGTCCGGAAACGCTTAATTTCCATGTCAGAGGCCATTTTAGTTTCGTCAGTATGAACTGTACTTCCTCGATTCACCGCCAGTTGGCCCAATTGAAGGATGGTAATGTTGACTTCGGTGCTTGTGTTGACTTGCGACTCATTGCTCTACAGTACTAGCATCAAACACATCAGTACGTAGCATCAACAGGTTAGTGTTCATCACGGACGTGGTTTTGCAGTCAGTGCAATGTTTACAAATGCGGAGTTGGCAGATGCCCATTGGATGTATGGATTAGCACGGGGCAATAGCTGTGGCGCGGTACATCGAGACAGATTTCCAGAACGAAGGTGTCCCTGCAGGAGGACGTTCAAAGCAATTGATCGGCGTCATAGGGAGCACGGAACATTCCAGCCTATGACTCGCGACTGCGGAAGACCTAGGACGACGAGGACACGTGCAATGGACGAGGCAATTCTTCGTGCAGTTGACGATAACACTAATGTCAGCGTCAGAGAAGTTGCTGCTGTACAAGGACGTCACTGACCACGTCACTGTATGAAGAGTGCTACGGGAGAACCAGTTGTTTCCGTACCATGTAGAGCGTGTGCAGGCACTATGAGCAGCTGATTGGCCTCCACGGGTACACTTCTGCGAATGGTTCATCCAACAATGTGCCAATCCTCATTTCAGTACAAGTGTTCTCTTTACGGGTTAGGCTTCATTCCAACGTGATCAAATTGTAAATTTTCACAATCAACGTATGTGGGCTGACGAGAATCCGCACGCAGTTGTGCAATCACGTCATGAACACAGATTTTCTGTGAACTTTTGGGCAGGCATAGTTGGTGATGTCTTCACTGGGCCCCATGTTCTTTCACCTACGCTCAATGGAGCACGTTATCAAGATTTCATACGGGATACTCTACCTGTGCTGCTAGAATATGTTCCTTTACAAGTACGTCACAACATGTGGTTCATGCGCGATGGAGCTCCTGCACATTTCAGTCGAAGTGTTCGTACGCTTCTTAACAACAAATTTGGTGACCTATGGATTGGTAGAGGATGACCAATTGCATGGCCTCCACGCCCTCCGGACGTCAAACATCTTGACTTTCATTTGTGGGGGCATTTGAAAGCTCTTTTCTATGCAACCCCGGTACCAAATGTAGAGACTCTTCGTGCTAGTATTGTGGACGGCTGTGATACAATACGCGATTCTCATGGGCTGCATCAGCGCATCAGGGATTCCATGCAACGGAGGGTGGATGCTTGTATCCTCGCTAACGGAGGACATTTTGAACATTTCCTGCAACAAAGTGTTTGAAGTCACGCTGGTACGTTCTGTTGCTGTGTGTTTCCATTCCATGATTAATGTGGTTTGAAGAGAAGTAATAAAATGAGCTCTAACATGGAAAGTAAGCGTTTCCGGGCACATGTCCACATAACCTATCTTCTTTCTTTGTGTGTGAGAAAGGCTTCCTGAAAGTTTGGCCGCACCTTTTTGTAACACCCTGTATACTGGGTGATCAAAAAGTCCGAAAAAATTTGAAAACTTAACTATGGAAACAATGTAGATAGAGAGTTAAAAATAAACACACGTGCTTGGAATGACATGGGGTTTTATTAGAACAAAAAAAACACCCCATATTGCTATACGCGTGAAAGATCTCTAGCGCGCGTCATTTGGCGATGATCGTGTGCTCAGCCGCCACTTTCGTCGTGCTTGGCCTCCCAGGTCCCCAGACCTCAGTCTGTGCGATTATTGGTTTTGGGGTTACCTGAAGTCGCTAGTGTATCGTGATCGACCGACATCTCTAGGGATGCTGAAAGACAACATCCGACGCCAATGCCTCACCATAACTCCGGACATGCTTTACAGTGCTGTTCACAACATTATTCCTCGACTACAGCTATTGTTGAATCATGGTGGACATATTGAGCATTTCTGTTAAGAACATCATCTTTGCTTTGTCTTACTTTGTTATGCTAATTATTGCTATTCTGATCAGATGAAGCGCCATCTGTCGGACATGTTTTGAACGTTTGTATTTTTTTGTTCTAATAGAACCCCATGTCATTCCAAGCATGTGTGTCAATTTGTACCTCTCTATCTACATTATTTTGTGATTTATTCAGTTTTCAAATTTATACTGACTTTATGATCACCCGGTATTATAAAACTGTACAAAATAGTAGCCTATCATAATCAGATGCGTAATGTTCATAGACTAGAAAGCTGGCAAAGTTACCTGTCTTCATGAAGTTAACAGAGAAGCAATTAAAATGCACAGTCGTAAGTATCAATGTTACTTAAGAGTAAAATCATGATAAAACTCACCTATTCATGCGTCGGAAATGTTACCGACCACATCTGGGTGCTACCTTTTATGATTTAAGAGACAGGTCATTGTCATACTTTCATCAAGCCATGGAGCTTATAAGTTTTATTTCTCTTTCTGTCCTTCATTATGTCTTGGACCCCTGTCGCCAGCGACCCCTTGGACCTATTTTTGGTATGCTCACTTCGTCCCTGACTTTCTTATAGTTTGACAAGCTGTTGTTAATTTCATTTAGTGTAATATATATTGCACATACACTTATTTGCAGCTACCTTTAGAACTTATTTCTCTTTTGACTCACTTGATACTGTAAGTAGGCTGTTTAGGTTTTTTTATTGGTAACGCCGCCGCCACGTAGCGCTCTGTATGAAAATCACTGTCTGTGCCATGTGCAGTCTGTGGCTGGTTGGCATTGTTGTAATACTCGCCATTGCAGTGTTGGGCAGCGGCAGCTGGATGCTAACAGCGCGTAGCGTTGCGCAGTTGGAGGTGAGCCGCCAGCAGTGGTGGATGTGGGGAGAGAGATGGCGGAGTTTTGAAATTTGTAAGAATTGGTGTCATGAAGTGATATATATATTATGACTACTAAGGTAAATACATTGTTTGTTCTCTATTAAAATCTTTCATTTGCTAACTATTCCTATCAGTAGTTAGTGCCTTCCGTAGTTTGAATCTTTTATTTAGCTGGCAGTAGTGGCGCTCGCGGTATTGCAGTAACTTGAGTAACGAAGATTTTTGTGAGGTAAGTGATATGTGTAACGTATAGGTTAATGTTAGTCAGAGCCATTCTTTCGTAGGGATTTTAGGAAGTCAGATTGCGTTGCGCTAAAAACTATTGTGTATCAGTTTAAGCACAGTTGTGTATAAATTGTTCTAAGGGGAAGTTTCATATGTCGACCCTTAGCCAAGGATACCTCACTGGAAACTTCTGATTTTTTCTTGTAGTTTGTGTAGTTAGTGTAGCCTTTGTTTATTGCTAGCGCGTAATCATAGAGAGAATTTCCTTTGTAGTTGTAGTCTTTCATTGTTGTACAGTACAACAGTTGTGGCATGCATGTAGTTTTGCATGAAGTATTTTGCAGCTGCGCTTGCAATTAACTAGATATTATTTTCAGTGCTATGTTAATGTGTTCTCTTATTTTTGTTCTTCAAATTGTGTTTTTCTGTGTTGTCGTGTGAAAAATTTAGACAATAATGGCGTGTGAAAAACTTAATACTAGGCTCCAAAGTAAACTGAGAAATGACAGTGAAGACGAAAGCAGTGTGTTAGCGCCACCATGTAATGAATTAACTAATGTTCAAAGTAGTAATTTGGTAATTATGTATAGGGAAATGGAGCGGGTTGCAAATAATGGTGTAGGCAGTGAAACAATTAGTGAACAGGGAAGCATTATCGATCGATCGGTCGGCAACAGCTCGCCTCAGGATTCCAAAATGACAGGACACAATCTTGCAAATACTGTAGTTTCAGATTTTGCGACCTCACCGTTTTCTCAAATAAATCAAGACACATTTTCTGCTTTTCAAAATGCGAATATTGCCGGTTCAAATGCACTGCCGAAAAGCACTGAGGAACATGTTTCAGACACCAGTGCACTGTTATTACAGTTAATGCAACAAATGGGACAAAGGCTACAAAAGTTAGACACAACTCTTGAACAAAATCAGAAACAAATGGGACAAAATCTTCAAAAGTTAGACACCTTCGAACAAAATCAGAGACAAACACAGCAAAAGCTTCAAAAGTTAGACACAATGGAACAAAATCTTCAAAAGTTAGACACAATGGAACAAAATCAGAGACAAACACAGCAACAGTTGGACACAATGGAACATAATCTTCGGAAGTTAGACACCACACTTTAACAAACACGTGAAGATTTAACTACTGAGTTACATAACATTGAATCGAAATGTCAAAAAATCTGTAATGACGTAAAAACACAAATTTGTGAGCATTTTCAACCTATTTTTTCGCGGCATGAAAACTCATTACAGAATCACGAAGCAGCCATAAAAGAATTGCAAACTGTTGTTCGTGAAAATCACGACACCTTGCAAGCTGAAATGGACTCAGTTGCATTCACCGATTCGGTTACGCAACTTGCAGGAACTCAGGAAAACTTAAAGACACAGTAGATTCGATTTCAACACAAATGGACACTCTGAAACTTGGTTCAGAAAAACACACTGAGGAAATGTGTACACTATCGGAGAAAGTAGCCGAACTTTCGGATCAGTTCACTAATTTATCTACGAAGGTAGATGATAATCTGAATTACACAAAACCGGTAGAAGAGTTCGAACAAATTAGGAAATTCAAACAAAATCAGAATCAAATTAATACGCAACACCAAAGAGAAATCCGGGAAGTACAAGATCAGTTGACACAGGTAATACAAGAATTACGTATTTCAGAGGACATTCGCACTCCAATACGGGAAGAGGGACATAAAAATACGGAACTGCCACAAAATAACAACACAGGGCACTTTGGAGATTATGAAAGAAATTGGCAAAGTACTCCGAATTTTGAGATGGAACCGCCGAAACGACGTAACAATGACCTATATGCGACCCGCCGACACGATGATTTTGACTATAAGCTGTTCATTACTGCACGTAAATTCAAAACATTTAAGAATTCTGGAACGACATTCATCCACAAGCGTGGCTCCATCAATTCTTTCATTGTTTTCCTCCCAACTGGTCATTAGAGCACAGATTAGAATTTATGTGTGGCTACTTGGAGAATGAACCAGCTGTAAGAATGCCATCGGTCATTCACGATTGTCACAGTGAAGAAGAATTTTATCATGCCTTCCTCTCAGCATATTGGTCTCAAGCTACACAAGACCGAGTAAAACATAGCATCATAATGATGAAACATTTCGAACAATCTGAATTTTCCAGTCTTGTCAAATATTTTGAAGACATGTTACATAAGAATCAGTATCTTTCAAACCCATACAGCCCCTTAGAACTCATCCACATTTGCTTAATCAAATTACCTGAACATTTATGACAGATTATTTTAGCAGGACGATGCAAAGACGACATTGAAGCTTTTCAGGGACCCTTACAAGAATTAGAAATTGACACTGACAATCGCGGAACGCGAAAACAGGAACACAACAATTACAGGTCACATCCGTCGCAATTCGGCGATGAAAGAAATAATAACTGGACACGTCAAGGCTATTCTCACAATACAAATCGTGACCAAAACAGACACCACCCGTATGACAACCGTTGGCAGAGTAGTAATAATTACAGGGAAAGATCACCTCTCCGCGGTAATGACTATCACAGAGACAATCAGAGAAACAGACAATATGGGAACCAAAATAATTACTATCAAGGGAGACAGAATAACTTTAGACGCAACGGTCCAGCGCGTAGTTAAGATTCAGGGAGAAATTCTCCACCACGTGTCTAACAAGAAAGAAATTATGGAATCTACCGACATGACGACAGACGATATGATCGTAACGACAGACCTGAATTCCATCAGAACTGGCGAGCTTCAAACCGGGCAGGGCCTTCTCGACAAGGTGAATTTGTAGAAGTTAGGTCTCCTAATCCCAATAACGGCGCGTGCCAACAAAGAAACAGACAATGACTCGCACCGCAGGCAGCCACCTGCGCCGGCTGGATCAGAGAAAAATAACATAGACGCTAACCTTGAGAAAAATTCCAGTATTCTTTACCGACGTATACCATATGATAATTGCGTTCAAGTTAACTCTGAGCACTAGGAAGAGTAAAGGATTGCACCACATTTCACATGTAAAACCGTTTATTGAAAGATAATCTGCTGTATGACTTAGTCTCTGCCATAAAGCTGTTCACTTCACATTACCAGTATGCTTTGTCAGACTTATAAACTGTTAATATGCAACAATGTTTGAAGTTTACTATCCAGTCTAGAAACTACGGAACTTATTTAGACAGTATTTACGAATGCATTGCTATTGTGAACAGACGACACAGTGTTATTGTGTGTGTACATTCTTGCTTGTTAGTTGTACGGTTACGTAACGACTATAAGGCTTACACACTTAGAACATATACTGTTAATGAGATTTTAATGCAACATTTTGGTTTAGTTGAAAAGACATTCTTTATTTGAAGTACTTTCTGTGAGATTAAAGATGACTTAGCGTTTGGTTTCTTTGATAGCTACACGATTTTATCACGATGCTACTAATGAGTGACAATTTACAATGTTGCTGTTGCACTGTATCTGTTTTATATCTGCACAGTTTTTCTGTATTATTCTGGAAAGTAAAACATATTTTAGTAGTAACTTTGTGGTATAGCTACAATGAGACAGCCTTTTCTGTAGCACAACAATACGTTACAGTACAGTACTTACTTCATCACGGCAATAAGCGTGGTAACTACGATATCTATATGCAAAGCATTTCACTTTTGTTTATCATGAGGTAAGTACATTGACTTCTGTAGAACTTAGCTTTCGGAGGACAATAACTACGACACTTCCACAGAGATTGTCTTACAGAAAGACGCACATTTAGCGCTACAGGACATGCATTAAACTATTTATTTTTCAACATATTTGAATTACAAAGAAAGTTTTCCGTGATACATTTCATTCCATTGCTGTAATCTGTAACACCTGAGGATATAATTACATTAATCCTCAGGGGGGTACACGCTTACTTTGTGTACCATGTGTTTGGCAAGCACAAGGAGCCCTAGCTAATACGGTATTTGTTTATACAACTTTATACATATTTCTCTAACACATAAATTACACAGCTATCTGATCATTTAACTGAGAGAGACAAAATATACTTTAATACATCAGTGACAGATGTTTACGTAATTACACCATTGGATAACATCACACTTACGAAGTTGTATTTTGTCTGTACTTTGTGAACAGTTCATATTTTTTCAGAACCATTGTGATACTATGGGAGCTTTGAATGACATATTTGGTATGGGATCACGATTTTTAAAGTACGTTTGAGGCAGATGACACTTGACATGAGCAGAGAATTTTTTTTTTTAGGTTTTGAAATTATTGGAGGAAGCTACAGAGATTTTGAGAATTTGACTGTGGTGTTATGATGTTATTATTATGATGACGATGTGAATTATGCTGCTGAGGTATGTTTAAGCTGATGCTATATGAGTTATTTGGTTATGCTACGTATCTGTTATGATGAATTATTCAAGAAGTGTCGACGAATATATATATATATATATATATATATATATATATATATATATATATATGTGTGTGTGTGTAATAAGGTAAGAAATAATGAGTAGTGGTTAGGGACTCTGATTTGTGAAAAAGGATGTTGGAAACCGAGAATCGTACTTTAAGAGTTATGAAATGAGTGTATATGCGTGAATGTATCACTATGCTGGCGAAAATTTTTTGGACACTGTTCTATTTAAAGGATTTTGTTTCTATATATTTGTAACGCAAATTCTTGACCTGTGAATTTTTTTTATATGAGACTGCCACTGTAGCGGAAACTGGTGTCGTAAATATTTCGTTAAGACAGTTAAGTGACCACCTGCACGTAATGCGTCGTGCGCACCCAGCTGCGCGACAACCACCTGACAAAAGAAAGCCATTAGTGTGTGCCCGTCAGAGGCACAGGTGGAGAAAAAAAAAAAGAGGTCATTATCCTCGCTATTGAGATTCCTTTGTAGAAAGCATCGCAAATACTACACGCCCAAACTTGAAAACATATGATTACACTGTGGAGGTCTTAACTTATGATATTTACTAAAATGCCTAATGAAACGACGAGAAACATTTCATGGCTATTGTCCTGCTAGTTGAGAGAAATGCCATGTGGCTTGCTTTATACATTTATTTACTTATTTTGTTTAATATCTAGTTTCTAACTGCACTGAAGCATTGGTTAAAATAAATTTTATGGATGTACTAATATAAATATTTTATGCCTACAGATCCAGTAAATAATAACTTTATGATGTACTTAAAAAAACGAAGTAGCACAAAAAGACATTTCCCTTCACTGAAATTGCATACAGAATTGTCTTTTCAAGTACATGGTAATATTTTTTTACAATAAATTTTTGTGGTGCACCACTTTAATTGCATAGACAGTAAGATGTGAATAGACATTGTCCTTATCTGCATTGTTGTCTTTAGTGTAACATTTTTTCTGATTGAGCTTTGTCATGTTTAGGTATAAGTTATAGCATTTGCTGCAGCTGTTTGCCATTCATAGTGCTACTGAATGTCACTTTGTATTACTAGGTTAAGCCAATTTTATTACTGATTTATTTTTCTTGTTTGCTTCGCATTGCCTTATATTAGTTGTAATATTGCTGCCCTTTTTTGCCAATTTCCATTTATTAACATTGCTGTTTGTGTAAATTGTTTTGTGCTGCTGCATTGCCTCATCCCATAGTAGATTTAAGTTAGATTAAGAGGGGGTAGCCTATATGAGAGAATGATTTGCGATGGATTGGAAGAAATGCATTGGGAAGTTATATGAGAAAAGTACAGAGAGCAGGTGTAGATAGGACTTTTTGGAAATAATGAAGAACGAAGGGAGATCTCCGAGAAGTAAAGAAAGTTTTGTTTGCAAAATACTGCAGTAAAACAAACCCTGCCCTTTCCTTGTGTTATCCCACTATGTGCCTGTGTACCCTTGTGTATTTATGTTCTTCCTGTCTTTATATGTTTATCTGATAAGACTTATGTTGCAGAATTTTTCTAATACTAAGCTACATTCACTATGATGAGGAATACTGTTATCCTCAAATATAATTTGCATTAATAACATGTTATTTACTTTGTAAAGATGTTTACACATTATTTATTCTGTTTTGTTCTAATGCTCATTCGTGAAGTTGATGTTTCGCAATTTATTCTGATTTTTTATGTATGTGCTCCTGTCATAATTCCTGTAACACTGATGTATATGTTATTTCGATTCTTTTGTAAATCCTGTATTACTGCAAATGTTATCTGTACTATTATGTTCTTTAATGATATATTCTGTGCCTTTTTATTGTATTCTCATGTTATAAAATTGTAATTGACACCAGTTCATCAAATTAAGTAACTTGTAAATTACATTTCACTGCACACGTTTCTGTTGGTCATAGTATATGGACAATATGTGAGAAGTAGGGACTGATAGTGTTTGCACGTGTGTTAATAATTCAGTAAGGGACTGGATAACAGCATTGCTGGTTGTAAGGACATTTGAAAAACAATTTTTGTGAGTGCACAAGTGGTGGTTATGGACTTGCTATATTATCCGCAAGACTCTTCAATGGTGTTTGTGCGCCTGCACAGTCAAACAGATGGCTGCTGGCCATTTCTACAAGTACTGCAGTGGGTCTGCACCTCTGGTGGCCCACCAATACCGTAATCTCTACCAGGACTACAATGGGTGTACTCTGTGATGACCTACCTAACAATATTCTTTAAAACTTCGACTGACTCTGCTGTGGGTTTGCTCTGTTGAGGCCCATTACCTGTCTGCATGTCAAGAGTCAGCACTGTCTTTCTGTTGGAAGGACAACACTACTTCTTCAAGACTGCATGGAAATCCACTACTTCTGTGTGCATTTTCTTTCACTACTCAGACTTTGAGAAAAATACTGCAATTTTACTTTGATGAATGATCATGACTGTCTTTATGGACTGTGAGAAAATTTTAGCTTTTGACCAACATTGTATCGATAAATGTGTGCATTTCATTTCTTTGTTATTGTAATTATGAAAAAAATTTTCAAATCTGTATTGGCCACTGCCCAAAACAACTTGTAAATTTTCTTGTGGGGAGCATGGGGGCTATCTAAGTATGCTGTTTAGGTTTTTTTATTGGTAACGCCGCCGCCACGTAGCGCTCTGTATGAAAATCATTGGCTGTGCCGTGTGCAGTCTGTGGCTGGTTGGCATTGTTGTAATACTCGCCATTGTAGTGTTGGGCAGCGGCAGCTGGATGCTAACAGCGCGTAGCGTTGCGCAGTTGGAGGTGAGCCGCCAGCAGTGGTGGACGTGGGGAGAAAGATGGCGGAGTATTGAAATTTGTAAGAATTGGTGTCATGAATTGATATATATATTATGACTACTAAGGTAAATACATTGTTTGTTCTCTATTAAAATCTTTCATTTGCTAACTATACCTATCAGTAGTTAGTGCCTTCCGTAGTTTGAATCTTTTATTTAGCTGGCAGTAGTGGCGCTCGCTGTATTGCAGTAACTTGAGTAACGAAGATTTTTGTGAGGTAAGTGATATGTGTAACGTATAGGTTAATGTTAGTCAGAGCCATTCTTTCGTAGGGATTTTAGGAAGTCAGATTGCGTTGCGCTAAAAACTATTGTGTATCAGTTTAAGCACAGTTGTGTATAAATTGTTCTAAGGGGAAGTTTCAATACGTCTAGCTCGCTTTTCACTGGTTGTTAACGTATTCGGTTGAGTTGTATGCAGACTTACTTCTAAAATTACATTTATAACTTTGTATTTCGCCATTGCAAACTGTAGTCGAGCAACGATGTCTAGCTGCCACGCCCTCGTAGCTGTGTACACTAGTGTTGTAGCCAAACACGCAAGCGATGAATCGAAGTTATGGGGCTTGTGTGGTTTCACGATTTTACTCTACGTGACAATGCAACTTACGGCAAAACATTTTAATTGTTTTCTCTGTTACTTTGGGGAGACAGGTCTGTCTGCCAACTTTCCAGTCTAAATACATTACGATACTGCCCATTACATATATTTTTTTTTACAATATACCCACATTTATACGTGTAGAACAGTCTGAAAATAATCAAAATGATCGAAACCGGTAAATGAATAAACAAATATTTGCTATGAGGATGGGTATAATATTTTTTAAAAAATGTTTGTTTCCCTCTTAGTTCGACCGTCTACCATGTACGGAACTTTTCACTAGTAACAAGATGCCAGACACGTCAGGAAACACGTTCCTCCGCTAAAATCTCGTATCGTAGACAAAGTATTTGCAATACATTCCTGCTACGCGTGGGACAACAGCAGCCATCATTTTCTCACGGTGATTTGAAAACGCGAATTAAATTCCAGAGACGGTCAAATCTTTCCATAGAGGCTGGCGGGCGCTACGCTTCGAAATACAGTTTCATAATGGAAGCTTGGATGGATACATTGTCTACGATTTAAGAGGGAAGTATAAAAAAATTGATGACTTGGTCGTATGAGCACCAGTGATTCCTTTCTCAAACCACAATTTCATTAACTTTTTTTTTAAGTACAAGTAGTGGAGGAACAGCTAGAATTCTGTGATTCTTGAGTTTCTCCCGGCGTATTTGATAATCAAAATATCCACGGGTGTACTGCCGGTCTATAGTGTCCAACGGGCACAATATTTCGGCGATCAAACATGTCGCCATCATCAGGTGAACTGACGGACTGAGCTCCTGTGAACGTGCCGACACGGAGATCCGTACGCTATGGCTGCTCAGGGGGAACTGGGTTGAGTCGCGGCGGCGGCCGATTCAAATACCCTCCGCCCGCAGCGCGCTCCCTCCGCCGTCCGCGCCCCGCGCCACGATCTCGCGGTGGAACAGATAGCGACTGCGTCTGAGTGACGTCGGTGTGATGGCTCTGTCCGCCGTGGTAATCACAACTATACGTTTGCTCGATTTACTCTTGATTAACCCAATCGCTGGTTCCCAAGGCTTGCTAAGATTATAGCCACAGTCACGGACAATGAGGTCGTCATTGGTGCGAATTTCGATGGCCTCTCTAACAACGCTGTCCCAGTATTCGACGTCTGTACCAGAATCCTCGTGCGGTCATACTCCATACCATGTGGCCAGATGACGAACGTGTCGTCCAAACGGTCCACATGGTATGGATAAACTCCTTGACTTCCTTACACATCTAAACTCCATACACCCCAACATCAAATTCACTATGGAGACTGAAAAGGAGGTTAAATTACCTTTCCTTGACGTCTTGGTCAGGAGAAGGGCTGACGGCACCCTAGGTCATGGGGTGTATCGAAAGACAACACACACTGATCTGTATTTGCACGCAGAGAGCTGCCACCACCCTTCACAGAAGAATGGGGTACTTAAAACTCTAGTACATAGGGCGCGCACTATCTCTGACACAGAGAGTCCACCCCAGGAATTGGAACGTCTGAGAACTGTGTTTCGAAAAAATGGGGACTGAGAGTGGCAGATCCAACGTGCTCTCCACCCAACCACTGCAGCACAACCTGTTGAGATGGATGAAGTCACGAGGGAGGAGGTAGGCACTGCATTTATTCCATACACAGGCGCACTCACGGGGAAAATCGCCCGCATTCTGAAGAAACACCGTGTCAGAACTGTGTTTTGTCCTCCGAATAAAACTCGTGCACTGGTTGGGAGCGCCAAAGATGACCTCGGTTTGAGGAAGGCTGGCGTGTACCAGATTCCGTGTCAATGTGGCAAGTCGTATATTGGTCAGACGATGCGTACTGTCGAGGATCGATGCCATGAACACCAGAGGCACACTCGACTGATGTATCCGAGAAAGTCGGCGGTCGCTGAACATTGTCTGTCGGAAAATCACGCTATGGAGTATGACCGCAAGAGGATTCTGGTACAGACGTCGAGATACTGGGACAGCGTTGTTAGACAGGCTATCGAAATTCGCACCAATGACGACCTCATAAACCGTGACTGTGGCTATAATCTTAGCAAGGCTTGGGAACCAGCGATTGGGTTAATCAAGAGTAAATCGAGCAAACGCATAGTTGTGACGACCACGGCGGACAGAGCCATCACACCGACGTCATCTCAGACGCCGTCGCAATCTGTTCCACCGCGAGACCGTGGCGCAGGGCGCGGACGGCGGAGGGAGCGCGCCGCGGGCGGAGGGTATTTAAATCGGCCGCCGCCACGACCCAACCCAGTTCCCCCTGAGCAGCCATAGCGTACGGATCTCCGTGCCGGCACGCTCACAGGAGCTCAGTCCGTCAGTTCACCTGATGATGGCGACATGTTTGATAGCCGAAATATTGTGCCCGTTGGACACTATAGACCGGCAGTACACCCGTGGATATTTTGATTAGCTAGAATTCTGGCTCAGATAAGTCCAGCTAAGTTCAATTAAGGCCAATACATTTTATTTAATTTGATCCTGTATTTAAGTGAGGTCTATATGGTTTTTAATTGATTTTATCTTATTCTTATGTTCCGATCTGATCACTTGCAGGCTCTGCCCTCTCGACCATGTCACAGCCAATAGCTCTCGTTTTCCATCATCAGTGTGATACAACAGGATCTCAGAGGCGGCTCACTTTCATGAAGGGTCAGCAGAGCAGAAATGGCAATAGTCTCATACGATTGTAAGTACAGCTATTATAACAAACAGTTACCGCTACACCTATGGTCGAAAAGGCTCTAAGCACTATGGGACTTGACATCTGAGGTCATCCGTCCCTTACACTTAAGACTACTTAAATCTAACTAACCTGAGGACATCACACCCATCCATGCTCGAGGCAGCATTTGAAACTGCGACAGTAGCAGCAGCGTAGTTCCGGACTGAAGGGCCTAGAA
Organism: Schistocerca gregaria; assembly: GCF_023897955.1. NCBI lineage: Eukaryota > Metazoa > Arthropoda > Insecta > Orthoptera > Acrididae > Schistocerca > Schistocerca gregaria. Next base: position 113,237,916 of record NC_064924.1, on the reverse strand, counting down.
CCGCACGGCCACATTGGCCGGCCCACTACAGTTACCATGATTGCTAAAATTACTGATAAATAAATATGCATATACACTGATTTGTATTTTTTGTTGGTAACACGCGATGTTATGAAGTGAACAACCCTCATCCTGCTCCAGGGGGGCTTTGAATTCCTCCTACAGCTGACTGTTTAGCAGCAGCAGCAGTGTGCTGGTAACCTTATTCTGACGGACTTATCGGACCTGACGAGGAATAATGCGATGCCTGAACAGCAACAGATACTGCAGTATACTGTACCTTATCTGCTGACCATTTGCTACTACACTATGCGAATACCCAGCAGCCGCCATCTTCGACCACACCACAGTCATGTGCCAAGAGAATAATACTGTTTGGAAGCAGATACAAACTGATTGTTGATGGGTCAAAGCATGTGAATGTGGGTCTATCATTCAAACATGTCTTTGCAGTGCATTTGGATATAGAAAAGGTGCACCAGCAACAGGCTAAAATACCTGTAGTGAATGGGAGTAACTATTCATTGTGATAAAGCACATTAAAGCGCAGATGACAACCAAATATGATCCACCAAATCTCCAGTGCTAATTGAGATATATAGTAGGAAGCTCAATATAGTTTATATGTATGGGAAGCCAACTCTGTTGCTGACTGGCAGACAAGAAGTGGTGTACCTACATGACTCGTACAACGCTGTAGCGAAAGCCACAGGTAGAGTAAGTCATTGAAGTGAGCCTATTAGAGGGTCAAACACAGACCTTTTTAGTTACTTGTGTGAGAAAACAGTGACCATGGAACAGATAGACCATGACTTAATGATATATATAAAACATGTGTCAAAGATCCAGTAACAAACTTATTTGGATATGGTGTCTGTTCTTTCGGACATAAGTATATAGTTCTGACAATACCGACCATGACCTTCTCTGCGGGTGCACACATATTACCCGAACTCTTACGGGACTTGGTAAGAATGTCTTCCACGAGTAATGAGTGTGTTGGGTAGGAACACTACGAATGTAGTGTGTGGACATATAAGGTGAGAATGTGGGCCTCGCTGGAGGCGTGCTCGGGATAATCCCTTCAGTCGCACTATCATCTGTGCCCTCGGTGACTAAGATGGATGGAGCATGTGCCATGTAAGCAGGAGATTCCGTGTTCGGGTCCCAGTCGGGGCACACATTTTCACCTGTCCCCGTAGATATATCTCAACGCCCGTCAGCAGCTGAAGTTATTAATAGGGTTGACTCCTATACAGGTTGAATTCAGCGTTTGCAAGAGGGTTTGTTTGAAAAGTATTGTAAGAAACTGATTGTAAAAAATAATTGTAAATAAATAATACTCTAGATAAATTAGAGTTCTTATTTATATTGTTCACCCTCATCCTAGTAAGTCTGATACAGAGAGGAATAGACTTTAACATGTTTTTCATCGAAACGACAGCAGCAGCAGCAGCAGTAATTGAGGTAGGTATATAAGAGTAACAATGTGTCCATAATCACAATAGCCCAGTTGGTAAAGCAATAGTTTACTACAAAAGCAGCATCCTACTTGGCTGCTGTGGCTCCAGGACAGTTTTTACATGTACACACTATGATTTATTATTATTATTTTCTGCTATACATCCAACACAGCGCATCTTAACTGGCGATGAGTCCACAGCTCGTGGTCGTGCGGTAGCGTTCTCGCTTCCCACGCCCGGGTTCGATTCCCTGCGGGGTCAGGGATTTTCTCTGCCTCGTGATGACTTGGTGTTGTGTGCTGTCCTTAGGTTAGTTAGGTTTAAGTAGTTCTAAGTTCTAGGGGACTGATGACCATAGATGTTATGTAGCATAGTGCTGAGAGCCATTTGAACCATTTTTAACTGGCGATGGGCCAAGAATCTGGCATCGAGTATTCAAGTCACAGTGCGTACAGCAGGCCTCATACTTTGAAATGAGTTCATCCCTATTAAGCACATCTGGTAACAAACTGAACCTTTACGATATATTACATAGTAATGGCATAAACGTTTTAGAGAATGTGTAGTAATCAAGAGTGTTCAGGTGATGGAGACTCTCACTTAGCTCATATAAATAGCTGAGAGCATATTACACTCATTGCTTGATTTCACCCACTCAGACATCTTGTAAGCTGTAACGTCCTCTTTCTCTACGAATATATAGTCTTCCAGGTGAATCCTCATAATAAGCTCCGGAATTTTGAGTTCTAGAATGTTTTTTGTGGTGTGAGGACATAGCTGTGATCTCGAATAAAGAAATATCGGTATTTAAAGCTTGAGCCTTTGCATCTGTGACCAAACTTCGCACAAAACTCTCAGTGCCACTACTCAAATTCACCATCAGAATTATGGCATTGCGACTGTATCTCCGAGCCTCCTACAGCAACACCGTATTCACAGACATGTGGCATGTGTGAAGTTTGGTAACTGAATGACCAAGATCCCATAATTATTCCGGTATAGAGCTGCTCTGACTGTAGGGATTGTGATAGGGGGTAAGCGGCAGTATGATATTAACCGAAGGTGATCACACGTCTGAGTGAAGTAATTCATGGGGTGTGGACATGCCACAGACCACAGCCTGTTGTTGCTACAATACTGCTACACAGACATATGGAGCATAAAACAAAGTGACACTAAATGAGTATGTGTAGACATGGCATCTGAGAGGGAATCCAACTCTGATGTAGTTTTTTAAAACACGTAAGTAATTTCGAGGTGACATTATCCCCAGACGAGTGGATCCGACTGAAATATCAGTGCACGTATCGGCATTATTCCATGGACTCTGGCTGTCCACCGCTCTCTTGGACGAGAACACTGTAGTTGCAGGCGACTTCAAGGGGACCATAAAAATCTTTAATGATATGGAATGTCTTCACCTACGGGAGGACACTTTCAGAAATATAATGTGTGCTAGTTATTCAGTACTTACGGAGTTACGGCTAGTAAAAGATTTTGCCTGAAATGCAGCAACTTTGCTAACGTGAAGCCGTCACAAAACCGTACGAGGTTAAACTAATGTACGATTTACATTTATTTTGTTGTTATTGGCCTGGTGAATAATGAAACGTGTCCTAGACGTGTATCTACAGTGTTTTTCCAGAATATGTACAGAAGCAAAGATTATTATACAAGTAAATTTGTTTACTTTCCATGAAAAATGGCAACCGTTAGTTAGTTACTTCAGTCCTTTCCTAACCTCGAAACGAGTTAGTCTTTTGTATTGTTCAGTGAAAGGACATACTAACACTAGTGTATTTAAGTGAAACCACATAGTGTTGTAGTTTGTAGATTATTTATGAAATAGGTATGCCTTTCAGATTTACGACAGAGGAATACGCCGATATAGTGTTCATTTATGGCAAATGCGATGATACTGCTACAGCTGCAGTTTACGAATATCGCGTACGTTATTCAACTCTGAGGATTTCAAATGCACAAACCATTAGTCGACTATTTCGAATGTTCTCTACCTAGCGTTCATAATCAGTACTAGCGCTCAGTACATGAATACGATGCTGTTCAACGTAGCCTGTTTACCAGTACATGACTTATCTCTCAACGATTAGGCATTTCACTATCTAAGGTATGGCGTACAATGAAGTACAATAATCTGTATCCTTACCATAAGCCAAAAGTTCGTCATTTGCATCCGGGAGATACTGCACTTCGGTTGAATTTGTGCAACAGGTTAAATACTAACTTTCAGTTACACAAATACATTCTTATTACTGATGAAGCACAGTTTATTCGACATAGTATAAACAGTTTACACAACGAGCACGCCATGTGATGAAGTATGGTCTGAAGCAAACACACATGCAACGGTGCAGTACAATTTCCAGCAGCGAATTAGCATAAATGTGTAGTGTGGTATAATCTACACACACTTTATTGGACCATTCATTTTCCCAGGACGTCTTACTGGTGAGGCGTACTTACAATTCCTTCAAGAAGGAATGACCCGCTTGCTCGAAATGTCCCACTTGCTACGCGATTGCAAATGTGTTTTCAACATGACGGCGTGCCGCCTCATTTCACCAACGCCGCTACTACACATTTAAATGAAAATTTTCCCCAGAAATGGATTCTTCGTGGTGGTACATGTCTGTGGCGGCCCAGATCGCGTGATTTAACACCAACGAATTTTTGTGTATGTGGGTGGATGAAAGACTCGTAGCATTACTTGCTAGCATTGTGAATGCAATAGACGAAATTAAGAACAATTCCGTGAAACTGAAACGAGCAACAAAATCTGTTCATATACGTGCAGCTCAATGCATTGAACTTGGTGGAGACATTTTTGAACATTTATACAGAATACATTGTGAAACTGTATATCTGTATATACACTGTACAACTTCGGTAACACTGAGCTTTGTTTTTTCTGATTTAACATGAATTCACGTGTGATATGGTATTAATAAAATCGGATTATCTTAAACATTCATACAGTTTTGGAATGAACTACATGAATTTCCATGGGCGAAGTTTCACGAGCCTGAGTATCCTTGGTTCGAATCCGGCGCGAAGCAAAGGGCCCGGAATGGTTGCTAGAAAAAGCTCAGATCAAAAACTCACAAACACTCTGAACATATCCTTTTTTATTACAATAAAAGCAAGTAGCTTGGCGTGACGGTCAATTCTCCCACGAATGTCTAGTAGCGCATCGCGGGCAGAATTTGAGCACTGCATTTGCTTGCCGGCGCGGCACACGTGGCTGAGAGCCTGGCAGCAGCGGCGCGGGGACTGTTTACTGTTCCGTGCAGCTCGCCTGGCGGGCCAGTTAACCTGACACACGGGTTGCGAAGTTTCAAATGATTCCTGAGCAAAGTCTAGTGTGTCCTGCCGATCCAATATGTCCATCACTTGTTGAAGGGAGGGATTGACTAGTTTAAAAATCTGTTCCCTTATCCGAACATGAGAAACGTTCTGTGCAATTGCATCACGTACCATAGTATCTGAATAAGGGAGTCCACATTGACTCTCAAAAGCACAATCCCTAGTAAAGCCTTGCAAGGTTGCAACACACTCCCGATTAGTCTGACCTGCCGTACATTGTGTACGAAAGAAGGTATAACTTTTCGTAACTACATTGATTCTTTGAAATATGCATCTAATGCAGACAAAATTTCTTCGTAGGACAGAGTTGCTACGTCGCGCCGTGGAAATAATTTCACTATCACACGGTATGTGTTCACCCTGACTGATGAGAGATAAGGCTGCCGCTCGTTACCTTGAATTCTGTAGGCGGCGAGATGGAATCCAAATTGGCGTGACCACTCCGTCTAGCTTTCCAATGCAGCATCAAAAGGTCGAAAAGTTGGTGCAACAGCGTGTTGTGGCTGCGATAGCAGTGGAGCGGCGGCTGCCGCATCGTTTTGCATCGCACGTTGACCCTGGACGAGCTGTCCGAGGACATCCAGTAATGCCTGCGTCTGCTGATTCTGTAAGCGATAAAATTAGGACAGTACACCTGGAGATTGTGGCGAAGCCATCACACAAGTAAATCAGGGCAGTTTAGAGAAGAACGCGGTTTTGTCTCGTTGCCAATGTTTTGGTTGGCAGGAGAGCCAACACCGTGTTACTAGAGGAGGCCGAAAGGCACGCGTTTTAGCTCACGCAGGCTGGCATGAGGTCTGGAACAGGACAAGGAAATTAAAATTTAGAAAAAAGGACATAGCTGGTGAAATACTTAACTTTAATCCATTAATGATGAACGTCGCTCTTGACGGCACATGATTCACAATATCAATGGTAACTGAATATGGCACCTTGCTAGGTCGTAGCAAATGACGTAGCTGAATGCTATGCTAAACTATTGTCTCGTCAGATGAGAATGTAAGTAGGCAGTGAACCATCGCTAGCAAAGTCGGCTGTACAACTAGGGGCGAGTGCTAGGAAGTCTCTCTAGACCTGCCGTGTGGCGGCGCTCGGTCTGCAATCACTGATAGTGGTGACATGCGGGTCAGACGTATACTACCGGACCGCGGCCGATGTAAAGGCTACCAGCTATTAAGTGTGGTGTCTGGCGGTGACACCACAGCCATAGATCCCCCATCCGTATCTGTACCATTTACATACTTTTGTTACCCTCACGTGCCCGCCACACCACCAGGCAGCATCCAAAACCGGAGTGGGCAGTGGTCACAATCTTTCTGCTTATCAGAGTACAGGGTGATTATAATTAAAGTTAAACTTTAAAACCGCTGTAAAAATATCACTACTGGACAGAAAGATACCAAATCGCAACGGAATATTATCGGAGAAGGGGGAAAACATATAGCAGAACAAAACAAATAGTTACAAACTGTAACAATAGATGGCGCTGTAAGCATCATAATTTAGTTGTGGCTGAGTACAAATGACGAATGAATTATATAGCAACGCCTGTGGTGTACGTTTGACGTTAAACAAACTGGACTACTCAGTGTGCATGAGTGTACAAGTGATACTGTTAGTTACTTAAGCCCATCCACCACGGAGAGGTCATGTCACAACGGCTGGGAAAAATCGGTTTTGAATTGCCCTGAGTCTAAAAACCGTGTAAGAAGCATCGCTCACATAGATTTTTAATTGTCCTGAGGTCAAAAACTACATAAAAAGTATGAATCAAAATCACATCGAGTTATTAATTTCCTTGTGACTGCCGCCAAATATGTTCAGTAAGCTGTCCACCGTTTTCTGCAACAACCTGAAACCGCGAAACAGCATGTTCCACAACTGATCGAAGTGTTTCCGGGGTCACATTCAGAATGTGTTGCGTAAGGCCTTGAATGAAGCTAAGTTTGCAATCGGTACACTGAACACAACATCTTTCAGATGGCCCCACAGCCAGAAGTTACACGGATTAATATTAGCTGATCGGGACGTTCAGGCTGTAGGGAAATGGCGGCAGATAATTCTAGCATTTCCGAAATGGCGCTTCAGCAGCTGCTTCAAAATGGTTCAAATGGCTCTGAGCTCTGTGGGACTTAACTTCTGGGGTCATCAGTCCCCTAGAACGTAGAACTACTTAAACCTAACTAACCTAAAGGACATAATACGCATCCATGCCCGAGGCAGGATTCGAACCTGCGACCGTAGCGGTCACGCGGCTCCAGATTGTAGCACCTAAATCCGCTCGTGCACTCCGCCCGGCAACAGCTGCTTAACTGGATTTGCAATGTGCGGAGCTGTGCCATCTTGTATAAAAATGATCCCACCACACATCCACGCCGTTGGGGAGCTGGAATCAGGTGGTTGTGCAAAAGACACTCATACCGCTTACCAGTGACTGTGCAGGTAACAGGACCGGAAGCACCTGTCTCTCCGAAAAAATATGGTCCTATGATAAATAATGTCGTAAACACGCACCACACAGTGACCATTTCAGGATGAAGTGGTACTGGTTGATTTGCGTGTGGATTTTCCGCTGCCCATATTCGACAATTCTGTGTATTGACATATTCCGTCAGATGGAAGCGGGTTTCTTCTGTCCACAAAATCTGTCACGGCCCGTCACTGTCCACTTCCCTGCGAGCAAGAAATTCTGAAGCAAAGATCTCTCTTGCTGGCAGGTGAACAAGCTACTCGTTCACACGGGTAATTTTGGGCAGATATCAAAGAAGGATGTTTCGTAGGATTTTACCCTCCGTTATCACAGGTACATCCAATGTTCGGACAATTCTCCTTGCACAACACGTTGCACACCACCACTCGTCTCCTCCTGCATTTCTGTGTCCACTGCTTCCTCTCATGTCTAATAAGTTCGTTTCCACCCTCTACCAGGTTGCAAACGAAAAGAACCCGTCTTTTAAAATTTCCGAATCATTTTCTCCAGACCCACGGCAGTCATCGAACCAATGCCATTTTTCAAACCCTTCAGTGTTCGGAACTTCTGCAGAGCGACGTGTGCACATTCATCAGTCTTGTAATACAGCTTTACAAGCAGAGCCCGATCCTGCATTGTGACAGTAATGGCGAACGTCGCAGACGCGAAAGGAGGAAAAGCCGTGTACCCGCAGTCTTTATACCAACTTAAAGGGTCGTGAGCACGACAGGTCTTTTCATTTACGTATTCTGACATATGCAAAGCCATCTATTGATCAATTATCGCACTTTTTTTCTTCTGCCATACGTTTTCCCCCTTCTTCGATAATATTCCGTTGCAATTTGACGTCATTCTGACTAGTGGCGCTATTTCTACAGAGTTTTGAAAGTTTAACTTTAATTATTACTACCCCGTATATCTAATACGAGTATATAAAAATGAATGATCCTTTGTTCGTCTTAGAAGAGTTCCTTCACCATTCGTCCGATTGTAGTGTAGTGGAAAACCATAAGTATCAAGAGATTGATGAAACTTCATTGCTTTAATAAGTTTATTGGACAACAGAACTGCGACCTGACTCACATGCTACAAAACCTACGTGCAACAAAAATCCACTAACTTCAGTTTTCTGACACGTCCACATGACGACTCTTTGCGTGCACTCCTACTTACAATGAAGTGACTCCCTGCTTCAAACAGTCCTCTCGTATTCGTGAGGAAGAATGCTTAAATGCTAATTTAGGATTTACAGAATTTTCCTGAACTACTTCAGGAGTACGTCCAGACGATTCATTAAAGGCGTTCGCTGCCGTTTCCCACCCTAACACTTCACCACATGAGCTAATGCACAGCCTATGACGTGCACGGTCTCGACTTTCCGACACCATCGAAACATCCTCTTCTTTAGAAAACAATCGCAGATACTTGATCCCTAAACTGCTAAAAAAAACCGTTTGATAGGTGTGTCATGACTTTATAATTTCTGTAAGTTATCGATGTGCATGTCAGAGAGAGAGAGCAAGTTATGTAACTGTTAAACCGTCTTTGGTCTCGCTGTGGCACAGTTTTTGCCTCTGTGCAGTTTGATACAGTCTTAGTTGAAGTGTGGTAAGTGATGGACATATTCAGTACTGTTGTGTTGTCGTGTGCTGCTATCTTTTATATGAAGAAAGATCTTTTGTAAAGACAGCAAGACGTTAGAGGGAAGAATGTAGCACTACGCGCTAGTTTATCGGAATGATTATTGTTAACTAGTTAATTTTCTTCACTTGCTCAGAGCTGAGAGAAAGAGCACCTCACTTCCCTGAGTCATGCATTAACGTATGAACTGATTAAGCGGTTTGGTTTTATGGAAATTCTCTGTTCATCTTATACCCTTTTTAAACCATTGCTCACTTTGTTAAGCATAATACATTTGCTAACAATGTTATGTGTGAAGACCACGTGAAGTTTCACTTTGTCTTTTTGAATACATACCTTATTCTAAAATCGTTGTCATGGAATATCATGTCTTATGAATAGTTACTCTCCCCATCCTACTGTTTAAAGAAAGTTTATCACTACGCAATACCACCACATTGTGCGACATGGCATGCAACAATCTGAATATTATTGGTAAGTTTATTAAAAAAATATATATCTAGCTTAGCCGCTGCATGCTTGCTGTTTGCTGTTGTGCTTTCGATAAATCTGTAACAACGTTATCAATACGAGAGGTAAGTGGAAATTTTGATTAAGGTCAGATAATTGTTTTGCTTCAGTTGCGCGTTTAATGTGAAGAGAAGTTGTATTGAGGCAAGGTACAGTTCAACTCCTATTACATTCTGTTCAATCAAGGGTTAGCATGTGAGTTTGGATTGGACTGCAGTTTGTGGGTTCATAGTTTTGGCGATAAGTACACTTCTTATGGAGTGGGAGGCAAATTTGTGTTACATTTCATACAGAAAAACATAGTGGAGAACTTTCGTATGTCGAACTTGTCTGCCAGGATAGAGCGTTAGTTCTTTTGCTAGAATGCAGCCAGATAGTCATTGAATCTCAATGTAGACAAGTGTAATGTGCTGCGAATACATAGAAAGAAAGATCCATTATCATTTAGTTGCAATATAGCGGGTCAGCAACTGGAAGCAGTTAATTCCATAAATTATCTGGGAGTAGGCAATAGAAGTGATCTACAACGGAATGACCATTAAAATTAATCGTTGGTAAAGCAGATGCTAGACAGAGATTCATTGGAAGAATCTTAAGGAAATGGAGTCTGAAAACAAAGGAAGTAGCTTTCAGTACACTTGTTCGCCCACTGCTTGAATATTGCTCACCGGTGTGGGATCCATACCAGATAGGGTTGATAGAAGAGATAGAGAAGATCCAACGGAGAGCAGCTCCCTTCGTTACAGGATCATTTAGTAACCGCGAAAGCGTTACTAATGTTGTACTTCTTTTTCAGGTAATTCATTTTAAATTTTGTGCTCAGTTTGTGAAATTTTATTTGCTGTGTGGTGATTATCGATGATTTTATTACATAGACAGTTGGCTTAATGGCACACCTTCCGTGTAGATTTCATTTATTGTTGAGTATCTGCATGCACGATAGTACAGTTTTTATTTGTTTGTTTGGTCATTGTGGTAATTTTGTTTTTCCAAGGAATATCATTTCACCATGTTTGCCATAGCAGTATGCAAATCAGACGTACACAAGACAGCAGAGGGTGTCACAAAATAACGAGGTGGTAGAGGGTGAGATAAACCACCTCGAGCAGTTAGCAACTACCAGCAGTTTAGATGAGATTGCAGTAAATTGTCCGGCTCCACAGTTACTACCCAATTTAGCGCACAGTAATGAAACAGAAAAAACGATGGGTAATGGACACGCAAATTCTGAAGTCACGCAAATTCTAAAGCTGATTCGGTCGGCGATAAATCGCCACAGGCTAGTGAACGCTTACAAATGTCACCGCAGTACTGCGAAAATTTTACAATAACTGGTATTAGATAAGTCAGAATCAGGTTTTGTGTCCATTTTGTTTTGAACAGACAGTATGCACAGCACCTTCATTGAGTAATACAATATGGTATCACACAATGTGAGTGAGGTAAATTTGTTAGTGCCAAATTGTCAGAGATTTGAAAAATCAGAGAATGAAAACGGAAAATCAGAGGAAGATTTAAAATTGAAAATGAAAAATTTATCAGTTAAGATTATGGAAAAACTTGAAAATGACGTTGAGGCAATGATTTGCAGTTATGTAAGTAGGTTACATAACATTGAAAGAGAACAGTAGAACATGAAAATGAACAAGACTAATGACAAGGAGGAAAGTCTAAAAGTATTGTCCATCAGTCTAGGTTTCTTGAAAATTTTGGAAGTGAAGATGAAATTCATGACCCGTGAGGTGTGATGTGCATAGACAACATGCATAGAACGAAAAAAAAGCAATAAGAAGTATGAAATGCAGAAATATGATTTTTTTTAACTTTTCAGCTTTATTCTAGAATAAGGGTATTTTATATATGTTTTACTACTAACACGTGTGACACTGCAGACTAACTGTCTCTTGCATTTACGTCTAATGTAACATAATAACATGCATTGCTTTACCTTAAGGAAGTTTCAGGTTGATTTTGTCTCTTACGTTTATGTTTTTTATTGAGTTCCTTTATAACGCATATTGTTACTATAGGAGGGGATGCAGTTAGTACAATAATTTTGTTAAATTTAGTCCTACAATGAGCTCTCATAAGTCATGGAAGATGTGTAAAGAGGTAGCAAAAAGGTAAGAAGGGAAGACATACAACATATACATGAGCAAAGAAATAGTTACAAAGGTGAACTTGAGTTGAAATGATGAGGTAGGGTAAATACTAGAGGAAATGTGATTAGGTAGATAAATATGAGAAGTCTTAAGGAAGAGTGAAGATTACAAATGATTATATAGGGCAATGGAGCTAAATAATATTGACTTATAAGGATGTATGAAGTATAAACCAGAAAGAAGCAAAGAGATAAAGTAAGCAGTTGTATTTGTTGGAAGTCTGATACAATTACGGATAAAATGATTAAAAGATACACAAAGTAAAGCCTGAAATGTATTTAGATAGCATGGTAATTGCTTATCATATTAGGTTAAAAAAAAGACTGTCATTTGACTGACTGCGTAAAGTATTCTTTGATGTGAGTCTTGATTACTCCCTAACCCATTTTCTTCTAATTATATTTTTGCGTTACCCTTATCTGTGTGTGATCACTATCCTCATGTATTTATTTCTTGTATTTTATCACTATCCTTATGTTTCTCATTCTGCCTTACTCCCCATACTTATGTGTAGTTTACTGATGAACATGCATGCATATTTATTTGAATAGTTGTAGAATTTTCTTTAGGTCAGTCTGTACACATATAATAATTGTTTCTGTACATTGTTTTGTATGATTTACTTGTGTGATGTTTCTGTAATTTATTATTGTAAAACCATGATGCCACTGTTTTTTCTTGCCATTTTTATAGATGTAGAAATCTGCCGCTACCATTACACTACTTGTGCAGTCCATATGTATAACTATGTAAACTCGTGTTGCCCCTGTCTCAATATAGATGATTGTATATTGTAAATGTAACAAAATGTAACTGACTGACCATTCACACAAATGATTGAGACTTGCCAGGACAGAAGAAGTATGTCTACCGATTATGTACTGAAATATTCTCTCCCAAATCTTGGCATACTCCACCGCTAAAAGCTGCAACTGACATCTATAAGGAACTCTTCGATACTACAAAACGGATTTGAAGTTATCAATGAATCTACAGTCTACTTCAAACAGATACTACTACATAATTTACTGTTTGTGAACGTGTGGTGTGGGGTGTCAGTTGAGAACCATGCTCAGTCTCACTGATTTTGCTTCCATATGACTTCCCACAACAGGGACATAATTGCAACGAGCTATAGAGAGTTTAGTCGTTTGCGACATGGACACTCTTCTACGTACTTTCATTGTGACAATTAGTACTGCCATATGCGACTGTGCTTCAGAAATGTAGGCCTGGTGTGATGTATAAATTCTCTAACCTACAGCCTGTGCGCTACAAAAAATAGTGTAGGTCACCACCACTCACTACAATAGAAATGTGAGATATAAACTTTCAAAATAGCCCCGGAAGGTCGTTGTCATACACATCATGAAACATAATAATCTATCTGCACGAATTCTGTTGATAACTCCAATCACATGCTCTTGAATTTTGTAAATATTTTTTACCTTTAGCTCTTTAACTCATATTCTTTTAAAGCTATTTTTATTTTGTATTTGTAACATGTTTTGTACGTTCGTATCCACTATGTTTAGATTTTGTCCTTGTCCCATACCTGTCTGAAATGATCCTCGAACAAAATTCTGCTCGGGGAAGGCTGAGGACATGCAAGGGGGGCTTGTCATTTTTATTATTGTAAGTTATTGATATACACATCAGAGAGAGCAAGTTATGTTACCGTTAAACAATCTTTGGTCTTGTTGTGGCATATATCTTGCCTCTGTGGAGTCGGTTACATTCTTAGTTGAAGTGTGGTATTTCATAGACATATTCAGTAGAGTGTTGACTTGTGATGGTATTTGATAGATGATGAAAGATTTATTGTAAAGGACAGCAAGATGAATATGATGTGTACATTGAAAGCTGAAATTAATACATATTTTGTATGATGTAACCTTTTTTGAAGACGAGAAGTTTAACATTTACAGCGCTGCACAGCTAGTTTTTCTGAATGATTATTGTTAACTAGTTAATATTTTTCACTTGCTCAGAGCTGAGAGAAAGACCACCCCACTTCCCTGATTCATGCATTAATATGTCAACTGAATAAGTGGTTTAGTTTTCTTGTAAATTCTCTGTTCACATTATACCCTTTTATACCGTTGTTCACTTTGTTAAGCATTGTATTTTTGAGGCCACTGTTATGTGTGAAGATCACGCGAAGTTTTAGTCTGTCTTTATGAACACATTCTTCAAAATAAGAGCGTTGTCTTCGAATATATATCATGTCATAGCAATAGCTACTGTACCCAGTCCACTGCTTGAAGAAGGTGTACCATTACGTATTACCACATTGCACCACATGGTTTGTAAAAGTTTGAAAATTGTTTGGAAATTTTATTTAAAAAAGTAGAAATCTAGCTTAGCGCCGCCTGCTTGCTTTTTGCTGTTGTGCTTTCGATAAATCTGTAACAATATGCCAAGACGAGAGATAAGTGGAAATTTTGATTAGGTCCACATAATTGTTTGACTTCAGTTACGGATTTAATATGAAGAAAAGTTGTATTGAGACTAATTACAGTTCAAGTCAAATTATGTTCTGTGTAATCAAGAGTTAGCATACGAGTTTAAGTTGGACTGCAGTTTTTGGGTACATAGTTCAGTAATATGCAGATTTTATATAGCGTGCTAGGTAAATTTTCGGCTTAATTTCATACAAAAACACATAGTTGGGAACTCACACATTTAGCTATCCTAATTAATACATTTTACCACCTACGAGCTAATAATAAGTGTAAAGCAATAAAATTAATTAAATATATTGAAACTGACTGAGTGACATGATGAGAATGAGATCACTGAGTCTGCAATGACATGAAATGACGTCAGTGCAAGCAGTTCAGTTATGCTGGACCTGGAATGAAATGATTATGTCATGACACTTTTACATGGGAATTATGCACGTTGACAGTTAGAGGAGTTCGAACAGCTTAGTTTTTTTCAAAAATACCATTGATGTGCGCAATTTGATCGGTGAAGACCAGCGTGTGACTCAAAATGACGTACGAGTGCCTTTATGAATACCGGCGTACCAGTACTACACGAACGTTCAGCTGTAGAAAAGAGGTTTCCCCTATGCATTCCACATAACTTGACGAAAGCCAGGAAAAAAAGTCTCGTGAACCGGATGAAACAACAGCCTCAGAAAATTCGATCGTGAAAATGCAAACCTCGAAACATCACACCATGAGAAGGAATTTGGATATTTCGTACAATTCGGAAATTAAACAACCTTTTGACAAGGTATTAACAATTTACCAAGAGCAAAATTTTGGAATAGTACAAAAACAACTTAAAAAGTAATAAATACAGGCGGCGAGGAATAGTTCAAATAATCCATAACAACTGTGGGCCCAAGTACTAAGAAAATCACGGCTTATGTCTTTGGCTAAATTGGATATGTCGCGGACATTTATTTAAGGTAAAGTTTTCCAAAGTGGTCTGCTGGAAGTAAATAAATGCTCCACGAAAAATTGTTAATAACAAGGCGGATTTTTTCCGACGTTTCAACAGTGGTAATTAGTTTTGAAAAATTATGTTATGATTTTTGTGTTATTAGTTATCATTTAAAACTGAAGTGATCCGGAATGAAACAAATTTTCCTCATTATTTAAAAGCTTTATTAACCTTCAGAATAAACAATGAGGTCCATCAACGTACCAGGATCCGCGCAATGTTACAGGAGATGTCTGGGAACCATTGCTTTAGAACATCAAAGAAGAGATGATGCTGAATCTTGTCACAATTTCTTCGTTATAAGTCACTGATGAAATCATGAAAAACGTGAAAATCGGAAAACGTTGCATCGTTCTATATGAAGACAATACCACATATCACTGCACTCAAGACACTTGCATATTTTGACGGAAAAAACATTAAAAGAATGTTTCACTGCTTGTATTCATCTTATTTATCGATAGCGATTTCCTTTTGTAGCCTCACGTCAAGCAATGGGTCTACATGGATTTTCATCACCTCAAGGAGCTGCTGAGTTCTCCAAAACCATGTTGTTGAGGCACCAACATCAATGCGAAAATATGTGTTAGGCGTGGAGCCAACAAGCAAGAACGTTCTTAGAAAGAGTAAAGCGATTTATATCTATAAGATTTATTAATAGATTTTGTAAATATAAAAAGTTTGCCCTAGTATTGTGCAAGTGAAGGGAAACACGATACCTCACTTACTTGACGTCTATTGTTATAATTACTTTGCAGCAAAAAGCCTTTATCCGAAAATTTTGGCATATTTTGCAGTACTATGCCCTGCGACGAAAGGAAAGGCTAGCGCTGTTGTTCAGAACAGACGATGGAACTATATCAAGTTGCGCCATGAATCAATTGGCGCAGTGTGACTATAAAACACAGAAGCGAAATCCTCTGTATGTTTCTCTTATGAAACCAAGTCTGTAAAAAAATGCAAAACAAGAAATCGTACGACGCACAAGAACAGTGGATATTTCGGTAATTTTCGTCTTCTTAACTTTGAACGAAGGAATGTGATACCCTGAAACCACTTCTTGGTTTCCGCCACAAAGGAATGAAGTTCTAAAATTGGCTGTTCCCACCTATGATTACAGCACTCTGTTATTGGAAACTAAAAAAAGGGACTAACACGTCTCCTTCAACTGTTATTGGTGAGCTAATCCCGTTATCTTGGTTATAACGCTTCAAGTACTCATTAGCAATAAAGAGATAACGCAAACTTTATCACCTATATTAAATATTTATGGTACTTACCGTGTAACATATGTCTATGCATTCCCAGATGCAGTTTATTGCTTTATTTGTTGACAAATTTTATAGCCTCGTCTCATTCGCCATAATCGCGACATGCGAACGAAGTATGTAGAAGCTAAAAAATGTGATGTGAGAAACGTAGCAGATACTCTTCTTCCTCTCCACGGCTGCAGCAAAAAGCAATACACGCCTTTTCATGTCAAAGATTTAATATTTACCGGCTTCCTCTCTTCGTTCCCATATTAAATTCAGTGTGATGTTTATTTCCCGCTGTTACCTAACTGACAAAGATCTTGTGTCGTCGAAGTTCCTTTCCTGGACACTTCTGTAAAACGACATCCTATTGTACTAAAGTGTTGAGAGACATCAAACACTGTTTGCACTGGCTACTATTAGAGTGATTAGACAAACATCGCCAAACACTAACCGGCACCAGTAGCATGTATTTTTATCCACGCTGCTAATAAAGAGAAGAGTCAATTTAAACAGAAGTCTTAAATGATCGCTGATCTGTAACTGATTTTTATTTACACTTCAGTGCCTTTCTAAATAAGGCTATTTACTTTTTTTTTAATTTAAATCATATCCAGATTCATTTTTTTAGTGAAATTTTCTGACTGAGATAAATTGTAGTGTTAGTCTATATCTGAAATGAGACAGGAAATGTAGGGTCCTTTCTTTCGATACATGAGGGACTGTTTCTGATGGATAAAATGTAGTACTACTTCACTAGCAACTAAAAAAATTATACCAGAACAGTTGACGAAATCCTACTTAAATCTTGCACCTGACTAAAGCCGTTGACTTTGTGGGGTATACAGGCGTACTGATTTCGATCAACAAAGCTGGATTTGGCATAAGAAACTCTGAAACTGTCCTAACTTGCCTCCCTCCATTTCTCCTTTGGGTTCCCTCAGTTGTGGAACTTGTAAATCACACTGACAGCAAATTTTCGTTTTAGAATCATTGAACGCTTAACCATTAACTAATGAAATATGCAGCTTTCGTTCCATACCAAGAACAAAATATCACCATTAGAAATTTATCTCTTTCTTTAGTATTCGACCACTTTTTACCATCTACATAAAACTCTCCTGTCGTTTTTGGACACCGGTTTACTGCAATTTCAACTAGGACTGTCATTCAAAATCTCACATTAACAAAGAAGTATATTACCGACAAAAAGAGAACTACGATGATTCTCAGCTGATACAAATAATCGTCGCCGTGTCGTTACATTTTTTGTGCACAGGAAATGATTTCTTACAAAGAGGCTACCAAGATTTATTTGCATACTGGTTTCGGACTGTTATAAGTCCATTTTCAATGCAACAATTCGTTTCCCCATCTTATGGCTGGACCATGTTACAGATCGTCACCAACGAAAAAGAATAAATGTGCCCTTGAAGACTGACATACGTTAATCCAAGCACATACAATAGTGGCAATAAAAGCATGAAATAGTAATTGCCACTTTCATTTGTTTTTCAGTGGAGTACAAGTGTATAAGAAGTGCCGCGAATGTATTTTACCGATCCTAATCGCAAGTAAACAACCCAGCGCCTTTCGTCACAATGTGGAAAACCCTAAAGTTGTTGGCTTCAGCTGAATTGCTCTAATTTCGTAGTGATGGAGATTGTAATATTAATTTCAGTGATGACAAAATCTTCGAGTCCCTAAAACACCTCATATTCCTCTCCAAACTCCTTCAGTGCTTGACGTTTCAATCTCTCTGCTGGGGTCTTCAGAATTTAAACGGTGCCCTTGGATGGCCTGACTGTTCAGCTGACCAGGATCCTCAATGGAATCCAGAAGAATGTCCCAGAATAGCGACCGAAACGTCGATTACTGAGGAAATTTGAAGACGACTGTGGCGCAGCCTAAGGACTCTGAAGATTTCATCATCAGTGACAGCTGCCGCCAAAGTATGTGGACTTGTATAATTGATCTGAATGCCCCTAGCTGCTCAGGTATGACTTGTGCTTGAATGAATTGAAATTCAAATCATTAAACGACGTGTGATTACTTATTACTTGCTATCATCAGCTATTTTGATTCCAAATTACAGCACATTACTACAAGGCCACAAAAAGGTAAAGTTTACTGGAAGGCAGAAAGATAGAAAAGATGCAAACTAATGTCAAGGACACCAATAAGATGACCATAGCAGATCTTAAGGCTAAAGATTAGTTTGATGCAACAGTTTTACTCTAGTACACCCTGTGAAAAGTCTTCCTAAAATTTGTACGTAACTAGTGCAATTTGCATCTACTTCCGCCTTGGTCTCCCTATACAGTTTTACCCTCCACAGATCTCTCCTTGACGTCTCAGGATGTGCTCTATCATCAAACCTGTTTTTTCTTGTTAAGTTTCGCCTCAGATTTCTTGCTTTCCGCTTCTTAATTATGTATCCCATCTGTCCATCAAATCATCAGCCTTCTTCTCTAGAACGACATCGCAAAAGCTTCCAGTATGTTTTTCCGTCTTTGCTTTGCACTGATGCATCATTTGGGTCTTTCTCTACCTCTACTTCGTCTTGACTGGTACAGCATAGCTAGGCGTAGGATTCTCTCTGCAATCATTCACTGTAGGAGATGTTCCCGTAAGGCTTTGTTCATTCATTTCATAAATACACTCCTGGAAATGGAAAAAAGAACACATTGACACCGGTGTGTCAGACCCACCATACTTGCTCTGGACACTGCGAGCGGGCTGTACAAGCAATGATCACACGCACGGCACAGCGGACACACCAGGAACCGCCGAATGGCGCTAACTGCGCAGCATTTGTGCACCGCCGCCGTCAGTGTCAGCCAGTTTGCCGTGGCATACGGAGCTCCATCGCAGTCTTTAACACTGGTAGCATGCCGCGACAGCGTGGATGTGAACCGTATGTGCAGTTGACGGACTTTGAGCGAGGGCATATAGTGGGCATGCGGGAGGCCGGGTGGACGTACCGCCGAATTGCTCAACACGTGGGGCGTGAGGTCTCCACAGTACATCGATGTTGTCGCCAGTGGTCGGCGGAAGGTGCACGTGCCCGTCGACCTGGGACCGGACCGCAGCGACGCACGGATGCACGCCAAGACCGTAGGATCCTACGCAGTGCCGTAAGGGACCGCACCGCAACTTCCCGGCAAATTAGGGACACTGTTGCTCCTGGGGTATCGGCGAGGACCATTCGCAACCGTCTCCATGAAGCTGGGCTACGGTCCCGCACACCGTTAGGCCGTCTTCCGCTCACGCCCCAACATCGTGCAGCCCGCCTCCAGTGGTGTCGCGACAGGCGTGAATGGAGGGACGAATGGTGACGTGTCGTCTTCAGCGATGAGAGTCGCTTCTGCGTTGGTGCCAATGATGGTTGTATGTGTGTTTGGCGCCGTGCAGGTGAGCGCCACAATCAGGACTGCATACGACCGAGGCACACAGGGCCAACACCCGGCATCATGGTGTGGGGAGCGATCTCCTACACTGGCCATACACATCTGGTGATCGTCGAGGGGAAACTGAATAGTGCACGGTACATCCAAACCGTCATCGAACCCATCGTTCTACCATTCCTAGACCGGCAAGGGAACTTGCTGTTCCAACAGGACAATGCACGTCTGCATGTATCCCGTGCCACCCAACGTGCTCTAGAAGGTGTAAGTCAACTACCCTGGCCAGCAAGATCTCCGGATCTGTCCCCCATTGAGCATGTTTGGGACTGGATGAAGCGTCGTCACACGCGGTGTGCAAGTCCAGCACGAACGCTGGTCCAACTGAGGCGCCAGGTGGAAATGGCATGGCAAGCCGTTCCACAGGACTACATCCAGCAACTCTACGGTCGTCTCCATGGGAGAATAGCAGCCTGCATTGCTGCGAAAGGTGGATATACACTGTACTAGTGCCGACATTGTGCATGCTCTGTTGCCTGTGTCTATGTGCCTGTGGTTCTGTCAGTGTATCATGTGATGTATCTGACCCCAGGAATGTGTCAATAAAGTTTCCCCTTCCTGGGACAATGAATTCACGGTGTTCTTATTTCAATTTCCAGGAGTGTATTAATAATATCTAGTTCATTCCTACTGGTTTCATATCGTATACGGTCTTCCCTGGTGACATCCTCACTTTCCTAGAGAATGTCATTTCTGGTGCTTGTAACTTGCTTTTATCACGTTTTTAGGGATCCATGACATACTTCCACATATCTATACAGGTACAGCCACGGTTTTATAAAGTTTTAATATTGTTTCCTATCGTACGTCCTTCTGAAATGTTTTTTTACCATTTTGTATATTGTTTTGTATTTGTTAATCCTATTCTCCACGTCCTTGCCATGTCATAGATCACATCGCATCCCAAGTAATTAAAGTTGGACAGCTGCTCAAGTGATTATTTTTGAGCGTGTGGGGTATTTCCCACGATGAGCCATGATTTTAGTTTTCTTTGTCGGCACACGAACGCTATATTCTGTTGTCCCCTACTGGTGTAATTGTAGCTTATCTTCACTGTCTTCCAAAATTATAAGAGTATCTGCGTACATAAGAATATTAACATATTTATTTCTATTATAAGCATACCTCCAGTTTTTAATGAAATAGTTTATATGTACATTAAATAAGGTTGGTGACAGGCTACATCCTTGTTTCAGTGCCTCACTGATAGTGATTTCTTCAGTCTTATTATTATTATGTGTCCATATACAAGCTTTTCATTACTTCAGTAAGATGTCTAGCTTATCTAGCCTTAAGGGGAGGTTTACTATCTTTTGGTTCAAAAAATCGATTTTAATTGCATTTTTGGATCCGTAAAAATGCTTAGAAACCACCCCTGAAACGGTTTCTCCGAACACGGAACGAAAATGTTTGTTATTCGCAGCTGAACAAAAAAATGCACCTGCCTGAAATCGGCCTTTTTTCTTTCGGAGGACGAGTTATTGTACCGGTACTTGGAAGGAAACACACAAAATTCAAATGAATGTTTGAACGCGTGTGTTTGGAAGTTAGCCCCCAAGCATTTGCATTCTAGTGCGAAGACTGTTCAGATTGCCACTTTCCTGGCAGTGAGCCGCTTAAACGAAGGGTATTCAGCAATTCTGAAGACCATGACAACGATGGACGTCATCCTGGGGCTCTATTGACGCAGTTCACCAGGCATTCGGACGACCACCGGATTCAAGCGACCGAAAACCGCTTGTCACCGGCCGTACGAGCGGCTGTGGAGCGGCGCAGGATGGCCCAGGCCGAGCAGAACGCCCTCTATGAGGAAGACGAAGGACTAGTTTATAGACCCGGAAAAGTATATTGAACGTAAGTTGCATAATATTGCATTTACATGTAGTCAGAACTTCAAACGCGTTTTTCTCGAAATAACTTTTTTTTATCGCACCGTATGGTAACTTCAAATCTAATGATCCGACTGGCATGATTCTTTGTTTCCGAGGAAGCTAACTAAATTATCAAGGAACTGAACCATTTTTATTCCGATCCATCAACTATAAACATGTTTACTTGGCCGACGAAGTCGAAAAATCGATGACAAACCCTATTTTTTTTTTTCAAATGGGCGCCGTTTTGTTTCGTATGGTTCAAATAACTTAAGTCAGGTGGAACTCCTAAACAATCTTATATACTTCGCTAATGTCTACTTAATTTTGGTTTCAGACGAGCCGGTTGACCTGTGACATACCGCGCGTCGAGATCTACATCGAAATCAAAAATGGCTCTGAGCACTATGGGACTTAACTTCTGAGGTCATCAGTCCCCTAGAACTTTAGGGCTACTTAAACCTAACTAACCTAAGGACATCAGACTCTAGCGACTAGAACCGCTTGGCCACCCTGGCCGGCGTCTACATCGAAATTTTGTTTCGTTCAGACGGCACTTCCACCTTTGCTCTTCGACATTCCCGGTCGAAAAAATTCCAATTTGTAGAGGAAATATTAATAAACAATTTGATCAAATTTGACACTGATATCTATAACGTATGCCGAAAAAAAATTGTCAAAGAACATGCTTTTTTTCGGGCCGAAGATAGTAAACCTCCCCTTATTCATTATGTCCTATAGTTTATTTCTGGTTACACTGTCAAACAATTTGTCGAAGTCAGTTTAAACTACACGTGTGTCTAAACTGAATTCTCGTCGTTTCTCTGGAATCATTTTTATGGTAAATATAATATCATCGCAAATTAAAAATTGTTTAAATTATTAAAAAGTAATACATTACTTTATCTTTCGTCCTTGTGTATTTTACGCATAACGGAAACACTCATGGGATATGCACCTTGGTTTAAAATTTTATCACAGCCAGCAATACACCAGGTGAGCATTCTACCACAGGGCCACAAGGACAGTCGGAGAGACGGTCTTCCTTTGCGGTATTCAAGATGTTCGGAAAACTTTAATGTTCACAGTCTAGATAATTTTTGAGAGTTGCATTCAACGGCTTTGAACCTGACTCATATCATAAGTAAATAAAAAAGGTTTGACTGCCGTGTGATGTTCGTGTCACAGGTGAAGAGGCCTGCTGAGGTGGAGCAGTGAGGAGAGCTGCAGCAAACCGGTCTCCCCACTGAATATCATAACGTCAAAACAACAGGCTGCTTGAAGCGAGTAATTCCCTCTCTACGCGCCCTTGCTTACATTCGGTATCTTCCTAACTTGGTTCAGCACGAGTTATTTTGCTGTACCTCGTCTGCTACACGATTCTCAGTTTTAATCTTGAGTTTATGGACGTGAGTCGAGGACTGTGAGAAATCAAGAAGAGAAAAGAATGAAAGTGAGTGAGATGTATCATTACAGAAGGACGAAGTGGACAGATTAAACATGACTGTAGATTAAGATAACCAACGAGGAGGTCCTCAGCAAAAGCGGCGAAGTAGGGGACACGGGCAAAACACTGACTTGAGTAGAAGGAAGAATAGGATGGTAGAAAAGACATCAAGGAATCACTTCCATGGTATCTGAGAGCGCTGTAAATGGCCAAATCTGCAGCGGACTGCAGAAACTGGAATATATCCAACAAATAATCGGAAGCGCTGTAGGTCAGTGTGAAACGTCCCCTTAGATAAATAATACGTGACTGTGCTTAAACTGACACACAATTTTTTTTGCGCAACGCAATCTGATTGTCAATAATCCATACAAAAGAATAGCCCTGACTAATATTAACTTATACCTTTCACAAATCACTTACCTCACAAAAATCCTCGTTACTCTAGCTACTGCAATACAGCGAGCGCCACTACTGCCAGCTAAATAAAAGAACTACTGAAGGCACTAACTACTGATAGGCATTGTTAGCAAATGAAAGATTTTGATAGAGAACGAACAATGTATTTACCGTAATAGTGTTCAAAAGTCATAACATATATAGCAGTTCACGACATCCGGTCTTACAAATGTACTGTCTCAGATGGACAAACGTCCACATCATCCGCTCTCAAAACTCCGCCATTTTTCTCCCCACATCCACCACTGCTGCCGGTTCACCTCCAACTGCGCAACGCTATGCTCTGTTAACACCCAACAGCCCAACACTCCAATAGCAAATATTACACCAATGCCACCCAGCACACAGCACAGCCAGTGATTTTCATACAGAGCGCTACGTGGCGTTACCAATATAAAAACCTAAACAGCCTACTTACATAGCCCCCATGCTCCCCACAAAAAATTTTACAAATTGTTGTGGGCAGTGGCCAATACAGATTTGAAAATAATTTTCATATTACAATAACAAAGAAATCAAATGCACACACTTATTGATTCAATGTTGGTCAGAAGCTAAAATTCTCTCACAGTCCATAAAGACAGTCCTGATCGTTCATCACAGTAAAATTGCATTTTTTTTCGCAGAGTCTGAGCAATAAAAGAAATTGCACTTGGAAGTAGTGGATTTCTAAGCAGTCTTGAAGAAGTAGTGTTGTCCTTCCAACGGAAACACAGTGCTGGCCCTTGACATGCAGACAGGTAATGGGCCACAACAGAGCTAACCCACAGTAGAATCAGTCGAAGTTGAAGAATATTGGTAGGTAGGTCATCACAGAGCAGACCACTGTAGTCCTGTTAGAAATTACCGTATTGGTGGGCCACCAGATGTGCAGACCCACTGCAGTCCTTGTAGAAATAATGGTATCGGTGACTCATCAAAGGTGTAGACCCACTGTAGTCCTTGTAGAGATGGCTACAGCCATCCGTTGCGTCTGTGTAGGTGCACAAACACCATCGAAGAGTCTTCTGGACAACATAGCATGTCCATGAATGCTGTTAACCAGTCCCTTGCTGAATTATTAACACACGTGCAAACACGAACAGTCCCAACTTCTCACATATTGTGCATATACTATGACCAACAGAAACGTGTGCAGTGAAATGAATGCTTACAAGTTACATAATTTGATGAACTGCTGTCAATTATAATTTTATAACATGAGAATACAATAACAAAGGTACAAAATACATCATTAAAGACCATAAGAATACAGATAACATTTGTAGTAATATGGGCTTTACAAAAGAATCAAAATAACATATACATCAGTGTTACAAGAAGTATGACATAAGTACATACATAAAATATCAGAATAACTTTTGAAACATCAACTTCACACATGAGCATTAAAACTAAACAGAATAAATAAGGTCTAAACATCTTTGCAAAGTAAATAACACATTATTAGAAAAATTCCACAATATATCTCTTATCACATAAACACATAAAGACTGGAATAACACAAATACACAAGGGTACAAAAACACATAGTGGGATAACACAAACGGAAAAGACAGAGTTTGTTTTACTGGAGTATTTTCCAAATAAAACTTTTTTTTGAGATCTCCCTTCGTTCATCATTATTCCCCAAAAGTCCTATCTAAGCCTGCATTCTGTATTCTATTCATCCTCTTTTAAAATAATTATTCTTCATTGTACAGTACCTTTTCTTTTACAAACATTTTTCGTATAACTTCTCAATGCATTTCTTCCAATTCATCATAGCTCACTCTCTTATATAGCCTACTCCCTCTTAAGCTAATTTATATTTACTGAGCTCAAATGCATGAACTAAGGGACGAGGCAATGCAGCAGCACAAAACAATTAACACAAACAGCAATGAAAAAAATGCAAATTGGCAAAGCCAGCAGCAGTAAATCTAAATTACCAAAGCAAATGCTTCATTACAACTAATATGAGCCAATGTGCATCAACAAGAAAAATAAATCAGCAGTGAAACTGGCTTAACAGAGTAATACAAAGAGAAATTTAGTAGCACTATGCCTGGCAAACAGCAGTAGCAAATGCAATAACTAATATCTAAACATGACAAAGGTCAAGCAGAAAAAATATTACAATAAAGACGGCCATGTCTAATACCTATGTCACATCTTAACACTAGAGTGATATATCACCTTGATTTATCTATGAAACAAGTTACCCAGTCATTGACAAAAATTATGTATGCAATTCCTGTGAAGGGAAATGTCTTTTGTGCATAAAATAACTATATTAGTACATCTATTAAATTTTATTTTAACCAGTGCTGCAGTGCTTCTAGAAATAGATATTAAACGAAATGAGCAAATATATATAAAGCAACATATGAAACGTCATTCACTAGGCAAATGGCGTCTCCAAAGGCAAAAAATCTCTAAATTAGAAAGACAATAGATGTAAAATGGTTCTCACCATTTCATTAGGCATTTTAGTAAATATCATAAATTAAGAGCGTGTCGTATGTGTGATGCTTTCTACAAAGGAATGTCAACAGCGAGGATAATGGCCTCCTTTTTTTCTCCCCCTGTGCCTCTGAAAGGCACACACTAATGGCTTTTTTTCCAGGTGATTGTCACTCATATGGTCGCCCATAACGCATTATGTCAAGGTCACTTACCTTCCTTTCACAGATCGAAAAATTACAGTAGAAATGTGTAGAAACGAAATCTCACAAGTAGCAGTGTTGTGATACATACTCGCATGGACACACAAGTCATAACTCTTAAAGTACGATTCTTGATTTCCAACATCCTTTTTCACAAACCAGGGTCCCTAAATTTTATTCATTATTCATATACATATAAACACGTAATCATATTCCTCATATACATTAGCATCAGCTTATTGATCATAAACATGCCTCAACAGCATAAGACACATCATCATCGTAATAATATCATAACAGATAAATCACATCTCAAAATCATCTTGGTTTTTTCCAATAATTTCAAAATCTAAAAATACTTTCTGCTCATTTCAGTAGTGTCATCTACCTCAAACGTACTTTAAAAATCATGATCCCATACCAAATACATCATTCAAAGCTCTCATAATATCACAATGGTTTCCGAAAAAATATGAACAGTTCACAAAGTACAGACAAAATACAATTTAATAAGTGTGAAGTTATCCAACTGCATAATTACGTAAACATCTGTCACTGATGTGGTAAAAAACAGTTTCTTTCTCTGTTAAATAATCAGATAGCTGTGTAATTCTGTGTTGGAGAAATATGGTACCGATGTGTAAAGTTGTATAAGCAAATACCATATTAGCTAGGGCTCCTTGTGCTTGCCAGACACATGGTACACAAAGTAAGCGTGTACCCCCCTGAGGATTAATATAATTATACCCTCAGGTGTTACAGATTACAGAAATGGAATGAAATGTATCACAGAAAACCTTAGTATCATTGTAATTCATAATCTTCAAAAATAAATGTTTTAAGTACAAAATTAATCACTCAAGTGCGTGTTCTGTAGCGCTAAATGTGTGTCTTGCCATAAGATAATTCTGTGGAAGTGTCATAGTTATCGTCCTCTCTAAGCAAAGTTCTACTGAAGTCAATGTACTCACCTCATCATAAACAAAAGCGAAATGCTTTGCGTATAGATATCGTAGCTATTATCCTTATTGTCGTGATGAAGAAAGTACTGTACTATACTATAACGTATTGTTGTGCTACAGAAAAGGCTGTCTCATTGTAGCTATACCACCAAAGTTACTACTAAAACATGTTTTTCTTCCCAGAATAATACAAAAAAACTGTGCAGATAAAAAACAGATACACAGCAAAAGCAACAATGTAAATTGTCACTCATTAGTAGCGTCGAGATATAATCGTGTAGCTGTAACATAAACTAACCACTGTGTCATCTGGTATCTCTCAGAAAGTACTTTAAATCCAATATGCATTTTCAAGTAAACCAAAATGTTACATTAAAATCTCATTAGTAGTACCTGTATATGTTCTAAGTATGTAAGCCTTATAGTCGTTATGTAATAGTGCAACTAACAAGCATGAATGAACACACACAATAACACTGTGTCGTCTGTTCACTATAACAATGCATTCGTAAGTACTGTCTAAATATGTTCCCTAGGTTCTAGACTAGATAGTTTCTTTTAAAACATAGTTGCATGTTAACAGTTTCTGAGTGTGACAAAGAGTACTAGTAATGTGAAGTGAAAAATTTTATAGCAAAGACTAAGTTAAAAAGAACAGATTATCTCTCAATAAAAGGTTTTACATGTGCAATCCTTTACTCTTCCTAGTATGCAGAGTTTCAACTTCAACGCAATTATCATGTGGTATACGTCTGATTCTGTAAGGTCCATTGTAAATCACAAAGAATTTGTGACTCAAGTGTTTCTTCTTGTGTGATAATGAATGAGCTTTAATGAGAGCTTTCTGACCAATATATAATTTCTTTGCATTTGCTTTACCGTGTAGTTTTCCCCTTTTGTCTGCTGCAGAATTTATATTTTTAATAGCCAAATCAATTATGTCTTTGTGTCGAAGCTTACGTGTAATCGGAAAAGGTACAAGCTCTCTGATTCTGTTCGGTGGTTCTTCCTTCTTCAGTACAAGAATAGCTGGTAAAACAGCGAAGTCATGAGGCATTTCATTCAGCACGTTTTGAAATAAGAGTAAATATCTGTCCCAATGCTGATGCTTTCTGTGACAATAAAGTCTGCAAAGCTTATTGATTTCTTTCATAATCCGTTCAGACAGGTTACAATGTGGTAAGTACAATGAAATAAAAACAGGTTTGATTCTATGGTTCCGAAGCATGCGTGACCAAACAGCAGATCTGAACTGCGGTCCGTTATCTGAAATGACTTTACTAACGTGTCCAACTTCACGTAAGAAATTTTTAACAAAGGCGTTGGATACAGATCGTCCAGTGGCTTTACGTAACGGAGCGAAAAAAAAAACGAATTTTGAAGTAAGTTCAACAGCGACTACAACGTACCAAAATCCATTCAATGTTCTGACAAAGGATCCCAAGAGATCGACAGCAGCAAATCCTTTTAATTTAGAAGGAATGATAGGAAACAACGGAGCTCGATGTGAGATAGTAGATGGTTTCGCCTTTTGACAAAGTTTACAAATAGACAAGGCTCGTCGAATTTTCTTTTCCATAGTGTTAAAATAACAAGTCGTTCGAGGAATATGATAACATTTTCGCGGACCAAAAAGTGCGTAGCTGGAATTAATGTACCAAATGAGCTTATTAACAAAATCGTCTGCAATGCGAAGTACCCATAGCTTATCATCAACAGTGCAACATTTGAAGAGTATGTTGTTTCCAACCACATAATAATGCCGAATCTGAGTGTGCGTCTTTTCATGCCATTTGCTTTTGATGTCTTCCCAAAACGGATCTTTATCTTGTTCAAGAGCAATGTCCTTTAAAGATGTGGTGATGAAGTTTTCAAAGGCGACTTTCTCAATGTAAAGAATACTGAAATTTTTCTCGAGGTTGCCTTCTGTGTTACTTTTCTCAAGTCCAGCCGGTGCGCGTGACAGTGAGTTCGCAACAATGTTCTCCTTGCCGGGAATGTAGACTATTGTGAAGTGGAATTCTTGCAGAAACAATGCCCCACGTTTTAACCTGTCATGATTTAATTTTGAAGACATAAGAAATTGTAATGCACGATGATCACTGTATACTTTTACGTGCTTGCCAGAAAGAAATAAACGGAATTTGTTAAATGCCCAAACGATAGCTAAAGCTTCTAATTTAGTAACGGAATAATTTTTTTTCAGATTTTGTTAGCACTCGGCTAGCAAAAGCAATGGTTTTCTGAACAGCAGTGTCATTGTCTATGGCTTCTTGAAATAAATGGGCACCAAGACCGACTTTAGAAGAATCCGTGCTAATGCAGAAATCTTGTGACAGATCTGGATGGGCTAGTATTGGCGCGTTAAGAAGCAATTCTTTCAAAGAACTGTATTCCAACTGTGCTTGTTCGTCCCAGTTCCAAATAGTATTTTTTCCAGTGAGAGAACAACGTTTTGGTGTAACTAGAATTTGCATATTCAGAAAACGATGGTTAAAATTTACGTGACCTAGAAAACAGCCGACTTGTCTTTTTGTAGATGGAACTGGAATGGCTCTGATTGCTTCCAACTTTTAAGGATCCGGCAGAATGCCTCAAAAGAAATTAAGGGACCCAAAAACGTCACCTTCGTCCTACCGAATTCAGACTTTTCCAAGTTAACTGTAATTCCAGATTCTGCAAAAATACGTAACAAACTGTTGAGGATGCGATTATGTTGTTCCCATGAGGCTTCTGCTATTAGAATATCATCCACATATAAGGTGGTGTGACTTTTTAAGGAATCAGGTAACATGGAATTTAGCCCGCGAATGAACGCTGCCGAAGAAATGTTCAAATCAAAAGGCAGTTTCCGAAATTGATAAAAAAACGCCGAAACAAAGAAAAGCTGTGTATTTTCTACATTCTGGATGATGTTCGATCTGATAAAAGCTGGATCTGTGATCAATAGAAGACAACACTTTTACACCATTAAAATTTTGAAGAAGTTCTTCCATCATTTGCGGCCCGTCTGTTTCAGGAATAATCATAGTATTGATTTGTCTCGAATCTAAGACTAGTCTGATCGATCCATTTTTCTTCTCAACAACATGTAATGGATTGTTCTATGAGCTTACTGCAGACTCAATAATGCCCTCGTCAAGCATAGATTGTATTTCTGTTCTAACACGGTCCCTATAATGTGCTGGAATTACGTATGGTCTAACACAAAATTTAGTATGCTCACGAACCCGAAATTGGTCTTTAAATTCCTTGATTGTTCCTGTTTTGTGAGTAAAAACTGTGGAATGTGCTTGTTAAATCTCAAAAACGTCCTGCCTATCAGTAACATTACAATTCTCAATTGTTTGAATTTTATTCTGAATTAACTCATTAGTTTCAAATATTCCGTCGATATCATCCTTGTCAGTACTTGCACAGTGTCTAGTTCCGTAAAAAATTTCCGAACTGTTATCTAACAGAAGGGAAAGCCGATTAATTTCCTCGTCATGGTTTGAGAGCCAATCTTCAAATTTCAAAGCTATTGACTTACCTTCTTTCTCTAAACTTATTTCAGCATCGTGAAAGTTTAAGATTGCTTTGTATTCATTCTAAAAGTCTACTCCCAATATAATTTCCGTCGACAATAATGGAACAATAAGCAAATTGATAGAGAAGCTGTGGCTTTGACAAAAGAATTGTAAGTTGGTTTGTTGGCGTACATCTACACTTTTTCCAACGATTGCACCTTGTAATTTAATCTTACATAACGGAAGTGTGGGGAAATCGTTCGATTTGTTGCATTTGCTAAAGGCTGTTTCAACTAATTACGTGAATGGAACTACCAGAGTCAAGTACTGCCGTAAATTTTACGTCATTTACTGTAATGTGAATCACAGGATATGCAATGTTGTTGTGTTTTACGTCGTACTCCTGGAGTAAGATGTCCCTAATGTCTTCCATTTTTACGTAATTACTAGCTATGGCAGCTGCGTCGTCAGTTTCATGCGTACGTTTTGTGGCTGCCAGCGGTATGAGTCATTGGCTATTGTCTCTTTGTTGGCACGCGTCGTTACTGGGATTAGGAGACCTAACTTCTACAAATTCACCTTGTCGAGAGGGCTCTGCCCTGTTTGAATTCCGCCAGTTCTGATAAAATTCAGGTCTGTCGTTACGATTATATCGTCTGTCGTCATGTCGGTAGATTCGATAATTTCTTTCTTGTTAGACACGTGGTGGAGAATTTCTCCCTGAATCGTAACTGCGTGCTGAACTGTTGCGTCTGAACTTATTCTGTCTCTCTTGATAATAATTATTCAGGTTCCCATATTGCCTGTTTCTCTGATTGTCTCTGTGATAGTCATTACCGCAGAGAGGTGATCTTTCCCTGTAATTATTACTACTCTGCCAACGGTTATCATACGGGTGGTGTCTCTTTTGGTCACGATTTACATTGTATGTATAGCCTTGTCATGTCCATTTATTATGTTATGTCATTCCGGAATTGTGACGGATGTGACCTGCAGTTGTGCTCCTGTTTTCGGTTTCCGCGATTGTCAGTGTCAATTTCCAATTCTTGTAACAGTCCCTGAAAAGCTTCAATGTCGTCTTTGAAACGTCCTGCCAAAATAATGTGTGGTAAATGTTCAGGCATTTTGATTAAGCAAATGTGGAAGAAGTTCTGAGGGGCTGTATGGGTTTGAAAGATATTGATTCTTATGTAACATGTCTTCAAAATATTTCAGAAGACTAGAAAATTCAGATTGTTCGAAATGTTTCATCATTATGATGCTATATTTTATTCGGTCTTGTGTAACTTGAGACCAATATTGTAAGAGGAAGGCATGATAAAATTCTCCTTCACTGTGGCAATCGTGAATGACCGATCGCGTTCTTACAGCTGCCTCATTCTCTAAATAGCCACACATAAATTCTAATCTGTGCTCTAATGACCAGTTGGGAGGAAAACAATGAGAGAATTGATGAAGCCACGCATGTGGATGAATGTCGTTGCCAGAATTCTTAAATGTTCTAAGTGTAGTAATGAACAGCTTGTAGCCAAAATCATCGTGTTCGAGAGTCGCATGTCGGTCATTGTTACGTCGTTTCGGCGGTTCCATTTCAAAATTCGGTGCACCTTGCCAATTTCTTTCATAATTTCCGAAATGCGCTGTGTTATTATTTTGTGACTGTTCCGTATTTCTATGTCCCTCTTCCCGTATTGGAGCGCGAGTTTCCTCTGAAATACGTAATTCTTGTATTACTTGTACCAACTGATCTTGTACTTCTCGGATTTCTCTTTTGTGTTGCGTATTAATTTGATTCTGATTTTGTTTGAATTCCTTAATTTTTTCATACTCTTCTGTGTCAGTGAAGGCTACAGGTCTTGTGTCACTCAGATCATCACCCACCTTTGTAGATAAGTCAGTGAACTGATCCGAAAGTTCGGCTGCTACTTTCTCCGATAGTGAACTTATTTCCTCAGTGTGTTTTTCTGAACCAAGTTTCAGGGTGTCCATTTGTGTTGAAATCGTATCTACTGTGTCCTTTAAGTTTTCCTGAGTTTTTGCAAGTTGCGTAACCGAATCGGTAGATGCAACTGAGTCAATTTGAGCTTGCAAGGTGTCGTGATTTTCATGCACAATGGTTTGCAGTTCCTTTATGGCTGCTTCGTGATTCTGTAATGCATTTTCATGACGCGAAAAAATAAGTTGGAAAAGCTCACAAATTTGTGTTTTTACGTCATTACAGACTTTTTGACATATCGATTCGATTTTATGTAAGTAGTTAAATCTTCACGTGTTTGTTCAAGCGTGGTGTCTAACTTTTGAAGATTTTGTTCCATTGCGTCTAACTGTTGCTGTATTTGTCTCTGGTGTTGTTCCATTATGTCTAACTTTTGAAGATTTTGTTCCACTGTGTTTAACTTTTGAAGAATTTGTTCCATTGTGTCTAACTGTTGCTGTGTTTGTCTCTGATTTTGTTTCATTTGTTGCATTAATTGCAATAATAATGCTTTTCGGCAGTGCATTTGCACCGGCAACATTCAGATTTTGACGAGCAGAAAATGTGTCTTGACTTATTTGAGAAAACGGTGAAGACGCAAAACCTGAATCTACAGTATTTGCAAGATTGTGTCCTGTCATTTCGGATTCCTGAGGCGAACTGTTGCCGACCGATCGATCGATAATGCTTCCCTGTTCACTAACTGTTTCACTGCCTACACCATTATTTGCAGCCCGCTCCATTTCCCTATGCACAATTAACAAATTACTAGTTTGAACATTAGTTAATTCATTACACGGTGACGCTAACACATTGCAATCGTCTTCACTGTCATTTCTCAGTTTACTTTGGAGCATAGCATTACGTTTTTCACGCGTCATTATTGTCACAATATTTCACACGACAACACAGAAAAGCACAATTTCAAGAGCAAAATAAAAAGAAAACACATTAACATAGCACTGAAAATAAAATCTCATTAATTGTTAGTGCAGCTGCGCAATACTTGGTGCAAATCTACATGCACGTCACCACTGTTTTACTGTACAACAATGAAAAACTACAACTACAAAGGAAATTCTCTCTATAATTACGCGCTAGCAACAAACAGTAGCTACACTAATTACACGAACTACAAGAAAAAATCAGAAGATTCCAGTGAGGTATCCTCGGCTAAGGGTCGACATATGAAATGTCCCCTTAGAAAAATTATACATGACTGTGCTTAAACTGACAAACAATATTCTTTAGCGCAACGCAGTCTGACTTTCAATAATCCCTACAAAAGAATGGCCCTGACTAATATTAACCTATACCTTTCACAAATCACTTTCCTCACAAAAATCTTCGTTACTCTAACTACTGCAATACAGCGAGGGCAACTACTGCCAGTAAACAGCCTACTTACAAGTGTTACTGTTAAACGAAAAGTTCGACAAAGCAGAAACAGTCGCGGTGGAGAGTGTGAAACCAGTAAGAAAATTTGATAATTCCCCCTCCCCAAGAAAGAGGTATCTGTTTCATTCCAGTACCTCCACACCTCTTACAAGTCTCTTCTAACTATACAAACAAGTGTTATCGATGCATATCTGATACACACAGCTTCGCAGTTAGTGAAGATGACATAACATATAGTATTCTTAGACACAGAAATACTCATGGAACAGCGCAGGCTGCACATTCTTTAAGGAGATCATTAAGTAGACGTGATGCCTTTAGGTGGAATCGTAGTACCTGAGGAATAAGGAGTCTAAGCACTCTCTCATTTTCTTCCACCACATCTCCAGTAGGACTGGAGACTGGTGCAGAAGGAGGTCAGTAAAGAAGAGATATTCGTACCGTTCTGCAAACAACTCGTTTATCAGGTCTGATAAATAACGCTAATGGAAACAAATTAATCCGTCAACGGCCACTGCGAGCCAACTGTCAGATATATTTCGGATAGAAATTGAAACTACGTGGTTTATATAACTGTGCCGACGGAAATATTACACTCCACAACACGAAAGATTTCTTCCTCAGCAGCGCGAATCGGTAGGGTCGATAATGACCAAGGAGGTTCTCGATGGCCGCACGTTTTCTGTCTTAGTCCAGAACCCTATAGCCGTGCCAAACCGCATCAGATGCCCAGGAAAACGCTCTACTACGTTTCAACTGTCGCGCATTTGAAAACTCATTTTTCTGTCAGGTGTTTACAAGTTAATTATCAGGGCTGGTGTTCTTACACACCAATGTCATGTTCCCACACGTCTAATGCATTCTCCAGTATCGTCACACTGTTAAGCCAACACGTTATGACCACTGCCCACCGCGACGTTGGATGCCGCCTGGTGGCACTCAGGGCAGGTGATGCAGTAAAAAAAAAATTACATGACCTTTGCGTACACATCCAACGCCACATAACTCAACATACCAACAAAAACGGTCGGGTCCTTGATATACAGAATCAGTGATGTATTTCGTTCCAAAGACAGCCAAACAAGAAGCACGTGCTCATAATGTTTTAGCTCATCAGTACATACCGCAGCCTCCGAGACCCTCAGATTCCCTTCCTTCACAACAACAGTGTCACGAATAGCCTGCATAGCCCATAAATAAAGTGGATGAACTAAAAGTCCAGTGGTTCAGATATATGTAACCTCATATGGTTCAAATACAGTAAAGGAGAGCTGCATCAAACCAGCCTCAGAACTGAAGACCACAACAACAACAACAACATGGTTAAAATGGCTCTAAGCACTATGGGACTTTACATCTGTGTTCATCAGTCCTCTAGACTTAGAACTACGTAAAGCTAACTAACCTAAGGTTATCACGTTCATCCATGCCCGAGGCAGGATTCGAACCTGTGACCGTAGCAGCCGAGTGGTTCCGGACTGAAGAGCCTAGAACTGCTTGTCCACAGTGGCCAGCCTAACCTCAAATCGTGCACTACGACTGGGTATTGCAGATCGTATGATATCGTCACAGACATAACTAGACGTGTAGGCTGTCAAATAGTGTAGGTGAATATTGCCGTCAGGTGTGGATAACGTCTAATGTGATAAATTACTCCATGATTACCTTCCACTTAGAGTAAGGTGATCCTACAAGGAAATTAAGCAGTTTCTCTAAATGTACTCAGTATACTTAACAGGTCTCCAGGTGGTAATTTTCGATAAAATCGAAGTCAATAGTGGTCTCATTTCATCGCTTTATTTCTCTTAGGTGCAGAGTTTGCTCAACAATTATAGCTATTACGAGGGTCGTTCAATAAGTAATGCTATTTTTTTCTCTCACAGCAGGTTGGTTTTATTCAAGATTCCAGTACACCGCATATTTACCACTCTTTTGGCAACAAAATCCTATTTGTCAACATAATCTCCTTTGAGTGTGATAGACTAACCAACCCCGCCTTTTCTGGAAGGGATTGCGTCTTCATGTTATACCACTCTTCTGGTCGATGTCGGAGCCATTGTCCTGCTGCTTCAGTAACCTCCTCATCATCCACGTACTGCTTCCTGCGGAGTGATTTCGTCATTGTGTCAAAGAGATGAAAATCGGAACGTTTGAGACCTGGGCTGTAGGATGGGTGAGGGAGAACAGGCTAACGAAGTTTGTTGAGTTCCTCTCAAGGGGAGACTTGTGTGAGTCCTCGCATTGTTGTGGCGACCAATGTGCTGAAGCCGTTTCTTCAGTTTCCTGATACAAACGCAGTACACTTCAGAGATTAGCGTTGCACCACAACGGAAGGACGTCAAACAGAGTAGCCCCTTCAGAGCCAAGAAGACTTTCAAACTTCTTCTTCAGAGGAGAGGTGGTGTAGTACCACTCCATCGATTGCCGTTTTGTTTAAGGTTCGAAGTGATGAACACATATCTTATCGTCTGCGATCGCTGGTCGAAAAAAAAAATAGTCACCATTAGCCTTGTAATGCTGAAGCGATTTCGCACGGATGGTCGCTCGTTGTCCTTCATGTTCTTCTATTAGGCGACGAGTAAGCAAGTGGCACACACCTTTGACGAGCTCAACTGGTGGATTGTTGTGTGAGCACTACCAACAGAGACGGCCAGTGTGTAGTGAGGTTGAAACTCCTAAATTTTTTTTTTGCTTAAACTGAAATAACTGAAAAGGTGAACTTCTATCTTTTTACTTAAATTGCTTAATGCAGCTGAACCTTCTAAAACTGCTGAGTGAAACTGCATGTTCTGTCACTTTGCTTCTCTTTCTCATTTCAACACTGGCCTACAGAATTTTCCCTGACAAATACAGCTAAAACTTATTCTATTGATTTATGTCCCACAATATACAAACACAAAGCTATCTGACTATTAATTAACAGAAAGTAATCGCCCTGAATTAGAAGAAATCCTAACAATAACACCTACACTTCATAAGTCACTTATCTCACAGAAAACCTTCATGACAAGAACTACAGAAAATACAGCAAAGAAAAAGTTTTGTTGCAGAGATAACAATGTATTTAGCAAATTTTACCTATATCATGTGACATCCAGTTGTAAGGTGTCAGGCAAATCCAACACCTTCCATGAAAACCCTGACATGATAAGAAAATCCAATAGTATGTCACATAGCTCCGAATAAATAGTGACATTAAATTAACCAAAGTAATATGAGTAACGAGTGAGCAAATGGAATACCACAGACTAACACAAGAATGCCTAAATGCATGTCATACCTTCCCACCGTGAGACCGACGCAGTTCCGAGGGGAGAAACGAGAACAGAAGCCAAGAGCAGAACCGTGTTAAGCTAGAAGGCCCTACGATAAGGGCCGGACTGGACACCCATGTCGCCAGCCTACCGCTAAGACTACGCCAACCGCACGTTTTAGCGTGAGACTTTTTCGCGTCTCTGCTACGTTGCAAACTTTAAAAACATTGCCCCACCACGAAAAGTATAACGTTTCTCATTGGATAGACAGAATTTCTGTAGGCGGAGCTCAAGGTTAACATTGAGACCCTGATTGGTCAGATGAAAACACAGCCAGATAGTTTTTTTTAAAACCAACTTCGGTAAATTGTAGTAAGGAGAAGTTAGGAGAGAGTTGCTTCCGAGATGGGGAGGTGAGCGGAGCTGTGCTGCCCGCCGCTGCCCTGACGCTGCCTAAACACCGACAAGGTAATGAACGCACGCGATGCCGCATTTTTGAGCGCATAAGGCTTCAATCAGAACTGCAGAAGTCTCATCTGTCACACCCCCTTTTTTACATAATACTAGTATCGATCGTTAATTAAAACTCATGGTGTTCACATTTGCCACTTGAAGTACAGATCTGAAACGCGATGATTTTTCTTTTATATAATTATTGAGAAGCCACATCAGCCACTGTAATTTACGAAAAGTTTGATAAGTAATTAAAGATAACTGAGGATCACTGTAGACCATTTTGATAGTTTTCTCTTTTGTGAAACTTAAATTAAACCTAGATTATAGATGTGATATGCCATAGGTCATCCTTCGAGCGATTGTAGAACTTGGAAACCCATTCAGGGAATATTCGTTCCCATTTTTGTTGAACGCAGTTGGTTTTTACCATCCTGTATTAAAACATTTCCTTTTATCAGTAGAGCAATTTATAAACGATGTTTTGTGAGTAGAATAAAATTTCCAATGGTAAACGTAACCGCTTTTTCGACGTTATTTTACCAGCTAACTAAAAATAGGAAAGCCTTGAACCCCTTCCACTAAATTTAGTTAGTATTAAGATTCTTCTACAGTGAATGCAGTGGAGCAGACGCTGAGATCATTAAGTACTTGGTTATATCATCGCTAGTCTCAATGAACTCTTCTGAATTCTACATGTCATGTGTGGTCTGGCGTCTCCTTACCAGCAACAGGTCCCAGGTTCAAATTAGTTAATTCCCTAAAAAACACGCTCAGAGCGTCGTTGCGCGAAAGTGGTAGGGAGACACGATATAGTACAATCAGAGACCACCATGAATGTTTAGACAGTTCCAAAAATTATAAAATCGTCAATAATTCCATTATCATTTTATAATCTATTTTCAGCCAACACTAAATCTCCATGATGGACACACGTCCAGACCGCCAGCTCACCCTAACACTGCTTCTAACCTCCATCACTGCTAACTATTTATTTCTAACTGCGAGTCCTTCCAGCCACAGAGTAAAAAAAAAAGGTTCAAATGGCTCTAAGCACTATGGGACTTAACATCAATGGTCATCAGTCCCCTAGAACTTAGAACTACTTAAACCTAACTAACCTAAG
The DNA here is from genome assembly GCF_023897955.1 of Schistocerca gregaria. NCBI lineage: Eukaryota > Metazoa > Arthropoda > Insecta > Orthoptera > Acrididae > Schistocerca > Schistocerca gregaria. The sequence continues at coordinate 113,199,011 of NC_064924.1, read as the reverse complement.
GACATCACACAACACCCAGCCATCACGAGACAGAGAAAATCCCTGACCCCGTCGGGAATCGAACCCGAGAACCAGTGTGTGGGAAGCGAGAACGCTACTGCACGACCACGAGATGCGGGCAGCCACAGAGTCTCTTACAGAAGGCGCACAGCGCTGTCACTGATATTAATGCAGTAATAGCACTGTATAGTGCTGTCAGCATACAAACACATAAAAATTCTACGTACACAGTCCCCCTGTTACCCTCAAAAAATTTTACAGAGTGTTTTGGGTAGTGGCCAAGACTAATTTGTTAAAAAAATTATATTAACTATATCAAATACATCAGATGCACATAAATAATAACATATTTTTGGTCAATAAAAAAATTGTGCTCACAGCCCCTGAAGATAGTCCTAATCATTCATCAGAAGAGTAGCCTATGACAGTTTTATGCGCAAAGTCTGAGCAATAAAAGAAAATGCACACGCAAGTAGTGGACCTCCATGCAGTCTTGAAGAAGTAGTGATGTCCTCCCAACGGAAACACAGAGCTGACACTTGACATGAAGATTGATAATGGGCCACAACAAAGCAGACCCACGGCAGAGTCGGTCGAAGTCTTGAAGAATATTAATAGAATTGGTACGTCACCACAGAGCAGACACACAGTATTCCTTGCAGAGATTATGGTAGTAACGGGCCACCAAAGGTGCAGACCTACTGTAGTCCATGTAGAAATTATGGTAGTAATGGGCCACACAAAAGTGCACACCCACTGTAGCCCTCGTAGAGATGGCCAAGCAGCCATCTGTTCCAAATGTGAGGGTGCACAATTCACAATTGAAGAGTCTTAAGGATAATGTAGCAAGTCCATGAACCACCATTTGTGCACTCACAATTTTTTTCCAGTATCCTTAGAACCAGCAAATGCTGTTATCCAGTCCCTCGCTAAATTATCAACACACATGCAAGCACTAACTCAGTTACATAAGCTCTGTGATTTTACCTAAACAGTATGACCAACAGACAAATGTGTGCAATAAAATAAATCCCTCATATTTATCTAACTTGGAGGACTGATCTCTATAAAATTACAATTTTTACAGCAATAGAATACAATTAAAAATGCAAAGAAAACATCATTAAAGAAAAGAACGTGATAATACAGATAACATTTGTAGTAATACAGGCATTACAAAAAGAACAGAAATTATGATGTAAGTAAGTAAATGACAAATGAGAATATCCTTAGAAACATTAACTTGACACATGAGCATTAAAAGAAAACATAATAGAATAAATAATGTCTGAACATATTTCCAAAGTAAAGAATATGCTACAAAAACAGACTTGATTTGAGTATAACAGTATCCCTCATAATAGTGAATGCAGCTCAGTATTAGAACAAAAAAATCCACCAATTTTATCTTATCAGGTAAACACACAGAGACAGGAAGAACACAAACACACAAGGGTAACATTAACATAGATGAGTAACACAAAAGGAAAGGACACTGTCTATTTTTAGTGTAACATTTGGTACTGCAGTACTTGTGGTGAGCATTGTATACCTCTTTTTCATTTTTCTCATTTCAATAATATCCTTCATGCTGATACCTCAATAACTTTCATCCAAAACTACTTCATTTAATTCTCGGAGATCTCCCTTCGTTCAACATTTGTTCCCAAAGAAGTCCTATCTATCTGTATTTATACTTTCATATATTTCTTGCCTCATCATTTGTTTTCAAACCTGTTGTCACTATACCCTATTTATCCGTTCATTTCGTTTTCCAAAATAATTGTTCCACATTATAGAATACTCTTTAGCCAAACCTTTTCCTTAAAGCTTCTCAGTGCATTTCTTCCCAACTCATGATAACTCATTTTCTTATACAGCACACCTCCTCTTAAATTAATTTCAGTCTACTGAGCTCAGATACATGAAAGAGAGAATGAGGCATTGCAGTAGCATAAAAGAATAGCATAAACAACGAAAAAATGCAAAGAAGCAAAGCAAGGAGTAGCATATCCAAATGGGCAATTAAAATGCAACATTATAACTAATATAAGGCAATATGCAGCAAACAAGAAAATATAAATCATTGGTAAAACTGGCTCAACACAGTAATACAACATAAAATTCAGTAGAACAATTCCTCACAAATAGCAGCAGCAAATGCTGTAACTTAAACTTAAACATGACAAAACACAAGCAGAAAAAGTAGAGACAGCAATGCAGATTATGGAAATGCCTATTCACATCTTAATGTCTATGCCACGTCTTAACATTAAAGTGGTGCATCACAATAATTTATTCTACCAAAAAATTACCAAGTCCTTGAAAAGAAAATTATGTATGCAGTTCCTGTTACTAGTCCCTTCTCCTTATTATAGTTCTTTCCTTACCAAGTGCTCTTTTTTAAGAATGTGGATTATAGAATTATTATTTAATAGGTCTGTTGAGAGAAGGTGTATACATTAGCATATGTATTAAATTTCACTTTATAAAACCAATGCTGCAGCGCAGGTAGAAACTAGACGTCATATAACATAAGCAAATATATAGAAAGCAAAGTATAAAAACATCATTCACCAACCACATGACATTTCATGTCAGTAAAAATTCTCTCAACTCTCACAGAAAGACACTTGTCATAATCAGGTGTGTAGACAATAATATTTCTCATCATTTGATAAGCATTTCAGTAAGTAGCACAAAGTACAATCTGCGAAGTGTAATCATATGTCTCCAAGTAACAATGTGTCGTGTTTGTGGTGCGTTCTGCAAAGAAATGTCAATAGCGAGATCAACGGCGTCTCTTTTCTACAGCTGTGCGTGCGCTTGAGGGAGTGCGGCGTGTTTCACAGCGGCTTAAGCAACACCATTAAATTTGAAAAGCAACACAACAGAAGGGATTTTCCAGGCAGCTAGCGCGCAGCTGGGCACAGCAGAGTATTACATCAAGGTCACACACTTTTTACCAACATATTCACGACAGCAGTTTCAGTTACAATGACGGTCTGATACAAATAAAAAATTTCACAGGTTGAAAAATAGAAGAAATGTGTAGAAAATAAATCTCATAAATAAATTTCCATTGCATTCTGGTATTCACATTCACATATATACTCACCTTTCATAGTGATCATAACCATATCTCGATGTCATAATACACATCGTCGTCGTAAAAATATCGCCATAACACATTAGTCAAATCTCAGAACCGTCGTAGCTTCCTTCCATAAACTCAAAACCTCTAAAAAAATTCTCTGCTCGTTTCAATAGTGTCATCTACCTACAATGTACATTAAAAATCATGATCCCATATAAAATAATCTCTCAGAGTTCTTACAGTATCAAAGTGGTTCTGAAAATATATGAACAGTTCACAAAGTACAGACAAAGAACAATTTAGTAAATGTAAAGTAATCCAACTGTGTAATTACGTTAATATGTGTCAATGATGTAATAAAATATTTATTTCTCTCAGTTAAATCACCAGATAGCTATGTAATTCTGTGTTAGAGAAATACGGAACCGGTGTATAAAACTGTATAAGTAAATACCACATCAGCTAGGGCTCCCTGCACTTCCCACACGCATGGTACACAAAGTAGGCGTACCACCATGAGGGATAATGTAATTATACGTCAGATGGTACAGATTAAAACTGAAGAATGAAATGTATCACCAAAAACCTTTTTTGTACCATTGTAGTTCAAAAATATTTCTAAAAATGTTCCAAGTATAAAAAGGAATCGTTAAAATGTTTGTCATATAGCGCTAAACTGTACTTCTTGCTGTATGATAATTTCTGTCGGTGGCTAACGGTAGAAATGTGACAAATGTCGTAGTCATCGTCGTTCATAAGCAAAGTTCTCCAAAATTCAGTGTACTTACGTTGCCAAATGCAAAAGCAAAGTGCTATGCGTATACATGTCGTAGTTATTACGTTCATTGCCGTGATCTTGAAAGTATGTAATGTAATCATTACCAAAACATATTTTACTTTTCAGAAGAAGGTAGAAATACTGTACTGACATAAAACAGATACAGCGTAAAAGCAAGGATGTAAATGGTGTCACTCATAAGCAGCATTGCAGTATAATCGCGTGGCTGACAAACAAACCAAATACCGTATTATCTGTGGCTTCTCAGAAAGTACTTTAAAAAATGTATTTTTCAAGTAAACCAAAATGTTGCAGTAACACCTCAATATTAGTATATGTTCCAAGAATGTGACCCTTATAGTCGTGACGTAATCGCGCAACTAACAAGCAAAAAAATGTACACACAATGAGTCTGTGTCGTCTGTTCCCTGTAAAAGTGAACTCTTAACATTACTCTCTTAATATGTTCCATAGGTTCTTGACTACATAATTGACATCAAAACATCGCTGCATGTGAAATGTGAGAAAGCGTAATAGTAAAATGAAGTGAAAAATTTAATGGCAAAGACTAACTCAAAAAGCAAATTATTTCTCAATAAACGATTTTACATGAGAAGTGCGGTGTAATCCTTTACCTTTCACAGTACGCCGAGCTTCAACTTTGTCATATGGCATACGTCATATCCTCTACAGTCCATTGCAAATCAAAAAGAATTTATGACTCAAATGTTTCTTCGTATGTGACAGTGAATTGGCTTTAATGATAACTTCCTGATCAATATGTTTTTTTACATTTGTCTTACCGTGAAGTTTTCTTCTTTTGTCTGCGGCAGAATGTATGTTTTCAATAGCCAAATCAATTATGTTTTTATGTAGAAGTTTACGTTTATTCGGAAGAGGGACAAGCTCTCTGATTCTGCTCGGTGGTTCCTCAGTCTTCAGTACAAGAATAGTTGATAAAGCAGTGGAGTCGTGAGGCATTTCATTCAGCACGTTTTGAAATAAGTGTAAATATCTGTCGCAATGCTGATGCTTTCTGTGGCAATAAAGTCCGCAAAGCTTATTGATTTCTTTCATAATCCGTTCAGACGGGTTACAATGTGGTGAGTACAATGAAATAAAAACAATCTGAAATAACTTTACTAACGTGTCCAACTTCACGTAAGAAATTTTTAACAAAGGCGTTGGATACAAACCGTCCAGTGGCTTTGCGTAACAGTGAAAAAGAAATAAAGTTTGAAGTAAGTTCAACAGCGACTAGAACGTACGAAAATCCAATCAATATTTTGACAGGCGCCGCAGAAGATCAACAGCAGCTAATTCTTTTACTCTAGTAGGAATGATAGGACACAATGGAGCACGATGTGAGATGGTACATGGTTTAGCCTTTTGACAAAGTTTACAATCAGGCAAGACTCTCCTAATGCTCTTTTCCATGTTGTTAAAACAACAAGTCGCCCGAAGCATGTAATATTTTCATGTACCAAATTGTGCGTAGCTGAAATGAATGTACCAGATAAGCATATTAACTAAATCGTCAGGAATGCAAAGTACCTATAGCTTATCATCAACAGTGCAAGTTTGAAGAGTATGTTGTTTCCAATCAGATAATATTAACGAATCTGCGTGTGTGTCTTTTCATGCCACTTGCTATCTTTCCAAATTGGATCCTTGTCTTGTTCATAATAAATGTCCTTTAAAGATGCAGTGACGATGTTCCCAAAGGCTACTTTTTGAATGTAAATAATACTGAAATTTTTCTCAAGGTTAGCTTCTGTGTTGCTTTTCTCAAGACCAGCCGGTGCACGTGACAGTGCGTCCGCAACAATATTTCCTGTGCCAGGAATGTAGACTATAGAGAAGTGAAATTCTTGCAGAAACAATGCCTAACGCTTCAGCCTTACATGATTTAATTTTGATGACATAATAAATTGTAATGCTCGATGATTACTATAAACTTTTACGTGTTTTCCAGGAAGAAAGAAACGAAACTTGTCAAACACCCAAACGATACCTAAAGCTTCCTATTCAGTGACAGAATAATTTTTCTCAGATTTTGTTAGCACGCGGCTAGCAAAAGGGATGGTTTTCTGAACAGTAATACCATTTTCTATGGCTTCTTTAAATAAATAGGCACCAAGACCAACTTTACAGGAAACTGTGCTAAGACAGAAATCTTGTGACAGATGTGGGTGAGCTAAGATTTGCGCGTTAAGAAGCGCCTCTTTCAAAGAAGCAAATTACAACTGTGCTCGTTCGTCCCAGTTCCAAATAGTATTTTTGCCAGTGAGAGAACAAAGTTTCGGTTTTACTACAATTTGCATATTCAGGAAACGACAATAGAGGGTCATGAGACCTAGAAAACTACGAACTTGTTTTTTTTTTTGTGGATGGAACAGGAATGGCTCTGATTGCTTCCAACTTTTAAGGATCCGGCAGAATGCCTCAAAAGAAATAAAGGGACCCAAAAACTTCACCTTCGTCCTACCGAATTCAGATTTTTCCAAGTTAACTGTAATTCCAGATTCTGCAAAAATATGAAACACGCTGTTGAGTATACGATCATGTTGTTGCCAAGAGGCTTCTGCTATTAAAATATCGTCCACGTATGAAGTGATATGTCGTTTTAAGAACACAGGTAATATGGTTTTTAGCCCAAGATTGAATGCTGTCGAAGAAATGTTCAAACCAAAAGGAAATTTCCGAAATTGATAACGAACGCCGAAACAACCAAAAGCCGTATATTTTCTACATTCTTCGTGAAGGTCAATTTCATAAAAGCTACATCTGAGAGCAATAGAAAACAACACTTTTACGCCATTGAAATTTTGAAGTAGTTGTTCCAACGTTTGTGGCCTGGCTCTTTCAGGAATGACTATGGAATTTATTTGTCTCGAATCTAATACAAGCCGGATCGATCCGTTTTTCTTCTCAACAACATATAATGGATTATTGTATGAGCTTACCGCTGGTTTAATAATGCCCTCCTCAAGCATAACTTCCGTTCTCACACGATCCCTATAATGTGTCGGAATTGCATATGGTCTGACGCAAAATTTAGTATGCTCACGAACACGAAATTATTATTGGAATCATTTAATTGTTTCTGTTTTGTGAGTATAAACTGTGGAATGTGTTTGCAAAATGTCAAAAAGGTCCTGCCTATATGTTTCATTACAGTTCTTTGTTGCCTGATTTTTTTCTGAATTAAAACGTTAGTATCTAATACATCATCAATATCATCCCTGTCAGTGCTTGCAAGTGATTATTAGTGTCAAATTCCGTCGAAAGTTCCAAACTATGGTCTAACAAAAGGTAAAGCCGATTGATTTCCTTGTCATGGTTTGACAGCCAATCTTCAAATTTTAAAGCTATTGACTTACCTTCTTGCTCTAAACTTATTTCAGCGCCGTGAAAGTTTAAAATTGCCTTATACTCATTAAAAAGTCTACACCCAATTTAATTTCCGTTGACAATAATGGAACAATAAGAAAATTCACAGTAAATCTGTGGCTTTAACAAAAGAATTCTAAGTTAGTTTGGTGGCGTACATCTACACTTTTTCCAAAAATTTGCACCTTGTAATTTAATCTTACGTGAAGGAAGTGTGGGGCAATTTTTCGATTTGTTGCGTTTACTGAAAACTGTTTCACTAATTACTGAAATAGGGCCGCCAGAGTCAAGTACTTCCGTAATTTTATGTCATTTTCTATTATGTGAAATACAGGATATGCAATATTGTTCTGTTTCATGTCATATTCAGTGCCACGGAAATGTGATCTCTCTTTGTAACTATTATTAGTCTGCCAATGGTTGTCATACGGCTGATGTCTGTTTTGGTCACGATCTACATTATGAGGGTAGCTTTGTCGTGTCCAGTTATTTCTGTCGTCACAGAATTGTGATAGATATGACCTGTAATTGTTGTTTTCCTGTTTTCGCATCATGCGATTGTCAGAGTCGATTTCCAATTCTTGTAAAAGGCCCTGAAAAGCTTCAATATCATCTTTCCAATGTCCTGCCGAAATAATGTCTTAAATCTTCAGGCAATTTAACCAAGCAAATGCGGATGAGTTCCGAGGGAATGTGCAGGTCTGACAAATTCTGATTTCTGTGCAACATATATTTCAAAATATTTTACAGGGCAGGAAAATTCCCGCTGTTCGAAATGCTACATCATTGTAATATTGTGTTTTACTCGATCTCGAGTAGCGTGAGACAATATGCAGAAAGAAAGGCATGATATAAATCTCCTTCACTGTCACAGTCGCGAATAACCGATCGCATTCTTACACGTACTTCATTTTCTAAATAGCCGCACATAAATTCTAATCTATGCTCTAATGACCAATTAGGAGGAAAACAGTGAGAAAATTGATGATGCCAAGCTTGCAGATTTATGTCATTACTGGAATTCTTGAATGTTCTGAATTTACGCATTGTGATGAAGAGCTTATAGCCAAAGTCATCGTGACGCCGAGTCGCAAAACTGTCAATCTTACGCTGCCATCGTATGGCTCGGTGCACGTTTCAAAATCTCCGAAATACCCTTGTTATTGCTTTGTGACTTTTCCATATTTTTAAATCCCTCTTCCCGTGTCGAAGCGCGAGTATCCTCTGAAATATGTAATTCTTGTATCACATGTGCCAACTGATCTTGTACTTCCCGCGTTTCTCTTTTGTGTGGTACAGTAATTTGATTCTGACTTTGTTTAAAGTTCCTTTATCCTCTACATTCGTAGATAAATTTGTTAGCTGATCCGAAAGTTCGGCTACTTTTTCCGATAACGTGCTGATTTCCACCGCGTGTTTTTCTGAAGCAAATATTAGAGTGTCTACCGTGCCTTTTAAGTTTTCCTGATCTTTTACAAGTTACGCTACCATGTCGGTAGATGCAATTGTGTCTGTATTAGCTTGCAAGGTTTAGTGATTTTCGTGAACAATGATCTGCAGTTCTTTTATGGCTGCTTCATCATTCTGTAATACGTTTTCATGTCGCGAAAAAATAGGCTGAAAATGCTCAAAAAGTTGCGTTTTTACACCTTAGCAATTTTTTCGATTCGATTTTAAGTAACTCAGCTGTTAAACCTTCACTTGTTTGTTCTAGCGTTTAATCAATTATATCTAACTTTTGTAGTTGTTGCTGTGTTTGTTTCTGATTTAGTTCCATTGTGTCTAACTTTTGAAGTTGTTGCTGCTATGTCTGTTTCTGACTGTATTCCATTGTGTCTAACTTTTGATCAAATTTTTCAATTAACTGCAATCACAATGCATTAGTGACTGAAACATGTTCCTTTGTGCTTTTCGGCAGTGTATTTGCATCGGCAATATTCGAATTCTGAAAAGCAGAGAGGGAGTCTTGACTTAATTGAAAAAAGGGTGATGACACAAGAGCTGAATTTACGGTATTTGCAAGATTAGGTTCCGTTATTTCGCATACCTGAGGCGAACTGTTACTGACTAATCGATCGACAACAGTTCCCTGTTCACCGATTGTTTCACTTTCTACACCGCTATTTACTGTCTGGTCCATGTCCCTATGCAATATTATCAAATTACTGTTTTGAACATTTGTCAGTTCGTTACTAGGTGGTGCTAACAAGCTTCGCTCGACTTCACTGTCATTTCTCAATTTACTTTGCAGCCTAGTATTACGCTTTCCACACGTCATGATGATCACACTATTTCACATGATAACACACATAAAACCATTTGAAAAGCAAAAGTAGGGAGACATACTATAATTTCACTGAAAATAATCAATATCTAATTAGTTGCCAACGTGACTGCGAAATACTTAGTGCAAATCCATGTTCATGTCACATCTGCTTTCCTTACTATAATATAGTACAATAATAAGAAACAACAACTACAAAGGAAATTCCATATACAATTACGCGCTAGCAGTAAACAATAACTAATTTCTAAAGATGCACTAATTATTCAAACTACAAGAAAATCAGAAGATTCCAGTGAGGTATCTTCGGCTAAGGGGCGACAGGTGAAACTTCTACGATTAAATTTTCACTTAAGCTGAAACTTTTACGTTTTTACTTTAATAGCTTAATGCAACTGTTGAGTGAAACTGAACATACTGTCACTTTGCTTGCCTTTATCATTTCAACACTAACCTACAGAATTTTCCCTGACAAATACAGCTCTAACTTATTCTATTCATTTATGACCCACAATATACAAACGCAACGATTAATTAACACAAAGGAATGATCCTGAATTAGAAGAATCCTAGCAACAACCCATACATTTCATAAGTCACTTATCTCACAGAAAATCTTCATGACACGAACTACCAAAAATACAGTAAGTATACAGCCAGCTAAATAAAAAGATTTAACTACTGTAGGCTCTAGCTATTAATAGGCATGTGGTTAGCAAAGGAAAGATTTTGTTGAAAAGCAACAATGCATTTAGCGGATTTTACCTTAAATTATATAATCGTCAATAATTGTATTACCATTTTACAATGCATTTCCAACCAACACTAAATCTCCATGACGGACACACGTCCAGATAGTCCGCTCACGCAAACACTGCTTCTAACCTCCATCACTGCTAACTACTTACTTCTAACTGCGAGCCCTTTCAGCCACAGAGTCTCTTACAGAGGGCGCACAGAGCTGTCATCGATATTAATGCCGTATATAGCGCTGCATAGCGTTGCCAACATACAAACACATAAACTGGCTACTTACAAGGTATCTGATTGTGATGCGTTGATCACCTCGGATGAGAGAGTCCGCACTTCCAATGTTGCAGGAGTCACAGATGTGTGTGACCGGCAGGCACACGTGATTTGCGCAACCTTGTTTCGATGGTGACAGAAACCTCGCCCAACGACCCGCGGTGCTTTTGTTCACTGCCAGGTCTCCATAGACATTCTGCAAACGCCTATAAATATCTGTGATGCTTTGCCTTTCCACCAAGAGAAACTCAGAGACAGCTATCTGCTTGGAAGGCATCTCGGTTAAAGATGCTGTTTTGAAGGGTGCGTATAGCGTCGCCACCTATCGGAACTACGCAAAACTATGGAGGACGAAGCGGGAATATTACACGATGTCCCACAATAAATAAAAAAAATTTCAAACTGGAGCTGACTGACAAAAGAAGAAAATGTTTTGCTTTACTTGTTGAACGCTCGTCGTACTTATGGAAGTAAGGTCGTGGGCTCAAATCTGTGGACTTATGTTCCTTTTTTTTGTTATGTGGATTTTGAGAATATTAGCTTTACTTTGTGCAACACTTACAGAATAACATAATACTATGTATAAGAGTAATGCAATATGTGGTTATAAATAGCCGTAATGCATATTATATCTTGGTAAATTAAGAACGGCAACGGCTGTTGAATGCCAGGTTTTTAAAACAACGACTTTTGCAGCACATAGCTGCATGCTCAGTTATACATATTAGTAGGAATATGGGGAAGGAAAGAAACAGACAATACTGCCTATTCCGCAAGTAAAAAAGAATGACATGAAAAACGTATAACAGTACTCCAGTCAATTCATACAAAATGAAGAGCATAGTTAAATGAACGACCCAACATTTTCGAAATTAAACGACCGTCGAAAGAACGGTGGTCATGTGATAAAATTGGGACAACAGTGGAGCCGATAACCCCAGATAACAAGCGATCCTACAATAAAGAAACGACAAGAGGTGTGATTCAAAGTTTCAAAATGTTGATTTAAAATGAAGATAAGTTATAAAACAGGAATATACGAGTGTTGCCCAGAAAGTAATGCATCGCATGTTTTCTTCAACAATTATTTACTGAACATAATGAGAACTACACACACGAAAGAGAGGTGTTTTCTTTACATACCCTAAATTCTCCATGTAATCTCAGTCCCATTCTATGGGCTTCCTCCAGCACGAAAAAAGGGTGTGTCTGCCCTGTCGGTTCCAGTCCTTGCCCTGGTGGCGAAACCAGTGCTTCACTGTGTGAATCACCTCCTCATCGTTCGCAAAATGTCTTCCACGAATAGCATCTCTTAATGGTCCAAATGAGTGGAAGCCCGAAGAAGCTAGGTCAGGTGTATTAGGTGTGACAGCTGTTGATGGTCTACCCGACCTCTGCAAATCGTGGAGCTCCGCCGAACCGCCTTCTGATGACCTCATCCTCCGTGCCCAGCAGCCAACTGTACTTCTTTAGACAGTAGATGTTCCATAGACATTGCACAAGCGTTTCTGAGTATTCTCCACAGTTTCTTTCTCTACAGTGATACATTTAATGACAGAACGTTGCTAGTAACGTACATCACCTACAGACGTCACTTTGAAACTATCCTGCAGTTATGCTATCTGTCGGAAGTGACGGAAACTTGGCGCGCTCACTGGGAGACTTCAAGTAATATATACGTAACGTTTCGCGTTCATCTCATTGTTTACGGCCGAGGAAAAAGAATGCGGTTCCATAATTTCTCGTAATTAGATAAACTCACAGTTGGGAGAGCAACATAATGCGGAATACGCTCGTGTGGCAGTTGCATACGGTGGTATGCTGGCAGGAAAACAGGTCAGATGAAATCTAGAGTAAAACAGAAATCCTAAAATAAAAATAGAGCATTGATAACAAAGAAATAGACTTTTTGAAGGACGCTGGAAAATGGAAGCAGGACGATATTAGCCTTCGGCTATGGTCAATCGTCTTCTGATTGCTGCCTGAGGACTTGGCGGTGGTGGAAAATCTGGCCTGTTACGTGAGACACCCCAGGTGTCGCTTGTTTCACGTATGGGCTCTGCTGCCGAGGTAACTCCCACTGTACCCGACTACATGGATCCGACGTCACAGGAAGACGAGTGGCAGATGGTAACGCGGTAACGACTCTCTAGGTGGACGGTCGAAGTGGATACTGTGAATGGACAGGGGTCTCTCCTTCTGCAGGGTGCGAGCAGAACACGGGGGGACTTGCTAGTTATCGGCAGCTCCAGCGTTTAGGCGCGTTATGAAGCCCCTTAGTCAGACAGCTTTCAGAGCTGCAGAGAAATCCAAAGTGACGTGGAATGAGTCAAGTTCTTAAGAAATGCACACATGAATCAAATTTTTTAAACAAAAAAGAAAGGAAAGCTCAAAATGTTAATTAACTTAACTGGCACAAAATGCATATATTATACTAATAGATTTCTATATTTCTGTTCAAGAATTCATCTATGGTATAGAAGGAGCTGTCAAGGACATACAATTCGGATTTATTTTTGAAACTATTACTGCTTTATGTCAGATATTTTATTTCATCTAGTAATTTCTCGAAAAGTTTTACAGCAGCATATTTTACCCCTTTCTGTGCTCAAGACAGTTTAAGTAGAGGATAGTGTAAGTCTTTCTCTCTTCTGGTATTATGAACGTGAATGTCACTGTTGTTTTTAAACAGGTCCATGTTGTTTAGAACAAATTTCATTACTGAGTAAAGTTGCTGTGAGTCTGTTGTAAGAATTCCTAATCTTTTAAACAGATGCCTACAAGATGTGCGACTATGAGCCCCATACATTGTTCTAACCACTTTCTTTTGAACACTGAATACTATCTCCCTAGTCTTGAGTTACTCCAAAATATTGTTTCATATGACAACTGAGAGTGAAAGTATGCAAAGTACGTTTGGTTCCTAACTTCTGTATCCCCAAAATTAGCAATTATTCTGATTGCAAAAGTTGCTGAACCTAGTCGCTTTAGGAGATCCAAAATATGAATTTTCCAATTAAGATTCTCATCTATATGTACACCCACGAACTCAGTATGTTCCCTGGCTACTGACTTCTGTTGATGTGTTATATTTATTGGAGGAACTGTACTCCTTACAGTAGAAAATGGGATGTACTGTGTTTTTCAAAGTTCAGAGCAAGCCCATTCGGAGAATACCAATCAATAACTTTTCCAAAGACACTATTTCTATCATTTCCTTTATAATTTCTTTTACTGGATTAATAAATATGCTTGTATCATCAGCAAATAGTGTCAGTTTAGCTTCCTGTCTCAGATAAGAAGGAAGGTCATTCACATGTGTCAAAAACAGAAGGGGACCCATGATCGAGTCCTGTAGAACACATAATGTACGAGCGCTATCCACAAAGTACATTACGTTTTGGAAATAAAAATAAATAAAGTATTGGAATTTTTTTTAATTATATACAGATGAAAGCCACACTTAAGTACTACTTTTCTACATATTTGCCATTTAAATTAAGGCACCGTAGCGATGGACAAGATTGGAAATTCCTTCGTCGTAAAATTCGGCTGCCTGCGCCTTCAACCACGTGGTTACCTCTTCTTGAAGCTGTGCGTCGTCATCAAAACGCTGCATAGCCAACTTCTTCTTCATTGCTGTGAATAAGTGGAAGTCGCTCGGTGCCAGGTCGGGACTGTACGGCGGATGAGGAAACAACTCCCACTTAAAAGATTCGAGAACTTCACGAGTGGCATTTGCCGTGTAGGCCCGGACGTTGTCGTCAATCAGCAAGATCTTTGAGCCCAACTTTCCCCTGCGCTTGTTTAGTATTTCTCATCTGAGGTTGTGCTAAGTTTGGCAATACCTTTGAGAGTTTATTGTAGTGTCTCTTTCCCGGAAATCCACAAAAATCACACCCTTTCTGTCCCAAAAGAGGTAACCACGTGGTTGAAGGCGCAGGCGGCCGAATTTTACGACAAAGGAATTTCCGAACTCGACCATCGCTACGATAAGTGCCTTAATTTAAATGGCAACCATGTAGAAAAGTAGTATTTAAATGTGGCGTTCATCTGTATATAATGAAAAAATTTCCAATACTTTATTTATTTTTAATTCCAAAACGTAATGTACTTTGTGGATAGCCCTCGTAATTTCATCCCATTTAGATGAAGTGGGAAACTTTCTTGAAGCACTTAATCAATATAAAGAAGCTTTTTGCTTCCTGTTCTGGATATATAACTTCAACCACTAATATACTGTTCCATTTATACCGTGGAATTGTAGTTTCTGTAACGTAATGTCATGGTTCACATGCTTTGGATAAGTCACAGAAAATTCGTATTGGTGACATTTTACTATTTAAAGATTCTATTAGGTGGACAGTGAAATTGTTCAAAAATGGCTCTGAGCACTATGGGACTCAACTGCTGTGGTCATTAGTCCCCTAGAACTTAGAACTACTTAAACCTAACTAACCTAAGGACATCACACACATCCATGCCCGAGGCAGGAATCGAACCTGCGACCGTAGCAGTGGCACGGTTCTGGATTGCGCGCCTAGAACCGCGAGACCACCGCGGCCGGCATGAAATTGTGTATTGCTGTTTCAGTGGAACAGCATTTTTGAAATTTAAACTGTGATTTCCAAGTTCTAAGTATGCCATTACAGCTGAGATGGCTAACCACTCTTGAGTAATTTACTTTCTCGACGATTTTTAAAAGTGTTGTAAACAAGGATACTGGCCGGTAATTGTTGACATCTGTGGTATCCCCATTTTTGTAGAGGTGCTTGACAATTTCAAAACTCAACAAGTCTGGGAAAATAACTTGAGTTATTGATGCATTACCGATATTACTCAGAACATCAGCTGTGACTGCTCCACATTATTTTAATATCTCGTTAGAGGTGTCATATACTCCAACAGAACATTTGTTTTTCAGTGATTCGTCGATCTCTTATTTCACAAGAGTTTGTTACAGAAAAATTAATCTGACAAGGATTTCTCAAAACTGACTCTTCCATGTATTGCTTTAAAAGTGGTACTAGCTACCCCAGTGGTTACTTTTCCTGTCTCTCTTCTAATAACATTCCATACTGATTTGATTTTATTGCCTGAGTTGTTAATTTCATCTCTAATATAGATAATTTTTGATTTTCTGACAACTTGTCAGAATTTTCTTATGAAGAAATATTCAGTCATCCAGGAGAGCAGTGCAATCAGATGTGTATGTAACAGTTCTCCAACATCTGTCAGTGTTATTTAAGTATACAGTTATGCTGTGTATGCTGCTGCCCTCCACCATTAACATACGTTCCATTAAAACTACAGTCTTGTATGCTATATATGCACATATAGACTTCCCTCTGATTTCGATATGTAATTTGCTTATGAAAAAAAAAAAATCCTCGGTC
Organism: Schistocerca gregaria; assembly: GCF_023897955.1. Lineage (NCBI taxonomy): Eukaryota > Metazoa > Arthropoda > Insecta > Orthoptera > Acrididae > Schistocerca > Schistocerca gregaria. The sequence continues at coordinate 113,183,037 of NC_064924.1, read as the reverse complement.
ATCCGGCAGAGCAGTAGTATTATATATGTATGTGAAAAAGACTGTCATTGGAATTGTCAAGGCTGAGGGTCCATTTTGACGTCAATCAGTTCCCCTTCAGATGAATTTCTCGTATTCTCACTGCCTCCATATCAATTTATCATTATATTTCTCCTGTTCCTGGCTGTGGAAAATAGTACACTATCTCTAGAGTGAACTGACTCACCAACCCCTATTAGTAAACTGGTATGTGACGTCATCTTTCTGCCCTACATATAGTGCAGTATACATTAAACCGTCAGTACACGCAGGTGATCTGTCAGACCAAGAAGAATATTTTCACATTAATGCAATGTCTGAAAGTTGTTTCTAAGAAGCTATCTTCTCAGCACCTTTAAGTGAGTATAATAGGAGTCGTTTGGTATGGTGTATCTGGTATTTCAAAAATTGCACTTCCGGTTAGCTCACAACAAAGAGGTCTAGGATCTCACAGGTCAGCCGCGTGCACTGGTGTCAGTTTATTGTTAGCTCCGCCAAGGTTATTCACGGGCGCGGATATTTGCGGTATCTGCTTAGATTAGTGGTTAAACATATTTTGTCGTGGTTTGTACCTTATTTTAGTGTGTTGTAAGTGTTGTAACTGCATCGTGGCTTATTCTTACGCGGCACAGGAGGAGAGGATTAGGAACTTTATTGAAGGAGTAATGGCTGAAAGTGACGCACGTGATTCTGAAGATGGAAAAATCGACTTTGAAGAAATCTAGAACCCAGAGTGGAAAAGTGATTCCGGCACCGAACAAAAACGTCGAGTGATGAATCAGAAGGCAGTAATTGTGGTGCTGAGAGTGATGTATTTGTCGGTAAAGACGGAACAGTATGGGACTCACGTGCTCCGCCAAACAACTCCCGCACACGTTTTCATAACATCATAACTCATTTACCAGGTGTGAAAGGTGTTGCGAAAAGTGCTACAAATCCTCTACAGTGCTGGGAACTGTTTTTTGATGAAAACATTACACACATCCTCGTTGCCTGCACTAACAGGTACATTCAAAGCATCCAGGGAAACTTTCGAAGGGAAAGCGCTGCAGAACAAACTAATAAACCTGAAATAAAGGCCTTATTGGGGTATTGTATTACGCTGGTGCAATGCGTGCCAATCACCTAAGTCTACAAGATTTGAGGGGGAAAAGAGTGCACAGGAGTTGAAATATATCATCTCACAATGAGCAGAAACAGATTTCGTTTTCTCCTTCGATGCCGATAAACAAACGAGAATGGAAAGGGAGAAAACAGATCACATGGCGGCGATATAACAGGTATTCACTCTAATTGTTGAAAACTTTCAAAAGGCTTATACAGTTTCTGAGTACGTGACAGTTGATGAAAAACTGGAAACATTCCGTGGAAGATGCAAATTCCGACAGTACATGCCAAATAAGCCAAACAAGTACGGAGTAAAGATTTTTGAAGCAGTGGATGCCAGAATGTTTTACACATTTAACATGGAGGTGTGTGTTGGGCAAAAGCCAAAGGGCCCTTACAGACAATTGAACTTGTTCAGAGACTTTGCCAATCTACCCTGAATACAGGGCGCAACATAACTTGCGACAATTACTTTACAAGTTACGAGCTTGCAAACACATTGCTTGCGAAGAAGACGACCATCGTTGGTACCATGAGGAAGAACAACAGACAAGGCCCAAGGGGATTTATTAACACAAAAAACCGACAAAAAAAGTAATCTATGTTTGGGTTTCAGAAAAATTACACCTTAGTCTCTTATGTGCCGAAACGAAATAGAGTGGTATTACTACTGTCAACGATGCACCACAATGGAAATATTGACGAAAATACAAGGAATGATAAAAAACCAGAAATTATCACATTCTATAATCTTACTAAGGATGGAGTTGATCTTATAGACGGAACGAGTGCAACATATAATGTAGCGAGAAATACAAGAAGATGGCCAATGGTTGTTTTTTATCGTATCATGAACACAGCTGCGATAAATGCTGCTGTTATTTTCAACTCAAATCAGAAAGAACTACTGAGAAGAAGAGAGTTTTTGAGGCAGCTTTCTTTTGCGCTTCTGCATGGTCGTCTTCAGCAAAGAGTAATGTCAAAAATATCGCCAAAGAAGATAACTGAGAGAATTGGATAGCTTTCCACTGTGAAAATTTCTGAAGTGGAATAAACTGCGACTTTACGAGGATGGTGTGTGGACTGCAGAAGCAAAAACAGAAAAACAAGATATATTTGTAAGAAATGCAAGAAATACATTTGCCTTGAACATTCTGTTACTGTGTGCCAAGACTGTATCGACAGAATATCTGATTGAATACATGCATTATTTTGATAACAGCTAAGTTTTGTGTATCTGCATTTGTGTAAATATTTTTGGCCAAAATATTAAATTTATCCCTTAAATATATTTACTAAACTGATTTTTAATGATGTTGTTGTTGTGGTCTTCAGTCCTGAGACTGGTTTGATGCAGCTCTCCATGCTACTCTATCCTGTGCAAACTTCTTCATCTCCCAGTACTTACTGCAAGCTACATCCTTCTGAATCTGCTTAGTGTAATCATCTCTTGGTCTCCCCCTACGGTTTTTACCCTCCACGCTGCCCTCCAATACTAAACTGGTGATCCCTTGATGCCTCAGAACATGTCCTACCAACCGATCCCTTCTTCTGGTCAAGTTGTGCCACAAACTTCTCTTATCCCCAATCCTGTTCAATACTTCCTCATTAGTTATGCGATCTACCCATCTAATCTTCAGCATTCTTCTGTAGCACCACATTTCGAAAGCTTCTATTTTCTTCTTGTCCAAACTATTTATCGTCCATGTTTCACTTCCATACATGGCTACACTCCTGACACTTAAATCTATACTCGATGTTAACAAATTACTCTTCTTCAGAAACGCTTTCCTTGCCATTGCCAGTCTACATTTTATATCGTCTCCACTTCGACCATCATCAGTTATTTTGTTTCCCAAATAGCAAAACTCCTTTACTACTTTAAGCGGCTCATTTCCTAATCTAATTCCCTCAGCATCACCCGACTTAATTCGATTACATTCCATTATCCTCGTTTTGCTTTTGTTGATGTTCATCTTATATACTCCTCTCAAGACACTGTCCACTCCATTCAACTGCTCTTCCAAGTCCTTTGCTGTCTCTGACAGAATTACAATGTCATCGGCGAACCTCAAAGTTTTTATTTCTTCTCCATGGATTTTAATACCTACTCCGAATTCTTCTTTTGTTGCCTTTATTGCTTGCTCAATATACAGATTGAATAACATCGGTGAGATGCTACAACCCTGTCTCACTCCCTTCCCAACCACTGCTTCCCTTTCATGCCCTTCGACTCTTATAACTGCCATCTGGTTTCTGTACAAATAGTAAATAGCCTTTCGCTCCCTGCAGTTTACCCCTGCCACCTTTACAATTTGAAAGAGGGTATTCCAATCAACATTGTCAAAAGCTTTCTCTAAGTCTACAAATGCTAGAAACGTAGGTTTGCCTTTCCTTAATCTTTCTTCTAAGATAAGTTGTAAGGTCAGTATTGCCTCACGTGTTCCAGTATTTCTACGGAATCCAAACTGATCTTCCCCGAGGTCGGCTTCTACTAGTTTTTCCATTCGTCTGTAAAGAATTCGTGTTAGTATTTTGCAGCTGTGGCTTATTAAACTGATAGTGCGGTAATTTTCACATCTGTGAACACCTGCTTTCATTGGGATTGGAATTAATATATTCTTCTTGAGGTCCGAGGGTATTTCGCCTGTTTCATACATCTTGCTCACCAGATGGTAGAGTTTTGTCAGGACTGGCTCTCCCTAGGCCGTCAGTAGTTCCAATGGAATGTTGTCTACTCCGGGGGCCTTGTTTCGACTCAGGTCTTTCAGTGCTTTGTCAAACTCTTCACGCAGGATCTTATCTCCCATTTCATCTTCATCTACATATTCTTCCATTTCCATAATATTGTCCTCAAGTACATCGCCCTTGTAGAGACCCTCTATATACTCCTTCCACCTTTCTGATTTCCCTTCTTTGCTTAGAACTGGGTTTCCCTCTGAGCTCTTGATGTTCATACAAGTGGTTCTCTTATTTCTAAAGGTCTCTTTAATTTTCCTGTAGGCAGTATCTATCTTACCCCTAGTGAGATAAGCCTCTACATCCTTACATTTGTCCTCTGGCCATTCCTGCTTAGCCATTTTGCACTTCCTGTCGATCTCATTTTTGAGACGTTTGTATTCCTTTTTGCCTGCTTCATTTACTGCATTTTTATATTTTCTCCTTTCATCAATGAAATTCAATATTTCTTCTGTTACCGACGGATTTCTACTAGCTCTCGTCTTTTTACCTACTTGATCCTCTGCTGCCTTCACTACTTCATCTCTCAAAGCTACCCATTCTTCTTCTACTGTATTTCTTTCCCCCATTCTTGTCAATTGTTCCCTTATGCTCTCCCTGAAACTCTGTACGACCTCTGGTTCTTTCAGTTTATCCAGGTCCCATCTCCTTAAATTCCCACCTTTTTGCAGTTTCTTCAGTTTTAATCTACAGGTCATAACCAATAGATTGTGGTCAGAGTCCACATCTGCCCCTGGAAATGTCTTACAATTTAAAACCTGGTTCCTAAATCTCTGTCTTACCATTATATAATCTATCTGATACCTTTTAGTATCTCCAGGTTTCTTCCATGTATACAACCTTTTCAAATGATTCTTAAACCATGTGTTAGCTATGATTAAGTTGTGCTCTGTGCAAAATTCTACCAAGCGGCTTCCTATTTTATTTCTTAGCCCCAATCCATATCCACCTACTACGTTTCCTTCTCTCCCTTTTCCTACACTCGAATTCCAGTCACCCATGACTATTAAATTTTCATCTCCCTACATTTAATAACGGTTCCCTCCATAATATACATCTAAATGCAAATTCAGAAAGATAGAAACTGCAAGGGTCTGTGAGACCAGCTGCGTGTAGTGCCGTTGTGTTTCCAGGTGCGTGCACCATCGGGTTAAGGAGCCAAGACTCTTTTACTGACAATTTCAATTATATCTTCTGTGTAATGCGTTCGCTAAAGTAATATGACTCAGATTTTCTTTTTCTCCCTGCAGTACAGTATCTAGTAGCTACTGCCTTAGTGGGGTGTATATGACACAAAGCTCTATTACCGCATCATATGGGTCTGTGTGGCACTGATCTTAACAATACTACTCAGCTGGGGCAAAAATTATATCTTATAATGTTGGCAGAACAGTGGTATTTTCTGTCAGTTCTATGATTCGACACTAAAAATTCATGATTCTTCAACGCAGGTTGGTAGGTGTTAAGATCGGAGTGTGATGATAGCTACCGCACTAAGAGCAGACCTAAGTGTGATTGATGCATGACAAAACATGAAAAGGATGCATTTTAACGATAATACTTTGTTCTTCATAATGTGAGAGTATTACTAATGTATCAAAAATACATCATAAAATAATACTATCTGCAATAACATCACTGCTTTCGTCAAAGTACTCTTACTATAGCTAAAACAGGTCTCTTACATACAGCATACGAGGAAAGGGTAGGTCCCCACTTAATGTGGGCAGCAGTACATCTGCAGGGGAAGAATAGCATCCCCATTTCTTCCTGGAAGCAGATGTCGCCCATGTGAGAAGTGTCAGAAGCTTTTATAGTCAGTGTTCTGATGCTGCTTCCGGAAGATTTGATGGAGGTTTAATATTAGCTGCCCACTTTGCCGCAATATTTGCATCTATATTCCGACAAATTTTATCCACAAAATTCTTAACCTTTCCAAGAAGCACAAAGAAGCACATGGTTAACCACGCAGCAAGTTCAGCTCATGTGTTGTTCATCCCAACATTCGAACCTACCACCACACTGGAAACACGCTGTTTTATTCCGTCACTGGTGTAAAAGAATCCAGGTTCATTTACTTTTCAGTATTGTGCTCCCTGCCGCCGTTGGATAAGAAGCTGCAACAGCAAGTCGTATACTCCTAGCTCACTCATTTGTTACATAGTTTAATTCTTAATTTCTTTGCGTGTTTTTGGTACTTGCATTGTTTCATTCATAAATTTCGGGAATATTATAGTACTTGAGAGTTGTAGCATCGCGTTTTTAGTACCTGAATAGTGTAAAATCGCGTAGTCTCCTTCCGCCGCCAAGCAGTGTCAGCAGTGCGCAAGTAGCAGCATTACTGCATTTACTAGGCAATCTTGTATTTTAATAACCGTTTAAATTTTGTGTCGATTTGTTTGTGCTCTCTGTAGATTAATTCAGACATTGTTTTTTTTTTTTTTTTTGCACAACAGTTTTTAGCATGGATAGGGACTGCAACTGCTGTGTTCGGATGCAGGCTGAGTTGGCATCCCTTCGCTCCCAGCTTCAGGCAGTGTTGGCTTCGGTCACACAGCTTGAGGCTGTTGCCAATGGGCATCACTGTGGGGGTCCGGATGGGGGTTTGTCGGGGACGGCCAGTTAGTCCCACGCATCCCCCGATCGGACTACGACTGCTACCCGGGATACTGCCCACATTGAGGCTGATCCCTCACCTGTGGTAGAGTGGGAGGTCGTCTCGAGGTGTGGCAGGGGGCGAAAGACATTCTGGAGGGCTGAACGGAAGGCCTCTCCAGTTTGTCTGACGAACCGGTTCCAGGCTCTGTCTCCGGCTGATACTGATGCTCGGCTGGAGATGTCTGATTGTCCTGTTCCAGAGGTTGCCCCTCAGTCTGCAAGATCCGGGCAGTCGCAGAGGGTGGGCTTACTGGTAGTTGGTAGCTTCAATGTCAGTCGCGAAATGGGGCCCCTTAGGGATATGGTAGCAAGAGAGGGGAAGAAAACAAATGTGCACTCCGTGTGCATACCGGGGGGAGTCATTCCAGATGTTGAAAGGGTTCTTCCGGTTGCCATGAAGGGTACAGGGTGCACCCATCTGCAGGTGGTCGCTCATGTCCGCAACACTGATGTGTGTCGCTATGGATCGGAGGAAATCCTCTCTGGCTTCCGGCGGCTATCTGCCAGTCTTGCTAGCGGGATGAAAGCAGAGCTCACCATCTGCAGCATCGTCGACAGGACTGACTGCAGACCTTTGGTACAGAGCCGAGTGGAGGGTCTGAATCAGAGGCTGAGACGGTTCTGCGAGCGTGTGGGCTGCAGATTCCTCGACTTGCGTCATAGGGTGGTGGGGTTTCGGGTTCCGCTGGATAGGTCACTACACGCAGCAAGCGGCTACACGGGTAGAATGGGCTGTGTGGCGTGGACTGGGCGGTTTCTTAGGTTAGATGGCCTCGGGCAAGTACAGAAAGGGCAACAGCGTCAAAGGGTGCGGGGCAAAGTCAGGATATGCGGGGACCACGCAGCAATCGGTATAGTAATTGTAAACTGTCGAAGCCGCATTGGTAAAGTACCGGAACTTCAAGCGCTGATAGAAAGCACCGAAACTGAAATCGTTATAGGTACAGAAAGCTGGATGAAGCCAGAGATAAATTCATCCGAAATTTTTACAAAGGCACAGACGATGTTTAGAAGGGATAGATTGCATGCAACCGGTGGTGGCGTGTTTGTCGCTGTTAGTAGTAGATTATCCTGTAGTGAAGTAGAAGTGCATAGTTCCTGTGAAATATTATGGGTGGAGGTTACACGGAGATGTTTAGCAAACTCTGTAAGAGAGGCGCTCTGCATCGCGGTGTAGAGTGCTCGCCAGGTTTCGAGAGGGTACGTATCTGGATGTGGTATCGAATATACTGCTTCCCCCTACTTATACCTCCCGTGGAGATCACGAATGTAAAATTAGAGAGATTCGAGCGCGCACGGAGACTTTCAGACAGTCGTTCTTCCCACGAACCATACGCGACTGGAACAGAAAAGGGAGGTAATGACTGTGGCACGTAAAGTGCCCTCCGCCACACATCGTTGGGTGGCTTGCGGAGTATGAATGTAGATGTAGATGTAGATGTAGATTTTGCTTAATGGCTAAATAGCAACCTTAGAAAGATGCCAGCCTCACAACGTACATTCTATATTTAGGGTGAGCTGATTTAATCTCCTATACATCACGTGTTGAAGAGCATAACGACGTTGATTCAGGAGATGAATGTGGGAGTATCTAAAACCCGCACAGGTTACAAGTACAGTACAAAAGAAACAGTTCGACCCACTGCGAACGCATTTTCACATACTTCTACAACACGCTTTGACAGTCACTTTTTTACGGAGTGACCTGCTTTCAAAGCTCCCTATATATCGTTTTCCTTCTTAAAAACCATGATACCGTCACTTGTGCTCACGTGATTATGACGTCACTTCACGTCCCTTATTCTAAATTTACTTGTAATTGCAGAACATCTGTAAATACCTAGCGCAACTGCTTTATTTTTCCGCATTACCTACACCATGCATTGGCTCTAACTGTCTGGGCAGCTGTCATATTTTTACATATAAACCATTGTAATGCACTCAACATTTACTTTTTAAACTACTGCGCATTACTTATTATTCTGTAGAAGTATGTACGTACACCGAACTGCAACCTGGTGACAGTTCAATGACTCAAAAATCGGCATACGTAAAACCGGTCAGTCAGCCTATTGCTGTCACATGGATAGCTTCATCAGGTACCGTCAACAGATAAGACAGCCCCTTAAGTTTTCTCATTACATGACCATGGTGTATCTGTTATACAGTGCAGTGAAATGGCGCAGAGCGTATCTAATATATATGTACTGTAAACAGAATTTTTGAGGTATGTGCTGTTCAGAAAATCCTTTTGTACATACATTTTACCGATGATTGTGAATTATTTCCGTAAATCTTATTCCACTTATCTTACAGTTTGAAATTGTGGACATGACTGTAACAAAGCGTCTCACTTCAGTAGTCTATGTTTCTGTTTTGCGATATGAATTCTTATAATTATTACGAAACCATTAATTTCCTCCATTCTTTTCAATATGAATTTTGGCCTGTAGTCTTCTGCATACTTTCAGATCTGAAGATGGTATTTTTATTGTTATCCGATGGATTCTTCCTTGCGGGCCTGGTGAATAAAAAGTTTTCCTGAAGACAACGAAACTATTAAAATTAAAGCTGTTTGCAGTAAGGAAAATCGTTTATTCGGGAGAAGACAAGACTATGATATTAAGTTCCATTTACGTATGAGCGAAAATGATAGTAAAACAGCAAATACTCGCCAACACTGTATAAAAAGTCTCACAGCAAGGAGAGAAGTGCCACAATGGTCTATAAAAAGACAGAGTTGCTGATTCTGGAGAGAGAGATGTTACCCAGTAACGCAATTATCGCCTGACAACGTACTGTGTAAACTCAGCTTAAAGGAATGAGCAGAATTCGATGAGATACCTCAGAAGTCATCAAAATCAGTAGCAAACACCGAAACCTTTTGAATTTTGTAAAATAAAACATTCTTACGTTTATTGACGTTTAATGACCTGACATGTTTGAACAGTATGCTTACATATTTATAACTTGTTAATTACGAATTCATGTGATGTCCGAAAAGATTCTTTCCTGTGTGTGCCAATGAGACTATGTTCCGAAAACCTAGGACGACAACCAGAAATACACACAGACTGATAACCAAATTGATTCTTAGATCAAGAACAGCTTGGGTTACAAATCACATACAAGTATAACTATGTAGTAACCAAGGCATATACACGCACATAAAACTACTAAAAAAAGTCAGCAGCTCGAAGAAAAAATTTTAAAACGTCGATATCTGTTAATCAGAGCAGCTGTTGCCAAGTGATATTACAAACCCTTGCGCACACACAGCTAGTCCAGAATCACTCAAAGCCTGTTAAGTCAAACCTTATAAAACAGAAAAAGCTATCAATAGCAGAAATTATGGATTCACTTCGACTAGTACCAAGCAAAATCTACTCCCCATTCAATAACGACATTTGCAAGCAACATAAATATGTTGCAAGAGCTTTAAGAAATGAAGGAAGGTTATGGTTTAAAGACCGGTAGACATGGAAGTCATTAGAGATGGGGCACAAGCTGTGAATGATTCAATGATGGGGAAGGAAATCGGCATTATCCTTTGAAAGGAACCGTCCCACCATCCGCCTGGAGCAATTTGTGTAAATCACGGAACACCTAAGTGAAGATGGTCGTACGCAGTGGCTTCAATTATAGCACGGTTAGGTGTCAGTAACTGGAATACAAGATGTTCTCATGTTTCAGTATCAATCACAGGGGAGATTCGTTGACTACAACAGCTCTCAGTTTCTGCACAATATCCTGGCACTAATACAACCAAGAAAGTTTTTCCTCTATGAGGCTGGTTATTTCTTCATTTTGTGATATGGAAATTTCTCTTTTATGGCAGTTCTCGGTCTGTAATTGTATGCGCCGTATTCCATTATAATTAAGTGACCATATGATCTCTGTTAGTTAGAAAATAGTTTTACTCACTACATTTGTTGATTATTGCTTACATCAGATGTCAGATGGATTGAAATTACACTTGAGGCATAAAAAAAGACAAATTTATAAATTATCTGTCATGTTTAAGGGAAATTCTTGATACAGGTATGTTAAGGAATGCAATGTACCTGGAAATGAATCCCGTGGCGCTCCCCTCTGTTCACTATGTAATCAAATTAAAATCTGTCACCGGTGTGATAGCACTAGAGGAAATCTTCTGCTTAGAAATGAAAGGACTCACCGGGAAGAAATTTATCTGCTAGCACCAATTCCAACTTGTGCAAAAGTATAACATGGCTGGCACAATAAAATGCTTTTCTTGTTTATCAGAGAAGGTACCAACTATCCACATCTTATAACTTAGCCCTGGGAGTGCACAGGCACATAAGAACAAACTGCATTTCTTGTTGCTGCCCCCATCCTAAGTCCAAACATCAATACTCCCGACAAGTGTTCTGAGACGATTTACAACTCTCTTACACAGTGCTTTCTCTGCCTTCTCACAAAATCTGTCTTGGAAAACACTGTCATAAGGAAACGTCTGCAGTTAACCACATTATTCTTTTTGTTCCTTTTATAAAGTGTTCTTACTAATAATTGATTTAAACTGTCTGGAATTACTTGACAAACAGAGTACACTAATGACAGTACGAGCTAATTTATGATGCACTGGCCTTCACGAATCTACCAGATGTTTCTTCAAAGTGGTATGGCTCTTTAATCTTCAGTAATTTCATAACTGATTCATTTTCTTTCTTGCTTGTTTCCTATAGATGCATGTACTGTAATAACCTATGCATACAAGCTTTCAGAATACTATAAATTCTTACATAGTGTACCCGTCACTGCCAAATGTAGATGTTGGCGTGCTGTCGAGGATGGATGTAAACTGTGAGGATGCGCTGTATTAAAACTCGGCTGTGATCTTCAAGTGTTTTATTATTCCCAGCTACAGTTCTGCATTCCTCTCTCTCTACGTCACAGGGTCCCGCGATGTCGAGGACGCCACTTTGCTGTCTGCAAAACAGTTTGGCGCGGCAGGGCTACGTCAGCGACCAGTGCAACATACTGCAGCGTGCTGGCCATGTGCATCCGCGGATTTTTTACGATGTCAGGATGCACTGGCAGCCGGCTCAGCAGCCTTCGTTCCCGTTGCCTGAGCGCCGCTCGCTGGGAGCTGCAGGGCGGCCCGCTGTATGCTTCTTCGCCGTCATGGTTAAGATCGAGGCGACAACAAGTGCCTGCAATCTGACAGCCAAATCTGCGGCCCTAGCCTCAGGATGCCTACAGCGCGTGTTCGGAGCCAATAACATTGCCCGCGGTAGTGAGCCATCGAGTGGCCCACTGATGGCTGGCAACGGACCGCATGTTGACCTCACAGGGTCGAACCAGCGACCCGCCATGGACTGGAATGCTGGCGCCCCACCTGCTGCTGCGTGTAGCCGGTGGTGTGAACCTCCTGCTGTCCAGAAGAGCTGCCACACTTGAATCCCCATCGTTAGAAAACTGGCACTTATTTATACGTTGGCGTGTACCTCTGTTTTGCTAACGCGCCGCTCCGAGTCACGTACTCATAACGCCTAGGTTGCGACAACACTCTCAAATACACTCCTGGAAATGGAAAAAAGAACACATTGACACCGGTGTGTCAGACCCACCATACTTGCTCCGGACACTGCGAGAGGGCTGTACAAGCAATGATCACACGCACGGCTCAGCGGACACACCAGGAACCGCGGTGTTGGCCGTCGAATGGCGCTAGCTGCGCAGCATTTGTGCACCGCCGCCGTCAGTGTCAGCCAGTTTGCCGTGGCATACGGAGCTCCATCGCAGTCTTTAACACTGGTAGCATGCCGCGACAGCGTGGACGTGAACCGTATGTGCAGTTGACGGACTTTGAGCGAGGGCGTATAGTGGGCATGCGGGAGACCGGGTGGACGTACCGCCGAATTGCTCAACACGTGGGGCGTGAGGTCTCCACAGTACTTCGATGTTGTCGCCAGTGGTCGGCGGAAGGTGCACGTGCCCGTCGACCTGGGACCGGACCGCAGCGACGCACGGATGCACGCCAAGACCATAGGATCCTACGCAGTGCCGTAGGGGACCGCACCGCCACTTCCCAGCAAATTAGGGACACTGTTGCTCCTGGGGTATCGGCGAGGACCATACGCAACCGTCTCCATGAAGCTGGGCTACGGTCCCGCACACCGTTAGGCCGTCTTCCGCTCACGCCCCAACATCGTGCAGCCCGCCTCCAGTGGTGTCGCGACAGGCGTGAATGGAGGGACGAATGGAGACGTGTCGTCTTCAGCGATGAGAGTCGCTTCTGCCTTGGTGCCAATGATGGTCGTATGCGTGTTTGGCGCCGTGCAGGTGAGCGCCACAATCAGGACTGCACACGACCGAGGCACACAAGGCCAACACCCGGCATCATGGTGTGGGGAGCGATCTCCTACACTGGCCGCACACCTCTGGTGATCGTCGAGGGGACACTGAATAGTGCACAGTACATCCAAACCGTCATCGAACCCATCGTTCTACCATTCCTAGACCGGCAAGGGAACTTGCTGTTCTAACAGGACAATGCACGTCCGCATGTATCCCGTGCCACCCAACGTGCTCTAGAAGGTGTAAGTCAACTACTCTGGTGAGCAAGATGTCCGGATCTGTCCCCCATTGAGCATGTTTGGGACTGAATGAAGCGTCGTCTCACGCGGTCTGCACGTCCAGCACGAACGCTGGTCCAACTGAGGCGCCAGGTGGAAGTGGCATGGCAAGCCGTTCCACAGGACTACATCCAGCATCTCTACGATCGTCTCCATGGGAGAATAGCAGCCTGCATTGCTGCGAATGGTGGATATACACTGTACTAGTGCCAACATTGTGCATGCTCTGTTGCCTGTGTCTATGTGCCTGTGGTTCTGTCAGTGTGATCATGTGATGTATCTGACCCCAGGAATGTGTCAATAAAGTTTCCCCTTCCTGGGACAATGAATTCACAGTGTTCTTATTTCAATTTCCAGGAGTGTATTTCGGTAAGACAATTAAGTGACCACCTGCACGTAATGCGTTGTGGGCACCCAGCTGCGCGATAACCACCTGACAAAAGAGAGCCATTAGTGTGTGCCTTTCAGAGGCACAGGTGGAAAAAAAAAGGGCCATTATCCTCTCTATTGACATTCCTTTGTAGAAAGCACCGCAAATATGACACGCTCATTACTGAGAAAGATACTTACATCTGACACCTGATTATAACAAACGTCTTTCTACGAGAGTTGAGAGAATTCTACTAACTTATGAAATGTCACATGACTATTGAATGATATTTTTATGCTTTGTCCATAGTTGCTTATTTCATTTGATATCTGTTTTCCAGCTGTGTTGCAGCATTGGTTTTATAAAATTAAATGCATTTGCTAATGCGAACACTTTCTGTCGACAGATCTATTAAATAATTAGTTTATGATCCACATTCTTCGAAAAAGGAGCTCTTGGAATGGAAAGAGCAATAAGAAGCGACTAATAACAGTTAACTGTATATATAATTTTCTTTTCAAGTACTTGGTAATTTGTTGTAGCATTAGTTTTTGTGGTGCACCACTTTAATTGCATAGACATTAAGATGTGAATAGACATTGTCCTTATCTGCATTGTTGTCTTTAGTGTAACACTTCTTCTGCTTGAGCTTTGTCATGTTTAGGTATAAGTTATAGCATTTGCTGCTGCTGTTTGCCACTCATAGTGCTACTAAATGTCACTTTGTATTACTAGGTTAAGCCAATTTTATTACTGATTTATTTTTCTTGTTTGCTGCGCATTGCCTTATATTAGTTGTAATATTGCTACCTTTTTTTGCCAATTTCCATTTTTTATCATTGCTGTTTGTGTAAATTGTTTTGTGCTGCTGCATTGCCTCGTCCCTTAGTTAAGCATCTGAGCTCAGTAGATTTAAGTTAGCTTAAGAGGGGGTAGCCTATATAAGAGAATGAGTTGCGATGGATTTGAAGAAATGCACTGAGAGGTTATATGAGAAAAGTACAGAAAGCAGGTATAGATATGACTTTTTGGAAATAATGAAGAACGAAGGGAGATCTCCGAAAAGTAAAGAAAGTTTTGTTTGCAAAATACTGCAGTAAAACAAACCCTGTCCTTTCCTTTTGTGTTATCCCACTATGTGTTTGTGTACCCTTGTGTATTTGTTTTCTTCCTGTCTCTGTGTGCTGTTTCATAGAATTTTTTCTCTTCTAATACTAAGCTACATTCACTATGATGAGGAATACTGTTATCCTCAAATATAATTTGCGTTAATAACATGTTATTTACTTCGTAAAGATGTTTACACGTTATTTATTCTGTTTTGTTCTAATGCTCATGTGTGAAGTTGATGTTTGAAAAGTTATTCTGATCTTTTATGTATGTACTTATGTCGTAATTTTTGTAACACTGATGTATTTGCTATTTCGATTCTTTTGTAAAGCCTGTACTACTGCAAATGTTATCTGTATTGTTATGTTCTTTAAAGATGTATTTTGTACCTTTGTTATTGCATTCTTGTGTTATAAAATTGTAACTGACACCAGTTCATCAAATTAAGTAACTTGTAAATTACGTTTCACTGCACACGTTTCTGTTGGTCATAGTATATGAACAATATGTGAGAAGTAGGGACTGATAGTGTTTGCACGTGTGTTAATAATTCAGTAAGGGACTGGATAACAGCATTGCTGGTTGTAAGGACATTTCAAAAACAATTTATGTGAGTTCACAAGTGGTGGTTATGGACTTGCTATATTATCCGCAAGACTCTTCGAAGATGATTGTGCACCTGCACATTCGCAACAGATGGCTGTTGGCCATCTCTACAAGGACTGAAGTGGGTCTGCACCTTCGATGGCCCACCAATACCATTATTTCTACATGGACTGCAGTGGGTCTGTACCTCTGGTGGTCCACCAATACCCTAATCTCTACCAGGACTACAGTGGGTCTGCTCTGTGATGACCTACCTACCAATAGTCTTCAACTTCGACTGACTCTGCTGTGAGTTTGCTCTGCTGTGGCCCATTACCTGTCTGCATGTCAAGAGTCAGCACAGTCTTTCCGTTGGAAGGACAACACTACTTCTTCAAGACTGCTTAGAAATCCACTACTTCCAAGTGCAATTTCTTTTATTGCTCAGACTCTGCGAAAAACACTGCAATTTTACTGTGATGAACGATCAGGACTGTCTTTATGGACTGTGAGAGAATTTTAGCTTCTGACCAACATTGTATCAATAAGTGTTTGCATTTGATATCTTTGTTATAGTAATTATGAAAAATTTTATCAAATCAATTTGTAAAAATTTTTGTGGGGAGCATGGGGGCTATGTAAGTAGGCTGTTTAAGTATTTTTATTGGTAACGCCAACACCACGTAGCGCTCTGTATGAAAAATCACTGGCTGTGCCATGTGCAGTCTGTGGCTGGTTTTCATTGTTGTCTGCCATTGTAGTGTTGGGCAGCGGCAGCTGGATGCTAACAGCGCGTAGCGTTGCGCAGTTGGAGGTGAGCCGCCAGCAGTGGTGGACGTGGGGAGAGAGATGGCGGAGTTTTAAAATTTGTAAGAATTGGTGTCACGAACTATCATATATATTTTGACTATTAAGGTAAATACACTGTTTGTTCTCTATTAAAATCTTTCATTTGCTAACTATACCTATCAGTAGTTAGTGCCTTCCGTAGTTAGAATCTTTTATTTAGCTGGCAGTAGTGGTGCTCGCTGTATTGCAGTAGTTCGAGTAACGAAGATTTTTTGTGAGGTAAGTGATTTGTGAAAGGTATAGGTTAATGTTAGTCAGGGCCATTCTTTTGTAGGGATTATTGAAAGTCGGATTGCGTTGCGCCAAAAATTATTGTGTGTCAGTTTAAGCACAGTCGTGTATAATTGTTCAAAGAGGACGTTTCACATAGACCAGTCTTATATAATTGTTCAAAGGGGACGTTTCAGTATCTGACCCCAGGAATGTGTCAATAAAGTTTACCCTTCCTGGGACAATGAATTCACGGTGTTCTTATTTCAATTTCCAGGAGTGTAGTTAGCGGCTCTATCCTGACACATGAGACATATAGCTTCATGAATATTTAACTTTTTCCTGATACTCCACTCACGAATGACGATAAAGTTTTAATTTTGGCCTAAGAATTTGGTATACTGCATGGTTTAAGCCTTTTTGTTGACAGTCTACAGCAAATCTTCAGAAAAATTTGTTAACTGTCTTCTGGCTGTCCTCGTCACAGCTCCCATTCATAAGTACATGACAGACTGTGTAACTCAATAGTACAGGTGTTTTATCTGCAGCATCGTAATGAAAAAGAGCTACTGCAGAAACGCATTTAATTAGGTAGAAATTCAGTGTAACTCCTAATTTTGGTGGCTTATACTGTATACTTGGCGTCATGTGCCCACTCGAGATCTGTGCACTGTTTCGATATGACAATAAGTTTGAATCAGTTTTCACTTGTCACTTTGCACATAAATCTACACATAGAAATCAGGCAGGACATATCCTTCTGTTTGAAGCTTTCACATATTTTGCTTACATAAATGACAGTGTGAGATGCAAATATCAGAATCTATATCTACAAGCAGCTGATCTTCTACACCCCACACATGCTGATGAAACAAGCTCATTTGGCTTATGATCTGGATTCCCCATTTACTGAAATAATTTCTACTATTAAAAGAAACCCCCTTCAGAAAGGATCTAAAGCCCAATGTGCTGATCCCCTTACTACAGACTAGACACCCTCCATATCTACGCAAATATCCAGCCATGTGTGACGAGGAATGTATAAGCCATCGTCAGAGAATACCCTCAGAGCATAATCCTTCCTGTGTCACTAGAGAACACGGTCACCATTTCTAAATCTTTCTCTATAGCAACAGCGTAACTAATGAATTATCTCCCTAACAAAATTCTAGAGCTGAATCACACATAAGCTTCAAAAGACAGCTTTTTATGTAAATAATAAAGCAACAGTAATGTCTGCTCATTTTTTGATTCCATCATTTACCCCATTATAACTAAGGACACTTCTCTTCCATCAGACCCTTTTTATTTCCTTCAGTCCCTAGCTGGACAGTCTAACTGAATCTCTCTCTAGTACAGCTCAGTATTTCATGGTATGTGTTTTTTTACGCCCATTTATGTAATTGTATCTTCTAGTTTCACTTTACTATCATTATTTTTGTCACTATTATCAGAAGTAATAGTAGTAGTAGTAATAGTTCTGCTAATATTCCTGCTATTAGTTGTTACTCGCTGTTGTTATTCCATATGACCTTTCGTATACTATATGCAAATCAGGTTTCAAATTACAGTGTCGCCTCCATTACTATTGTACTATTTATAGTAACACAGGTATCATCATTTGAGTAAACTGTGGTGAAAGAAGTCTTTTTTGCGAAAGGCGCTTACTAGTTAATCAGTTTAAATAAATAAATAAACATTATTTAATCTAACTTCGTATAATATGTGCGCCTCAGTCAGATTAAATAATTTGTATTTATTTACTTATGTGCACCTCAATCAGATTAAATAATGCAAAAGTCTACTTAATTTATTGCAAAAATTAATCATTATTATAATAAAGGAAATCCTAACATTTTACCTTAGTTAGGGAATTCCAATTCGCGAAGTCTGTTCATGACTAAAGAGTATGAGAAGAACTGTCTGTGAATCGAGCTAAGCAGAAATTGCGTATTAACTGTGAGTTCCAGTGAAGAGAAGTCATAATCGTTTGTCATATACTTTTTGGACTAAGAAACGCCACGATCTTTACTTGTCCTTTTCAGCCAGTGTCCCACAATTATCAAAGCAGCTGATCGTACCTAGAAATTCAACTTCTGAACTCTCATGATTTTTCCTTTAGTTATCTAGAAATTATAACTAATTTTGCGCCTCTTTGTGCAATGTTTTTGGCGTAGCTGATGCGTAGCCGTCCCTTCCCACCCGTTTGTAATTAAGTTGGGAAGTTTCGAGAATGTTGTGCCAGAAGTTTGTTCCACAGTGTGCACACATGGAGGGTCGGAGGGGGTGTGTGTATAAGGTTAAAGGTTAATGACCTTATGCCTGAGGCAGAGAGTGCAGGACGTATGCAGGAAACCCATTTAGCTGCACCGCGGAAGCCTGTAACGTAACTGTCAAGCATCTGTTGGGACCTTTGAAGTGGTGTGCAAAGGAAGTGCGGTACAGCACCCGCTGAGCTGGCGTTGGCTGACGAATCTGTTGGACGTTTCCACTGCTTGAAATTTCGCCGACGCTGGTGGACAGTAGCACACTTGCAAAGTCTATCATATGCCTACATATAGAAAAATATTATTGAATCTATAACACAGGAAGAAGTTTCATCACAATAGATGTAGTACCTAAATTTCCTAGGGATTTTTGTTTACTTTAGACTACTAACATAATAAAGGACATGAAAACTGAAAACCGAATCTACCGGTTTTAAAGCAGAAGTCTCCCACTATTTATTTGCCGTAACCATTTACCCAGGGATGTCCACAGCTCACAGATGTCCTCTCTTTCTCACCCCTGCCCCCCTTTGAGCCCAATTCCTGTAGTACTTTTGTTCAGACGTTTTAGATTGTAAGACCCGATTTTTTTTCATTTCCCAGTGTATTTCTTCATTATATCGCATGCAATAAAAGTTCTTGCATCAGAGGAATAGCTATACAAATACAAAGATTATTAAACATCCCTTCGCCTCTTTCTCCATCATAACAGAAATCAATGATACTTATACGCAATTACCAAGGCGTTTTATGTAGTTTATCACTTCACTCGTCACTGTGACGAAACCTTCGGAAGGACATTCTTAGGCAAGCGTTGAAAATGTTGACACAACATGAGAACCAACCGTATGAGCAGCATAGTCACAAGACGGTGATGAAAGTTTCACACAGTTGTCCAGAGTGTATGCACGTCTTCCATGAAGCGTTATGATGTGCTTCAGAGTAGTTCAACTTTCCCCAGGCTGGTGAAATACGTAAGGTTTCCGGGATTGTGGAGGACAGTTATGTTACCAGCAGTGTTTTCTTTCAGAGACGGCGCTAAATTTATCTTCAGCAAGAATCATGACTGTAATAAGAGCAGCCTGCTTTGATCTCAATCTTTCTAGATCGCCAGAGAGAAAACGTCACTCAATATTGGAAGAACAGTGATATCAATCATCTTCCGACATTCACGTTGTACCGCACACTTCCATCAGTTATGGGTGGTAAAATGTGATTCAAGATAGGTAACCAGTATGTGCGACTAGATAATATTGACCCACTAACAATATATATGATTCGTTAAGTGGTGCATTTACCATGTTTGCGAATGGACTATGGGGTACAAGGACTTATTTTCGTCCGTGACATTCCAAGTCACAAGTGCTCATTGGGTAGTGGTAAATAACAGTCACTTCGAGGCAAATATCTAAAGCGGAAAAGCAGAGGGACCCACATAAGTTCTCCTGGCTAAACTGAATTTGTCACGAGATACGGAGTCACACGGTTCTTTTCTGACCAATCAGTTATAAACTGTGAACCTGTGAGTCACATCTGTCAAATCAGAACGTAATGGTAAATCAATTTTCCAGTTATTCATGACAAGAAGTACAAGCTCGCTTGTTATTAGTTAAAATGTTTGGCAGACATGTTACAAGAGATCTGCTCTTGCTAAGCTTCGGTGACGGCCAAAAGACATATATTTTGATCTTCCCAGCTGTCAGTACCTGACAGGTAGTAAGGCTAGAATACACTAAACCATTTGCACTCTTCAACATACAGAATGTCAGGCAAATGAAATCAGCAGCAGATTTTTAATTTGGTGTCACAGATCACGAAACAAGTGCAGCCATTTTCTGCAGCAGCGCCGACTGCGCCTATGTATTAACAGGCACCACGATTGTCTGAGCATGTCGCATTTCTCACAGCTCAAGTGCAAGATCTGCGCGTTTTCATCGCGTGGTCCATAAGCGTTGTGGTCAGGTAAGCCTCCTCAGTTGTTAACCGGGGTAAGTCTAACGTCGTACATGTAGGACGCTTTACATCATTTTGTTTAGAACCCTACTGTGTGATATGATTATGTGATCTCAAGTTGGTACCTACTGTGAGCCATTGTTAAAAGTTTGAATTGGAGTTAGCAATCGGAATCTTCCAGTTCTGATTTGAATTTGTAACAAGAAAAATGTTTTGACGTTCCTGTACTTGGAAAAATAGCAAAACAGTATCGCTTCGGGTACGAAAGGTTTTTGTAATAGGCCTAAGCGTTATATTTATTTGTAGCCACTAGTGTTACATCCAGAATTTGCAAACAAGTCAATTTATTACATTATGGTGTAAAACTAGTGTAACATCGACAATAATCCACAGTATTCTATGCCACATATTGCCATATTACATACAGTACATCAGTCACAAACGGGGGTTAACTCACTATTATTTCCTTTAGACAGGTTATGAAACGTCCCCTTTTGCAAAATTATACAAGACTGTGCTTAAACTGACTCACAATATTTTTAGCGCAACGCAATCTGTCTTTCAATAACCCCTACAAAAGAATGGCCCTGACTAACATTAACCTATACCTTTCATAAATCGCTTACCTCACAAAAATCTTCGTTACTCGAACTACTGCAATACAGCGAGCACCACTACTGCCAGCTAAATAAAAGATTCAAACTACTGAAAGCACTAACTACTGATAGGCACAGTTAGCAAATGAAAGATTTTAATAGAGAACAAACATTGTTTTTACCTCACTAGTCATAATGTATATAGCAGTTCATGACACCAATTCTTACAAATTTCAAAACTCCGCCATCTCTCTCCCCACGTCCACCACTGCTGGCGGCTCACCTCCAACTGCGCAACGCTACGAGCTGTTAGCATCCAGCTGCCGCTGCCCGACACTACAATGGCGAGTATTACAACAATGCCAACCAGCCACAGACTGCACACGGCACAGCCAGTGATTTTCATACAGAGCGCTACGTGGCGGCGGCGTTACCAATAAAAAAAACTAAACAGCCTACTTACAAGGTGTTTCAGTCTTGGTGAAATCCTGAGAATACCTGAAAACGATGAATTTAATGACTGCATCGTGGTTACAAACTGTCAGATTTGTCTAACAGCCCTCTGCCCACTAATGTGACTGATGGGAACTCGATTGGGAACTGAAACAAGTGGAAGTAGGTACTGGAAGTGAACATACAGGAAGGGTTGGGGCAAGTGCAGAAAAGGTAGGGGCAAAGAGGAGACCGACGGAGTAAAAATGCTGGTACAAGGAGGTAGGAGATATGCCATTGGGAGAGGTGTGCCTGTCTCCAATAACGAATGGTGTAAATAATGTTATATTCCCTACAATGGAAGACCTTCGCCAATATTTTGACCATTTTACGATGATATCATTGTTACATTCAAACATAATACACATGGTGATGTAACTTCAACTGAAATGAGACTATTTTTTTCAATACTTTTACTTAGCTGTTGTATTAGACAGCTGGGAATCAAGATTAGACACCCATAATAATCTTGATGCTGCAGATTCATTAAGACCAACATACACATATGGGACATGACAGTCTAAATAAGTCAGAGAGGCACTTCAGTTGAAGCCACACCAAGTGTATTATGTTTGGCAGCACATTGCTTTTTGAATGTAACAGTTATGTCATCATTACAAAATGGCCAAAATATTTGGGAAGGTCTTCCATTGCTGGGAGCATTATTGCACTCTGTCACACCACATTTTCATCCCATCCGCCTCCACTTGCCTCTACCTTGTGTTACCTCTCATTTCATCCCTATCGACGCGCAAGTCACCGAAGTGGCGTTAAATCGAAAGACTTGCTCAAAGCGAACGGTCTACCCGACGGGAGGCCCCCGTCACACGACATTTCATTTCATTTACCTCAATACATGATTGCGGGAATATGCACCCTATGAAGAAAAACGTAGAGCTGATGAAACAGTGGTGCCATACTTCGTTTAAGATGGGTGCCAGTAGTTAGTTACACGAAAATCAATACGGTATGGCTCAAAAATTTGGAGTGGTGCTACAAGGACTGCATAAATTGTATAGATGGAGCCTTATCAAAGTTCGAGCACCACTCTACTAGAAGACTACAAGCACTTGGGCTTAGGGGCAAGCGTTTTTCTTCATTACGCTGATGTGTTATTATCAAACGTTATCAAACGCTTGCTGGCAATTAAGTCACATCAGTTGCCCTCCTTACTGAATTAAAGTAATAAATTAATCCAAGATGCAGGGGCAATTAGAGAGAACCAGATCTCAAAATGCTCCGTACTGGTCATTAACAAAATGAAGAAACCCGCTCAGGGAGCCAAGTCTAGCAAGGTATTAGCTGCAAGATAGAATGATAGTATGTGGTCACAATATAATAGCTTCCAACTCCACACCTGTGACGTCACTACACACAGTAAAACAATTTTCGCAGAGTGAGAAGCGTAGCGTAGCTATCAAACAACCTCAAATGATTCGTCTTTGCAATGATAACATAAGTAGAGATGATCGGTCTGATCAAAAATAAGCACCTACAGGACATTCATCACAGGGGAACAGTGATGCTTCAGTCTGATCGCGCATTGCACTGATGCAGCCAAATAAAATGCATGGCAGTTACATATGTTGGAAGGTAATGAGAAACTGGATCATTTTGAATTTCATCCTGGAAACAAATTTACAAGTATGCACATCTAAAGGGAGGCCATAAAAACAGAACACCAAGACACCACATAAGTCAGAACAGATCACTGGGTGATTGGCCATGGCAAATAAACTCGCTGCAGGCTCTACCATACAAAAATAACGACAAGGTGTATAAAATGCGATGTTAGTGTCCATGTAATGTTTCCTGACAAATCATAGAAAGTGATTTTTTAAACATGTGTTTGATCTGTTGTTAACTGCAATTAGCTTTATAATTTCGTAAGTTTCACTGTGTGTGCGGGTCACATATAATATTACTGTAATATATGCAAAACGTACTACCAATGAATGACATCCTAAGTATAGAACTCCCTGTTGATCGCGTAATAATTAGCTTCGAAGCATGAAAGTAGTTTTGACAGGTTTTATGGCATCTAAGGAACATACTTCCGTAAGAAACTCCCAAACCTTTTAAAAAAGTTAGTTCAGTCTTATCTGGGATAAGAATTCTTGTAATATTGATGAGCCAAGGAAACTGGCACACCTGCCTAATATCGTGTAGGGCCCCCGCGAGAACGCAGAAGTGCAGCAACACGACGTGGCATGGACCTGACTAATGTCTGAAGTAGTGCTGGAGGGAACTGACACCATGAATCCTGCAGGGCTGTCCATAAGTCCGTAAGAGTACGAGGGAGTGAAGTTATCCCAGATATGCTAAATAATGTTCATGTCGGGGGAGTTTGGTGGCCGTCGGAAGTGTTAAACTCAGAAGATTGTTTCTGGAGCCACTCTGTAGCAATTCTGAACGTGTAGGGTGTCGCCATTGTTCTGCTGGAATTGCCCAAGTCCGTCGGAATGCACAATAGATACGAAAGGATGCAGTTTATCAGACAGGATGCTTACATAAGTGTCACCTGTCAGAGTAGTATCTAGACATATCAGGGATTCCATATCACTCCAACTGCACAATCCCCACACCATTACAGAGCCACCACCATCTTAAAAAGTCCCTTGCTGACATGCAGGGGCCGTGGATTCATGGGGTTGTCTCCATACCCGTACACCTCCATCCGCTCGATACAGTTGCACACAAAGTCTTACAGGAAGGTGGGTGTAGCAGTTGTGTAGAAATGGAAACATTAGCATCAGATGGATTAAAGCATCAGACAAGTCGGAATCCAGCTGATCTAAAAAAAAAAAAAAAGCCCTTTAATGGAACATACTCGTGGCGGGGGAATTTTGTGCGGCACAGCAGGTGTTGCCGAGCGAAGGCGGGAATGCGATCGGCCGCGAAGCAGCGCCGGCGGTTGCATTGATTGGGGGAGTTGGTGGCAGAGGTGGCGAGGTGGCGAGGACATCGACAGTCGGGTTGGTTGGCGTGGAGGAGGGGGGCGGGGGGAGGGAAAGCCTGGGGAGAGCTTCCTAATGGACCGACGCTGCCGCCGCACTCCGTCCCCAATGCTCACCCGGGGAACCGCTGGAGTGCCCTCCATTGGTGCAAGCTGGGTGGCAATACTGTCGAGTGCGCTCGCGAAGGTTTTTGGTGATTCGGATAACGTTGATGGTGACGGTATAAGGTTCATGTCACCCAAAAATAGGGCTATTAGTAGCTATACTGAAGGGAAAGGAGGTAGTCAGAACCGTCGATAATGCAACCGACTCACCACAGTCGCCTCTTTCATCTTTCCTGTCGTGTGTCCCACATGATCTCAAGTCTACCTCCTTAGCGCCTGTCGCACACAGTTTTCTGTGGAGTGCATACTCCTATTAGAGGCCTGTCACTTGCTTGGAGTCCTTGAGCTTCTCTACGCATTAAAACAAACCAAGCTTTTGAGTTACATATCAACTACATTTTGCCATACTATCCTGAGTTAACGGAAGCTGCGATCGTATTTCCTTTATTGGCAACGTTCATTGTTATTACAGTTATAAAATCTATTGGATCAATACCCCATAGTAAAGCATTTACAAAAAACAAAGGTCAAAGTCACCTAATATTTTTCCGAATACAATTTACGTAA
This sequence comes from Schistocerca gregaria, assembly GCF_023897955.1. NCBI lineage: Eukaryota > Metazoa > Arthropoda > Insecta > Orthoptera > Acrididae > Schistocerca > Schistocerca gregaria. Next base: position 113,157,853 of record NC_064924.1, on the reverse strand, counting down.
TATTTCGTGAAAATTTATCGTTTACTGAACAGAAAACTATTATTATTTTGCAAAAATATACTTAACTTTTTCGTAAATAAATCGGTATTTTATAAAATCTAAACATTTGCTGTCCTTTGCAAGTGACACATTTAGACTCCTAAAATTTCCAATTTTTAGCTTTATAAAATAACATAAATAATAACATAAAAATTATTTCGTTCCTCTAATTTTTGCAGGAATCAAAAGAGACAAGTTTGGATAAAACTGTTAATACAAAAACCGGATATTACTTAAGTGTCCAGTTTGATGCTCTAAAGCTTCTAGAAGCTTGTGGAAGAACTACAATACATCGAGATTCGCCCCAAAGAGCTCTCTTCAGTTCAGGCGTTCATTGTTAGTTCTGTGTGTATTATTCAGCCTGTTTTAAGAACTGCGCATATAGAATGTCTTGTGTTGCTATGAGAAATTGCGCATGTAAACGCTTCTCTTTTTTGCTGAAACTTGCCTTTTGTTAACAAACCACGCTGCTTCTTAATAGTCTTTTGGCTGTAAAACATCGAAATAAAGGATGCTAAATTTGAAAGTCAACTAAGGGCTTCAGTCCTATACAAGCAAAACCATGGTTTGAGTGTTTTTTTTTTAATTAATATTCCCTAGACGCTGATGTCAAATTCAAGGTAAGCATGAATATAGCATGTTCCCTTGGAACATTAACAAGACAAAAAAATATTAGTGATGCCACTACTATTGTATGCATGAAGTATTGCCGGTCGTGGTGGCCGAGCGGTTCTAGGCACTTCAGTCCGGAACCACGGGGCTCCTACGGTCGCAGGTTCGAATCCTGACTCAGGCATGGATGTGTGTGATGTTCTTAGCTTCGTTAGGTTTACATAGTTCTAAGTCTAGGGGACTTATGACCTCAGATGTTAAGTCCCATAGTCCTTTGAGCCATTTGAACTATGAAGTATTAGAAGTCTACCCAAGGGGGTTGTTATACCATCCACGGGTTCCGCATCGTTCTCGAACATGACCCCGATTAATGCAATTCCTATCGTTTGGATAGCTTTCAATATGCCACCAATTTACGCATTCTAAATCGTTGAGGTATTTACGCAATGCAGGTCATTATGACACTGTTGAACATGCCGCCAGTTTACGTAGTTCTGATTGTTCAGATACTTTTAAACGTAGCATCAGTTCATGCACTTCACGTCGTTCGGATATTTTTGAACACGGCCGAGATGACGACTTTGGCGCTACATGCTAATTGGCTATCTCGTTTTTAAGATGAAATTTTCTGATGAGGCAGAGTTTTAGGTACAGAACTTAACATTTTTAGCGGAGTTAAAACCATCATTTATGAATGAACAAATGAATGTGTGTGCTTGTGTGGGTGTGTCTGTGAGGGTGTATGTTGTCTTTTGCTGATGAATCTTACGTATTTCTGATAAATAATGCAGACATTTTATAAGTGGCAATATTGTAAGTCACACCAGTATCGCCAATACTTTCATGTTTTTTTGATGCTGTATGCACAGATGTGTGTGTACAATGAGATTCAACTCTGTGAGGTTGCTACTGACACAGCAATTCTCCTGCCGCTGCATGTCCGCAAATGACGCGTGTGATGTCATGAGTACTCCACTAAGCACGGCACAGTGCATACGCGGTCCAGTCACATTACAGTGAGCACAGCCTACGTTCGACGTCAAGGTGCAATGATCATTAACAGACAGCAGCTGGCAGAAATAGCAGTGAATCCCATATAAAGCATGTCGGGGGATGCGGAAAACAATGCTGTCGTCTGAAACGGCTAGGTTTGTAGACTGTTCAGGTGGTGCCATGGTTAAAGGGGTAATGTTTATGGCAAAATGAGTCCATAACCGGCGCCGAGGCAGCTATGATGGACGACGCGAAAAGACATGCAACTGTTGAGCAAGGGACTACCAAAAGTGTCCTCCAGCGACCACTCAGCGAACGTTTCTGCATATCGGTCTCCGCAGCAGGCGCCTGATTCATGCCCCTAAGCTGTTCATTGGAGACTGATGCTGGAATTTGCACCCCGATATCGCAACTGGACGTCCACTAACTGGCGATGTGACCTTTTCAGATGAACCACGTTTCATGTTCCATTGGACAAAGGGGTGTTGGCGTGTACGGCGTGAAACGCCTGTAAGCAAACACCTTGAATGCGTTGTGGTAATGTTTTCGTGGCATACTCTGGGTGATTCGTCATTCAGGATGGTATAATGCAGGATGAGTTGACTGTACTCCCTTGACCGTCAGTACCCGGATTTAGACACGGTCGAGAATATGTGGGACCAACCCGACCATGCTGTTTAGACCATGGATCCTCATCCGACAAATCTAGCGTTTCTGGTCACGGCACTGGAAACGGCATGGCTCAACAACCCTTTCGGTACCTTCAGGAACATTACAGACTCTCCACCTGCAGGTCTCACAGAGGTCCGCGCAGCAAAAGGCGGTTACTCAGGTTTTTAAGAGATGATGACATTAATGTGACTGGTGTACGTACGTTCGTAAAGTGTGTTGGAGTCGCATTAGCTTTACTACTGAAACATATATGAAATATGAGTGTATGAGAGTGCTAACGTCTCTTACAGTTCATTGCTCTCCACTTATTTTTCTGATGCGTGGAACGTCATAGCTGTTGATGTCACCGGATGTTCAAATGGCTCTGAGCACTATGGGACTTAAAATCTGAAGTCATCAGTCCCCTAGAACTTAGAGCTACTTAAACCTAACTAACCTAAGTAGATAACACACATCCATGCCCGAGGCAGGATTCGAGGCGGTCGCGCGGTTATAGACTGAAGCGCCTGCCGGCGCCACAGTAAGTGTGTAGTAATAAAGAGAGCGGTAAAAGGGTTGATAATTGCTTTTCACTATCCGTACCTCCACTTCAGCTTAACTGCCAACATTTTCCTCTCGTTTCTGGTAACGTATACCCGTACTTTGTCAACACACATCGGGCTGTTGTCGAAGTACAAATAAAAATCTAAACTTATTCACAGCGTAGCGCTAAAGATAAGAATTGTTATTCGTTGTAATTACACTTATATTACGGTATTCTACTCTGCTGCACCACATTTTGTGTGGTCGAGAGATAAATTATACCCTAAACAAAGTAGTGTCACATAACATACAACTCCGTTCTCATCCGTTAACAATATATGGTTTCGTGTGCGCTCCATTATCGATTCTTGCTATCGATTTCAGAGCCTCATCGCAAACATTGTATTAGGCAAAAAAATTATTACTTACTAATTGAAGTAATACCTTCAAGCACAATATGCTATACAATAAAATAAATCGAATAGCAAACAGATTAACAATGGAGAAAAAAAAGACACATAAACGAGTGATGAAGGTAGTATGTTATAGTGTTGTAAATGCCGTGTGGCTAGGGCCTTCCATCGTGTAAACTGTTCGCCTGGTACAAGTCTTTCGAGTTGACGCCACTTCGGCGAACTATTGTGTCGACTGGGATGAAATGATGATGATAAGGACAACACAACACCCAGTCGCTGAGCGGAGAAACTCTCCGACCCAGCCGGGAATCGAGGCCAAACCGTTAGGTATGACAATCCTTCGCGCTGAGCACTCAGCTACCGTGGGCGGACGTTATAGCGTTCTTCACGTATGATGCTAATAGGACATGTCGATCCGTTTGGGTCTCTGAGAACGGTACGAACAGCTGACGCAACATTCAACCTGCGACAGCCTAGAGGGTAGGCCAGTGTTTCCCAACCTTTCTGAGGCCATTATCCCTGATTGCAATCAGATATTACCTAGTGCCCCCTACCATATACTCCATCAACATCAATACCTACCTAAGTTTTAGAATGGAAACAAAAGCCTATTTGATCACTATTATTTTTAAAACGACTAAAGAGAGTTTCTATAAGCGTTTTATTATATCATGAACTGATGATTCTGCTTATTTCTAACAACCTTTCTTTACAGAATGTTGAAGCACGTATCCACCTTGAGGATAGATACTTGTTGAAAAATATGCCATCTCCGTACCACTCCTCTTCCTAGCGACACTTCCTCCACCCACACTCTACACCACCAATTAAAAGCAGCCGATTTAAAATGTGTGATCTACACCTACTGTCTTAAATTACTTCATTGCTGGACTCCTTGCTTCTCAACTGGTAGAAACTGGAAGACCTTAGGTTGCCAAAGCTTTCTGTCTGACAGCTACTAGTAATAGTAATATTGTGGAGCCCCTATAGCGATTTAGTAAGAATCAAGTAATTACTGTTGTGATGGCGTCAGTCAGCAAGATTATCTGTTGCTAAATGAATAATGAAGCAATTTTGGTCCACTGCGGAAACTACTTACAACTCAGAGAAGGCATATTGATGTCAAAGGGTATATATGCATCAATTTTCCTGTCATAGATACATTTCACAAAGTAAAATATATTTGTGTAGCAGTTGCCTGTGAGGAAGATGATGTTCATACATTCGTTTCATACGTTTTAATGTCAACCCAAATTGTATCGCGGGTTAATACTCGTATTTGAAAAAAAGACATGGACTGGGACGTTAGTGATCAGTATTAAAATCTTACGTAATACTGATTGTAACAATGACCTTAAAATAATGTTGTTTCGTAACCGTAACACAATCAACTTCCTTTTTATTACCTCTTAGAAAATTTCGTTTCACTCGCCAGAGGTTTGTTACCACCAGGATGGAAACCATTGGGGTAGACTGAAGAAATGCAGAACCACATTTAAAGCATGTGTAGATTAGGAGAATCATTTGATAATCTGTCTGGAGTACACTTTGAATTGCTGAAGGTGTCAGCGTTGAGTGAAAGGCAATTTACAACTCGCACAGCAACTCGTACAGGTCTAAAAGTGGATTGATTTGAAGAGGAAACAGTAACTAAGAACTGGGTGAAAAGGGTCTATAGCTTATCCCTGATGAAACTCAATCTCAACACTGTGCAAGTGTGAAGGAAAACCAAGGTATGGCAACAACGCTGTGTCAGAGACAAAAAAGTACTTGGGAAATCAATCGAACAGCATAGATACTGTCTTGGAAACCACTTGTTAGCTGTAGATCAACAAAATTAAAAATTAGGAATAGAGTGTACTCGAACAAAATCTGGTGAAGCTGAGGGAATTAAATTCGGAAATGAGGCACTGAACGAAGCTCAATAAGGCAATTACATCTGCAGATCGGATCGTTTCAAACCAGTCTCCATTAACTATTATCTAATTGCTATTGGTTTCTGTGAATCCCTTTATTGAGTTTTGAATGTAAGAATTAAATAATATCAGAGACAAGCCACATCACTGCCTTACACTTCTTAATACCTTAGTGACAGTATTATGATTCTTGAACAGCTGCAAGATTATTTTTTTTACCCCTGTGGGCTATTTCCATACTTAACAACTTCACCATATTTAATGGTCTGTAGAAATCTTCCCTAAATATTGGTGGGTGGACCAAGCTCTTCATCATCATAATCATCATCATCAAACTCATTCATATTTCACAGAACAGTTTCATCCACGTCTCTTTCATCGTACAGTTCCTCTATATCTCTGCCTTCTTTCTCGCGTCTCCCTGCTAAACGGTTGGTAGTTATTTTGAATTGGTTACGAATTTCTTGGTATTATGTAATATTTATTTTGAAACAATTCTTAGGGTGCTTTCTTCATCTCCCTATTAAAAGCGTTCCTGCATTGCTATATCGAACCATAGCAGCCGTAATTTTGCTTTCTCTCATTTAACTTATCATGTTTAGGAAATTTTCTGTTACGCATGACTTGTATAACATATTTTTCTCGCTTCAGTCCTTAAGGCATCATAGAATAGTTACTTTGGCGATGGAGGGTAGTGGGGTGATAACAGTTTCTGCACAGAGAAGAAGACTCTGGAGCAGTATGCAGTCAGATGGATGCAGATTTCTAAACCCACGCTGAGACGAAGAGCCATGCACAGCATGCATTAACATGGCAATCTGGATAAAACTAGTTATCAGACGGAAGATCACAACAATAATAACAATGGTCATATGTCCATATGCACATTAAATTTACTGTCATGCTGAAACTGGTCAGTAGTGTTATATAAAGTATCTATTCAAATTATTCAGTGTTATACAAAGTACCTGTTGAAAAAATTTCCTAACTTTTTCCACAAAATTTTACTACGCTTACGTTTTACATAATTTTCTTGGTCTCGTTCGAAATACACTCCTCCAGAATTGATACACTGCTCCTAACACCGTTTGCTCTTCCGGAAGCAGTCTTGGACTCCTGTTGATGGATTGCTCAAAGTGCAGTCTACGAATTTTCTTTTATCTCATCTATCATTCCAAATATTCGTCTTTTCAACGGAATTCTCAACTCTAGAAATAAAAATGTCCACAGAGGCCCGGTCTGTAGAGTACAGAGTATGAGGCAGCACAGTGATTTCGTTTCCTGTGCGACAGTCACGCAACAACAGGGATGAATGTGTGGTCGCGTTATCTTGGTGCAAGAGCCATGAACCGTCTTGCCACATCTCAGGCCGTTTCGTTCTCACATTTTCTCGCAGGCGTCGCAACACGTCCATCGATTAACAGTATGTCCCTGTTGCATGAATTCATGCTGAACTAATCCTTCGAAGTCCAACAAAACTATCAGTATGGCTGTGACATTTGACCTGAGCTGATGAACTTTTTATGGTCTGGGAGAACCTTTCCCAATCAGACAGTCGGTGTTCGATTATCACGCACGGTTTCCTTGGCGTTCCTAAGATGAGCGTCGTCGGTAGGCGTCGAAGGGCGTCCTGATCGAGGGACATTTTTATCTTCCGTCCGGCAATTTTTAAAACATGTGAACCATCACCGTAGGTATCCTGCATCATTTGGCGTATCTCTACAAAGATTTTCTTGAATTTCACGCAAAGCTTAATGCAGACACATTGCTTCTCCAACTCTGCCATCTCGAAATTCGCAAACTGTACGACACAATGTTCTACTCAATATAGCACTGAACACTAAATTAACAGACAGACAGCAATGAAACTTCCGGAAGTTACATACACTCCTGGAAATTGAAATAAGAACACCGTGAATTCATTGTCCCAGGAAGAGGAAACTTTATTGACACATTCCTGGGGTCAGATACATCACATGATCACACTGACAGAACCACAGGCACATAGACACAGGCAACAGAGCATGCACAATGTCGGCACTAGTACAGTGTATATCCACCTTTCGCAGCAATGCAGGCTGCTATTCTCCCATGGAGACGATCGTAGAGATGCTGGATGTAGTCCTGTGGAACGGCTTGCCATGCCATTTCCACCTGGCGCCTCAGTTGGACCAGCGTTCGTGCTGGACGTGCAGACCGCATGAGACGACGCTTCATCCAGTCCCAAACATGCTCAATGGGGGACAGATCCGGAGATCTTGCTGGCCAGGGTAGTTGACTTACACCTTCTAGAGCACGTTGGGTGGCACGGGATACATGCGGACGTGCATTGTCGTGTTGGAACAGCAAGTTCCCTTGCCGGTCTAGGAATGGTAGAACGATGGGTTCGATGACGGTTTCGATGTACCGTGCACTATTCAGTGTCCCCACGACGATCACCAGAGGTGTACGGCCAGTGTAGGAGATCGCTCCCAACATCATGATGCCGGGTGTTGGCCCTGTGTGCCTCCGTCGTATGCAGTCCTGATTGTGGCGCTCACCTGCACGGCGCCGAACACGCATACCACCATCATTGGCACCAAGGCAGAAGCGACTCTCATCGCTAAAGACGACACGTCTCCATTCGTCCCTCCATTCACGCCTATTGCGACACCACTGGAGGCGGGCTGCACGATGTTGGGGCGTGAGCGGAAGACTGCCTAACGGTGTGCGGGACCGTAGCCCAGCTTTATGGAGACGGTTGCGAATGGTCCTCGCCGATACCCCAGGAGCAACAGTGTCCCTAATTTGCTGGGAAGTGGCGGTGCGGTCCCCTACGGCACTGCGTAGGATCCTACGGTCTTGGCGTGCATCCGTGCGTCGCTGCGGTCTGGTCCCAGGTCGACGGGCACGTGCACCTTCCGCCGACCACTGGCGACAACATCGATGTACTGTGGAGACCTCACGCCCCACGTGTTGAGCAATCCGGTGGTACGTCCACCCGGCCTCCCGCATGCCCACTATACGCCCTCGCTCATTGTCCGTCAACTGCACATACGGTTCATGTCCACGCTGTCGCGGCATGCTACCAGTGTTAAAGACTGCGATGGAGCTCCGTATGCCACGGCAAACTGGCTGACACTGACGGCGGCGGTGCACAAATGCTGCGCAGCTAGCGCCATTCGACGGCCAACACCGCGGTTCCTGGTGTGTCCGCTGTGCCGTGCGTGTGATCATTGCTTGTACAGCTTTCTCGCAGTGTCCAGAGCAAGTATGGTGGGTCTGACACACCGGTGTCAATGTGTTCTTTTTTCCATTTCCAGGAGTGTATTAAGCACAGGCGCGTGCAGGAATGACAACCGGATTTCACTCCAACACACCATTGGCACGGAATTATGAATGTTCCGGAATTTTTGGACGGACCTTGTATATTACTCAAGTGACGTAGAGTTTCAACAGAACCATAACTGCTTTTAATCGATGACTGATATTTGAGGGCCCAAGCATAAGGATGGTGACAATGCGGGCACGTGACATGCTAACAAAAGTATCTTAGCGGATCTTACATGGACAAGGTATCACCCTCGCGAAGATACGGGCTGCAAATGGGGAAATAAATTAAGCGTCTTTGACAAAGGTAGGTTATTGCTACGCAGAGCCTGTGAACGAGTATCTCGAAAACGGCGAAGCTGGTCGATTGCTCGCGTGCTAGTGCCGTGAGCATCAACGGAAGGAGGTAAGAGAGTGAAACTACCACGAGCCGTTAAACTGTTGGGCGTCCACAACTCTTTGCAGAACGTGGGGTTCGGCGTTTTGTCTGCCCTGTAATGTAGATAGATATCTGTCGCATCTCTGCCGAAGGAGCACAATTTTGGTGCACGTCTAGTATTTTGGGGCACACCGTTAATCGTTCTTTGTTCAGCAGCAGACCTCCCGCTACGTGTTCACATGCTGACCCAACGACACCGTCAATTACGGTTGCAGTGGGCACCGGCCAACGGGATTCGAGCATCGATAAGAAGACACGTGTCGAATCTTCGGGTGAATCACATTTTTGCTACGCAGACGCCGTCATCGAGGTGAACAGCGGCTCGAGAAGTGTAGCGCGCCACGGACGCAGGCTGATGGGAGTAGTATTACGCTGCGGTAGACATTATCCTGCGCTTCCATGGTACTTATGGTAGGAATCGAAGACACGTTGACACCTGCGAACCACCTGCAGTCCTTCGTGCCTGATGTCTTTCAGCAGCTTAATTGTCCCTGTCTTGGAGCAAGAACCGAGCTACAGTGGTTTGATGAGCATTATAGTGACCTCACGTTGATGACTGGGCGGCAAAATTTGCATGATGTGAATCCTATGAAACCGAACTGGGTCGCTAAAGAGTACCATCACCGCATACGCAAATCAAATGGTTCAAACGGCTCTAAGCACTATGTGACTTAATATCAGAGGTCATCAGTCCCCTAGATCTAGAACTACTTAAACCTAAATAATCTAAAGACATCACAAAAATCAATGCCTGAGGCAGGATTCGAACCTGAGACCGTAGCAGAAACGCGGTTCGGGACTGAAGCGCCTAGAATCGTTCGGCCACAGCGGCTGGCGTACGCAAATCAACGGCCCCTTATTTACACGAGTTACATGACTTGTGCGTAGACATCTAATGTCACTTACGTCCAAATACCTACCAATTAACTGTCGGATGCCTGATACGCAGAATCAGTGATGTATTTAGTTCCACTAAAGGGACAGCTTGCACTACACTCGTTCGTCCTCTGTTCGAATATTGCTGCGCGGTGTGGGATTCTTACCACGTGGGATTGACGGAGGACATCGAAAGGGTGCAAAAAAGGGCAGCTCGTTTTGTATTATCACGTAACAGGGGAGAGAGTGTGGCAGATATGATACGCGAATTGGGATGGAAGTCATTACAGCAAAGACGTTTTTCGTCGTGGCTAGATATTTTTACGAAATTTCAGTCACAAACTTTCTCTTCCGAATGTAAAAATATTTTGTTGAGCCCAACCTATATAGGTAGGAATGATCATCAAAATAAAATAAGAGAAATCAGAGCTCGAACAGAAAGGTTTAGGTGTTCGTTTTTCCCGCGCACTGTTAGGGAGTGGAATGGTAGAGAGATAGTATGATTGTGGTTCGATGAACCCTCTGCCAAGCACTTAAATGTGAATTGCAGAGTAGTCATGTAGATGCAGATGTAGACAAACAAGCTGTTAAGCTTATGGTCGAATGTGTTGGCTTACCAGTGTAAGTTCGAATCATGAAAAGATTTGGGATTGACTAATTCATTAATGGACGTTTGCCTAAGCCCAGGTAGAGTACAACACGCAGTGAATACTTTTGTTCTGCGTCGAATTCTGTGTTGATGACAGTTCGGTATCAATGAAGACTTACAAAATAAACAGCATCATCATGACAGTACCGCTAAAATGACATACGTTATTCTTCGCCCGACTTTACTTCCATATGTATCATAAAACAAACCGTCCACAGTGCAGCATTTCAGTTACAGCATCCATCTGCGCAGTAGGTCAGCCCTCCGCTACCCGTGGAGACCACAGCACGGAACGTCACGAACTGTACAACTGTGTTTACAGTGTTTATTGTGTTTACATTTATCTGGCCAAAAGCACGCCGCGAGCTGAAGATGGGACTAGTGTCATGCATGGTATTATATCCATTCCTGTCTCCAGAAACTAAAAACACTACAGAGCATGATACAGAAGCCGAACACCCTCGCCATTGTTCGAAAGGCGACGGAAGGCAGTGTTTCCCAACGATACTCAGTTCAGCCTGCCCCACAGGGAGGACGCATAAGTGTTTGACATCAATTCGGTGATCGTTATCTGCGTTGCTGTCCTTTAATTGTTGACCTCTAACCGCTATCCAAACAGCCACCTTCAAGTAAGTGATATTCTGTTAATTATGATCAGCAAAACTTCTTTCAGTGCATAAAAGGTATGGCGTAAGTCACACACACATTAGCCAATCATATGACAGATATTGTATTTTAATTAGATTATGTTTTGTCCAGCTGCTAAAAAGGTGAATATGGTCTTATGCCGTGTGCGACAGTGATTCAGGCGACTTGGCAACAGCGCTTCTGTTGGTTTGCCGGGCGCGAGGCGAACAATGCTATATCCACCTTGTCGAAAACCTTAAAGGGTTGTTAGTTAACAAAGAAGCAGTGGACACAAACGCGAAGGTTCTGCTGTAAAGATATTTTATAAATACGGCAGCAGTTACGTGATCGATCAGGGTGAATTTCTAGGAGAGCTCAACATTCATCAGGACCCGAGTACCAAACTTTGAGGCCACTGGTTCGCCAGACAGATAGTGGAAAGACAGTGCGTACTCCCTGTAACAAGGCGGCGGTAAGGGAGGCCGTCGAACAGAACGAACGCCGCGTCATTCTCTGGAAACCGGACTTTCCTACAGGAATGACACTATGGAAACAGCCAGTTCTGCTGTGGATTAAAGGAAACTAGAACCTCTTTAACTACTTACTCACGAGTGACGAAGCCCATTTCCATTTGTCACGATACATTAACACGCAAAGTTCCCGTTACTATTCTAAATTAAATCCGAGAGAAATTCTTGAGAAACCACTCCACAGCCTGAATGCTACCGTATGGTGTGCGATAACTTCTTTTGCAGTAAGTGGTCTTTATTCCTTTGAAGATGAGAGGGGAAGGGCAGCAGCTGTGACTGGGCAACGAGTTGGAGAAGTCCTCATCTGTCTGTGAACAAATAGACGTTATTCCATTAAGATGGGGCTACCAGTTACCCCACACGAAATTCCACGGCAACTGTGAGGAACCTATTTCCCAATCATGTTATCTCCAGTCATAGGGATACTGGATGGACGCCAAATGCCCTTTCCTTTCAGCCAGAGATTCGGGGAATGTCTCAATATAATAATAATAAAAAAACAGCACACGACTATGGAGATCCATAATAAATACAATATTTCAATAATAGCTGGGAATCGCAGTGTATTACCTATTACCAATGAAAGTTTACATATATGTAAAAAAAGCAATTCAAAGACGCAACACCGTGTCGATCTGTGCCCTTCCTTAACAGGTTGTGGACGCAGTGGAATCGAGGTGTGGCCTACTACGGGGACGGATGTAGTAACCGAAATGTTAGACGGTTCATTCTACAACGTGTGGACAGGAACACTGTACCTGTATGTCGCTTTAGCGGTACAACGATGGTGATGCTGTCTATTTTTGTAACTCGTCATTGAAACTAAACTGTCATCAGTATAGGATGTGACGCAGAATAAAATTGTTTGAACCTTGTTAAATCTGTAAAGTAGCACGCCTGCTTATCAACCAAGGTCATTTTTGTTTTTGTGTATCACTCAACAATAACGACAGGTTACAGAACTAAGAAAAAAATTGGAAATTTGTGGTAAGGTCTTATGGGGCCAAACTGCTAAAGTCATCGGTCCCTACGCTTGCACACTACTTAATCTAACTTAGACTAACTTACTCTAAGGACAACACACACACACACACACACACACACACACACACACACACACACACACATGCCCGAGGGAGGACTCGAACCTTCGACGGGGAGAGCCGCTTGGATCGGGACAAGGCACCTTAGACGAAATATGAAACAGTCACGCACGGTAAGTTGCAAGAACAATACTACGTGGGAACAATATGTATCAATATATTGCTCTACAGTTACATTTATAGGCCAATGGAGAACAAGTAAATTAGAGCTATTGACTGATGGTGGCTGAAGGGGTAACAGAGGTGCTGTGTGCCGTGTAACCTTGCTAGGCACCTTTGTACATTATTTGAAGCAGCTATTAAACGGACTGAATAGATGCCTGCAGCGTTACAACATGTTATCGCCACGTGCAGCTGACAATGATGTCTGTGTTCTCCGCGACGCCGTCACGTAGAGTGAGTCAGTATCGTGTAGACGATTGGGATGCTGTCTGAACATTCCGTGGGTCAAGCGGAGACGGGCAACTAGCAGAACTAATTTTGTACGCTCTATCCTAAAAACGTATCAGGGTTGTACATAGATGTTTTGCACTATATCTTCTTGAAAGGAATCTGCATAGAATGTATGACATTTCTTCATCCATAAGACACACACGTTGTATAAGGTCTGTCTACGTAGTATAGTCATATCCCTTTGCCACCTGGTTGATAGCTTTCTTAGTGAATGATCAACAATTTAGTTTGCACCCGTACAGCAGGGTACTTGAAGTCATAATGTTATAACCCTATCGGGTGTTGTGAGTATGCAACTCTGACGTACGCTCTTACTTCTGATTCACTAAGTAAGTAGTTTCTGACGTATAATTCTGTATAACGCTGTACGACCATAAAGGCTAACCACGATTGTCTCTGGATAATAACAGTATTACCTTCTAAGCCGTCAGCACATTTGACTCCCTTCAGAATTGCGCTTAACTCCACTGTGAGCACAGAAGCCTTCGGAGGTAAGCGGATTTGCCCTCAATGGTGAGAGGTTTGCTTTAAAATGCGCTGCCAAAGCCATGTGAAGTACGAAATCCATCATTAAAGAGGCAATGCTGCCCATCCTTAACAGAAGCCTTCAACAGCTTCAATTCCCAAAATCGATTTTCAGTCACTTAGTGACCATCTTCAGTGCTAGAAGTTAAAAATTTCACATAAAGATCAGAGAGTATAAAACAGAAAAACATAACTACACCTGCGTATGAACATAACAGTTGGTAGGAACATACCTGTAATATACAATTAAAATTGGTAGACACTGGCATCAACTAGCTTAGAGCGATCACATAAATTGAGGCCGCTGTTTACGTGCACCTGTCCAGCAGACCTCGGTGTAACAGGGCTTGGAACGCCTTCTGTCTGACGTGTGTCATGTGAGGACTTATATTACTGGTTTTGCAAGATATCAAAACAAAATAACTCTTGTTCCTTTGTGAATCATGAAGTAATTCAAATTTAAACTGTACGTAAAAAACATAGCAGGCGAAGGGGGAAGCAAACATCTTAAATACAATGGCGTATTGTTTACAAAAAACTTACAAAACATAAAACAAGTCGATAATAAGTTGTCAGAATGCAGGACAATTAAAAGAGAAAAAGACAAGGAAAAAGATTAATGTATGAATAACATGAAATGAGGTATAACACAGAATTTAAAAAAAATACAATACCCACCATCTGGCGTGGGAAGTTAGAAGTACAACGTTCGTGATTTACGTAAAATGTTAGATTAAGACTAAGGAGTCGAATATATAAAAAATTCTAATAGGACGAAAATGCCATTATGTAATAATTAAAATGTCGTGGAACACAATATTCATTACAAAAAAGTTTGTAAGTTTGGATAAACAATTTTTTTATCATATTTAACCGAGATGATGATGTACCTCTCGTTTGTCCCTTTGGACAAGCTAGCATTATTATAACAATGGTTATACGCTTCCGCATTCCACTGGGTCAGAACCCATACATACATGACATCAAACATACACGGTTGCTTAATGTAAAACATAGCACTCACCATTTTGCGTGGAAAGTTAGAAGTATATCGTTCTTGATTAACGTAAATATTACGTTAAAACTGAGGAGTCAAATGTATAAAAATAGTAACAGTACGAAAACTGCCAGTAAGTAACAATTCAAACGTCATTAAACAATATTCATTACAACAACAAAAAAGGTTTGAGGGAGTAGCTTAACAATTTTGTTGTCATATTTAACGACGCGATAATCTACACATCATTCGTCCCATTTGGACAGGCTATCATTTTTTATAACACTGGTTGTACGCTTCAACATAAGCACTGTGTCAGAACCCATACATACATTCACAGGTTGATAAAACAGTAATAAAGTTGCCAAGCAACCAGTTTTGAATACTAATAAATATAATTATTTTTTTAGAATAACTTACAGTAGCAGTCGGACCCATATGAAATAAAAGCAGACATAAGAAGTACCTACAATTCTAATTGTGTTACTGAAATAAATTAAAAATACAAGGTGTGAACAAGTAGTATACATCATACATCGAGAAACCATCATGAAGAAGGACAGGTAATAGTGCACTTATACTAGAAATATACATTGTAGTCCGCAGTTCGTGGTCGTGCGGTAGCGTTCTCGCTTCCCGCGTCCTAGTTCCCGGGTTCGATTCCCGGCGGGGCTAGGGACTTTATCTGCCTCCTGATGATTGGGTGTTGTGTGATGTCCTTAGGTTTAAGTAGTTCTAAGTTCTAGGGGACTGATGACCATAGGTGTTAAGTCCCATACTGCTCAGAGCCATTTTATACATCGTACTTTAGAGAATTTAAAAATAGGCTATGCACGATATCCAGCGCTTATTCAAACAGAAAAGGAATTGTTAACATACATTAATAATAATTACGTAAAAGTGAAAACCGGATCATATCACTTTGTGTCAACGCTTAAGAGATTTCGACTGCAGTAAAATTATGTTCAATAGTCGTACATAAGTTCTGAAAATTAAGGAACCAAAGGGAGCATACTTTTTGAAAACCAAAATTAGTGACGTTATTAGAACAACCCTGAACATACGTGTCTATGTGTTGAGATAGTTGGATTAACGGTCATTGTAAGTGTTCTCGTAGCAACAATAACTAAGGCGTTGTATATAAGGGATAACAAGCAACTGACTACGAATTGTTAATTGTCATAATTTGCAACAAGTTGTTAACTTTTTTCATAGGAAATCGGATAAGCATTTCCAGAAATGCGTGCTTCTCGATATCGTTTGCTCGTTAAGTAGCGCGATATCTGGATATTTGTGATGGCAAAAGATCTCCATCTCTTCCATAAGGTCGAGAAAGCGTCATTTTCTACCTTTGTGCGACAACTTCAATTGCGATGTCAAATCTGGAGTTGTATGACCAGTAGCTATGAGATGGACTGCAAAATTCGATTTTTCCGCAATACCTTTCCTCTCAAGTGCAACGTGTTCACGGAACCTCGTTTCTAATTTTGTACGCTTCCACATAAGCTTGGGTCATAACCCATACATACATTCACAGGTTGATAAAATAGTAATAAAACTGCCAAGCAACTGGTTTTGAATACTAATAAAAATAGTTTAATTTTTTACATAACTTATAGTAGCAGTGGGACCCATATCAAATAAAAGCAGCCTTTAGAAGTACCTATAATTCTAATTGTGTTACAGAAATAAATTTAAAATACAAGGGACGAATGATATGTACATTATCGGGTCATCAAATATGATAACAAAATTGTTAGTCTACACCCTCAAACCTTTTTTGTTGTTGTAAGGAATATTGTTTAATGCCATTTGAATTTTTACTTACTAGCATTTTTCATACTATTACTAATTTTATACATTTGACTCTTCAGTTTTAACGTAATATTTACATTAATCAAGAACGATATACTTCTAACTTTCCACGCCAAATGGTGGGTGCTATGTTTTACATTAAGCAACCGTGTATATTTGATATCATGTATGTATGGGTTCTGACCCAGTGCTTATCCGGAAGCGTATAACCATTGTTAGAATAATGCTACCTTGTCCAAAGGGACAAACGAGAGGTACACCATCACCTCGGTTAAATATGATAAAAAAATTGTTTATTCACACTTACAAACTTTTTTGTAATGAATACTGTGTTTCACAACATTTTAATTATTACGTAACGGCATTTTCGTACTATTAGAATTTTTTATATATTCGACTCCTAAGTCTTAATCTAACATTTTACGTAAATCACGAACGTTGTACTTGTAACTTCCCACGCCAGATGGTGGGTATAATTTTTTTTTAATATTTTGTTATACCTCATTTCATGTTATTCATATATTATTCTTTTTCCTTGTCTTTTTCTTTTTTAATTGTCCTGCATTCTGACAACTTATTATCCATGTGTTTTATGTTCTGTAAGTTTTTTTTTTTTTAAAAAAAAGAAAACAATACGCCGTTGTATTTTAGATGTTTCCTTCCCCCTTCACCTGCTATGTTTTTTACGTACATTTTAAATTTAAAGTACTTCATGATTCACAAATGCACAAGAGTTATTTTGTTTGATATCTTGCAAAACCAGTAATATTAAGTCTTCGCGTGACGCATGGCACATAGAGGGCGTTCCAAGCGATGTCACACCGAGGTCTGCAGAACAAGTGCATGTAAACAGCGGCCTCAGTTTATGTGATAGCTCTAAGCTTGTTGATACCAGTGTCTACCAATTTTAATTGTATATTACAGGTATGTTCCTACAAGCTGTTATGTTCATACGGAGGTGTAATTGTGTTTTTCTGTTTTATACTCTCTGATCTTTATGCGAAATTTTTAACTTCTAGCACTGAGGATTATCACTTAGTGACAGAAAATCGATTTTTCTGATAATAAAACAAAAAAAAATACGACCAATGCTGATTCTCCTTCCAATTCTATCCACTATTTGGTCGTAGTGCACACTCCATGGAGTCGCCAATCAATAAGCTTCATATTCGCATTACGTTCCAACTAAGGTGTATGTGTGCGAGTATCTAAAGCAGTTGTCGCATTCTTGTAATCTTTCTTGAAATAGTGATGATGCAAAGTTACTGCTGTTCAATGATTTTTGGTGCCCACCCACTATGATAGCGCCATATTGTAATTTTATCTGAGCTATAGAGAAGTTATTTCTCTGCTAATTTTAATATGATTTATGTCAATCATTAGAGCAAATGAAAACCTTAGATTCCAATACCCGTCACTATCCTACAACTTTTTCATTGTATTCGACCCACAAATAACAAATATAGCCTGGTGTACACCCAATTTGTTGTTCTAGCTAAAAGATAGACCATTGTTCCCGCTTGTTTTGAAAAATTTTTCTGCAACGAGCGTCCTCGACGAAAATCTGGCTCCGCTCAGTCCAATAATCTTTTTTGCTGACAAGAAGTGTTTATTGTGTGTTAAGTGATAGTGATTTGCTAAGGCATATTTCAAGGTGTCTATCTGCTGTTGACCTTTCAGATCCGAGCGTATGCAAAACCTGAGTAGACAGATCGCTACTCTGATCCACTCCAGTTATAATTGCGTGTATTATGTCCCGAGAGACATGTAATCCAATGTGAAACTTTTCAGAGGTGCCACATATCTCGTGTACATTAGCTCTTTATCGGTACTGGTATGTGGCATCTTCATTGCCCATCTACTCCCTTTCTAATTATTGAAATCTTGTTGAAAAATAAATGAAACATCTGCAATAAATTCCGTTGCTCACATGGACGTAATGCGAGTCATCATAACAGATCCACTTTATCTTCTACTGTGTGAAGCGAAATCTCGAGCTTACTTTTCACAATTAGTGGAGTGGTAGTAGTATCACCTTGCCGCCCAAAATGACTAATTTACCAGTGCATCACAACTGTAGTTAACAACACAAAGAAATACGTCGGTGTAATAGTATGTCTGAATATGAACAGAAATGATGACACAGGCTTAGGCAAATGTAAAGCGGGTGGCAGACGTTACTTCATTGGTGATTACTTCCACACCACTCCTCCGAGCCATTTTAGGGTACCGCTCGGTTGAAAGGACCTGTTCCCAAATTGACCAACACTGAATGTAGAATGTATACAAAACACGAATGCACATAGGTTTGTTTGACTCACGGATGAGTGACACGGATATATTGAACAACAAGAATTCTTCAACATAAAGAGTCAACTATTCCGATATATACTATTTAGAAAGTTTCAAATACCATATCTGCATTATCGGTCGTAGTGGATGGTGGGAACAGAGCCTGATATAGTAATAACAGTAAACAGTTAATAACAATAAATGAAGCATGACAGTGTTATACATGGCTATTTCTCAGCGACCGTACACAACTTTCAGACATAGGAATCATACAAATGGCTCTGAGCACTATGGGACTTAAGATCTGAGGTCATCAGCCCCCTAGAACTTACAACTACTTAAACCTAACCAACCTAAGGACATCACACACTCCCATGCCCGAGGCAGGATTCGAACATGCGACCGCCGCGGTCGCGCGGTTCCAGACTGAAGAACCTAGAACCGCTCGGCCACGCCCGCCGGCAGGAATCATACAGCCAACCTGTTGCATACAACTATTCGATACAATTTACCTAGGCACCAACACCTACTAAGGATGTCTTCCTCAGAACGAAATTTTGAGAAACCGTAAAATTACATTGCGAGACTGCAAATGGTCAGAATTTAGAGCAGCTATGCTCAAGTCAAAAATAAAATAAAATACGCTCCACTCTTGTCACTTATACCCATCTGTCAGATGTTATACCTAGGAAGGCTGGAACACAGATATTTTATTTTTGACTTGGGTATAACTGCTCTAAATTCTGACTATTGCTTTTAATCAATATAATTTTACGGTTTCTCAGAATTTCATTCTGATGAAGACACCCTTAGTAGGTGTTGAAACCTAGGTCAATTGTACTATTCAGTTATCTGCAACCGGTTGGATGTGTAATTTCTATGTCTGAAAAGAAATGAAAAGCCTAAGGCTACTTCATTTGTTGTTATTGCTAATGTATATGCGACTACAGTCCTATATTCATATCCCCTGTCAAGAAATGGGAACTGTGCATAGTTGCATCTGAGGATGAGGTGTGACACAGCGAAATCGATCATACAATAATACTTGTAACACCATAACTGCAGTCTGAGGCTGTTTAAATTTTTGTAATTTCAAGGACCAGTGTTAAATGAGGAAACTAGAAACATACTTAACCCTTCCAATATAGTAGTCCATTAGGGATCACCAAGATATGATTGGACTAATTACAGTATGCATAGAAGCATTTAAGCAGCCATTCTTCCAGCTCTCCATCGTGAATGGAGTGGAAAGAAACTCCAATGGCGCGTACTCTTCATTGCCGCTTGAGTATGCTTTATAAACTTAATTGTGCATTTATTTCACTTGGTAAGATTAAGGCCTAGAAGACGTCTATTACATCTAACAGCACTTAGGCAGCTAAAACTGTAATGTGCCCAATGCTTGTGCAATGCATAGTTGGTTGATTGATGGCGGTTGATGTGGGGGATGGGGACCAACCAGCGAGGTCATCGGTCCCATTGGATTAGCCAAGGATGAGGAAGGAAGCCGGCAGTCCACTTTCAAAGGAATCATCCCAACATTAGCAGAAGCGATTTAGGGAAATCAAGAAAAACCTAAATCAGGAAGGCCGGACGCAGGTTTGAACCGTCGTCCTCTCAAATGCGAGACAGTCTTCAGATGTTGTCACATGATTTGACTTCCTGTTCATCGGCAGCAGTACAGATGGAATAACATCTGCAGGAGTTCACTGACTTGGGAAAATGTGTGAAATATGGCACAGTTAGCACTTTTGATGGAAGAGGTAATACAGAAATAGATTGGGATGAGGTAAATACGGATAGTGTTGACAGTAAGATAGAAATACTGGTTTCTTATTGAGCAGATGGAAGACTCCTGGGATATGACGAGAGGTAACCAGTTATACACACAAGCACTCCCTAGCAAAGGATAAAATTAGACACTAAATTGCGCAAAGTAATTACTAAAAAGGACCTATTTAAAATGGCTGTTAAATATACCTGTTAATGAATACACTTATCAGCCAGAACAGTATGATCCCAGACCTGCTATCTATAAAAATCGTACGGGCGATAGCAGCGTCACTTGACGAAGAATGACTGCTAGTCAGACACACGCGCGGTGCATGAAGTATCAGTGAGCGTGCTGCCCGGGTGTAGAATGGGGAAGACGCAGGTTCAAAATGGTTCAAATGGCTCTGAGCACTATGGGACTCAACTGCTGCGGTCATTAGTCCCCTAGAACTTAGAACTACTTAAACCTAACTAACCTAAGGACATCACACACATCCATGCCCGAGGCAGGATTCGAACCTGCGACCGTAGCAGTCACACGGTTCCGGACTGCGCGCCTAGAACCGCGAGACCACCGCGGCCGGCGACGCAGGGATTGTATCTGTGTTTGACCGAGGGCAGATTGTGATGGCCCAGAGGCTTGGCACGAGCGTTTTGGAAACCGCACAACTCTTCGGGTGTTGGAGCAGTGCTTTGGTGAATGTCTTCAACACATGGCCAGACCAATGTGAAACCACGTCCTGTCGTCGTGGGATTTGGGCAGCCACCCCTCATTACATTGCAGGCTGAGCAGACTGGTAATACAGACAGGCAGAGAACACTTCTAACGATAGATCTCCGCAGCCGACGACCAGTCTATGTGCCAATGTTAACATCGCTATCTCGATAACGATACTGTAATGGGCACATGACCATCAGCACTCCGAGCAGTGGAGGAACGCTCCATGAGCTGATGAACCCCGACACCTTCTTCATCATATCGATGAGAGGGCGCGAATCCGGTCTTCCAGAGGAACAGCTACTTGACACCTGTACTGCGGGACAGTGACAAACTGGCGGCGGCTCCGTTATGCTCTGGGCAACATTGAAGTGGGCAACCATGGGCCCAGTGGTGGTCGTACAAGGCACTATGAGGGCCAAAGATTAGCGTACACTGATTGCAGATCACATACATCCCTTCGTGACGACCATGTTTCCCGACGCCAGTGGCATTTTTCAATAAGATAATGCACCATGCCACAAGGTGAGGAGTGTGATTGAGTGGTTCGAGCAACACAGTCGAGAGAGCCAGTTGATGTGCTACACCAACTCGCCACATCTGAACCCTATCGAACACATCTGGGATGTGATGGAACGTGGCGTCAGAGCTCATCGCCCACCTCAGACCCCCTCTCCCCATCCCCGAAATTTACAGGAATAAGGTGAACTGTGTATGCAGTTACGGTGCCAACTCTCTCCAGAGACCTACTGAGAGCTCTTTGCTTCCATGCCATGACGCTTCGCCGCTGTTATCCGTGTCAATGGTGGACATACCACCTATTTGGTAGGTGGTCATAATGTTCTGGATGACCAGTGTATGTTTTGCCATGGTGCCCAAGGCATGAGGCGCCGACGGCACCTCTCACACCTTCTTGGGCATTTTGGTTGCCGTAAGCTCCACCCCTACGGAACAGACACCGCAGGAACTCTGAACTCTGGAAATCCATGGCCAGACAAGCAGGTGGAGTCTACAGGATTGCCTCCAGGCTACAGAGCGGCGTACGTGGCAATAGTAGACGCCGTTGACGTACTGTAACCTTTCCTGCATCCATAGAGTCACGCGCCGAAAATCAGTCGCATGTTCCTTCCGCGAGGGAGCTACATAGCCCGGCGCGCGAACTTAATGGAGCAGTTCCATCTCAGCGAGCGACAGGCCAGAGGTCTCCGCTACACTCCGCTGTGGACTCCGTTGCTGTCTTCCGCGACAGCAAGCCGCCTTCTCCGTCTGGACTCTTAAGTGAGGTCGGCGATGTGCTACCTGGCACTTGGTAAAATTTCTACTATTTGGTTCCTTCTCGCACAAAATAATGCCAGGATTTGAATTCGGCCTTCTATCCTTGCCAGGCTTCAAACAATTTGTGTAAACTGTGTGACCATCAATTATTCTCCTGTGAAATACTGCTGTGAGATGGTTTGAAAGTGTTTTGTTTTCATGACTTGAACTAGACTGCGGACTTGGGTTTCAAACCCAAGGACTGTGAAATTTGTTTCATGCTGAACTTTATCTCGATTTCAAGATATTTAACTCTATGTGTGGAGGAATATCATGATTTCTTTTTGGGATGTTGCTGTTGTTGTTGTTGTTGTTGTGGTCTTCAGTCCAAAGACCAGTCCAAAGACTGGTTTCATGCAGCTCTCCATGATACTCTATCCTATGCAAGCCTCTTCATTTCCGAGTAACTACTGCAGCCTTAATCCCTCTGAATGTGTTTGCAGTATTCACCTGTTGGGCTCTCTCTACGATTTTTACCCCACACGCTTCCCTCCAGTAGTAAATCGTTGATCCCTCGATGCCTCAGAATGTGTTCTACCAACCCATCTCTTCTTTTGGTCAGATTGTACCACAGATTTCTACCACAAATTTTTTCCCTCGTTATTTACGTGAACTACACATTTAATATTCGTCATTCTGCTGTAGCTCCACATTTCAAACCGAGCGAGGTAACGCGGTGGTTAGCACACTGGACTCGCATTCGGGAGGACGACGGTTCAATCCCGTCTTCGGCCATCCTGATTTAGGTTTTCCGTGATTTCCCTAAATCGCTTCAGGCAAATGCCGGGATGGTTCCTTTGAAAGGGCACGGCCGATTTCCTTCCGAATCCTTCCCTAACCCGAGCTTGCGCTCTGTCTCTAATGACCTCGTTGTCGACGGGACGTTAAACACTAACCACCACCACCACCACATTTCAAAAGCTTGTATTCTTTTCTTATCTAAACTGTTTTACTTCCATACATGACCAGACTCCATACAAATACTTCCAGAAAGGACTTCCTGACACATCTATACTACACTCCTGGAAATTGAAATAAGAACACCGTGAATTCATTGTCCCAGGAAGGGGAAACTTTATTGACGCATTCCTGGGGTCAGATACATCACATGATCACACTGACAGAACCACAGGCACATAGACACAGGCAACAGAGCATGCACAATGTCGGCACTAGTACAGTGTATATCCACCTTTCGCAGCAATGCAGGCTGCTATTCTCCCATGGAGACGATCGTAGAGATGCTGGATGTAGTCCTGTGGAACGGCTTACCATGCCATTTCCACCTGGCGCCTCAGTTGGACCAGCATTCGTGCTGGACGTGCAGACCGCGTGAGACGACGCTTCATCCAGTCCCAAACATGCTCAATGGGGGACAGATCCGGAGATCTTGCTGGCCAGGGTAGTTGACTTACACCTTCTAGAGCACGTTGGGTGGCACGGGATACATGCGGACGTGCATTGTCCTGTTGGACCAGCAAGTTCCCTTGCCGGTCTAGGAATGGTAGAACGATGGGTTCGATGACGGTTTGGATGTACCGTGCACTATTCAGTGTCCCCTCGACGATCAGCAAAGGTGTACGGCCAGTGTAGGAGATCACTCCCCACACCATGATGCCGGATGTTGGCCCTGTGTGCCTCGGTCGTATGCAGTCCTGATAGTGGCGCTCACCTGCACGGCGCCAAACACGCATACGACCATCATTGGCACCAAGGCAGAAGCGACTCTCATCGCTGAAGACGACACGTCTCCATTCGTCCCTCCATTCACACCTGTCGCGACACCACTGGAGGCGGGCTGCACGATGTTGGGGCGTGAGCGGAAGGCGGCCTAACGGTGTGCGGGACCGTAGACCAGCTTCATGGAGACGGTTGCGAATGGTCCTCGCCGATACCCCAGGAGCAACAGTGTCCCTAATTTGCTGGGAAGTGGCGGTGCGGTCCCCTACGGCACTGCGTAGGATCCTACGGTCTTGGCGTGCATCCGTGTGTCGCTGCAGTCCGGTCCCAGGTCGATGGGCACGTGCACCTTCCGCCGACCACTGGCGACAACATCGATATACTATGGAGACCTCACGCCCCACGTGTTGAGCAATTCGGCGGTACGTCCACCCGGCCTCCCGCATGCCCACTATACGCCCTCGCTCAAAGTCCATCAACTGCACATACGGTTCATGTCCACGCTGTCGCGGCATGTTACCAGTGTTAAACACTGCGATGGAGCTCCGTATGCCACGGCAAACTGGCTGACACTGACGGCGGCGGTGCACAAATGCTGCGCAGCTAGCGCCATTCGACGGCCAACACCGCGGTTCCTGGTGTGTCCGCTGTGCCGTGCGTGTGGTCATTGCTTGTAGAGCCCTCTCGCAGTGTCCAGAGCAAGTATGGTGGGTTTGACACACCGGTGTCAATGTGTTCTTTTTTCCATTTCCAGGAGTGTATATAATAACAAATTTCTCTTCTTCAGAAACACTTTTCTGGCCATTGCCCGTCTATATTTTATATTCTCCCTACTTCGACCATCATCAGTTATTTTTATTCCCAAACAGCAAATCTCTTTTCCTAATCTAATTTCCTTGGCATCACCTGAGTTAATGCGACTGCATCCAGTTTCCGTTTCTTGATTTTGTTGATGTTGGTCTTATATCCTGCTTTCAAGATATTGTCCATTCCATTCAACTGCTCTTCCAAGTTACTTGCTGTCTCTGACAGAATTACAATGTCACTGACAAACCTAAGAGTTTTTTTTGCTCTCTGGACTTTAATTTCTACACTAAATTTTAAAATTTTTCTTTTGTTTCCCTTGCTGCTTACTCAATATACATATTGAATAACATCAAGTATCACTGCCTTCTCAACCACTGCTTCTCTTTGCAGCCCCTCTCCTCCAATAACTGTGACACTTCTCAATAAATTTTTAGTTACTTAAACTGAAATAACTGAGAATATGAAACTTCTTAATTTAATTCTGAAACTGCTGAGTGAAATTGACGGAAAGTGAACCTGCTAAAACTGCTGAGTGAAACCGACGTTCTGACACTTTGTTTGTCTTTATCATTTCAACACTGACCTACAGTATTTTCCTTGAGAAATACCGCTCAGACTCATTCATTTATTACCCATAACATACAGTGATATGCAATCTGACTGCTCAAATAGTTAACACCAAAGAATGGCTCCGAATTAGGAAAAATTCTGACAATAACGCATACATTTCATAAGACAGTTACCTCACACTAAATCTTCAATACACGAACTACAGCGATACAGCAAGCACCAATGCAGCCAGCTGAAGAAAAGATTATAGCTACTGTTAGCTCTAACCACTAACATACATGTGGTTAGCAAGCAAAAGATTTTGTTGAAGAGCAAATAATGTATTTAGCAAATTTTAACTTAATGATGTGACATCCAGTTAAAAATTGTATAATCGCCCTTGACATCTAGTTCCAAAAATTATATAATCATCAACACTAGTAAATCTCCATGATGGACACGTCCAAACCGTCTGCTCGCGCAAACACTTCAGACCTCTAACCTCCATCACTGCTAACTATAAAATTCTAACTGCCATCATTGCTCACTGTTAACTTCCAACTGCCTTCATTAATGGCTATTAACTTCCAACTGCGAGTCCGACCACCCACAGAACATCTTATAGAGGTCGCATAGAGCTATCATATTTTGATATAGTCTATAGGTCTATAGGTCTGACAACATACGAACACATAAACACAATTAGTAATATACTGTTGGTCAATAAAGCAGAAATTGTCCTCACAGTTCCTAAATACAGCGCTAACCATTCATCAGAAGAGTAGTCTATGAGAGTTTTATGCACAAAGTCTGAGCAGTAAAATAAAATGCACTCGTAAGTAGTGGGCCTCCATGCACTCTTGAAGAAGTAGTGTTGTCCTCCCAACAGAAATACGGTGCTCACTTTTGACATTGAGGTTGGTAATTGGCTACAACAGACCACAGCCACGGGATTTCTTGTAACTATTATTGTAGTAATGGGCCACCAAAGGTGCAGACCCACTGTAGTCCTTGTACAGATGGCCAGTAGCCTTCCGTTGTGACTGTGTGGGTGCACAATCACAATAGAAGAGCCTTGTAGATAATATAGCAAGACCATAAACCACCACTTGTGCATTCACTATGTTTTTGCAAAATCCTTGCTTAATTATCAAAACATGTAGAAGTACTAACACAGTGATAAAACTTCTGACATTTTATAGATGTAGTATGAGCGAACAAATGTGTGCAGTAAAATGAATCCCCACTATTTACTCAACTTGAAGAACTCGCGTCTATACAATTTCAATTTTACAGTATAAGAATACAATTACAAAGGCACAGAAATCATTACAGTCAGAAACGTGATAATACAGATAACATATATACGTATTACTGGAATTAAGACATAAGTAAATAAATGAAAAATGAGAATATCCTTAGAAGCATTACCTTGACACATGAGTATTAAAAGAAAACAGAACAGAATAAATAATTTCTGAATACTTTTCAAAACTAAAAAATATGTTACAAAACCAGATCAGATTTTAGGATAACAGTATTCCTCATCATAGTGAATGCAGCTTAGTATTAGAAGAAAAAAATTCTACTAAATTTGTCTTATCACCTAAACACACAGAGACAGGAAGAACACAGGCACACAAGGGTACACACAAACATAGCAGAATAACACAGTTTTCAATGTAGCATTTGGTACTGCAGTACTTGTGGTACTTCATTTCCAAACAAAATTCCATTTAATTCTCAGAGATCTCTCTTAGTTCAACAGTTGTTCCCAAAAACAATCCTAACTGTCTGTTGATACTTTCGCATCTTTCTTACCTCATCATTTGTCTCCAAGAAAATCTTACCTAAACCTGTTGTCACTATTCACTACTTATCATTTCGTTGTTCAAAGTAATTTTTCCTCATTGTACAAAACCTTTGGCCAAACCTTTTTCATATAGTTTCTCAATGCATTTCCTCCCAACTCATCACAACTCATTTTCTTACATAGCATAACCCCTCTTAAACTACCTTAAATCTAGTGAGCTCAGATACATAAACTAGGGAATGAGGCAATGCAGCAGCACAAAACAATTAACACAAACAACAACAACAACAAAACTGTAAAGTAGTAAAGCAAGCAGAAGCATATCTAAATTAGCAAAGCAAATGCAACAACTAATATAAGGCAATATGCAGCAAACAAGAAAAATAAATCAGTGGTAAAACTGGCTTATCAGAGTAATACAAAGTAAAATTCAGTTGGAAAATGCCTGACAAATAGCAGCAGCAACTGCAATAACTTATATCTAAACATGACAAAGCACAAGCAGTAAAAATATTAGAGCAAAGACAGCAATGCAGGTAAGGGAAATGTCTAGTCACATCTTAACATCTATGTCACATCTTATAACTGAGTGGTGTACCACTACAAATTATCCTAACAAAAAACTAGCAAGTCCATGAAAAGAAAGTTATGTATTCAATTTCTGTTACTAGTCCTTTCAAGTACTCTTTTTTATTGATCTTTCCTTTCCTGTTGCTCTTTTCTTTAAAAATATGGATCATAAAATTATTATTTAATGGGTGTGTTGACAGAAAGTGTCTACATTAGAATATGTTTTGAATTTTATTTTATAAAACCAATGCTACAGCGCAGCTAGAAACCAGATATCAAATATAATAAGCGAATATGTACAAAGTAAAGCATTAAAACATCATTCACCAGCAAGGCGGCATTTCATAAGTCAGTAAAAAGTCTCTGAATTCTCTTAGAAAGACACTTGTCATAATCACGCGTGTAGACGTAAGAATATTTCTCATCAATTCATACGCATTTCAGTAAGCAACACAAAGTATGAGCTCCGAAGAATAATCATATGCTTCCAAGTAATTGTGTGCTGTGTTTATGGTGCAGCCTGCAAAGAAATGTCAGTAAGAAATGTCAGTAGCGAGGTCAACAGTTCTCTCTTTTACACCTGTGCATTTGAAAGGCAACACAACAATGGCTTTCTTTTTCAGGCAGCTAGTGCACAACCGGGCGCAGTTGAGCATTACGTCGAGGTCACCTGCACTCTTTGCGAAAATTATTTATGACAACACTTTCAGCTACAATGACAGTTTCATAAATAACACTGTCCAAAAATTTCCGTCAGCATTGTGGTACTTACAGTCACATATATACTCACTTTTCATAATTATCATAACCGTATCTCGACGTTTCCATACACATCGTCGTCGTAAAAAAAAATCGTCATAACATATCAATTAAATCTCAAAATCTTCGTAGCTTCCCCTAATAACTTCAAAATCTCTAGGAAAAATTTACTGTACTACTTGATATTCATGCCAGCTACGTCGTAAGTTTCATAGCTACGTTTTTTGGCTGCCTTCAGTGTGCGTCACTGACTGTTATCTCTTTGCTGTCGCACATTGTTACTAGGACGTCGAGGTGTAATTACTTCAATTTCAGCTCTGCTCTATCTGACTTAAGCCAGTTTGTCATAATGATTATGGCATCTGTCGTTATGTCGGTAATTTCTGGACAAACTTCTTAATCAATTTTTTCTTCATAAAACTGAAATAACTGAGAAGGTGAAACTTCTTAATTTAATTCTGAAACTGCTGATTGAAATTAAATGCAAATGAACCTGCTAAAATTGCAGAGTGAAACCGACGTTTTGACACTTTGCTTGTCCTTACCATTTCAACACTGACCTACAGAATTTTTTCTGACAAATACCGCTCAAACGTATTTATTTATTACTCACAATACACAACGATACGCAATCTGACTACTCAAATAATGAACACCAAAGAATGGCCCTGAATTAGAAAAAATTCTGACAATAACGCATACATTTCATAAGACACTTACCTCACAGAAAATCTTCATTACACGAACTATAGGGATACAGCAAATACCTATACAGCCAGCTGAATAAAAGATTATAGCTACTGTTAGCTCTAACCACTAACATGCATGTGGTTAGCAAGCAAAAGATTTTGTTGAAGAGCAAACAATGTATTTATCAAATTTTAACTTAATAATGTGACATTCAGTTTAAAAATTTATATAATTGTCCTTGACGTCTAATTCCAAGAATTATATAATCATCAACACTATTAAATCTCCATGATGGACACGTCCAGACCGTCCGCTCGCGCTGACACTTCAGACCTCTAACCTCCATCACTGCTAACTATAAACTTCTAACTGCCATCACTGCTCGCTGTTAACTTCCAACTGAGAGTCCGACCACCCACAGAAGCATAGCGCTGTCATATTTTAATATAGTCTATAGCTCTGACAACATACAAACACTTCAACAGGTTACTTACACAGCCCCCCTTGCTACTCTCAAAAAAATTTACGAAGTGTTTTAAGCAGTGGCCAGGATTAATTTGTTAAAAAAATTTACATTAACAATATCAAATAGATCAGATGCACACAATTAGTAATATACAGTTGGTCAATAGATGAAAAATTGTCCTCACAGTCCCTAAATACAGTGCTAATCATTCATCAGAAGAGTAGTCTAACACAGTTTTATGCGCAAAGACTGAGCAGTAAAAGAAAATGCACATGTAAGTAGTGAACCTCCATGCAGTCTTGAAGAAGTAGTGTTGTCATCCCATCAGAAATACAGTGCTCACTCTCGACATGAAGGTTGGTAATGGGCCACAACAGACCACAGCCACGGTATTTCTTGTAACTATAATTGTAATAATGAGCCACCAAAGGTGACAAATACCGCTCTAACTTATTTATTTATTACTCACAATATACAACGATACGCAACGCGACTACTCAAATAATTAACACCAACAAATGGTCCTGAATTAGAAAAAGTCCTGATAATAACCCATATATTTCATAAGACACTTACCTCACAGAAAATGTTCATTATACGAACTACAGCGATTTAGCAAGCATCAATACAGCAACCTAAATAAAAGATTCCAACTACTGTAGGCTTGAACAAGTAATAGGCATATCTATAGCAAATGAAAGATTTTGATGCAAAGCAAACAATGTATTTAGCAATCTTTACCTTAATACTGTGACATCCAGTTTAAAAAATTATATAATCGTCCTTGGCATCCAGTTCCAAAAATTATATAATCATCAACACTATTAAATCTCCATGATGGACACGTCCAGACTGTCCACTCGTGCTAAGACTTCGGACCTCTAACCTCCATCACTGCTAACTATAAACTTCTAACTTCCATCACTGCTGACAATTAGTTTCCAATTTCCATCACTGCTGGCTATTAACTTCCAGCTTCCATCACTGCTGGCTATTAACTTCCAACTGCGAGTCCAACCAGCCACTGAGCCTCCTACAGAGGGCACCCAGTGCTGTCAGAGATTTTAATATAGTCTATAGTGCTGCCAACATACAAAAACATAGACAGTCTCCTTACAACTGCCATTAAGTTTCTGTAAAAATTCTAAATAGCCTTTCGCTCCCTGTTTTCTACCCCTGTCATCTTTAGAATTTGAAAGACAGTATTTCAGTCAACAATATGAAAAGCATTATCTAAATCTACAAATGCCATTACATAGGTTTGCCTTTCCTTAACCTACCTTTTATGAGAAGTCTTAGAGTCAATATTACTTCACGTGTTCCAACATTTCTCCAGAATCCAAACTTATCTTCCTCGAGGTCGGCTTCTACCGTTTTTTTCATTCTTCTGTAAAAGGTTCGTGTTAGTATTTTTCAGCCGTGACTTACTAAACTGATAGTTCGGTAATTTTCACACATGTCAGCACCTTATTTCTTTGGAATTGGGATTAATATATTCGTCTTGAAGTCTGAGGGTATCTCGCCTGTATCGTACATATTGCTCGGTAGATGAAAGTGTGTTTATCATGCGTGGCTCTCCCAAGGCTATCAGTAGCTCTAACATAATATTTTCTATTCCCAGGGCCTTGTTTCGACTTAAGACTCTCAGTACTTTGTCAAATTCTTCACGCAGTGTCATATCTCCAACCTCATCTTCATGTATGTCCTCTTTCATTTTCATAATATTTCCCTCAAGGAAATCACCCTTTTATAGACCCTCTATAGACTCCTTCCACATTTTCCTTCTTTGCTGAGGACTCCTTTTCCATCTGAGCTATTGATATTAATACAGGTGGTTTTCTTTCCTCCAAAGATCTCTTTAATTTTCCTGTAGGCAATATCTATCGTATCCCTTGTGGTATATGCTTCTATATCTTTACATTTGTCCTCTACCTATTCCTGCTTAGCCATTTGGCATTTCCTGTCGCTCTCATTTTTTCGCCTGCTTCATTTATTGCATTTTCTTATTTTATTCTTTCATCGATTAAATGCAATATCTCTTGTGTTACCCACGGATTTTCTACTAGCCCTCATCTTTTTACCTACTTGATGCTCTGCTACCTTCACTGTTCCATCTCTCAAAGCTACTCACCACCTTCTACTGTGAGCCTTTCCCCTATTCTTGTCAATCGTTCCCTAATGCTCACTCTGAAACTGTTTACAACCTCTGGTTCTTTCAGTTTATTCATGTCCCATCTCTTTAAATTCCTGCCTTTCTGCAATTTCTTCAGTTTCAGTCGGCAGATCATAACCAATAGATTGTGGTCAGAGTACACATCTGCCCCTGGAAACGTCTTTCAACTTAAAATCTGGTTCGTCAATCTGTGTCAAACCATTTTTAAATCAATCTGAAACATTCCGGTATTTCCAGGTCTCTTCCACGTATACAGCCTGCTCTTATGATTCTTAAACTCTTACCTATGATTTAATTATTCTCTGCGCAAAATTCTAGCAACAGCCATCCTCTTTCATTCCTTTCTCCCAGTCCATATTCAGCTACTACTTTTCCTTCTCTTCCTTTTCCTACTGTCGAATACCAGCCCTCGTGACTATTAAATTTTCAGCTTCCTTATCTGCGTAATTTCTCTTATCTCTTCATACATTTTCTCAATCTGCTCCTCAGGTGCGGAGCTGGCTGGCATATAAACGTGAGGTAAAGGAACTACGCGTTTGTTTACCATGAAGGAACTTTTTAGTAGATATGTCTAAGGAAATGAATATGTTATATTCTATACAATGATCCACGAGACCGTCGATTAGGGAAACTAGGAACAGTTTAGACGGCAACCAGTCATCACAGCGCTCAGAGAGAAGCTATGAAAAACGTATTTATAGTCTGAGATTAAGTGGCACTGCTACACCCGTCTCCTCGATTGACAAATACCCATCAGACTGTCAGGTCGGTAAATTAGGAGGTCCATAGAAGGCAACTAGTTTTCAGAGTGATCAGAGAGAAACTATGGAAACATATTTCTAGTCCAGGATTCATAAACCTAGCAGTCCGCTAAGTCGGGAAATTAGGGCCCACTGAGAAGGCCACCAGTTCTCACGGTGTGCAGAGAGAAACCGTTCAAAACATGTTTCAAGTCTGGGATCAGTGGCGCTGCTGCTCTGGCCCCTTTCGTCGACAGATGTCCAGCAGACCGCCGGATCGGGATAAAAGGGACCGTTCAGAAGGCGTCAGGTTTTCAAAGTGTTCAGAGGCTAAGAGTGCAAAACATATTTCTGGTCTGGGATTAAGAGGCACTGTTGCACCTGCCCCATCATCGTCTGATGTCCAGCACACTGTCGGGTCGGGAATTAGGAGCAGATTTGGATGCCACCAGTTCTCAGGGTGTTCAGAGAGAAACTTCAGATTTCTAGTCCACCATTCAGTGGCACTGCTCCAATGGCGCCTTCGATAGTCAGATCGGGAAATTAGTGACCGCTTATAAGACCACTAGTTACCAGAGTGTTGACAGAGAAACCTTGTAAACATACACTCCTGGAAATGGAAAAAAGAACACATTGACACCGGTGTGTCAGACCCACCATACTTGCTCCGGACACTGCGAGAGGGCTGTACAAGCAATGATCACACGCACGGCACAGTGGACACACCAGGAACCGCAGTGTTGGCCGTCGAATGGCGCTAGCTGCGCAGCATTTGTGCACCGCCGCCGTCAGTGTCAGCCAGTTTGCCGTGGCATACGGAGCTCCATCGCAGTCTTTAACACTGGTAGCATGCCGCGACAGCGTGGACGTGAACCGTATGTGCAGTTGACGGACTTTGAGCGAGGGCGTATAGTGGGCATGCGGGAGGCCGGGTGGACGTACCGCCGAATTGCTCAACACGTGGGGCGTGAGGTCTCCACAGTACATCAATGTTGTCGCCAGTGGTCGGCGGCAGGTGCACGTTCCCGTCGACCTGGGACCGGACCGCAGCGACGCACGGATGCACGCCAAGACCATAGGATCCTACGCAGTGCCGTATGGGACCGCACCGCCACTTCCCAGCAAATTAGGGACACTGTTGCTCCTGGGGTATCGGCGAGGACCATTCGCAACCGGCTCCATGAAGCTGGTCTACGGTCCCGCACACCGTTAGGCCGTCTTCCGCTCACCGCCCAACATCGTGCAGCCCGCCTCCAGTGGTGTCGCGACAGGTGTGAATGGAGGGACGAATGGAGACGTGTCGTCTTCAGCGATGAGAGTCGCTTCTGCCTTGGTGCCAATGATGGTGGTATGCGTGTTTGGCGCCGTGCAGGTGAGCGCCACAATCAGGACTGCATACGACCAATGCACACAGGGCCAACACCCGGCATCATGGTGTGGGGAGCGATCTCCTACACTAGCCGTACACCTCTGGTGATCGTCTAGGGGACACTGAATAGTGCACGGTACACCCAAACCGTCATCGAACCCATCGTTCTACCATTCCTAGACCGGCAAGGGAACTGGCTGTTCCAACAGGACAATGTACGTCCGCATGTATCATGTGCCACCCAACGTGCTCTAGAAGGTGTAAGTCAACTACCCTGGCCAGCAAGATCTCCGGATCTGTCCCCCATTGAGCATGTTTGGGACTGGATGAAGCGTCGTCTCACGCGGTCTGCACGTCCAGCATGAACGCTGGTCCAGCTGAGGCGCCAGGTGGAAATGGCATGGCAAGCCGTTCCACAGGACTACATCCAGCATCTCTACGATCGTCTCCATGGGAGAATAGCAGCCTGAATTGCTGCGAAAGGTGGATATACACTGTACTAGTGCCGACATTGTGCATGATTTGTTGCCTGTGTCTAAGTGCCTGTGGTTCTGTCAGTGTGATCATGTGATGTATCTGACCCCAGGAATGTGTCAATAAAGTTTCCCCTTCCTGGGACAATGAATTCACAGTGTTCTTATTTCAATTTCCAGGAGTGTATTTCAAGTCTAGGATTCAATGATGCTGCTGCACCAGCCCCTGTAGACGACACGTATCCGGCAGACCGTCGGGCCAGAAGATTAGGGGTTGTTTAGAGGGCCACAAGTTCTCAGAATGTTCAGTGAGAAAACAGAAGTTTCTTGGAGAATGGCAGCACATTCTTCACAGAGTGCTGCACTCAAGAGAGGTATCGATGTCGGTCGGTGAGGCCTGCCCCGAAGTCGGCGTTCCAAAACGTCCCAAAGATGTTCTGTAGGATTCAGGTCAGGACTCTTTACAGGCCAGTCCATTACAGGGATGTTATTGCCATGTAACCACTCCGCCGCAGGCCGTGCATTATAAACATGTGTTCCATTGTGAAGATGCAATCGCCATCCCCGAAATGCTCTTCAACAGTGGGAAGCAAGAAGGTGCTTCACACATTAATGTAGGCCTGCGCTGTGATAGTGCCACGCAGAACAACAGGGAGTGCAAGCCCTCTCCATGAAAAACACACCCACACCATAACACCATCGCCTCCAGATTTTACTGTTGGCACTACACTCGCTGACAGATGACGTTCACTGGACATTAGCCATACGCACACCCTGCCATCGGATCGCCAAATTCTGTACCGTGATTCGTCACTCTACACAACGTTTTTCCACTATTCAATCGTCCAATGTTTACAATCCTTACACCAAGCGAGGCGTCGTTTGCCATGTACTGGCATGATGTGTGGCTTATGGGCAGCTGCTCGACCATAAATCCAAGTTTTCTCACCTCCCACCTAACCGTCATAGTACTTGCAGTGGATGCTGATGCATTTTGGAATTCCTGTGTGATGGTCTGGATAGAAGTCTGCCTATTACACATTGCAACCCTCTTCAACTGTCGGCAGTATCTGTCAGTCAACAGACGAGGTCGGCCTGTACGCTTTTGTGCTGTACATGTCCCTTCACGTTTCCACTTCACTATCACATGGGAAACAGTGGACCTAGGAATGTTTAGGAGTGTGGAAATCTCGCGTACAGACGTATGACACAAGTGACACCCAATCATCTGACCACGTTCGAAGTCTATGAGTTCCACTCAGGGTCCCATTCTGTCCTCACGGTCTGATCACTATTGGAGTCGCTTATATGGAGTACCTGTCAGTAGGTGGCAGCACAATGCACCCTAATATGAAAGACGTATGTTTTTGGGGGTGTCCGAATAGTCTTGATCACATAGTGTATTTCTAGTCTGGGATTCAGTGGCGCTGCTGCTCCAACCCCCTTGATCGAGGGATGTCCAGCAGACTGTCAGGTCTGGAAACTAGGGGACGTGTAGAACACCAGCAGTTCTCAGAGTATTGAGAGGGAAACTGTTGAAAACGTATTTCTAGTCCGAGATTTTGTGGCGCTGTTGCACCAGGCTCTTTCATCGACTGTCGGGTTGGGAATTAGGGGTAGTTAGAATGCCACCAGTTCTGAGAGTGTTCGGAGAGAAACCGCGGAATACATACTTCGAGTCTAGAATTCAGTGCAAAAGACGTACGCACTGAATGGCTGATGGCAAAACAGTAATTACACGCACAGGCTTAATAATGTGTCTTTATTCATCATGAAGTACTGTAGCAGTTCTAAGACTTAAAGGAAATATACAGAGTGGTTACAATTAAATTTCCGCATGACAAACGATTGATCGTAAGCCAGTGAAACTTAGTATAAACAGAGAAATAACGAATAAGTCACTGGAAGAAACACATTTTGATTTCCACATCAGAGAGTAACATTTATTAATTGCGTACCATGTTTACGTTACAAGTTACAAACATTGCTCAGTGTGACGACAGCTTACATCTACAACAGTTTGGAACCACACTAGATGTTGCTTTACTGCTGTCCGAAACAACTGTGGACCACGGAAAGTTCAGCTGTTGTGATACAGTTCTGCACTGCTTGAAACTCAAATTCTGCGTGCAGCGTTTTCAGCCATGGCAACAGTAACTTCTTCAACAATTTGTGGCGCAATTGGCCTCTGGCCTCTTCCACGAACACTTCTCAAATCGAATGAATCTTGTCCTTTAATCCCAGTGCGGAAAGAGAACCTTTCCGTGTTACTTAAACGTGCCGATACTCGCTAAGTGCAGCACCATTGTTAATGCTGTTTTGATAATAAAGCTTTAGGAGTACAGACCCATGTTGACTGTCTGAAAAATGCACACCGATGCTTGTGCTTCACCACTGCGTCGCCGTATCAGTTATGAGACTAACACTACAAACAACGCAAATTCTGCAGCACATTATAACCACCCTGTAGAATAACTAAAAACGATCAACCAGTTATCGCGCACCTCAGGGTTTACGACGTTATATCTTCTGAACTATGTCTTGTACAACGATATATTCTTCGATGTACATTCAGCTGGATATGTTGATACTGTCTGCGAAATGTGTTGTGAGTGGAGTTAATAGTAAAGAACTAATAAATCAAAACGTCATGCTTCATGTGGCAGT
Source organism: Schistocerca gregaria (assembly GCF_023897955.1). Taxonomy (NCBI): domain Eukaryota; kingdom Metazoa; phylum Arthropoda; class Insecta; order Orthoptera; family Acrididae; genus Schistocerca; species Schistocerca gregaria. The sequence continues at coordinate 113,120,507 of NC_064924.1, read as the reverse complement.
TTTATTGCATGAATAGCGAAAATGTAATAAGTCACAAATTATTCTCTATTCAGCGTTTTACAATGGACTGTCAGGACTATAATTTACTTGTTTCGAATCAGGAGTGCTTCATCTGTCCGATATGAGCTTCCCTGCCAACTGAAATATCTTTCGCTAGCCACATTTGAGGCTGAACCCCAAACCGTTATTCTAGCTAAATTAAAGAGCTTGGGAAATTGTCTAGAGTTACTCTCCGGTCTCTGAAGCGGATGGTTGCCATCAGCACTCACCATTCAAGTCAAACGCAATTTGGATAGTTTGCAGTGGATTCGTCCTGCACGTACATCTTTGGAGTGAAATACTGCTGTAGAGAAGTAACTTGCCACAGAACGAAATGTTCATTGCTAACTATACGCAAAATAGGAACTGCAGTTCCGATGCAAATAGCGGCGAGAAAAGAAGCGGGAAGTGAACAATAACTGTTAGAAGTGATTGCAACGGGTAGCATTAAAACTGTGTCAGTCAAGTGATGCAGGAAGTGTGTCACGTAAAGTGATAAGTGATCAACACTATTCGCGTCACCGCTGTACGAACATTTCGCGAATGAAGAATAGCGAACGATCGTCGAGAAGAGATTGTGGCAGAAGAGCGAAGACAGTGACGTCCAACGTGGCAAGGCAAACAGCGTAACCGGAGGAAACACCACGACGCGACGGCATCGTGTGTATAGCTGAGGTCCGGAATTCGACGCACGGCGAGGAAGTGGAGCATTACTTGTAGTATTTCTGGCTCTGCAGCCATCATATTCAGCGACTAGAGGCTCTTCGTAGAGCAGCTGAGAAGGCAGCAGTGGGAAGATAATATAATGTTATGTGAGGAACCGATGACAGATGGTTCGTTCGGTGTGGGTATCGTGAGAAAGACGGCCTAAATTGTGGCTACAGCGTGCGGAAGAAGCGTGCCAAAATATAAACTTCTGTTATTAATATTAGAATAACTAAACAGCGACGCTACTTGCATTTCATTTAAAAGATTCTTACAATTGCAGGCTATCATTCCATTATTTCTAATTATTTCTAAAGTGTTAATAACCAGCGTAATAATAAACAGCTGGTAAACCAAAAGGCAGACGAAGCACTTCGGATACCTTCGGATCGAGCCTAGCTTGGACCGCGAGCGAAGTGCTAGGGTGAGTCAAATGAAAACTTTAAATATTTTTTTAATATCATTTATTGTGCAGAAGTTGTACAAAACTATATCATTTTTCAATATAATCTCCCCCACGATCAATGCAAGTCCTCCAGCGTTTACAAAGTGTATAAATTCGTTTGGAACAAAATTCTTTTGGTAGTCCATGCAACCACTTATGCAACGCGTGGCGTACCTCTTCATCAGAACGCAACTTCTTTCCTCCCATTGCGTCTTTGAGTGGTCCAAACATATGGAAATCACTTGGGGCAAGGTCTGGTGAGTATGGTGGATGAGGAAGACACTCACCCAGGTTTCGTCCCCAGTATCGATTCTTGCAAGGAGGCCGTCACCTTCTCGTTCAAAGCACCGAAGAAGTTCTTCACAAGCATTCTCTTATTTCAGGAGTCAGGTGCTGTGGCACCCATCTTGCAAACACTTTCTGCAAGTGGAGCACATCATGCACAATGTGGTGTCCTGACCCATGACTAACCTGTAAACATGTTGCAATGCTATTCAGTGTCACTCGACGGTTTTCCTTCACTATGGCTTAAACTGGTGCAGTGTTCTGTGGAGTCACAATTCTTTGTGCCTGACCTTGACGAGGAGCATCTTCCACTGAAGTCACACCATTTGTGAACTTCCTACTCCATTCGTAGACTTGTTGCTGTGACAAACATGTATCATCGTACAGAACCTTCATTCGTCGATGAATTTCAGTAGGTTTCAAACCTTCACCACGCAAAAACCGAATAACAAAACGCTGTTCTTCCTTGAAGCAAGTCGCAAGTGCGGCGGCCATGTTTATGCTGATACTGCGACGGTATATGAGAATCTGCACAATGCTACCACCTACAGGCCATTCTGCACGCTGTTTGTAGCACGCTTACCAACTTACAGGATAACGGTGCGAAATTTCGATTTGTTATTACAAATTTAAGGTTTTCATTTAACTCGCCCTCGTAGTTTGCCTGTAAGGTCATACCTGGTTAGGCAGTCTCGGAAGACAGACATGTTGTCTGCCTTGTTCGGTATCGGTTAAGAACTTAATCTGCAATCTCTGGTTGTGTGGAAACATAATTGAGAACAATTTTCTAGTAACTACGCAAATATGCTGTTCACTAATTTGTTTGTTTTCTATGAAACTGTCCAAAATAAAGATTTTGATTCATTACGTGTGTGGTGTCACCGCCAGACACCACACTTGCTAGGTGGTAACCTTTAAATCAATCGCGGTCAGGTAGTATACGTCGGACCCGCGTGTCGTCACTATCAGTGATTGCAGACCGAGCGCCGCCACACGGCAGGTCTAGAGAGACTTCCTAGCACTCGCCCAGTTGTACAACCGACTTTGCTAACGATGGTTCACTGACAAAATACGCTCTCATTTGCAGAGACGATAGTTAGCATAGCCTTCAGCTACGTCATTTGCTACGACCTAGCAAGGCACCATATTCAGTTACCACTGATATTGTGAATCATGCATGAACCGTCAAGAGCGACGTTAATCATTAACGGATTAAAGTTAAGTATTCCACCAGCTACGTCCGTTTTTCTCATTTCTAATTCCCTTGTCATGTTCCAGACCTCACGCCAGCCTGCGTGAGCTAAAACGCGTGCATTTCGGCCTCCTTTAGTAACACGGTGTTGGCTCTCCTGCCAACCACAACATTGGCGACGAGGCACAACCGCGTTCTTATCGATATTGCCCTGACTTACTCGATGCAAAACGATGCGGCAGCAGCCGCTTCACTGCTAACGCTGCCACAACACGCTGTTGCACCAACTTTTCGACCTTTTGATGCTGCACTGGAAAGCTGGACGGAGTGGTCACGCCAATTTGGATTCCATCTCGCCGCCTACAGAATTCAAGGTAACGAGTGGTAGCGTTTTCTCCTTTCGTCCGTCGGGGTCAAACGTGCCGTGTGATAGTCAAATTATTTCCCCGACGCGACGTAGCAACTCTGTCCTACGAAGAAATTTTGTCTGCATTAGATGCATATTTCAAAGAATCAGTCAATGCAGTTTCCAAACGTTATACCTTCTTTCGTACAAAACGTACGGCAGGTCAGACTAATCGGGAGTGGGTTGCAACCTTGCAAGGCCTTACTAGGGATTGTGGTTTTGAGTGTCAATGTGGACTCCCTTATTCAGGTACTATGGTACGTGATGCAATTGCACAGAACGTTTCTGATGTTCGTATGAGGGAACCGATTTTGAAACTAGTAAATCCCTCCCTTCCACAAGTGATGGACATATTGGATAGGCAGGACACACTTGACTTTGCTCAGGAATCATTTGAAACTTCGCCAGCTGTGTGTCAGGTTAACCGGCCCGCCGGGCGAGCTGCACGGAGCAGTAAACAGCCCTCGCGCCCGGCCGCGCCGCTGGCGCCAGGATCTCAGCCACGTGTACCGCGCCAGCAAACACATGTCATGATCAAATCATGTACGCGCTGTGCTACTAAACATTCGCGTGAGAATTGCCCGTCACGCCAAGCTATTTGCTTTTATTGTAATAAAAAAGGACATGTTCAGTGTTTGCCAGAAAAAGCTCAAATCAGAAGCTCAAAACCGTTCCAGTCCTTTTGCTTCGCGCCGGAATCAGAATCGAACCAAGGATACTCAGGCTCACGAAACTTCGCCCATGGAAATTAATGTAGTTCATTCCACTCCGCGCAGTGCCACTCTCTTTAACAGTGACTGTGTTCGTCCCAAAAATAGTGTGCATCGACATCAACGCAACTCCCGTCAAGTCGCAAGTGATTATGTACCAGCGTCAGTTCACGTTGCACGAGACAGTCGCTCTTGTCGTCAGCAGGACAATAAACTTTTTGTAGACTTCGACATTAACGGCAAAGTGATACCATTCCAGCTCGATACAGGAGCTGCAGTTTCATTGATCAATCAAGACACGTACAAACAGCTGGGCACACCTCCGTTTCGTGGCGCAAATGTTAAATTAAGTAGTTATTCAGGTCAAGGTATCCCTGTGTTAGGACAGTGCAGCCTTCTTACAACATACAAAGGACAAACAAAACTTGTGTCATTATAAGTCCTTCGTTCTTCTTCTGCAGTGAACTTGTTTGGTTTCGATTTATTTCAGTTGTTTAACTTGTCTATAGTCAATCAGGTCCTCTCAGTGAACCAGACTGTGCCTTCAGACAGTGTTTCTCGTCTATGTGAAGAATTTGCTGACATTTTTGCACCGGGCCTCGGTTGCGCTAAGACCTATAAAGCACATTTGGAACTGAAAGTAAACGCGAAACCGAAATTTTTCAGAGCGCGCAATGTTCCCCACGCATTGCGTGATGAGGTCGCAAAAAAATTACACGATTTGGAATCACAAGGTGTAATTGAACATGTGCAGGCTTCTCTCTGGGCATCACTCTTAGTAATTTTGCCAAAACATTCCGGAAAGTTGAGACTTTGTGTGGACTTCAAGGCAACAGTGAATCCACAACTAGTGATTGCAACTTTTCCTTTGCCCCGCCCGGAAGATCTTTTTGACAAACTGTGTCCGGGTAAATATTTTTCGAAGTTGGACCTAGCAGATGCGTACTTGCAAATACCGGTGGACGAAGAATCCCAGCGCGTTTTGTTGGTTAACACGCATCTTGGTTTGTATCGATTCAAACGACTGCCATTCGGGTGTGCATCCGCCCCTGCATTGTTTCAGCAATATCTACAAACTGTTTGTGCGTCCCTCCCTACTGCAGCAAATTATCTGGACGATATTTTGATCTCTGGAAAGACGGAAGAAGAACATTTGGCCAATCTCAGAACATTATTTCAGGTCTTGCGACAAAATGGTTTTCGCTTACGGAAGGACAAATGTGTGTTTTTTGCTCGGGACTTGCCATACTTGGGACATATACTCAATGTCCAAGGCATACATCCCAGTCCCACGCACCTTCGTGCCATACAAGACTTGCCTTCCCAGCATAATTTGAATCAACTACAGAGTGTGTTGGGAAAAATTAATTATTATCGCCGTTATATGCCACTCTTTTTCAAATTCTAAAGGTGGCAGGGGTAAAATACAGGGAGCGAAAGGCTATTTATAATTTGTACAGAAACCAGATGGCAGTCATAAGAGTCGAGGGGCATGAAAGGGAAGCAGTGGTTGGGAAAGGAGTGAGACAGGGTTGTAGCCTCTCCCCGATGTTATTCAATCTGTATATTGAGCAAGCAGTAAAGGAAACAAAAGAAAATTTTGGAGTAGGTATTAAAATTCATGGAGACGAAGTAAAAACTTTGAGGTTCGCCGATGACATTGTAATTCTGTCAGAGACGGCAAAGGACTTGGAAGAGCAGTTGAACGGAATGGACAGTGTCTTGAAAGGAGGATATAAGATGAACATTAACAAAAGCAAAACGAGGATAATGGAATGTAGTCAAATTAACTCGGGTGATGCTGAGGGAATTAGATTAGGAAATGAGACACTTAAAGTAGTAAAGGAATTTTGCTATTTAGGAAGTAAAAAACTGATGATGGTCGAAGTAGAGAGGATATAAAATGTAGACTGGCAATGGCAAGGAAAGCGTTTCTGAAGAAGAGAAATTTGTTAACATCTAATATAGATTTATGTATCAGGAAGTCGTTTCTGAAAGTATTTGTTTGGAGTGTAGCCATGTATGGAAGTGAAACATGGACGATAACTAGTTTGGACAAGAAGAGAATAGAAGCTTTCGAAATGTGGTGCTACAGAAGAATACTGAAGATAAGGTGGATAGATCACGTAACTAATGAGGAGGTATTGAATAGGATTGGGGAGAAGAGAAGTTTGTGGCACAACTTGACTAGAAGAAGGGACCGGTTGGTAGGACATGTTTTGAGGCATCAAGGGATCACAAATTTAGCGTTGGAGGGCAGCGTGGAGGGTAAAAATCGTAGAGGGAGACCGAGAGATGAGTACACTAAGCAGATTCAGAAGGATGTAGGTTGCAGTAGGTACTGGGAGATGAAGCAGCTTGCACAGGATAGAGTAGCGTGGAGAGCTGCATCAAACCAGTCTCAGGACTGAAGACAACAACAACAACAACATATGCCACACGCCTCTTCCATTTCAGCTCCGCTTCATCGCTTACGCCGTAAGGGTGTTCCGTTCGTCTGGACGACGGAATGCGAACGCGCCTTTCGCCAATTGAAATCGGCGTTGCTTTCCAATACTTGTCTTACTCCATTCGATCCCCAGAAGTCCCTTTTGTTGATGGTGGATGCATCGGATTTTGGGATCGGTGCGGTGCTTGCGCACAAAGATGGATCACACGATCGCCCTATTGCCTTTGTGTCCAAATTGCTCTCGTCTGCTCACAGAAATTATTCACAAATCGAGAAAGAAGCATTGGCTCTCGTATTTGATGTTAAGAAAGTTTCGTGATTTCTTGTATGGTCGTCACTTTACCATAATCACGGACCACAAACCTTTCACATCGCTTTATTCATCCGACCAAGCCTCTACCTCCACGTACGGCGCAGAAATTCATTCGCTGCTCTATTTTTCTCTCGCATTACCGCTACGATATTTCGTATCGGTCCACTGCCAAGCACGGAAACGCCGATGCTTTGTCCCGCTTGCCTGTTGCTGAGGATAGGGCATTCGATTCCTCCGAACTTGCTTGCATGTTCATTCATGCGGAAACCGATGACGTGGTCGAATCGTTTCCGATTAACTTTCGTCGTCTAGCTACAGCCACAGCTGCCGACCCTGTCCTTGCTCCCGTTCTGCGTTTTGTTGCTAAGCAATGGCTCTTGTCAAAGTCACGGATCGGGGACCCGTTGGTTCGCCAATTTTTTGCTCACAAGAAGAGACTTTTTGTTCGTCGTGGTGTTTTGCTGTTGCGTTCTGGTAATGGTCAGTCCAGGGTCGTGGTCCCACGTTCGTTACAGTCCTCTGTCTTACAGCTTCTCCATCAAGGACATTGGGGTATAGTGAGAACGAAACAACTTGCTCGTCAACACTGTACCTGGTTTGGAATCGGTGCTCTTCTTGCATGGTGTGTGCCGACCAACAATCAGCACCACTGCGAAAATTCTTTGCAGGGCCAAAAGCCACTTCCCCTTGGCAACGCTTACACATCGATTTTTCTGGTCCATTCTGGAATGCTCGATGGTTGGTTGTGGTAGATTCATTCAGTAATTTTCCTTTTGCTGTCCGGATGTCTTCCACGACGTCATCTGCCACCATCCAAGCGTTATCCGCTATCTTTTGTATTGAAGAACTTCCACAGACTATTGTTTCCGATAATGGCCCACAATTCATGTCCGCAGAATTTCATCCATTCTGCAAGGTCAATGGTATTCAAGATCTGACGTCCGCGCCGTTTTCGCCACAGTCAAACGGTGCCGCTGAACGATTGGTCAGGACTTTCAAGTCCCAGATGTTGAAGTTGAAAGAGTCGCATTCTCGGGAGGACGTGTTATTGCTCTTTTTGTCCTGGTATCGCTCTCAGCCCCGAGATGGTCGCTCGCCGGCTGAGATGCTCCACGGTCGCCCTCATCGAACCTTGATGTCTTTGCTACATCCGCCGCATCAGGTTCCTGTGCAGCGGCAGACACCTGCTTTTGCTCCAGGCGACGTTGTCTACTATCGCCACTACCGAGGTGCACGGCGTTGGCTCGAAGGGTGCATTCTTCGCTGCCTCGGCAGCACTGTGTATGTGGTTTTGGGGGCCTCTGGGGAGGTGCGTTGGCATCTCAATCAGTTGCGCCTCTGTCGTCGCACGGGATCTGCCGCTAGCCGTCTGCTTTCAGCGGCGGTGACGTCCAGTCAGCGCCCCGGCGACCCATCTACTAGCTCGCCTCAGCCAAAGGTGTTACCGAAGCTGCCTTCCATTTTTTCTCCATGGCGACGCGCCGCCGCCACCGCCGCCGCCACCACCGCCGGCTGTTCTCCCGCCGGCGACGCCAGCAGTGGACGCGTCGCTGCAACTGCCGGGCGCTTCCCTGAGTCACGCGCCGCCAGCCGCCATATGTCGTCTTCGCCCGTCGGGTGCCCCGGCCCGATGGAGGTCGACCCTTCGGCCCCTCCTGTCTCTCTAGGGGCGAATACACCGCATGTTGTCGTGCACCCTGGAGCAGGTTTTCAGGCATTTCCTAGCTTCCCGCGGTCCGAATGGCAGGGTGCGGGTGGCACAGCATCGCCTGTTGTTAGGCTCCCCACCTCGTCGCATACGTCAACATGGGGTCCTCCCCGCGGCGGGCGGAAGCCTTATGCCACAACCGTACGCCGATTTGCGGGGGAGGAATGTGATGTCACCGCCAGACACCACAGTTGCTAGGTGGTAGCCTTTAAATCGGCCGCGGCCCGGTAGTATACGTCGGACCCGCGGGTCGCCACTATCAGTGATTGAAGACCGAGCACCGCCACGCGGCAGGTCTAGAGAGACCTCCTAGCACTCGCCCCACTTGTACGGTCGACTTTTCTAGCGATGGTTCACTGACAAAATACGCTCTCATTTGCCGAGACGATAGTTAGCATAGCCTTCAGCTACTTTATTTGCTACGACCTAGCAAGGCGCCATATTCAGTTACCAATGATATTGTGAAACATGTACTGTCACGAGCGACGTTCGTCATTAATGGATTAAAGTTAAGTCTTCCACCAGCTACGTCCGTTTTTCTCAATTCTAATTCCCTTCTCATGTTCCAGACCTCACGCCAGCCTGCTTGAGCTAAAACGCGTGCATTTCGGCCTCCTTTAGTAACACGGTGTTAGCTTTCCTGCCTACCACAACATTATGTGTTTGTTAACAAAAGGTAGGTGTTGAATGAAACTCGAGAGGACGTGCTATGCTGGCGTATTGTGGAGTCAGCTACGCCATTAAAGGCGTCGCACAGGGCAGCGAGAGCCTAATGACCTGCAGACCACAAATGGCAGCAGAAAGGGCCGAGCCAGGTGGTTATATGACCACCAAAGTGACGTAAGAAGAGATACATCACGACCGCGGCGTTGGTAAACATAGCGACCCTTTCAGAACTACACTCCTGGAAATGGAAAAAAGAACACATTGACACCGGTGTGTCAGACCCACCATACTTGCTCTGGACACTGCGAGAAAGCTGTACAAGCAATGATCACACGCACGGCACAGCGGACACACCAGGAACCGCGGTGTTGGCCGTCGAATGGCGCTAGCTGCGCAGCATTTGTGCACCGCCGCCGTCAGTGTCAGCCAGTTTGCCGTGGCATACGGAGCTCCATCGCAGTCTTTAACACTGGTAGCATGCCGCGATAGCGTGGACGTGAACCGTATGTGCAGCTGACGGACTTTGAGCGAGGGCGTATAGTGGGCATGCTGGAGGCCGGATGCACGTACCGCCGAATTGCTCAACACGTGGGGCGTGAGGTCTCCACAGTACATCGATGTTGTCGCCAGTGGTCGGCGGAAGGTGCACGTGCCCGTCGACCTGGGACCGGACCGCAGCGACGCACGGATGCACGCCAAGACCGCAGGATCCTACGCAGTGCCGTAGGGGACCGCACCGCCACTTCCCAGCAAATTAGGGACATTGTTGCTCCTGGGGTATCGGCGAGGACCATTCGCAACCGTCTCCATGAAGCTGGGCTACGGTCCCGCACACCGTTAGGCCGTCTTCCGCTCACGCCCCAACATCGTGCAGCCCGCCTACAGTGGTGTCGCAACAGGCGTGAATGGAGGGACGAATGGAGACGTGTCGTCTTTAGCGATGAGAGTCGCTTCTGCCTTAGTGCCAATGATGGTCGTATGCGTGTTTGGCGCCGTGCAGGTGAGCGCCACAATCAGGACTGCATACGACCGAGGCACACAGGGCCAACACCCGGCATCATGGTGTGGGGAGCGATCTCCTACACTGGCCGTACACCTCTGGTGATCGTCGAGAGGACACTGAATAGTGCACGGTACATCCAAACCGTCATCGAACCCATCGTTCTACCATTCCTAGACCGGCAAGGGAACTTGCTGTTCCAACAGGACAATGCACGTCCGCATGTATCCCGTGTCACCCAACGTGCTCTAGAAGGTGTAAGTCAACTACCCTCGCCAGCAAGATCTCCGGATCTGTCCCCCATTGAGCATGTTTGGGACTGGATGAAGCGTCGTCTCACGCGGTCTGCACGTTCAGCACGAACGCTGGCCAACTGAGGCGCCAGGTGGAAATGGCATGGCAAGCCGTTCCACAGGACTACATCCAGCATCTCTACGATCGTCTCCATGGGAGAATAGCAGCCTGCATTGCTGCTAAAGGTGGATATATACTGTACTAGTGCCGACATTGTGCATGCTCTGTTGCCTGTGTCTATGTGGCTGTGGTTCTGTCAGTGTGATCATGTGATGTATCTGACCCCAGGAATGCGTCAATAAAGTTTCCCCTTCCTGGGACAATGAATTCACGGTGTTTTTATTTCAATTTCAAGGAGTGTATATATCGACCAACAACCTAAACCTAAGTTATTTAATACCAACCTAAGTTATTTAATACAAGAGTTAATAGTTGTTATTTAAAAATCAGTTAAGTAAAGCATAAAGTAATTAAAAGAGGATAATTTTTCAAAAGTTAATGAAATTAACAGACTGTCACGTAACTTCAGAATTGTTGGCTACACGATGATTATCTGAAAAGAATTCACTTATTCATTAATCAAAGTCTTAACCTCTGGCCACTTCGGCAGGGCCAGTAGAGTAAGAAAGAACAACCCAGTGTTTGGAAAATATAATTTATTGTTATTACATTGGCTCTATAACACATTTCGGCCTCCTTTAGTAACACGGTGTTGGCTCTCCTGCCAACCACAACAGTATGTGTTTGTTAACAAAAGGTAGGTGTTGAATGCGTCTATATGTGATGTCTTGAAGAATGGAACACCGGCAATTCTGAGCACACCTACTTAGATGAAATACATTGACAACCAAGACTGATGACCAGTCAGCAACCAGAGCAGCTGTTGGTATAAGCGTGAATTATGGCTGAAATCGTCAAACAATGCAAACACGTCGCCTAGGACCAACAATTTCTGCCAGCGAATAATTGTGCTTTACGCCAAATTTGTGTGTCAGTGCAGTGATTTATCAAAGAACGACCTTGAGTCGTACGTACTCTGTAAATTTCAATGATGATCAGTGAAATACCATAGCAGTGTAAAAAGAAATAATTTCCTGTGTGGTTTTATGAAATGTGTTGCCTATTTTGTATACCATGTATATTCAGAAACATTCTGGTGAATTATGCTGCGATCAACACCTGTGAGACAGTCATCTATCAAACATTTGTAATTATTTTTCTAGATTTAAGTTAAAGTTAAAGAAATTCTGCTATTATGATATTTGCTAAAAAAAATTGCGTACTTATTAAATGTTTCAGAGGCTAATGTTTGTCCATTTTTGTTAGTATACTTGCAGTGCCTTCTAAAGTGTGTTTTGTTGATATATATTAATGTGATATTTAGAAAGAATTTTGGCGGTTGAAATTTAGGAGAGCATGGCAGTTAAACCTCAAATATTATGCAAATACTAATAATTGGAAGTTAGCGAAATTGTTTCAATATGTGAAAATGTAATAAGATTTCATAAACCAATAGAATTTGCATTTCAATGTGTTCCATCAAACTACTAAAAAGGCATTATTAAAATTGTATTTGAACAGAAAAAGATAATTTAAAGCAACCGGCATAAAATAAAATCACCTATGGTGTAAAAGCTACCCCTAAGGAAGGAGATAGCGCTTTTCTAATGTTTTCAAAATTCCGATTTTATCTCAACGAAATAATCTCAATTTTGGAAAGATATTACAGAAGGCGATGTGTAAGGTACCCTTTACTTGCAGATAAGAGCGCATTTCACTTTATTTCGAATTTTGCTATTTCACATACATCAAATGAATTTATCAGGGCCTGTGGTGTGCATAATGTAAGACCTCCCGTACACACACCATCAGATTATTTGACTTGTCGCTCTAATGAAGTAGGCGAGTGTCAGCAATATGTCTCATGATCTTATTGTGGCATGTTTATCTTCTGCTGTTAGGTCAGACGATAGAAATGCCACTTGCACGCTTAGAGTAGCAGATTGACAGTGACCAACTTTAAACAGAACTTGATTAATTTTCACACACATTTATTAAAATAATAAAAAGCCTAGACATTACATTACTTGATTCTGGATGCTGTTTACAATTGACAATCTGAAGTTCCTTTGGTCTTGGTATGTTAATCTTATTCTCACATATCTCTGATACTTGACAAAGTGTCTATACATTTCTCTTCATGGCTATGTGCAGGAATATGACAGACAAATGCAGACTGAGTAATCGGAGGTCTGTAAACTCGTTATAATACCTCGCGCCTTCAGGTATCACTGCGCGAGTGTGATCTGCGAGGAGAAAAGGTTTTACGTTATCAGCAATCTCATTGGCTGTGTTACATATTAATACACGGATCGGCGGAAGCAGAATTTGGTCCGTCTCTAAGGCAGCGCCATCTCGTAGTGCGGAGATGGGCGAGTGCTGCGCCTGCGCTGTTGTGCTTAGCGGGGCGCGATCTAGTGGAAAGTTGTGTACACGCTGACTATGCAGAACTATGTACACAACAGTGCTGCTGTACGAAGGGAGTAAGGAGCGAGCAGTAGTTTCCTGCAGTGGCAAGTAGAGGCGGTTGGCCATGTCGCACTTTCAGAGCCAGTGGGATGAGGTGCCGATGCAGAATTCGCTAGTGACATCAGCAAAATAGATACACAGAGAAAGTATAGGGTGTCCCAATCAAACCTTCTTGATATCAAGAACCCAGGGGAGAAAATCCACAGTGGCTACAGCAATGAAATATGCATCACATTGCAGAGCATCTCAAATAACTTATATCCCCGCATAAAAGAGCCAAGTATCGTTGTCAGAGTGCAGCATTGTCGTATGAAGTGAAAATGGCGACTCCTTTGCAGCGCGCGCAAGCAGTGGTGTGGTTTGCAGAAACAAAATCTCCGATTACTGTGCAAAGAAATTATCATCGTGTGTATGAATGTGATCCACTTGATGTGAAAACAATTAAGGAATGGTATAGGAAGTTTCTGGCAACAGGGAGTGATGTGAAACATTCTGGTTGTGCACGTTATGGAGTTTCAGAAGAGACATGGCTTTAAGCACTATGGGACTTAACATCTGAGGTCATTAGTCCCCTAGACATAGAACTACTTAAACCTAACTAACTTAAGGAAAGCACACACATCCATGCCCGAGGCGGGATTCGAACCTGGGACCGTAGCAGCCGCATGGTTCGAAACTGAAGCGCCTAGAACCGCTTCTCTCAGAAGCTCACGTAAGTCAATTCGTCAAGCGGCAACTTGATCTACCTCAATCAACATTGCATCATGCAGTTCACCAGCGTTTTCTTATGTCCGCTTACAAATCGCAAATTCTGCAACAAGTGACGCCAAACGACAAACCACGTCGACAACAATTTGCTGACGATGCGCTTTTGCGAATTGATATGGATGCGAGCTTCCTGGAATGATATTTATTCTCAGATGAGGCAACCTTTCATCTATCAGGAAGGGATAATAGGCATAATGTTTGGTTTTGGGATTCGCAAAATCAACACATTGTCATTGAACATGTTCGTGACAGCCCTAAACTATACGTCTGGAGCTGGCTATGTAGGACAGGATTGTTGGACCGTTCTTATTTGCGGAACAAACAGTGAATGGGTCAGTGTATCTGGACATGTTGGAGCCATTTGTGTACTCTCAGATACAAGACTTGCAACCCAACATCATTTTTCAAAAAGATGCAGCTCCGCCGCATTGGTCAACGGCTGTTTAGAAGTTCCTGGATAGGAAATTTCCCAATCTTTGGATCGGACGCGGGTGACCCATTGCCTGGCCACCATGTTCAGCCGACGTTATACCGCTTGATTTCTTCTTGTGGGGATTAGTAAAGGACCGCATGTATGCGATCAAAGTGGACGATATTGCTACGTTGTGACATCGTGTCACTAATGCAATTGCAACAATAACTTAGGAAATGTTACAAATGACTTGGCAAGAAACTGAAATAAGACTCGATATTCTTCGTGCTACAAATGGTTCATATGTAGAAATGTGTTGATGATAAATAAATAAATTCTTTGAGATGCTCTACAATGTGGTGCATTTTTGATTGTCCTATCTACTGTGGGTTTTTTTCTGGGTCTCTGAAATCAGGGAGGTTTGAGTGGGACACATTGTGCATTTATTCTGGCGAAAATCAAGTTATTCTGACGCTCAGACATAGGTGGAGTCTGCTGGTCATAAATAATATCTTTCGGTAATTTTAGAATGCTGTGAAACGTTGGAATTACAAAATAAATGAATAACTTTGGTACAGCCAAATGTACGATCTTATACGAACTATTCCGATTTTACGCTCGAGACTGTGCGCCATAGTTGGCCATCGTCGACAGGATGGCTATCAATATGGTCATGCGGTAGACCACGCTCTCGCCGTTAATAGCTCACAATCAGCGTGAAGAAGTTCATTTTTGGGTGTTTCTTAATAAACGCACCATAATGGCACCCTACTTAAAAATTATTTGCACAAAACCCTCTTCCCGCTTCATTACATGAAACATAGACAGTAGCGTTGTACTTCCAAAATCCTACGGTGCTGCTACAGCTCTGCAAGAGGACATACGATTACAAGAGCGTCTCCACATGACAGGTAGGTAGAATACCTACGCTGCATATCACTAAGTCAGTTCTAGGATGGACTTGCTTCATTGTCGCAAAACTCTGGAGGGAAAGTGTGGCCAGTTATACATTAAGCACCTTATAACAGCATCTACGAACTCGCCGGCTAAACTCAGACATTTCTAGAGGTGTAGTACAGGGTGGGGAGTTCTTGCAAGACGAAGCAGGCGATGAAAATTTTTATGAAAATATTTCTTTACATTAAAAAGAGATTCAAGCTAAACCTATTAAAGACGTATTTCACTTCTGTGTTAAACATAAAGAAATCACCATAAGAACGTAAATGGCATTGTCAATAAAAACCATGGACTTTAGCTAGAAAAAAATTCTATTTGGTCAAAGAACATTTGGAAAAGACATGCTTCTATGTGCTTAAATAGCGTCAAAAGATTAGAAGGTGCTGCAATTTATAAACAACATAAACATTCCATTAAACCAAAACAAAAGCCAGCCAGCGTGGCCGAGCGGTTCTAGGCGCTTCAGTCTGGAACCGCGCAGCCGCTACCGTCGCAGGTTCGAATCCTGCCTCGGGCATGGATGTGTGTGATGTCCTTAGGTTGGTTAGGTTTAAGTAGCTCTAAGTTCTAGGGGACTGTTGAAAAACAAAAACAAAAATCTGTGCAGGCCATACTATCTACGCGAGCGTAGGGTGACTACATAAACGTTATTGTTCTGTGCAACGTGTGAACTTCAACTTTCTCCTGTGTGAGACACAGACTTCGTTCTTCGAGCGCTCGTAGTATCTACAGTTACTGGGCGACAGTACAGCAGCTTTACTACACTGCCGAAATATCGCTGATACTGAAACTGGCGTTGTGCAGTTAAGATCAAATTTCATTTGCTAAACACGCATCATGTATAAAAGAAGAAAACTTGGTACAATGTGATTTAAATATATTTCTGTGCCTTCAGGAGAGGTGTTACAGTGACTTTTCAGAGTATGCGTCCGTAACAAAACAGCACTTCTGATGCGTTTTGGAATAGTTCTCAGAATGCTCCGATTAATCATGCAGTGTTTTTGTCGCAGCGAGAAGGTTTTTCAGAGACGCCCTGCTCTACAGGTATTTCCATGATTTTATTTTACTGCCTAACTACAGACTACCGCGTTCTAAACAAACAGTTTCGTCTAGTTCCATTTCTTGTTCAATTCTTGTATCGAATTCACGCCATTAGTCTTTCCTTTTTTTTTGTTGTCATGAAATAGACAGCATTTTTGGCGCCATAACTCATGGAATAAATCAATGAAATCTCAGTTTTCAATAGTCGTCATCGAAAATGTGTTTTAGGACTATTTCCGGACTATGATTAATACACGCACAATGCTAAAAGGATTGCATTGACTTGCAAATACTAGCGCCTGGGTCAGAGATAAATGAACTCCTACTAAGATGCTGCGGTTTTACTCCTAAGTCAAGTAATGTTTCCTCAGTGAAATTCTTAATAAATTACCCAGATTTTTTCTCCTCACAAAAGTGTGTTGTCACCAATATGATATTTAGCAGTACCTAATCTCGATAAACTGCGCAATAATAGATAGCTAACACCTTTTCAGTTGTGTTTCGGCCCACATATCTGTTACGACTGTACGTGCACTCACGCCTACAGCCTGGACAATGCCGGTCATCATACTCTCCTGTATTTCACTGTCCTGTCTTTCAATGTTTCGTTCCCTGTCGTGGGATGAGGCAAAAAGCTGGAGACGTCCGTATGTTTCAATTCTGAACCGACGCTTAGAAGCTCTTGACACAAAATGCGAGATCCTCCTCCTGATTGTAATGTAAACAAACGAAGAGCTCTGGTAGATGTTTCTATGGATATTTTTGTTACAGTAGCTTGCATACAAACTGGTAATGATTCAGAAAGAATACGTGTTCTGCATACATTTGCCTTCAGGTGTGTGGTCATGGAAATTTAAGACAAAAGACCTGCATAAGTGCCACAGTACAAGTAGCTGAATTTATTTGCATCCTTACTGTCCCTAATGAAACTCACTCCCAATCACTGCTACAAGCACCGTCTTTCGCTTTCATGACGTACTCTTTGGAACCAAGTTTCACTTTCACACTCTCCTTCATGTGACGTTCACGTGCCGTGCTGCTGGAGCTGGCAGCTGGGGCAATGGAATGGCGACCCGACACTGGAGTAGACATTCGAGCCATTCGAGCGAAGGATGCCAGAACGGCCGTACAGTTTGGTGCAGTTGTCCCCTGGCTCCAGAGCGTACTGACACCTGCCGGACTTTCACTGAGCTACGTGCGCCGAGCAGTTCGAGAGAGGATAAGCGCAAGTTACAGACGTCTGGTTGTCGCACATTCAGGTTCAAAAATGGTTCAAATGGCTCTGAGCACTATGGGACTTAACATCTGAGGTCATCAGTCCCCTAGAACTTAGAACTACTTAAACGTAACTAACCTAAAGAGATCAGACACATCCATGCCCGAGGCAGAATTCGAACCTGCGACCGTAGCGGTCGCGTGGTTCCAGACTGAAGCGCCTGGAACCGCTCGGCCACAACGGCCTGCCGCACATTCAGGCCCAGTGGTAAATCCAGAGTCGTAATTGTGGTGTCACCGCCAGACACCGCACTTGCTAGGTGGTAGCCTTTAAATCGGCCGCGGTCCGGTAGTATACGTCGGACCCGCTTGTTGCCACTATCAATGATTGCAGACCGAGCGCCGCCACGCGGCAGGTCTAGAGAGACTTCCTAGCACTCGCCCCAGTCGTACAGCCGACTTTGCTAGCGATGGTTCACTGACTTCTACGCTCTCATTTGCCGAGACGATAGTTAGCATACCCTTCAGCTACGTTATTTGCAACGACCTAGAAAAACGCCATTATCTGTTGCTATTGGTATTCTGAATTATGTAATATCAAGAGCGACGTTCATCCTTAATGGATTAAAGTTAAGAATTCCACCAGCTACGTCCGTTTCTCTCACTTCCAATTCCCTTGTCATGTCCCAGACCTCACGCCAGCCTGTGTGAGCTAAAACGCGTGCATATCGGCCTCCTTTAACCATACGGTTGGCTCTCCTGCCAACCACAACATTGGCGACGAGAGTAAAAGTGTTCTTATCTAAATTGCTCTGATTTACTTGTGTAATGGCTTCGCCACAATCTCCAGATGTACTGTCAGAATTTTATCGCTTATAGAATCAGCAGACGCAGGCCTTACTGGATGACCTTGGACAGCTCGTCCAGGGTCAACGTGAGATGCAAAACGATGCGGCAGCAGCCGCTCCGGCTCTGACGCAGTTACAACACGCTGTTCCACCCACTTTTCGACCTTTTGATGCTGCACTGGAAAGCTGGACGGAGTGGTCACGCCAATTTGGATTCCATCTCGCCGCCTACAGAATTCAAGGTAACGAGCGGCAGCCTTTTTTATATCGTCGGTCGGCGTGACCACGTACCGTGTGATAGTCAAATTATTTCCCCGACGCGATGTAGCAACTCTGTCCTACGAATAAATTTTGTCTGCATTAGATGCATATTTCAAACAATCAGTCAACGTAGTTGCCAAACGGTATACCTTCTTTCGTACAAAACATACGGCAGGTCAGACTAATCGGGTGTGAGTTGCAACCTTGCAAGGCCTTACTAGAGATTGTGCTTTTGAGTGTCAATGTGGACTCCCGTATTCAGATACTATGGTTCGTGATGCAATTGCACAGAACGTTTCCGATGTTCGTATAAGGGAACAGATTCTGAAACTAGTCAAGCCCTCCCTTCAACAAGTGATGGACATATTGGATCGGCAGGACACATTTGACTTTGCTCAGGAATCATTTGAAACTTCGCCAGCAGTGTGTCAGGTTAACCGGCCCGCCGGGCGAGCTGCACGGAGCAGTAAACAGCCCTCGCGCCCGGCCGCGCCGCTGCCGCCAGGCTCTCAGCCACGTGTGCAGTGATCAAATCATGCCCGCGAGGCGCTACTAGACATTCGCGTGAGAACTGCCCGTCACGCCAAGCTATTTGCTTTTATTGTAATAAAAAAGGACATGTTCAGAGTGTTTGCCAGAAAAAGCTCAGATCGGAAGCTCAGAACCAATCCAGGCCCTTTGCTTCGCGCCGGAATCAGAATCGAACCAAGGATACTCAGGCTCGCGAAACTTCGCCCATGGAAATTCATGTAGTTCATTCCACTCCGCCCAGTGCCACTCTCTCTAACAGTGCCTGTGTTCGTCCCAAAAATAGAGTGCGTCGACATAGCCGGAACTCCCGTCAAGTCGCAAGTGATTATGTACCAGTGTCAGCTCACGTTGCAAGAGACAGTCTCTCTTGTCGTCAGCAGGACAATAAACTTTTTGTAGACTTGGACATTAACGGCAAAGTGATACCATTCCAGCTCGATACCGGAGCTGCAGTTTCACTGATCAATCAAGACACTTACAAACTGCTGGGCACACCTCCGTTGCGTGCCGCAAATGTTATTTTAAATAGCTATTCCGGCCAAGCAATCCCTGTGTTAGGACAGTGCAGCCTCCTTGCAACATACAAAGGACAAACAAAACTTGTGTCATTATAAGTCCTTCGTTCTTCTTGTGCAGTGAACTTTTTTGGTTTCGATTTATTTCAATTGTTTAACTTGTCTATAGTCAATCAGGTCCTCTTAGTGAACCAGACTGTGCCTTCCGACAGTGTTTCTCGTCTATGTGAAGAATTTGCAGACATTTTTGCATCGAGCCTCGGTTGCGCTAAGAACTATAAAGCATATTTGGAACTGAAAGTAAACGCGCAACCGAAATTTTTCAGAGCTCTCAATGTTCCCCACGCATTGCGTGATGAGGTAGCAAAAACATTACACGATCTGGAATCACAAAGTGTAATTGAACGTGTGCAGGCTTCTCGTTGGGCATCACTCTTAGTAATTTTGCCAAAACCTTCCGGCGAATTGAGACTTTGTGTGGACTTCAAGGCAACAGTGAATCCACAACTAGTGATTGCAACTTTTCCTTTACCCCGCCCAGAAGATCTTTTTAACAAACTGTGCACGGGTAAATATTTTTCGAAGTTGGATCTCGCAGATGCGTACTTGAAAATACCGGTGGACGAAGGATCCCACCGCGTTTTGGTGGTTAACACACATCTTGGTTTGTATTGATTCAAACGACTGCCATTCGCGTGTGCATCCGCCCCTGCATTGTTTCAGCAATATCTACAAACAGTTTGTGCGTCGGTCCCTACTGCTGCTAATTATCTGGACGATATTGTGATCTCCGGAAAGACGGAAGAAGAACATTTGGCCAATCTCAGAACATTATTTCAGGTCTTGCGACAAAATGGTCTTCGCTTGCGAAAGGACAAATGTGTGTTTTTTGCTCGGGACTTACCATACCTGGGACATGTAATCAACGCTCAAGGCATACATCCCAGTCCCACGCACCTTCGTGCCATACAAGACTTGCCTTCGCCGCAGAATTTGAAGCAGCTACAGAGTGTGCTGGGAAAAATCAACTACTGTAATAAATATATTCCGCATGCCTCTTCCATTTCCGCACCGCTTCATCGCTTACGCCGTAAAGGTGTTCCGTTCGTCTGGACGACGGAATGCGAACGCGCCTTTCGCCAGTTGAAAACGGCGTTACTTTCCAATACTTGCCTTACCCCATTCGATCCCCAGAGGCCCCTGTTGTTGATGGTGGATGCATCGCATTTCGGGATCGGTGCTGTGATTGCGCACAAAGATGGATCGCACGATCGCCCTATTGCCTTTGCGTCCAAATTGCTATCGTCTGCGCAAAGAAATTATTCACAGATCGAGAAAGAAGCATTGGCTATCGTATTTGGTGTTACAAAGTTTCATGATTTCTTGTATGGTCGTCACTTTACCATAATCACACACCACAAATCTTTGACATCGCTTTTTCATCCGACCAAGCCTGTACCTCCACGTACAGCGCAGAAATTCATTCACTGATCCATTTTCCTCTCGCAGCACCGGTACGATATCTTGTATCGGTCCACTGCTAAGCACGGAAACGCCGATGCGTTGTCCCGCTTGCCTGTTGCTGAGGATAGAGCATTCGATTCCTCCGAACTTGGTTGCATGTTCATTGATGCGGAAACCGATGACGTGGTCGAATCGTTTCAAACTGATTTTCGTCGTGTAGCTACAGCCACAGCTGCCGACCCTGTCCTTGCTCCAGTTCTGCGTTTTGTTACTACGCAATGGCCCTTGTCAAAGTCACGGATCGGGGACCCGTTGGTTCGCTGAGTTTTTGCTCACAAGGAGAGACTTTTTGTACGACGTGGTGTTTTGCTGTTGCGTTCTGATAATGATCAGTTCAGGGTCGTGATACCACGTTCGTTACAGTCCTCTGTCTTACAGCTTCTCCACCAAGGACATTGGGGTATAGTGAGAACGAAGCAACTTGCTCGTCAGCACTGTACTTGGTTCGGAATCGATGCCGCGATTAGGAATATGTGCTCTTCTTGCATGGTGTGTGCCGAACAACAATCAGCACCACCGCGGAAATTCTTTGCATGGCCAAAAGCCACCTCTCCTTGGCAACGCTTACACATCGATTTTGCTGGTCCATTCTGGAATGCTCGATGGTTGGTTGTGGTAGACTCATTCAGTAATTTTCCTTTTGTTGTCCGGATATCTTCCACGACGTCATCTGCAACCATCCAAGCGTTATCCGCTATCTTTTGCATTGAAGGTCTTCCACAGACTATTGTTTCTGACAATGGCCCACAATTCATGTCCGCAGAATTTCAGTAATTTTGCAAGGCCAATGGTATTCAACATCTGACGTCTGCGCCGTTTTCGCCACAGTCAAACGGTGCCGCTGAACGATTGGTTAGGACTTTCAAGTCCCAGATGTTGACGCGTTATTGCTCTTTTTGTCCCCGTATCGCTCTCAGCCCCGAAATGGTCGCTCGCCGGCTGAGTTGCTCCACGGTCGTCATCATCGAACTTTGATGTCTTTGCTACATCCGCCGCATCAGGTTCCTATGCAACGGAAGACACCAGGCGACGTTGTCTCCTGTCGCCACAATCGAGGTTCACGGCGTTGGCTCGAAGGGCGCATTCTTCGCTGCCTCGGACGCGCTATGTATCTGGTTTTGGGGGCCTCTGGCGAGGTGCGTCGGCATCTCAATCAGCTGCGCCTCTGTCGTCGCACGGTATCTGCTGCTCACCGTCTGCTTTCAGCGACGGTGCCGTCCGGTCAGCGCCCCGGGGACCCATCTACTGGCTCGCCTCAGCCCCAGGTGCTACCGACGCTGCCTTCCATTTCGCCCCATGGCGACGCGCCACAACCGCCGCCGCCGCCGCCGCCGCCGCCAGTTCTCCCGCCGGCGACGCCCGCTGTAGACGCACCGCTTCAGCCGTCGGGCGCCTCCCTGGGTCACGCGCCGCCGATCGCTTCCCGAGACCAGTTGTCCTCCTACGTGGAACTTGTGCCCGCTCCGGACCATATGCCATCTTCGCCCGTCGGGTGCTCCGGCCCGATGGAGGTCGACCCTTCGGCCCCTCCTGTCTCTCTACGGGCGCATACACCGCATGTTGGCGTGCACCCTGGAGCAGGCGTTTCCTAGCTCCCCGCAGTCCGAATGGCAGGGTGCGGATGGCACAGCCTCGCCTGTTGTTAGGCTCCCCACCTCGTCGCATACGTCAACATGCGGTCCTCCCCACTGCGGGCGGAAGCTTTATGCCACAACCGTACGCCGATTTGCCGGGGAGGAATGTGGTGTCAACGCCAGACCTCACACGTGCTAGGTGGTAGCCTTTAAATGGCCGCGGTCCCGTAGTATACGTCGGACCCGCTTGTCGTCACTATCAATGATTGTAGACCGAGCGCTGCCACACGGCAGGTCTAGAGAGACTTACTAGCACTCGCCCCAGTTGTACAGCCGACTTTGCTAGCGATGGTTCACTGACTTCTACGCTCTAATTTGCCGAGACGATAGCATAGCCTTCAGCTACGTTATTTGCTACGACCTAGCAAGGCGCCATTATCTGTTGCTATTGGTACTGTGAATTATGTAATATCAAGAGCGACGTTCATCCTTAATGGATTAAAGTTAAGTATTCCACCAGCTACGTCCTTTTTTCTCAATTCTAATTCCCTTGTCATGTTCCAGACCTCACGCCAGCCTGCGTGAGCTAAAACGCGTGCATATCGGCCTCCTTTAACCATACGGTTGGCTCTCCTGCCAACCACAACAGTAATATCATTGACATAGTAGAAACGCAGAAGCCACTGTGGCTATGGTGACCTGATTGCTACATGCTCAAGCTGTTACTCTTTTGTGGCTTACGTGATGGGAAACGATGCCTTGGAAAACCAATGACGAGACAAGCTCGTGAAATACTGACCCTTTTAGACGCACAGTGTCAGGCACCGCCAGCGGTCAGCTAAGAGAGGAAGTCGACGCCAACTATCGGCCTTAAACTGGATTACGTAGGTTCTGTTGCCAGGAGCTGTCTACACTAAGCTGTGTCCTGTTCGCTGCACTTAAGTCTGGAGACCGTTGGAAGTCGAACTATTGCCTTAAAGGCGGAAGTCCACTTACTGGCTGACTTCCACCAGCTGGTGGTCTAGAACCTAGGGGGTCAACGATTCGTGCCTGAGCCGCTCTAGCAGCTTTGAGCCGTCAAACTCTACCGCTGGTGGTTCGCCCTGTGCGGGCACACTTAACCGGTGCAAGCCGCTCCAGCTGCTGCCTAGGCAGGGGTCCTTGCTTCATTTCCGCGTGCTCGAATGCCTCCCAAACCGAATCGCGCATCTGCGCTGTTAATGTCCACCGACCGGCTGCCTGGTAACTGATGCTGCGATATATCGGCGAAAAACTGACCACGTGACCTCAGCTCAGATGGCACCTGCTGGGTGGGGCGACCGCCGCACACTGGCCGTCGCTGGAGACCGCCCGCTGATCCAACCACGCTCCACCGACCGAGGCCAGCAGCATGCGGCGTTTTGTGGGAAGCGGGTGAGGGGGAGGAGAGGGGAGGGGGGAGGCACTGCCGCTGTTTGGCAATACCACGAATGTTGCATCTCTCGTTTGCAACGAACGTATCTATGTATACTGAAGGCAAAATATCGCAACATGAAGAGAGAGTTGTGAGACATAAACGAAAACTGGTAGGCGTGTTTCTACATCTGAAAGCTGATGTCTGTTCAGATTTCGCACCAGTCGTATAAGTGCGGCGCCAGTAGTGCCACTATGAGGATTTTTAAGTAATAGAACGCAGTGCGTTGTCCTCGATGGTGAGTGTTCATGGGAGGTGAGGGTATCATCTGGAGTGCCCGAGGGTAGGCCCGCTGTTGTTTTCTATCTACATAAATGATCGCTTGGATAGGGTGGATAGCAATGTGCGACTGTTTGCTGATGATGCTGTGGTGTACGGGAAGGTGTCGTCGTTGAGTAACTGTAGGAGGATACAAGATGACTTGGACAAGATTTGTGATTGGTGTAAGGAATGGCAACTAACTCTAAATATATATGTATGTAAATTAATGCAGATGAATAGGAAAAAGAATCCCGTAATGTTTGAAAACTACATTTGTAGTGTAGCGCTTGACACAGTCACGTCTATTAAATATTTGGGCGTAACATTGCAGAGCGATATAAAATGGGTCAAGCATGTAATGGCAGTTATGGGGAAGGCGGATAGTCGTCTTCGGTTCACTGGCAGAATCTTCGGAAGATGCGGTTCATCTGTAAAGGAGACCGCTCATAAAACACTAATACGAGCTATTCTTGAGTACTGCTCGAGCGTTTGGTATCCCTATCAGGTCTGATTGAGGGAGGACATAGAAGCAATTCAGAGGCGGGCTGCTATATTTCTTACTAGTAGGTTTGATCATCACGCGAGTGTTACGGAAATGCTTCAGGAACTCGGGTGGGAGTCTCTGGAGGAAATGAGGCGTTCTTTTCGTGAATCGCTACTGAGGAAATTTAGAGAACCAGCATTTGAGGCTGACTGCAGTACAATTTTACTGCCATCAACTTATATTGTGCGGAAAGACCACAAAGATAAGATAAGAGATATTAGGGCTGGTACAGAGGCATAGAGGCAGTCATTTTCCCCTCGTTATGTTTGGGAGTGGAACAGGGAGAGAAGATGATAGTTGTGGTACGAGGTAACCTCCGCCACGCACCGTATGGTGGATTGCGGGGTATGTATCTAGATGTAGAAAATCAGGTTTCCTTTAAATACACGCTGTGACGGTCGAGAGTGTTAGTAACTTTTGAGATTGAAGGTGGTGAGTTCATGTTGTCAAGAATGCCTTTAAGGTCATAAAGATTCCATTATCGACATCTTACTTTTAACGAGGTCTATGGGGCTATGAGAAGTAGGATGTTACTTCTGCGATAATGCAGAAAAACTTGACTGGAATGTAGCCACTGCAGCAGTGGTCACGAGAACGTACGGTCGCAAGAAGACCGAGCTCCGAACGGCCACGTGGTACTATCGAGAGGGAAGACCATGGTCTTCGACGTGGGGTCCAAACGTTTCTTACTGCATCTGCAGCACCAATTTCAGCAGCAGTTGGCAGTCACACAACGAACTTTTACAAATCGGTTGCTTCATTCCACTGACCTCAAACCACAACCATTAGCCACTTTAGTGGTGTCAAGTGGCTCTGAGCGCTATGGGACTTAACATCTATGGTCACCAGTCCCCTAGAACTTAGAACTTCTTAAACATAACTAACCTAAGGACATCACACAACACCCAGTCATCACGGGGCAGAGAAAACCTCTGACCCCGCCAGGAAGAGATCCCGGGAACCCGGGCGCGGGAAGCGAGAACGCTACCGCACGACCACGAGCTGCGGACTGGTGTCAAGTGAGAGCTCATTTGGGGAGAGGGCGGCGGTCTGTTCTGATTTCTGATGAAAGCTGGTTCTTCTTCGTTGCCAGTGACTGTCGTGTGTTGGTTAGGAGGAGAGCGGCTGAGGGCCGGCAACCGAGCTGTCTGCTAGCTAGACACACTGGACCGACACCTGGAGCTGTCGTCTGGGGTACGTTTTCTTATGACAGCAGGAGCACTATCCCATGTACTTTGCAAATTTTGTATGTCGGTCCGGTAATTAGACGTGCTGTCATTCACGAACAGCATTCTAGGTGTGTTTTCTAATAGGAAAATGCTCGCCCACACACCGCTGTTGTAACCCAATACGCTCTACAGAGTGTCGATATGTTGCCTTGATGCACTCGATCAACTGTCTATCACATATGGGACATCATTGGATGACAACTCTAGCGTCAACCACAGACAACATTAATTGCCCCTCTATAGAACTCCATTCCAAAACCTGACATTCGGCACCTGGACTATACAATGCATGCACATTTGTGTGCTTGCACTCAACATTCTGCTGGCTACACCGGTTATTAATGTACTAGCATATCACGTATGCAATGGCTTATCTCGCGCTTACATTAACCTAGGGTCTTGCAAATGTAAGGTGTCAGGCAAGTCCAACACCTTTCATGAAAACCCTGACATGATAAGCAAATCCACTAGTATGTCACATAGCTCCGAATAAATCGTGACATTAAATTAACCAAAGTAATACGAGTAACGAGTGAGCAAATGGAATACCACAGACTAACACCAGAATGCCTAAATGCATGTCGTACCTTCCTACCGTGAGGCAGACGCAGTTCCGAGGGGAGAAACGAGGACAGAAGCCGAGGGCAGACCCGTGTTAAGCTAGAAGGCCCTACGATAAGGGAGAGGCTGCACACCCACGCAGCCAGCCTACCTGTACGACTTCACCACCCGCACGTTTTAGCGTGAGGCTTTTTCGCGTCTCAGGTACGTCAAGGACCACCCCCCAGCCCATGTTAAAAGCTAGAGCCCTCCAGAAAAACAGTATAGATCTTACGATAACACAAAAGGGCCACTACCACCCGCAAGTTTTAGCGTGAGACTTTTTAGCGTCTCTGTTACGTTACAAACTTTAAAAACATTGCCCCACCACGAAAAGTATAACGTTTCTCATTGGATAGACAGAATTTTCGTAGGCGGAGCTTAAGGTTAACATTGAGATCCTGATTGGTCAGATGAAAACACAGCCAGATAGTTTTTTTAAACCAACTTCGGTAAATTGTAGTAGGGAGAAGTTAGGAGAGAGTTGGTTCCGAGACGGCGAGATGGATGGCTGCTGCGCCAGCCGCTGCCTCCCTGACGGTGCTTAAACACCGACAACGTAATGAACGCACGTGATGCCGCATTTTTGAGCGCATAAGGCTTCACTCAGAACTGCAGAAGTCTCATCTGTTACACCCCCTTTTTGCGTAATACTAGTGTCGATCGTTAATTAAAACTCATGGTGTTCACATTAGCCACTTGAAGTAAAGATCTGAAACGCGATGATTTTTCTATTTTATAGTTATTGAGAAGCCACATCAGCCACTGTAATTTGCGACAAGTTAAATAAGTAATTAAAGATAACTGAGGGTCACTGTAGACCATTTTGATAGTTGTAGACCATTTTGATAGTTTTCTCTTTTGTGAAACTTAAATTAAACCTAGATTATAGATGTGATATGGCATAGGTAATCCTTCGATCGATTGTAGAACTTGGAAACCCATTCAGGGAATATTCGTTCACATTTTTGTTGAACGCAGTTGGTTTTTACCATCTTGTATTAAAACATCTCCTCTTATCAACAGTGCAACTTATAAACAATTTTTTGTGAGTAGAATAAAATTTCCAATGGTAAACTTAACTGCTTTTTCGACGTTATTTTACCAGCTAACTAAAAATAGGAAAGCCTTGAACCCCTTCCACTAAATTTAGTTAGTATTAAGATTCTTTTACAGGGAGTGCAGTGGAGCTGACGCTGAGATCATTTAGTTATTGGTTATATCATCGCTAGTCTCACTGAACTCTTCTGAATTCTACATGTCATGTGTGGTCTTGCGTCTCCTTACCAGCAACAGGTCCCAGGTTCAAACTAGTTAATTCCCTTAAAAAAAAAAAAAAAAAAAAAAAAAAAAACCCTCAGAGCGTCGTTGCGCGAAAGTGGTAGAGAGACACGATATAGAACAAACAGACACCACCATGAATGTTTAGACAATATTAGTCACTTAAATGCGTTATCGAGACAAATCGATTCGAAAAATTTCTTTAGTCTGTATTAATTATTTTTTGATGTTACGATCTTTTTCCTCAGTGTAATTTCTGTATCGACGACTGGACTTTGGACATCCTCCTGGTTCCAGCCCACTGCCTCGCTGCAACCACGCCGGGGATGAAGAAACACCATCCTGGCATCTAGAAAAACGGCACTTCCACCTGCTGCAGAGTCCAAGTCGCCGAGATCTCTGCACTGCATATTTACTGCAGCTGACATCCGCTTTTACTGTACCCTTCATCTACCAATAGAATTTCAGCATTCCCCTCCCCCCACCACCCACGCCCCTTGCACTCCATTTCATATTTCTTGATACCTGACGATTTTTCATATCAAACGATCTCGTCTATTAGGCAATGTGTACTACAATGATGTTTTCTTTCCAGTTTTATTTAGTGATTCATGATTAATTATTCTATATATCCATCTTCTTCGTCATAATTTTGCAGGACAAGGATTCAAAAACTTCTATTCTCTTCTTGCTTGCACCCCTTGTCGACACCATTTCACTTTCATATAGGTCAATTCAAATACGTACAGAAAAGACTTCCTAGCATTTAAATTTATACTACAGTTCTCCTTTATAGAAGCATTTTTCTTGCTATTGCAAGTATGCATTTTATATCCTGTCTGCTTCGACCATCGTAAGTTATCTTGTTATCCAAACACCATTCTGCTACAACTTTTAGAGTCTGATTCCCTAGTATTATTCGTTCAGCATCACCTGACACAATTTTTCTACACTACCATACCTTTGTTTTCCTTTTGTTTATGTTAAAATTATCACCTATTTTCAATGCACTACCCAAACTATTTATCTGATCTTCCAAGCCTAACGCCGTCTTTGATCTCTGACAGAATTACAATATCACTGGCAGATCTGAAAGTCTTTATTCGTTTTCTCTGTATTTAAGCACGCTTCCCAATTTTTGCTCGATTCCTTTATTGGTTTCTAAGTGTATAGAATGAACAACCTGGTGGGTAGCCTACGGGCCTGTCTCACTCCCTTCTCACCTGCTGCTCCGCTTTCATGTCCTTCGACAGAATTTCAATAAGTGGTTTCCAGTCAACTTTGTCAAATGCTTTCTCTGAGTCTGCAGACGCTTTAAATGTAGATTTGTCTTACATCAACCTGTCTTCTAAGATAGGTTGTAATGCGAGTACTGCCTCCCGTGTTCCTACATAAACTATGTTGTTGCTGTTGTGGTCTTCAGACCTGAGACTGGTTTGATGCAGCTCTCCATGCTACTCTATCTAATGCAAGCTTCTTCATCTCCCAGTACCTCCTGCAACCTACATCGTTCTGAATCTGCTTAGTGTAGTCATCTCTTGGTCTCCCTCTACGATTTTTACCCTCCACGCTGCCCTCCAATACTAAATTGGTGATCCCTTGATGCCTCAGAACATGTCCTACCAACCGATCCCTTGTTCTGGTCAAGTTGTGCCACAAACTCCTCTTCTCCCCAATCCTATTCAATACTTCCTCATTAGTTATGTGATCTACCCATCTAATCTTCAGCAGTCTTCTGTAGCACCACATTTCGAAAGCTTCTATTCTTTTCTTGTCCAAACTATTTATCGTCCATGTTTCACTTCCATACATGGCTACACTCCATACAAATACTTTCAGAAATGACTTCCTGACACTTAAATCTATACTCGATGTTAACAAACTTCTCTTCTTCAGAAACGCTTTCCTTGCCATTGCCAGTCTACATTTTACATCCTCTCTACTTCGACCATAATCAGTTATTTTGCTACCCAAATAGCAAAACTCCTTTACTACTTTAAGTGTCTAATTTCCTAATATAATTCCCTCAGCATCACCCGACTTAATTCGACTACATTCCATTATCCTCGTTTTGCTTTTGTTGATGTTCATCTTATATCCTCCTTTCAAGCCACTATCCATTCCGTTCAACTGCTCTTCCAAGTCCTTTGCTGTCTCTGACAGAATTACGATGTCATTGACGAACCTCAACATTTTTATTTCTTCTCTATGGATTTTAATACCTACTCCGAATTTTTCTTTTGTTTCCTTCACTGCTTGCTCAATATACAGATTGAATATCATCGGGGAGAGACTACAACCCTGTCTTACTCCCTTCCCAACCACTGCTTCCCTTTCATGTCCCTCGACTCTTATAACTGCCATCTGGTTTCTGTACAAATTGTAAATAGCCTTTCGCTCCCTGTATTTTACCCCTGCTACCTTCAGAATTTGAAAGAGAGTATTCCAATCAACATTGTCAAAAGCTTTCTCTAAGTCTACAAATGCTAGAAACGTACATTTTCCCTTCCTTAATCTAGCTTCTAAGGTAAGTCGTAGGGACAGTGTTGCCTCACGTGTTCCAACATTTCTACGGAATCCAAACTGATCTTCCTCGAGGTCGGCTTCTACGAGTATTTCCATTCGTCTGTAGAAAATTCGCGTTAGTATTTTGCAGCTGTGACTTATTAAACTGATAGTGCGGTAATTTTCACATCTGTCAACACCTGCTTTCTTTGGGATTGGAATTATTATATTCTTCTTGAAGTCTGACGGTATTTCGCCTGTTTCATACATCTTGCTCATCAGATGGTAGAGTTTTGTCAGGACTGGCTGTCCCAAGGCCGTCAGTAGTTCCAATGGAATGTTGTCTACTCCGGGGGCCTCGTTTCGACTCAGGTCTTTCAGTGCTCTGTCAAACTCTTCACGCAGCATCGTATCTCCCATTTCATCTTCATCTACATCCTCTTCCATTTCCATAATATTGTCCTCAAGTACATCGCCCTTGTATAGACCCTCTACATACTCCTTCTTTGCTTAGAACTGGGTTTCCATCTGAGCTCTTGACGTTCATACAAGTGGTTCTCTTATCTCCAAAGGTCTCTTTAATTTTCCTGTAGGCAGTATCTACTTTACCCCTAGTGAGATAAGCCTCTACATCCTTACATTTGACGTCTAGCTATCTCTGCTTAGCCATTTTGCACTTCCTGTCAATCTCATTTTTGAGACGTCTGTATTCCTTTTTGCCTGCTTCATTGACTGCATTTTTATATTTTCTCCTTTCATCAATTAAATTCAATAGTTCTTCTGTTACCCAAGGATTTCTACTAGCCCTCGTCTTTGTACCTACTTTATCCTCTGCTGCCTTCACTGCTTCATCCCTCAAAGCTACCAATTCTTCTTCCACCGTATTTCTTTCCCCCATTCCTGTCAATTGCTCCCTTATGCTCTCCCTGAAACTCTGTAAAACCCCTGGTTCTCTTTGTTTATCCAGCTCCCATCTCTATAAATTCCCACCTCTTTGCAGTTTCTTTAGTTTTAATCTAC
Source organism: Schistocerca gregaria (assembly GCF_023897955.1). Taxonomy (NCBI): domain Eukaryota; kingdom Metazoa; phylum Arthropoda; class Insecta; order Orthoptera; family Acrididae; genus Schistocerca; species Schistocerca gregaria. Next base: position 113,089,227 of record NC_064924.1, on the reverse strand, counting down.
AGGTCATAACCTATAGATTGTGGTCAGAGTCCACATCTGCCCCTGGAAATGTCTTACAATTTAAAACCTGGTTCCTAAATATCTGTCTTGCCATTATATAATCTATCTGAAACCTGTCAGTATCTCCAGGCTATACAAAATAAGAACTTACAAAATTCAGTATTAATATGATGGTCTGCTGTAAATCCCATGACGAGGGAGTACCTTTCATTTTCCCATAGCACATGGAACTGAATGAAACATTCTGCTACGCTCTTGCAGAAAAAACGCAAACATCTACTCTTGACGGTAAGGGCTGATATTGAAAGCACAGAGTATATGATAAATATTCCAGGGCGAACAACTCTTGGCAGAAACAAAATTTACGTAAATGTCAGGAGCACACTGGGCCCTTTTAAATGTCGGCATTTTTCCATTCTTCTCCCATTACAAAACTGATTACAAGACCTTCAAAACATCTGCCTAAACAATTTGCTGGCAGCTACGAAATTGATTAAGAAGTTTGCAAAGTATTTACTAAATCAATTTACCAAAGTACGAGCGTCAGGGGCGAAATTCTGGACGCAGACAAACAAAACAATTTTCCTAGCACAGAGTTCGATGTTTCATTTGAATACAAATTGTCTCCATCAGTTAGGGGGGACTTCGAAGAGAATTGACGTCCGCGGCTGAGAGAAGAAGTTATTTCAAATATAGGGAATATCGTAGTTGCGGTTTACAGATAGTAATTAGATTTGTAAGCACACAGTGTGGGAGCTACTCAGATCTGACAAATAACTCATATGATAAATTTACTTTTATCCAGCAACCGCTATGAATGCGTTTGGTGTCCCCATAGATCAGTAAACTAACATGGAAGTGCAGGAGCAGATGTCACGTTACGTTCAGTGTTTGAAATCCGTCTTCACAATTACTAAAACTGGGTAGTTATCTTACCACACGCAATTCGTTTTATTCATTCATACAACGTCAGTGATTGCATTTTCGTACGACTTCTGTTTTCAGCTGGAAGTATCCTTTGCATTCCTATTTTTGAAGTGCACCTCTGTTAAGCGCGGGTATTTTTCACCGCTTTTCCCTTTGACTTGCAATATTACATATTTTCTGAAGCAAAACACAACTAAATATTCCACTAGTGATTTTTATTTACTTTCCTCTGACGTATAATGTATTAATACAAGTTTAGTTCAATGTATTTAGTTGTATCTCACATACAATTTGTACGTCTCAAACTTAACAATTTCATTTTACTACAATATAATTTAAAGATATTGCCCTCCGCAGTCTGTTGCAAGACAACGAAATATTTTTTACACTTCGAGCATTTAATTGTCTTCGTCTCTCCGGAGATAAGACAAACTCTGAGAGATAAATTCTCGTACATCATCTCAATGAATTACATACTTTTTCTGCCGAACTCCGTCACACGTAATTAGTCGCCATTAGAGGAAGAATAACCATCTAAATAATACTTCTGAAAAAGATTTCAAAGTCAAACTTGTTTAATAATGTATATTAATGCATGACTGGGACGCCGAAAACTTACGTGATCAGAAACAAGTAGAGGTAAAGGAAAGTTCATCGTCATTACTTCTCTGTGTGATTCAATCAGTCCAGGATTTTATGTTCCCAGCAATGCCTGCTACCTTGCAATGGAAGCAAATGATAATTTTTCTCCCAGCCCAATTTTTCTCCGTGCAAATACGGTACGCGGTAGAGACTAATTAAAAATTCACGAGAGATCGCAATTTTTTTCTTTAATTAAATTAATTTTGTTTAATTAATTGGTTTATTCTTCTCTCTCTCCACCCTTTTTGTGTGAGAATTTGGATGATATTAGTATAGAAAAAAGCAAAAAAGTGTGTTATCTTTCAGTGAAGATGTTTATATTGTACTTTAATTTACTGAACGTCCTGGCCGATTTCTGTTCACACTGAGTTTTGACAAAGAAGCAGTAACAAATAGTGAGTGATAGTGAATGGTTCTAGGCTCTGTAGTTCACAGGCAATGGCAATGGAAAGTGACTGTGGGTGTTTACGTCACTGCTGACGACAGAAATTCAATTTTCAACTCAACTTGCAAACAACAAACAGACAAGGCGATACGTCAAAGTGGCTCCTATTTCTTGTGAGAGTGAGCAACGTCCAGTGGCGAAAAGCTTCCTGCCAGTATGAATTTGTAAAATTCCGCACAACTGCTTTGCAAAATAGCCCGAAAGTCTCCAAATTAGTTCATGAAAATAAAAAAAAATTTAATAGGTCATCTGCCGCAGCTAAATGCAGTTTTTTTCACTACATTACGCTGAGGCGACAAAAGTCATGGGATACCTCCTGATATTGTGTCAGACCTCCTTGTGCCCGGTCTAGTGCAGTACTTCGTCGTGGCATGGACTCAACAAGTCGTTGGGAGTCCCCTGCAGAAATACTGAGCCGTACTGCCTCTGTAGTCGTCCATAACTGCGAAAGTGTCGGCGGTGCAGGATTTTGTGCACGAACTGACGTCTCGATTACGTCCCACGAAAATGTTCGATGGGATTCATGTCAGGCGATCTGGATGGCCAAATCATTCACTCGGATTGTCCAGAATTTTATTCAAACCAATCACGAAGAGTTGTGGCCTGGTGACTTTACGCATCATTGTTTGGGAACATGAAGTCCTTGAATGGGTGCAAATCGTCTCCAAGTAGCCAAACATAACCATTTACAGTCTATGATGGAGTCAGCTGAACCAGAAGACTCAGTCCATTCCAGGTAAACACCGCTCGTAACATTGTGGAGCCGCCATAAGACTGCATAGTGCGTTGTTAACAACTGTCTCCATGGGTTCGTGGGGTTACGCCACACTAGTGCCTTCCCATCAGCTCTTATCAACTGAAATCGGGACTCACCTGAGGAGGCCACGCTTTTCCAGGCGTGTAGGCTTGAACCGATATGGTGACGAGCCAAGGAAAGGCGCTGCAGGCGATGTCATTTATTTCACTCAGTGTTGCTTGTCTGTCATCACTGATAGCTCTACGCAAACGCTGATGCCCTCCGTCTTTAAGTGAATGCTGTCTGCCACTGTGTTGTCCTTAGTGAGAGGTAATGCCTGAAATTTGGTATTCTCAATACACTCTTGGTTCTGCGGTCTCAAGACACTGGATTCCCTAACGGTTTCCGGAATGGAATGTCCCAACCGTTTAGCCCCAACTGCCATTCCGCGTTCAAAGTCTGTTAACTTCTTTCGTGAGGCCGTAATCACGTAAGAAACCTTTCCACATGAATCATCTGGAGTACAAATGACAGCTCCGCCAATACATTGCCCTTTCATACCCTGTGTACGTAGTACTACTGCCATATGTATGTGTGCTTACACTATGCGATGACTTGTGTCCCCTCAGTGTAAGGCTGTGTTGGAAGAACAAGTTTGTACACTCGAGGACACATGCATAGATTGAAAAGGACAACTGGAAAAGTTACTTAAAACAGTATGAACTGTTAGACCACGACACGTTGACGGACTGGATGAAACTGAAGCGTTCAACGTCCCGTTGACAACTTAATCATTGGAGATGGAGCGCATTCTCGGACAAGGCATGTATGAGGAAAAAAATCGGCTGTGCCGTTCTAAAGGAAACATCCACCTATTTGTGTTAAGCCACCAAAATGTCATCTGTACCGTACTGATACGGAACGTGTTCAGGCGATGGAAAATATCCTTCTTGGGTCGCTGTCGTCCCTTGCTCTCATGGTTGACTATGCACTGGCAGTGAGCTCATCCTCTACGTTCGAGAGGGAGAGAGGGTGGAGCTCTGCGGCGATGGCAATACAGCGAGCGCCAATACTGCCAGCTAAATAAAAGATTCAAACTACTGAAGGCACTAACTACTGATAAGCATAGTTAGCAAATGAAAGATTTTGATAGAGAAAAAACAATGTATTTACCTTAGTAGTGTTCAAAAGTCTTAGTATATATAGCAGTTCATGATATGTACTGTCTCTGATGGACACACGTCCACATCGTTTGCTCTCAAAATTCCGCCATCACTCTTCCCACATCCACCACTGCTGGCGGCTCACCTCCAACTGCGCAACGCTACGCGCTGCTAACATCTAGCTGCCCAACACTACAATAGCCAACAACAATGCAAACCAGCCCCAGACTGCACACAGCACAGTCAGTGATTTTCATACAGAGCGGTACGTGGCGTTACCAATATAAAAACCTAAACAGCCTACTTACAACGTTATTACCGCTGGCTTCGTTCTGGAGCAGGGGTATGTGTTTCGAACACAGTGCTACCCCCACCCCCATCCCTGCCCCCTCCCTCACACTCCCAGCATTGCCGCTGTTCGGCATCTACATTACTACTCAAGCTTTTCACACTTAAGTTGTTGCCAGACGGTTCATGGAACTACTACTATCAGGCTATTTCGCGACCTGAAACTCCCTTGCAAATTAAAGCTGTCTGCCAGACCGGGACACGAATCTCGGAACTTTGCCTTTCGCGGTCAAGTCCTCTGTCGTCGACCTAACCAAGGACAGCTCACGGCTCAACCTCACAGCTCTGCTTCTGCCAGTACCTCGTCTTTTACCTTCCAAATTTCACAGAATCTCTTTTGCATACCTTATGGCACTAGCCCACCTGGAGGAGACAACGTAACGTAACGTTTCCAGCAATTACCCGCGATATACAAAGGCCTCCGGCTGGAGCTCAGCTCCAGCATACAGTTTTAATCTGCCAGGAGTTTTCAGTCACCGCACGCTGTGCCATAGAGTAAAAATTCATTCCGGAAACGTCCCCCCGCTGTGGCTAAGCCAAGTCTCCGCAGTATCTTTCCTTCCTGGAGGGATAGTCCCATAAGCTATGCTAGAGAAAGTCTGTGAAGTTTGGAAGGTGGGAGATCAGGTACTAGCGAAGGTGAAGCTGACAGGGCTTGCATACCTCACACACTGCCAATTATAAATTACAAAATACGTAATTTTCTTGGCAAACTGATAGTGTAAATCATTCTCTAGTACGACTCGACGATGAACTAGATCGGTTTCAGTAGCGACTGTGAAATTAATTTCTTACTTTCAAAACCAACAATACTTTTATTGCAAAAGAAATACTATCAACAAGGAGCGCTTAGTGTACAATTTGCCTATATTAGAAACAGGTTTCATAACAGTCCATCAAAGAACTCTTTGAAATGATAATTAAATCAAGACCCTAACCTGTCAACAGGTGTAGGAGTGCATCAACGAGGATAGTTGAAACTGTGTGTCCCGACCTTTGTTTGATATAGTTCGCTACGTTTGATGTGAGTAGACATCAAATAACGTCTATTCAAAATCATTTATTTAATCTTCATACAGGCATTAATCACAGAGGCTCATATTAATCTCATTCATAGATTTTTTCGACTGTGAGTACACAACCGTTATCCACATTTCCAGAAACAAAACCAGTCCTTGTGTATTGGGATAGACCTCATAGTTCACCTGTTACTCATTAGTCACCCTAACCCTCCTCCCCCTTCCTCCCCCGTCCAATCGCCCCAGCTGTCCGTATTATAGCAGGTCGCACGGCATATTCGTGACACACGAAAACTACGAGCGGACACGCTAAACTGTCACGTAACCTCTCTAGACTGGACAGGATCGACAGTTTGTTCTCGACTGATGCACAAACGCTCACAACAAAGATCACCTTCGAGCATTGAAATATCTCATGTAAAAGACAGATTTGGAATCAAAAAAGATTCGTGGCTTTAATCTCTATAAAATAAAATAAAGAAAAATAAACGAAAAATATTTACACCGTCCCCACAGCTGTATCGTTTCAGTCTGCAGTTTAATGACAACACGGAACCAAAGTGGATCTAGACATTTTTCATCTCTACAAACAATTGCCACAGGTGGACGTAGCGGTATGTGACAGGAATGATCGTGGTACGGATTCAGTTTTAATTTTTTTACTCTTTTTATTTTCATTTTATTTACATTATTTTCGGGCCTCCTTCATCCCCTTGAGTCATGCCTTTCGCTCGCAGTGATGGTCTTCTTGGGCTGTCTGGTCGACCTGGAAACAAACTATCGTCTCTGTAAAATTTTCTCTTGTAACTAAAATTGAGATCCTCTTCTTTTATTACAAGGCTGATTTACGGTAATTAGAAAACGCGCACTGCATTCGGATGCTATGGTGGCGCCAAGTTCAACTGCGTGGTGACGTGAGGGCAGGCGTAATTGTCGACATCCTTCTGGTCGGTCACGTCTGACCACCACAGGCGAAGCTCGCCGTATGTTGCACAAAGCAAGTGGGAACCACTTCACATCCGCGCATACCATCCGAGAACAAGTAATGGTCATTCTGTATCGTCCGGCACCATTGGTCGTAGACTAAGAGCAGCCAGAGTAGGGAATTACCGTCCCATGCGTGGCCTGCCATTGACTCCAGACCACGAACTGCGAGGCCTGGAGTGCTGCCCTGTTCTGGAAGCTTGGAATGGTGGCGAATCGCGTCGCATTGTGTTCAGTGATGAACCGCGTTTCTACACTGCTCCAGTTGACCGTCGCTAGTGTATATGGCACCGACAGAACATATGTGAGACCAGCTAGGATGTCAACACCACCCTGGTGCCAGTATCCGGGATATCAAGGATCAAAAATGTTGTGGTAAGGTCTCATGGGACCCAAATGCTGAGGTCATCGGTCCCTAAGCCTACACACTACTTAATCTAACTTAAACTAATTTAGGCTATAGACAATACACACACTCATGCCCGAGGGAGGACTCGTACCTCCGACGAGTGGAGCCGCACTGACCGTGACAAGGCGCCCAGACCGCGCGGCTACTCCTCGAGGCTATCAAGGAGTGGCTAGCGAGCCTCATGAGAGGGTACCTCAGCTGAATGACACCATACGCAACCGCATGAATGATTGCATCTGGTCCAGAGGTAGGGCTAACTCATACTGATAACTGGCCTCATACTGCCAAGTTGCTTTAAATTTGACTCGATATTGAATCACTGAAATAAAATCACATACTTTCTCAACCAGCGAAATTTCATTTTGTTTTTCTCCTCTCCTCTGGCTACTTTGCTTCTATTGACAGCCGGTGAAGTTCTTAAGGGATTAACATTGGTGCATGAAAAGTGATAAAGAAGAATACACGTAGGGTGGCGGTATCTTCTTCCGCCCTTAAAAACCGGTTTGTTTGTCTGAGATAGTTCTCCGTATTGCGCGCACACGAGTATTTTAGTCACAGTTCTCCCTCGCTACATGGTGAGGCCATATTGATAACTATACAATACTCAGAAAATTCTGTCTGTTAGTGTAGTGCTTTTTCCATGTAGCCAGATAACATTACGCAGCCATTGGTAATGATGCCGGGTTCTCAGTGGTAAAACGCAGTGATACAGCTCCTCATGTATATGCGTTAGGGGATCCACTTCGACTCCTCATTCTCTCTGCCCAAATACGGTCCAACACACATGACCATGCTCCACAGCGTAGTATGCGCTCTGTAGGCGCGTTTCCGCACACCTGCACCACTGTCCATCGCTGCTAAATTCGTGAAAATCTTTTCATTCTTTTCGTCGGACCTACTTTGCGCCTGTAATTAATGAATCTCACCTTCCACGCCGCTGAAAAGAACCTCTTTGTCATCTCCTTGCATTCACACAATTCCTGGCTCGACTGCTGGACAGCACGCACTCGACTCTTGCTGTGTCTTGAAGCACCTCTGAATAATAGGCTTTGCGTAGTGGAGCAAAATGTTGAAGTCTACCCCTGGCGAGGAAACCATATCAGTACGCAGTAGCCAGGCTTAGTGCCAACAAGGAGATGTTGTTAGTGAAAGTGAAGCTATAAAGAGTTCATTGCTACACACCATAAAAGCTGGATGTCCAAGACGCCACTGTAACAGAATGGCATCATAGAGAAGGACTGATCCCGACATTTTGTGATGATCACGTGTAATGTACTAAGAAGGCGTAAGTCGGACAATGGAATAACTACTCATTACATGACTCTGCAGTATGCGTCCGCCATCAGTCCTGCAAGGCGACGTGAGGACACCTTTCAGCCAAAACCAGGGTGGCTGAAGAGACTCACCAGACAAGAAATGCAGACTGAGTGACGTCATTGCTGCCACACAGTAGGAAAGAACACCGAGCTGTCCCTCATAAATGCACAAATATTTCTCTTGTTATGGAGGGGGATGTACTCAGGTCATACTCTCCAACCTGGAGGATGGACCTTTGACAATACATCTCCGCCGGTTCTAGCGGTTCTAGGCGCTCAGTCCGGAACAGCGCGACTGCTACGGTCGCAGGTTCGAATCCTGCCTCGGGCATGAATGTGTGTGATGTCCTTAGGTTAGTTAGGTTTAAGTAGTTCTAAGTTCTAGGGGACTGATGACCACAGATGTTAAGTCCCATAGTGCTCTGAGCCATTTGAACCATTTGAATTTTAGTACATCTCCTGCTCATGTAGCTGTTTGCACCCTTTGATAGAGCAACAAATTCCACCTTGGCGGGGGTGGGGGGCATGGTCACCATGATCTGCAATGGCCCCATCCGGTGAATACCGACAGACAGCTGTGGGCGCCTTCATCCAGTGGGCCTTCTGGTGACCTTACCAGTGTGTTCAGGAAGCAGACAGCAGACCATTACCCATGTCTGTGGCGACGTGCAGCTGCCACCACCAACTTTCCGTGTCAGTGGTCAGACTTGACGCAGCCAGCTGCTCTGTCGGATGGACAGCGGTGCAGATTGATACGAAATGTTGCATGGGGGCCATTACTTGTTCTCTGATGGCAGGCGCAGATGTGAAGACGTTACGACGTGCTTTGTGCACCCACATCTACATCTACATGCATAATCTGCAAATCAGACTTAAGTTGTAAGGTGTCAGGCAAATCCAACACCTTCCCTGAAAACCCTGACATGATAAGCAAATCCAGTAGTGTGTCATATAGCTCCGAATCAATCGTGACATTAAATTAACCAAAGTAATACGAGTAACGAGTGAGCAAATGGAATACCACAGACTAACACAAGAATGCCTAAATGCATGTCGTACCTTCCCACCGTGAGACCGACGCAGTTTCGAGGGGAGAAACGAGAACAGAAGCCGAGAGCAGAACCGTGTTAAGCTAGAAGGCCCTACGGTAAGGGACGGACTGGACACCCACGTCGAAAGCTAACAACTAGGGCCTCACCACCTGCACCTTTTAGCGTGAGACTTTTTCGCGTCTATGTTACGTCAAGGACCAGCCCCCAGCCTATGTTAAAAGCTAGAGCCCTCCAGAAAAACAGTATACATCTTACGATAACACAAAAAGGGCCACTACCACCCGCAAGTTTTAGCGTGAGCCTTTTTGCGTGTCTGTTACATTAGGACCACTCCGCAGCCCATGTTCAGAGATAGAGCCCTCCAGAAGAACAGTATATATCTTACGATAACGCTAAAAGGACCACACCAGCTGCAGGTTTTAGCGTGAGAGATTTTCGCGTCTCTGTTACGTTACAAACTTTAAAAACATCGCCCCACCACGAAAAGTATAACGTTTCTCATTGGATAGACAGAATTTTTGTAGGCGGAACTTAAGGTTAACATTGAGACCCTGATTGGTCAGATGAAAACACTGCCAGATAGTTTTTTTAAACCAACTTCGGTAAATTGTAGTAAGGAGAGAGTTAGTTCCGAGACGGCGACCTGGATGGCTACTGTGCCGGCCGCCGCCCCCCTGACGAACACCGACAAGGTAATGAACGCACGCGATGCCGCATAACAGCGCATAAAGCTTCACTCAGCACTGCAAAAGTCTCATCTGTTACACCTCCTTTTTGCGTAATACTAGTGTCGATCGCCAATTAAAGCTCGTGGTGTTCACATTTGCCACTTGAAGCAAAAATCTGAAACGCGATGATTTCTCTGTTATATAATTATTGAGAATACTCTCTTTCAAATTCCAAAGGTGGCAGGGGTAAAATACAGGGAGCGAAAGGCTATTTACAATTTCTACAGAAACCAGATGGCAGTTATAAGAGTCGAGGGACATGAAAGGGAAGCAGTGGTTGGGAAGGGAGTAAGACAGGGTTGCAGCCTCTCCCTGATGTTATTCAATCTGTATATTGAGCAAGCAGTAAAGGAAAAAAAAGAAAAATTTGGAGTAGGTATTAGAATCCATGGAGAAGAAATGAAAACTTTGAGGTTCGCCGATGACATTGTAATTCCGTCAGAGACAGCAAAGGACTTGGAAGAGCAGTTGAACGGAATGAACAGTGTCTTGAAAGGAGGATATAAGATAAACATCAACAAAAGCAAAACGAGGATAATGGAATGTAGTCGAATTAAGTTGGGTGATGCTGAGGAAATTAGATTAGGAAATGAGACACTTAAAGTAGTAAAGGAGTTTTGCTATTTGGGGAGCAAAATAACTGATGATGGTCGAAGTAGAGAGTATATAAAATGTAGACTGGCAATGGCAAGGAAAGCGTTTCTGAAGAAGAGAAATTTGTTAACATCGAGTATAGATTTAAGTGTCAGGAAGTCATTTCTGAAAGTATTTGTATGGAGTGTAGCCATGTATGGAAGTGAAACATGGACGATAAATAGTTTGGACAAGAAGAGAATAGAAGCTTTCGAAATGTGGTGCTACAGAAGAATGCTAAAGATTAGCTGGGTAGATCACATAACTAATGAGGAAGTATTGAATAGGATTGGGGAGAAGAGAAGTTTGTGGCACAACTTGACCAGAAGAAGGGATCGGTTGGTAGGACATGTTCTGAGGCATCAAGGGATCACCAATTTAGTACTGGAGGGCAGCGTGGAGGGTAAAAATCGTAGAGGGAGACCAAGAGATGAATACACTAAGCAGATTCAGAAGGATGTGGGTTGCAGTAGGTGCTGGGAGATGAAGAACCTTGCACAGGATAGAGTAGCATGGAGAGCTGCATCAAACCAGTCTCAGGACTGAAGACAACAACAACAACATAATTATTGAGAAGCCACATCAGCCACTGTAATTCACGACAAGTTAGATAAGTAATTAAATATAATTGAGGTTCACTGTAGACCATTTTGATAGTTTCTCTGTTGTGAAACTTAATGTAAACCTAGATTATAGATGTGATATGGCATAGGTCATCCTTCGATCCATTGTAGAACTTGGAAACCCACTCAGGGAATATTTGTTCACATTTTTGTTGAACGCAGTTGTTTTTTACCATCCTGTATTAAAACATTTCCTTTTATCAATAGCGCAATTTATAAACGATGTTTTGTGAGTAGAATAAAATTTCCAATGGTAAACGTAACTGCTTTTTCGACGTTATTTTACAGCTAACTAAAAATAGGAAAGCCTTGAACCCCTTCCACTAAATTTAGTTAGTATTAAGATTCTTTAACAGGGGGTGCAGTGGAGCTGACGCTGAGATCATTAAGTATTTGGTTATATCATCGCTAGCCACACTGAACTCTTCTGAATTCTACATGTCATGTGTGGTCTGGCGTCTCCTTACCAGCAACAGGTCCCAGGTTAAAACTAGTTAATTCCCTAAAAAACACGCTCAGAATGTCGTTGCGCGAAAATGGTAGGGAGACACGATATAGAACAATCAGACACCACCATGAATGTTTAGAATGTGTCTGGCAGAGAGCTCATCGAATCACCTTCACAATAATTCTCTATTATTCCACTCTTGCACACGCGCAGAAAAGCGAACACCTATATCTTTCCGTGTAAGCTCTGATTTTCCTTGTTTTATTACTATGATCTTTTCTACCTGTGCAGGACGGCGTTTATACAGAGAAGGAACGACAGAGGGCCTATAACACTACGTCGGGGAGTGCCAGAAATCACTTCTGTTTTACTCGATGACTTTCCGTCAATTACTAGGAACGGTGACCTCTCTGACAGGAAATCACAGTGACCATAATATTGCTGTCATCAGCGAAGATTTTTTTCACCATAAGTAACACGTATTTTTTCTGTAATTAACTTAAAATGCGCCCTCTTGTTGAAAAAGTGTGCAGCAAAGTCCGTAGCAGACGGTAGAATTCAGTTGAATCTACATAATTGCTAGTACTGAAAAAAATACCTCGTATCGGAATCACTGTGGCCGACTTCAATCACTGGAACATGTCTTGCAACAGTGGTAGAAAGTTTTCGTAGCCAGTAGTAGATTATGTGCATTCACACAATCAGCAACACTATTTTGAAGTTTCTAGTTTCCCTTCCACGCAATGCGCCTCAGCAGGCTGATTTTCATTCAGTTTCCATTCCGACGTGCACGAAACAGTGCAACGGAACCAGGCGAATAAGTGCACGCAGTCATCGGGAGCTACGGGCATTTCGACTGCCGCTACGTGACACGAATAACCACAACTGTGTGGCCCCTCCGCGCGCGCGAGGCCCACATTCGGCGTTTGTTCAGCGGCCGAATCCAGCGTGTCTGCTCAGACCGGCCTCTGTTTACACGGCACCGCTACAGTGGCCAGCCGGCGTGACGTCACGTACCTGCGACAGTTTGCTGATGCGCCGGCGGGCCCTCGTTCCCTTCGTGGCCACTTGCTGTGCGTGAGGGCCCTCATGCTTTGTAGTGCGCTACCAGAGATCTCTCGTAATTAAGAGTGGCCTCCTTTCCGTCACCGAGGACGATATCTGTATCACTAAACAGCGGACCCGGTTCATGGTGCACCGTCCCAGCTGCAGATCGCCTATCTATCGGCTTCCAGGGGCCTCAGAAATATGTTCTTCAATATTTCCCGTAATTATTTACCTTTTTTAAAAATTTAAAATGCCTTCATAATCTAGTCATCAAGAGGTATAAAAATTATGTTATGAGCGTAGCACAGTAAAACAAGTATTACGTTTGGAAATTGTCTGTCTTGGGCACGTACTGCACTGCGATTGCCTGAGAACATTATTACATCGACGCTATGTCGGAAACCCTGGGGTAGATCTTGGGTAATTGGAGAAAATAAGCAAATTTGTGGAGAGTCCGGAAAAATATCAAAACAGGTGAAAAATAAATACAATTGGGAAAAATACTAAAATTGTGGAAAATAGGTAAAATTGTGGAATAATAAAAGTACTTACATATGAGCTTTGGCGTGGTCTTTTATGGTACCTCGACTGACGTAATATTAAATTGGTATTAACAAATAGAACTAAAGTGGCGTGACCAAGCGTAATTTGTCGTCAACAGCGAGGTCATCGGTCTCATCGGATTAGGGAAGGAAGTCGGCCGTATCTTTTCAAAGGAACCATCCCGGTATTTGCCTGGAGCGATTTAGGAAAATCGCGGAAAACCTAAATCAAGATGGCCGGACGCGGGATTGAACCATCGTCCTCCCGAATGCGAGTTCAGTGTGCTAGCCACTGCGCTACCTCGCTCTGTCGTTGTTTATCAGATACAGCTTACAAGGTCTCTCTATGTTGCCCAAGTGCATAGTGAATCCCTCCAGGTGGCCCAGTTACAAAAGATATGAAAAGATATGGGGTACGTGATTCTCATTGGTCCAGAAAAATGGGGAAGGAGGTGGAGGAAACAGGCTGGCGATTCCGGTGGGTGACCTTGATGTCCGGTGGTTCCATGGTAGAGAGGGAGGGGGTACCAAAGAGCCAAGTGTGTAACCTGATATCAGACGTTCTTATCAGCAACGCCCATTGTATTTAGAACGCCCACTGATAACCTACTTTTCTCTACATCCCGCAGACAGTTCCTAGAGACACTCGCCATCTCTGGATGAGCATTTTCCTGTTGAGAAATGGCAACACAATACCGTCCCACGAGAGGTAAGACGTGACGCGCAATGTCGGTGATACACTGTTCTGCAGTCAGAGTTTCCTCTATCGCTACCAGTCATGACCTGCATTCATACAACAAGGCACCCTCGCCGTGACACCAGGAGGTGACACCGGTGTGCCTCTGTGAAACATTCGCAGTATGAGACCTCTCTCTAGGTCCCCGCCAGCGATGGTGATCCGGCGTAGTCCATAAATATGGTAAATTGCCAAACGCAAAGCTGTTCATCAGCAATCCATCGCTCCACGTCAAGACATCACTTTAAATGGAGCCGCTTGTGTTGCTGTGTTAACGGCATCCTACCTACACAAGGGGCGATAATTCGCTAGCCAGCCTGCTGCTCGACGGCGACCAGTGGTGTGGGAGTTCATTAAATTCTGTAGGTTGGGGAACGAAGATGTGAAGCTTTTACGATGTGGTTCGTGCACAGTACGGCGATCCTCTCTTCTCGTGGTCAGACGCGGTCGATCGGAACCTTGGCGACGAGTATGACTGCCCTAATGTTCCCTCGCAATCCAAACTGAGGCCACTGCCACAACTCTCACTCCGAAATGCCTCACAAATCTCGATATTGCACAATTCGACCAGCCAAACAAATGGCGACCCTCATTGAGCCCCCTTTCTAATTCTGTCTCGTGCTGATAACGCTGTCTCACATGGGTATGCAGTATCTTCCATTCCTTTATAATGCTCACTCAATATCTGATGCTGTTCACGCCCCTTACATACTCTATCAAACTTGGTAACAACACTAAACACGACCAGTACTAACGCCCTCAGGAGGCAATTCTACTTGTCACATAGAAATGCAACACTGATCATTTACACACCCACCGATGATGTGTACGTGTGCAAAGTTACGTTGACATCCGACCACATCTTTTGGGTGCATCACTTTTTCTGTCAGGTGGTGTAGTTATTTCTTAATAATTAATCAGTAAAACGAAGATTCTTTAAAAAATTGTACTCTTATGTATAAAACCGCTCCGACCGATAAATTACTTTACAAATGCAGTATATGTAGACTATGTTGACTTTATGCATGAAATTAGAAAAGAGTTTAAGAGAGGTTCGAAATTACGCTTAAAGCTTATAAAACACTGAATGAATTTAGTCTGGGTAATTATCGTTCCCTTTCAAACAAAATCCAGCTTTAACACATCTCGATGTTTATGACGTCATATCTCCTGAACTAGGTGTCATACAGTGATATTATTTTACAGGTACACAGAATGGTATATGTGGCTAAAGTGTACCATCGTCTATGGCTAAAGTCATCGTACAGTAACCACCCATACACATCAGATGGCACCACTAGCTGTTGAGGCCATTTAAAGTATGTTGCGGAAAAGGGGGGGGGGGGCACGGATAACAGTGCAATCGCTGTCGTATTGAGGAAACAGCGTTATCTGACGTCCAAAAGGCCATGGCAGTCGGTATTCAGGCCAAGAGTGGAAACATCTGCGAAACAGCTAAGTCTGTAAACTGTTCGCGTGCCGCGGTGGTTACAGTAGCCCAATATTGTGTGCGACAAAATGGAGCAGAGCGCCAAGTCAACAATTGTGCAGCACTGGCCACAGAGACGAACAACTACTGCGGAGTAGACGTGCAGCTGTTGGGCAACTGACCACCCAGATGCATCACGGGACTATCAACAGTGTCTGTTCAACGACTGTTCAGCGAATTTTGCTGCGTGTGGGCCTCCGCAAGAGGCTTTTGCTTCATGCAGTCATGCTGACTGCTGTTCATCGGCGATAAAGGTCAGAATTTTCACGCAAATACTGGAGCTGGACGTTCACCGAGTTGTGACAGGTGCTCTTTTCAGATAATTCAAGTTTTATATTCCATCGGACTGAAAGGAATCATCCTGCATCGGAAGGATCCAGGCTGAAAGAGGGAGCGCTGGGGACTGGAGAATGTTTTTTTTTTTTTTTGGATTTCCCTGGGTGAACTCCTCGTTCTAAAATGCGCTATGGCTGAACATATGCACCTATGTTGGAAACCGCGAACACTACTACAAGCAGCGTGCTTCTCCTCATCACAGTAGCACCTACATTCCATTTACAATACAACCTGTCACACAGCTCCCATTGTACGTGCATGGTTCGAAGAGCACCAGAATGTGTGATGGAGACACTTAACATTTATAATGTCATCTCTCTTGGACGCCTATGTGCTACACATGACAATGTCGTAAAGCCTGCGTCTTATAGGCAACTATAAATGTCACAATTTCCTGCCTTGATGTTGTAACCTGTATGTGTCCAAAGATCCGATGATGGCGGCTTTAGTTTCGCCGAAACCGGTAATCATGAAATAAAAAGTGTGGTTACTCACGCTTTTGACAGATTGTTACATTGATGAAACTGAACCGTGCAAATTGAAACGACATTCCTGATGTTGCCGTTCTACTGCATGAGCGAAAATGTTGTAAACAATAAATTCTCTTTCTTTGACCACTTTGCAAGGAGTGACAAGAAAAGGTTTCAGGAAGGTTTGAAAATATGTCCTGAAAGGCGCTATGTGCTCTTAATCTCAAGTGATGGATGAACTAGGTCACCGACTGGAATCACTTGGCCGGCCGTTTTGGCCGAGCGGTTCTAGGCGCTTCGGTCCGGAACCGCGCGACTGCTACGGTCACTGATTCGAATCCAGCCTCGGGCATGGATGTGTGTGATGTCCTTAGGTTAGTTAGGTTTATGTAGTTCTGAGTTCTAGGGGACTGATGACCTCAGATGTTAAGTCCCATAGTCCTCAGAGCCATTTGAACCACTTTTTTTTTTTTTTTTTTTGTAATCATCGGCTTGTTTCCTCCTCCCATTTTCCATTCCCCTCCCCACTTCTTTGCACCAATGAAGATCGCGTACCCCCCCCCCCTCCACCACCACATCCTCATGTCTCTTATAACCGGGACACCTGAGTGGGAGGGATTCACTATGCACCTGGGCAGTGTAGCAAGATCTTGTAGGCTGTGTCTATTTGTTAACAACAAATCGTGCTAGGTCAAGCCACTTTCAGTTCAATCAATTTAATCTTACGTCATTTGAGGCACCAGAAAAAACCACGCCAAAGTAGATATGTAAGTACTCTAGTACATTCATTATTCCACAGTTTTACGTATTTTTCCATATTTTAGTATTTTCTCCAATTGCACGTATTTTTTACATGTTTTGGTATTTTTTCCGGACTCTCCACAACTTCGCATATTTTGCCCAGTTATGCACGATCTACCCCAAGATTCCTAATATCGCGCCGATGTAATGACATTCTTAGGCAATCACAGTGCAGTATGTGTCGCAAGACACACTATTAGTTATCACTGCTATTGAAACACGTCTTTTCAACTAAACCTTTTATAACTGGTATACTGTGGAGCTGGAGAGCATAGGGAGGGGCTGTAGGCTATGTTTATTTGTTAATGAAATATAACATTAAGTCACGTCACTCGATGTCTATTTCTTAATAACAATTTAATACTACATCATTCCGTCCATAAGCAGAGGCTTCCACCCAGACAGGTACGTAAGGGTTCTCGTTCTTCCCAAAATTTACGTATTTTTCATCCATTTTCTGGTCGAGGTGTCTCCTAGCCGCGGTAATAACTGCAGATCTCTTAACGTCGATGCCAATATCAATGAATTTTACAGATATACACCTAGATTAGGAGGAACTCCGCCTCCCCCTTCCCCCGACATTCTCTGATTGTAGCACGTACTGTAAGGAACACTTCGAACAGTCAGAATTCCCTGTCATGGATGGGAGAGGTGCATGTCTCTGCGAAATTAAATGGCACACAGTCGTTCAGGGAGGGGCCATCTCGGCACAGTTAACCTACTGTAGCTCGCCGACGCCTTTGCAGATAAACGTTCCTAACATTTTAAGCGCCACGAATTCCCCTACACTCCCCCTTTCCCTCTAGACCGTAAGAAACAAGCTCACATCTTGCTTCTGTGGGCTATCCCATTTTCAGTCAGGCAGCACACCCAGTTGGAATGAAGAATCGTAATTATAATCACGATATATGAAGATTACAATGTTACTAGCATAAATATTACTGTAAGTATATTAGATGCAGGAAAATCGCTATTTACTTAATTTCGACAAATAAACAGAATTCCAAATCACAGGCTGGACGGCTAGCACACTGACGTACGTGGCGATGCAATCCTGCAAGAACAATGATCACGTACGAGAGCCGCAGGGCTCCCAGGTAGAATACAAAGATCTATAACTCCCGCAAAATTTGCGTAGATGTCACTATAATATTAATAAATAGATGAGGAAGTAATCCAAAGTATAATGGCCACAGTGCAGCCAAAATAAAAACTTCCTACATACAAAGTCATATACTCACAGAGGTCACAATACGTATCTCAGTATAAGGTAAAACATGCGATCATATGAGATCGAACATCGTCTTTCTGTAAACATATTCTCCAAAGACGAATTAACCTCCCGCCAACGTGATTCAAATTGAGAGCAACAGACGAACAATGATTGCTGGGAAAAAAAGGCTGCACATACCTCATATACGATTACAGTAGCCGCAACGTTTATGACGAGATGCGTCTCTGTCGATTCTACCTGCCCAGGGCCGCGGGCAGTGAGTCCTGCGGATGTCAGGCGTGGACGACCGTCAATCCGCCCACTACTGCTGGGGAAGGGCCATCTCGTTGGTGCCAAGAAACCGCATTAAAAACGGCCTACGCAAACTGATAAATGGAGGCGATCCCCAACCTTTATGTGTTGCTAGCAGTAACGGATTTGAATTATTTCCAACGGCTCACATTTTTGTAGACGCTGTGGCAGTTTTTGTATGCCCATGTCATACCAGCTCGTTGCCATGCTGTTCAGAAAGTTATGAAGCTCTTCTTTCACCTCGTCGTCGGAGATGAATAGCTTTCCGGCCAAGTGTTCTTTTAACCTAGGAAAGAGGTGATAGTCACTGTGCGCCAAGCCAGGACTATAGGGTGGGTGGGTGAATCATGTTCCACTGAAACTGTTGCAGGAGAGCAACGGTTTGCCGAGCGATATGTGGGCGAGTGTTGTCATGGAGAATGCGTACGTCCTTGCTCAGCATTACTCTTCTCCGGTTCTGAGTTGCTCGTTCGAGTTTTTTCAGAGTCTCACAGTAATTATCAGCGTTAATTGTGGTCCCGGCGATTCAGCACCGACGACGAGATGAAAGAAGAGGTTCATAACTTTCTAAACGGCATGGCGGCGAGCTGGTCTGACATGGGCATACAAAAACTGCGTCTCCAAAAATACAGCTACAGAAATGGTGATTATGTCGAAAAATAGCTAAATGTTCAAGCGATAAACTGATGTGAGCCATTGTAGAAATTAACAGGTCTATGTACTCATAAAATAATATATATCTTGAGTTTTTGTAGAGAAAATGTTCGTCAAATACAAAAATTTTACAAAACCTAATTCTCGTGAAATTGTCTCAATTGTTTATGAATACATTCCTGCACTATAGGATGGAATATCAGGGTGTTCTTCATCCTCCAAGAGCTTACCTTTCATTCTTCTTTCTGTGCTGTCATTCCACTATACTGCATGCCCTTTTCTCTTCTTTGTGCTCCCCTTATTCTATCTCTGACATTACTTCTCTGTGCTCACACCGTGTTCACTCCAGCTGGAAATTCCAATCCTTTTAATACTTCAAGCTTCACAATGTTTCCTTGGCTACAAATTACTATTGCATCATAAATACCAAAGTGCAGTGCTTTGATACCCACACACACTCTTTCAGGAGTCGCTGACCAAATTAGATTGTTAACACTCTCATTACGATTCTGTGATTTTCCGTGCAGACATTTTGTAACTGTTCTGGCAGCGCCAAGTCACGATAAAACAGTTTTATTGAGCATGTCGCAGCTACAGGCAAAGAGTGTTTGTTATCGTAATGCTTTTTTGTCAATATATTTGCAGCAGAAGTCTTTTGGCCACATGCTATCTTGAGGACATTCTTTGGAAGATACAGCGTGAAGGAACAATGCTCTCGCTGAATTACTCCTATGACCAGCGTTAGTAAGTACTCTGTCTTGCTGCGTACCCGTAGTATCTCTGTAGACAATCAATCGCTTCATCAGTAAGCCTGCTTCTCCCTGTCATTAACTTTCACTGAGCTCACTTGAACCCCACGTTTCCTTGAGCTTTCAAAGCCATACACCAATCCCCTTTTGCATGTGTCCAGTGTATTCCAATTTTTCAATTTAAGCTTACTTCCATATCATTTCAGTTCGCGTGTACACTTGGAGCCGTTGGATTCACTCTCACCAAGAAAGTATTTGCACCTAATATTGTATCTGGGTAATGATCATTCAGAGATTTATTTCACTACTTCCACTTCCATTATTCACTTGATCCCCTTAAAATGTGCCTCGCAAGTATGTCTGGGCTCTCCGTTGATTTTATTTTTGCACCTACAATGTTTTGGAATCATCACAACGTCTATCATTATTGCACTATCGCCTCTACTAGTAGCTACAACCACGTTTAGAGATTTATGACCTCTCTTTTGCCAATATCCGTTTAATGCCACTGTCGACTTCCTAAAGCCACCATTCATTTCTACGGATTCCTCCACCGCCACCTTTATTGTTTTCACAGCCAGATCTTCAATATATGATGTTACCAGTTCACGATAGTACCCAAATTTTCTTGAAAGTTATGACAAGTTCATGATACCAAAGGCCATAAACAAGTCTAAACTTCACATCGAACTCTTTAGATTGCTGTTTACACCACAAAAATTACTATTTGAATTACAGCAGTTTGCAGATCAGTTTTATCTCACAACCTAAGCCAAAGTGCTTTGTCATTTCCGCTTACACTACTACACTCGTAAACAATTTGCACAAAACACTTTCCTTCAGCACAAAAGACAACAATCCATTGTTCAGTACTTCATTCATATTATCATTGTCACTCCCATATTCACAAAATCTATGACCTACACCAATCACCTTTTTGCTAGAAAGTGTCCCTCAGCTATGGTCAGGCATGTGTTATTTAGCAGAAGAAGTCATTGTTTCCTTAATTACAACCTCACAACTTACTTTCCTTTTCCCTACTTTCTTCCTCCTCTTGTACACACGATTATTAAAACGTGCCATTGTCACCAAGATAACGCTATAAATGAGGAGTGTAATGTCATCAAGAACTGGCGCGTCAGGAAAATACTTCAAAACTAACCATGTTTGGCACCCTCAGCGCTTCTTTGTTATAGACAACAGTGTATCCAACTTTTTTGCATTCAAGAGGAATGTTTAGATTAATTTTTAGCACTAAAAAAAATAGAAGCAGTACTTTTTTAAATTAGACCACCTCCAGCTCCACATAATGGTTCACAAGATTTTAGTATAGTTCCGTAATGAGTTCTGCAGTTGTCTTATTTTTCGTCAAAGCCCTGTTCAGTGACCATCTGGAATGAACATTCAACAGACACTTTGTGACTTTGTGGATGTTGTTTTTCCTATTTTCCTGTATGCGGTATAAATGTTCGGTGCCTCTTGATACATCAAACACTTCTGCTATCTTGGTTAAGAAAGCACCCACCATACGAACACAAATAATGTGTCCACTTTTGAATTGACTTAGCTCTTACATAAGGCACTCACAACTATAGGGGATAGGCAAAATAATGTGAACAGTCGTTGTAATGGGATGGTTGTGATTGACAGTCAACAACGCAGGTAAGGCACGTGTCGTACTGGGCTGTGTATGTTCTGTACAGACTAGGCATCGATGCAGGTTGTTTACGAGTTCGTATTTGCTTTCGGAGGCCGAGGTGGACGTGCAATGAAAGACCTAACAGAGTTCTAAAGAGGGCAGATTGTGGAGGGCCGATTAGCTGGAGCATCAGCAACCAAGACACCCAACTTATTGAATGTTTCAAGAGCAACTCTTTCAACAGCCATGACAGCCTGTACAAAACAGGGGAAAACATCATCGTGTAAATATAAGAAGCCTGCAGTCCTGATTGCTTGATAGAAGGGTGATGGTAGTGGCAGCCATATCATGGTATTCTGCTGATTCCATCATTACTCTCATAGGCCGTGTTATGGCCAACGATTTATGTGAACATTTTAGGTGATTAGATGCACTCATGATTCAGATTTGTTCCCCAGTTATGAGACCATATTTTAGGACGATGATGCACCCATTCACACAGCCAGGACAGTAGAAGGGTAGCATGAGGAGCATGCAACTGAACTGCAGTATCTTTTCTGGCCAGCACAGTCCAAAGACGTGAACATTATCTGATCCTTGTGGACAGTATTGGAGTGTAGACTCCAAAGTAATTTCCACCTCTCTCGTCGCTACAGGAGTTAGAAGGGGTTCTGATCGAAGAATGGCATAACATTCCACTGGAGACTATTCAATCATACGCCAGTATTCCAATGAGAATCGCAACTGTATTACGGGCAAATGGAGTCTAACGCCCTTTTAATAAACCATACTGAAGAAAGTACAGGTGTTCACATTATTTTGCCTATCTCCTGTATACGGTTATTTTATGACCACGACGTATTGAGGAAATTGCGTAGGTGCCGTTTGCGGTCAAATACAGTAGCACAATCTGCAGGTTTGGCTGGAATCAGCATTTATATCCAGGCATCGATTTGTCACAGTGTTTACATATTTTTGTTCAACCACTGTATGACTACAATGTAAACGAATACTTTCAGAAATGACTTTCCAGTTCTTAAATCTATGTTCAGCATCAACATACTGCTGTTGTCAGGAAAGTTTTCTTGTTATTACTCACTAACGTTTTACACACACTTTACCTGGGCTATCGTCACTTATTTTATCGCCCCTATAACAAAACTCGTCTACTAGTTTCAGTGTCTCACTGTGCAGTCTGATTCCCTATATTACGCTTGTTTTACATTTCTCAACATGCAACATCTAACCTCTTTTCAAGATACTATCCATTCTGTTCATCTGATCTTCCAAGACTTTCTGTCTAGAAGAATAACATAGTATCAGAGGAAAATGTTAAAGGTTTTAAATTTAAGCATTTCCATTGCCGATACTTTAGAACCCATGACTGTTAATTGAATGTAAATAAGTGCTACTGCAACCAGTCATTTTTTAGTAACTATGTTTTATTCCATGAAGTGAAACAGTTATTCAAAAAACGAGTAAATTGTTACAGTTTTATGTAACCTATTTAAGTTAAAGTTTCGGTTCATTTGTCGTCGAATATCTTTTTCCAAATAGCTCCTATGTTTTGTATATTGCCTTAATGTACAAAACTGAACAGGCTTGTGGTGCCTCCCATTTTTACAAATGGAATAAGGCTGCATTTATTTAGAAATAATCCTATCATTAGCACTAAAGTTTACTACAAACTGAAGTTACTACAGTCTGTGTCAGATAAACCACCACTGCAAGGAGCCTAAAATAGAAATGTCTGTGTCGGATAAACCACCACTACAAGGAGCCTAAAATAGAAATCCTCTGGAAAATTTAAGTTACTAGTATAAGTGTATTAAATCGGGCTTTCAATTTAGCATATGTACGCACACAGTAATGTTCTGCTACTCTGGATGGCTTAAACCATAGTAGAATATTAAATGCCAAAACAAAGGACAATTAACTGTCTCAGCTCTCACTCAATTATTAAAAAAACTGCACACTGCACTTAATTGGCTATAAATAAATAAGTTCAATTTAAAGTCCGTTATTTTGCAAAGGAAATGATGGACTGCCAGAAAGTAGTTATCATCTGAGAGTTCTAGTACAGGAACAGAAGTTAATGAAATTATAACCTGAGTATCAGGCAGTTCTAGGAAAGGAAATAAAAAGCTATTTAAAATTTAATTGAAATTAATGTGACATTACCAACAACATTGATTTTCCAGGTATAAAAATATTTTCATATCCTAGAGCAGGACACAAAAAGCTAATATTAAAGTCTTTCCCTTACATAATAATTTTAGATTTACAGGTTTAACAAACCAAAAAACTTCCCAATCTTTATGTAGTAATAACAAAATGATTAACATTAAGAAATACCAAATATTAAAATTAATAAATAAAAAATAAAAAATAATGAAATAAAAAATAAATCGTCAAGAACTGAAAAATGTAATCTAAAAACTTGTAAATAGAAACAAAATTAAGTAAATTATTTCTAATTTTTTCAAATTCTCAATAAATTTTTATTTTAAAAAATGTCAAAATTGATGCTTTGTAAATACAAACCGAAACTACCAAGCTTAGAACATATGCATAATTATAGTGGAGCAAATAAAATCAAAGGTTATTCTAAATTAAGTAAAGCAGAACATCTTTTATTTATTGATAATTATGAAAGAATGATTTGGATGATAAAACTAGAAAATATCTACAAAAAATTTGCAAAGTAAAAATTTCAAAAGTAGTCTAAACTTAATAAACAATAATTAATTAATCGATCTGAAAATAACAGTAAAAAACAATTGGAGAATAAAACTTTAAAAGAACCTCGAAATATCTGTGAAACAAGAAATTTGAGAGCATGTTCTATATGTTATATAGAAAAATTAATTAATCTTATTGAAATATTTGAAAATAGTGGCTCCAGTAATAATGCTGATAATAATTACAAGTAAATGAACTTTCAAAACCATATAGCAGATAAATATCAAGAAAGTAAACGAAAAGCGTATCAAAAAATTTTTCCTGGTCATAACTCCCTAAATCCTGATGATAACAAAATTTCTAATAACTTGAAAAATAAATAGAAATGCTACCTCCTCTACATCTAGAATATTAACATATGAAATTAGTAATGCTGATAATGTTGTAGAAACACAAATTACTTTCAATGAAACTGAAAAAATTAATAAATAAATTTAAACATATTTTCATTTAAAGGTGATTGAGTGATATTAATATCAGATTTTATTGTAGTTTTAAGTGATAAAATGAAATACAAAAATTTAGTTCCACAGCAAGAGACAAAATTTTAGAATGAAAACCAGAATTAGTAGTGTTACCAAATATCAAGAAAATCATTCCAAATTAAAATGGATGAAATGCAAAGAAGCCAATCAATTTAAGGTTTATATTTTATTAATAATACTGAATTATGTAGTCAAAGATACAGCTCAATTTACGATTTTCATTATCGAATTATCCTAAAAGTAATTAACTTTAAAAGGCTGTAATTAATTCAATATAACAATCAAAAAAGTTTTGTAATTTGAATAAAAGCTACTTTCTATACATCTAATCATAATGCACACAGAGCCAATAAATACAAAAAAAGGTTTGGAAATAGATGATATTTTTCAAAAGAAGAAATTAACATTACTGTAGAATTAAGAGACTTAAAAAATTTGAAAACAAATTAAATATTTAGATAAAGGCTTATGTATATGAAATATAATATATTATATATCCGCTTTACAATATGAATACAGACAAGAAAAACATGTTCATCTTGGATAAACAAAATCGAAAAATTCTCATTATTCTCTGACCATAAATTAAGCCAATAATCTAGAGAAATTAAAGTGTTATATAAAAAAAATGTTCCAATAATATTGACGAAAGAAGATAAAATTTGAATAGATCTGAAAAATATTTTATCTGTGAAGACAAAGTTAGTTTTGCAGAAAAAAGTAGGATGCAATATAAAAAATTATTAAAAATAAGCTATAACTATTAAACGATTATGACAAGACGTCAATATCTAAAAAGGGAATTTGAGGAGGCATGTCTCAAAGTGGTAATACATCACTAAAGCTAATATTAATCATAACAAAATTTTTCGATGGGGATAAAGAACACAAATTGTTCAGATTGTTTGGATTAGAATAATTTACATGCTTCATCTGTGATTGAGTTCTTACCATTTGCTGGCTTCGAATGGTTAGTCCAAAATGTTTGAATTCTAAAAAAAATACTTACAACACTGGACAATTGTAAATATGGATACATATTTAGGAAATCGATTTCCAATAGCCAAAGGATTTACACGATTTTCACAAAGCCTTATATTAAGCACATGAAGGGAGAAATAAATTATTAACAACATTAAATGACGAAGAGTAATACGTAATACAAATCTTAAACAGTGTTTAAATCTTGGATTAGAATTTTTTAAAAATCAATAGAATGTTAAAATTTAATCAGTCAAACTGGTTACAATAGTATGTGGTTTTAGATACAGAAAAGTGAAGGAAGGCAACTAATTATTTTAAAAAGTACCTTTGTAAGACAATGAATAATTCTGTATTTAGCAAAACGATAGAAAATATTGGAAATAGACAAGGTATTTAAATAATATCAGATCCCAAAATATATCAAAAATGTATTCTTAGAGAGTAGATAATAAAGAGTATGAATAATGTAAATGGGTGAAAAACCTGTAGTAAAAGCGAAATCACTTTTTCCCATTACAAAAAAATTTTAAATGATAAAATAAAACAATATAGCAAATTAATTTAAGCAGATCATGAACACGATCTGTATACTGTTGAATGCAATAGAATTATTTTAAGAGCTGACAGTGATAATAAGCTTTTATTAGAAAATGGCATAGATATTTTATCACAGGGACATTATAAAAGAAAAGGGTTAAATGTAATCATTTAAAACTATAAAAATTTATAACTTTTTAATCAATAGGAACTCTAAAAAAGAAAACATTTATAAGCTCTGTGATGTACATGTATGTTTATAAGAATGTAAGACATTATAGAAAAGATAGATTAATCCTGGACAGTTTTTAATATTTTCCAAGATAAGCCAATTTTTAGTGTATTCTCAAATTATTTCTAGCTACAAATGATCCACCAAAACATTCGAGTTTTTCACAAAATTAGCGCTTATATTTTTGGTAATGAGATCTGGCACACTCTTTACAGTCTTGAGTGCAACAATTTAAGTATTTTCTTACTCGTTTGGAGAACCAAAATCACATTTAGGAATATATTTACAACAATTTTACCTCTTTCTTACAAGTTTCACCAATGTTGGTCACAATTGTTTGAGAATTTTAATTTTCTTAAGAATTTTAATGTTCTTATCAAAATACACCAAACAATTAACAAAATTCATATGTAATCAATTCCAAAAAGCTTTCAATTGTCAAAAAGAAATGCAATTTATGTATATAATTATTATTTACAATGCATTTATTTTTATCTGTACAACTACTAAGTGATTTATTGATAACTAACCATGCAACATAAGTTTTATCTTATTTATTTCTTAACACCTTCATGTAATGGTATACATCACAATTATTTGTTTTTATATTACACTGTACTTTTGTTTTTGTACCTCTTGTTAATAAGAATTTCCATTTATTTCTTCTGTCTAAATCCTTCAAATTGCAAGGGATTGGATTAGAATGAATACTATTTTCAATTTGAAAAGTTTTGGTTGAGCAATTGGCTGTATAGACTGTTTCAAACATTCCATCAAATTTAGTAACTCAAATTTTATGGCCAACTTTATATGAAGACTTACTGCTAGACACAAAGATGGTAGGCTTATAATTTTTGTTATTAACTTCTATTGGATTCTATTGGATGAGCAATTCTCATCAACATATTTCATATTCTATTACATTTTTCCACAACAAATTCTTTTAATTCAGTAAAAGTAGAACAGTGATTAATGCTGTATTTTTCCTATGTTCTCGAAAATCTTTACTCTAAAACTCTTTTCCATTATCTCTCTGTAAATTTTTGGGTGGTTCTCTCTTGAAATATTTTTCAGTAACATCAACTACATTTCTACCTGTATATTTATAGTGAACACATTATTGTGGCCAAGATAGATATGAAACCCACGCCTACTACAGTAGTACAAGTTTATACGCCAACTACCTCTGCAGATGATGAAGAAATTGAAGAAATGTATGATGAAATAAAAGAAATTATGCAGGTAGTGAAGGGTGACGAAAATTTAATAGTCATGGGTGACTGGAATTCGGTAGTAGGAAAAGGGAGAGAAGAATATGTAGTAGGTGAATATGGACTGCGGATAAGAAATGAAAGAGGAAGCTGCCTGGTAGAATTTTGCACAGAGCACAACTTCAGCATAGAAACATAAAAGAAGGCTGTATACATGGAAGAAGCCTGGAAATACTGACAGGTTTCAGATAGATTATATAATGGTAAGACAGAGATTTAGGAACCAGGTTTTAAATTGTAAGACATTTCCAAGGGCAGATGTGGACTCTGACCACAATCTATTGGTTATGAACTGTAGATTAAAACTGAAGAAACTGCAAAAAGGTGGGAATTTAAGGGGATGAGACCTGGAAAAACTGACTAAACCAGAGGCTGTACAGAGTTTCAGACAGAGGATAAGGAAACAATTGACAGGAATGGGGGAAAGAAATACAGTCGAAGAAGAATGGGTAGCTTTGACGGATGAAGTAGTGAAGGCAGGGTAGGATCAAGTAGGTAAAAAGACGAAGGCTAGTAGAAATCCTTGGGTAACAGAAGAAATATTGAATTTAATTGATGAAAGGAGAAAATATAAAAATGCAGTAAATGAAGCAAGCTAAAAGGAATACCCAACGTCTCAAAAATGAGATCGACAGGTAGTGCAAAATGGCTAAGCAGAGATGGCTAGAGGACAAATGTAAGGATGTAGAGGCTTATCTCACTAGGGATAAGATAGAGAGACCTTTGGAGATAAGAGAACCACTTGCATGAACATCAAGAGCTCAGATGGAAACCCAGTTCTAAACAATGAAGGGAAACAAGAAAAATTGAAAGGGTATATAGAGGGTCTATGCAAGGTTAAAGTACTTGAGGACAATGTTATGGAAATGGATGAGGATGTAGACGAAGATGAAATGAGAGATATGATACTGCATGAAGAGTTTGACAGTGCACTGAAAGACCTGAGTGGAAACAAGGCCCCAGGAGTAGACAACATTCCATTGAAAATACTCATGGCCTTGGGAGAGCCAGTCCTGACCAAACTCTACCATGTGGTGACCAAGATGTATGAGACAGACGAAATACCCTCAGACTTCGGGAAGAATATAATAATTCCAATCCCAAAGGAAGCAGGTGTTGACAGATGTGAAAATTACCAAACTATCAGTTTAATAGGTCACAGCTGCAAAATACTAATGCGAATTCTTTACAGACGAATGAAAAAACTGGTATAACCCGACCTCGGGGAAGATCAGTTTGGATTCCATAGAAATGTTGGAAATGCATGAGGTAATACTGACCTTTCAACTTCTCTTAGAAGAAAGATTAAGGAAAGGCAAACCTACATTTGTAGCACTTGTAGACTTAGAGAAAGCTTTTGACCATGTTGACCGGAATATTATCTTTCAAATTCTGAAGATGGCAGGGGTAAAACACAGGGAGAGAAAGGCTATTTACAATTTGTACAGAAACCAGATGGCAGTTATAAGAGTCGACAGACACAAAAGGGGAAAAGTGGTTGGGAAGGAAGTGAGACAGGGTTGTAGTCTCTTCCCGATGTTATTCAGTCTATATATTGAGCAAGCAGGGAAGGAAACAAAAGAAAAATTTGGAGTAGGTATTAGAATCCATGGAGAAGAAATAAAAACTTTGAGGTTCGCCGATGACATTGTAATTCTATCAGAGACAGCAAAGGATTTGGAAGATCAGTTGAATGGAATGGATAATGTCTTGAAAGGAGGATATAAGATGAACATCAACAAAAGCAAAATGAGGATAATGGAATGTAGTCGAATTAAGTCAGGTGATGCTGAGGGAATTAGATTAGGAAATGAGAAACTTAAAATAGTAAAGGAGTTTTGCTATTTGGGGAACTAAATAACGGATGATTGTCGAAGTAGAGAGTATATAAAATGTAGACTGGCAATGGCAAGAAAGCGTTTCTGAAGAAGAGAAATTTGTTAACATCGAGTATAGATTTAAGTGTCAGAAAGTCGTTTCTGAAAGTATTTGTATGGAGTGTAGCCATGTATGGAAGTGAAACATGGACGATAAATAGTTTGGACAAGAAGAGAATAGAAGCTTTCGAAATGTGGTGCTACAGAAGAATGCTGAAGATTAGATGGCTAGATCACATAACTAATGAGGAAATATTGAATAGAATTGGCGAGAAGAGAAGTTTGTGGCACAACTTGACTAGAAGAAGGGATGTTCTGAGGCATCAAGGGATCACCAATTTAGTATTGGCGGTCAGCGTGGAGGGTAGGAATCGTAGAGGGAGACCAAGAGATGAATACAGTAAGCAGATTCAGAAGGCTGCAGGCTGCAGTCGGTACTGGGAGATGAAGAAGCTTGCACAGGATAGAGTAGCATGGAAAGCTGCATCAAACCAGTCTCAGACTGAAGACAGCAGCAACAACAACAACATATTTGTGTTTGATTTTTATTGACACAATATCACTAGTCACTCAGTAAACACTTAATTTAGTATCGAAATCATTTAAAGGTAAATTGTTATTTATATTTTGATGAATAATAACAATCTTTTTATATATAAAATCATACTCAAGATAAACAAATTTTTGTTCATCTACTTCAAGAAACGAAAAATTGTCTATTTGTATATTGTGGATATCTTCACATTTCCATTTAATATGAAAATCATATCTCTTAATGATGGTAGTATTACTTTTTTGTAAAGTAATTACTTATTCACAGACTAGCCTGACACTAACTCTCGGTTTGTGACATAATTTTTGAGTTCTGTGAGGATACTTGTGTGCTCAGCCTTTGTGGAAGATCTTTTAATTGATTTTCTAAATAAAGATTGATATCACTACGATAACTATTTATTGGATATTTCATATTGACTATTCTTCTTGTTTAAAACTAATACAATCTTTGGTCATTTCAAAATTTTCAACTAATTCTTTCTGAAATGATTCAACATATTTTATGTTACTGAATTCATTGATTCTAAAGGCGTTTATATTTTTTTCTAATTTTTGCAAGTTATTTTGGAAACCTGTAAGCCATGCCTTATTTCCAAAAGTGTAAATTTATTATGTTCAGAATACCATTAATCACATAATCACCTGACAATAGCTTTAGAACAAATGTAGACAAATGACTGCATATGATTTCATTATAATTTGTATTCACTGTCCCTCACAAAACAGCCCTCTTGAAGATATTTATGTTCTTAGGGAGAACTTCCTATAAATGAATCAAATACAAATTCTTAGTCATTCTTCTTATAATAACATGTCCAGTGTGTGCCTATATTATCAGAATCACCAAAATTAACTGTTCCAGATTTATATTATGTAGGTTGATTCAAAAATTTATCAGTCATATAGTATTTGACTTTTGTTGATTAGCAGGATTTTCTGTATCAAAATTTGATAAAGATTTATCATATTTATTATTATTTTTTGGAAGAATTTTTGTCTACGCTTCAGCACCAACTGAAGCTTGTTTCTCCTTTGCCAAATTATGCCGTTTTTGTTCTTCTAATTTTTTATTAGTTTCTTTATTCTTAGTTACTGCTTTTGAAACACCAGCCGCTCTCCCTGCTAATGAATCAAGACTAGCTAAATTTGGTAATGTAGTGGAAAAAAGCCTCAATCTTGTTTTTTTAATCCAGAACCTCCTTTGTTCCTTGTTAGATATTCTATACCTTTTTTCACAACAGATATGACTAATGTTATAAGCAAATTTCCACCTGTCTTCTTATCTCTCTTTCTTTTAGGGCTCGGTCATCAATGTGTTAGTACTACATAATTGGTCATTGATGTGTTTAATTTTATGTGCATTTGGTCTGGTTCTCCTCTGTGTAACAAGGTGTAATCAATCATTCAGTTACTCATTTATAAGGGTTAACATTTTTATAAAGGTAAAAATGTTTTTTACACTCCACAAGCGTTATCATCAACATCTAATCTCATACTTAGTTTTCTCTTTCCATATGTAATTCTTCTCATTGCTGAATCAGATAAGTTTCCTCCAACTGATGTGTCAGAGAATGCATTCTTTCTTTTGCAGCTAGTTGAAGTTCTTTATCTGCACTGTGTCTTTTCTCTAAATCATTATGAAATAACATGTTTTTTTGTTAGTTCCATTAGTGGATTTATTTCTTAGTCGCCTCTAACTAATCTTTCTTCTAACCTTGTTCTTAGACGACAGTAATTATAACCAGGGAGATGTGTTTCAAAGTGTAATTGATTAATTAAAGTATTAACTAATACATTTCAATATTTTTCATTATTCTAAAATGTGAGTGGCAAGTTATTCAAAAAACCAATCAGATTCCTTTTGAATTGTTGATAATGAAACCAGTTAACTACTTTGTTATCATTTGTGTTATCCCCACTTTTTCGTAATGATAATTTTTATTTCCAGCTAATTCTTCTGCATGAATAACTGCCAATGTATCTATTAAATCTCTAACACCATTCATACAAAGATATTCAATTGGTTTTTCTGTATATTTTTAAGACTTCACCTCTTTTCTTATCATCACTTTGCACTGAATCATCTAGACTTCTTTGCCTCCTTTCTCGAAAAAAACAATTACGATTTCTTGTATTAAATATTTATCTTTATTACCTTTACTTGGTTTCATTTTATTTCGGTTATTATCAGAATATAATGCTCCTAAATGGCAAAACAGAGCGACATAATTTGATAAATCAGAAGTAGTAAACTTTGTACTCAAGTCATCTGTAGTAACCTGTTTTATAGTTAATGAATCCATTAACCTACCTGTTAATTCCTATGTCCTTTCACCGATAGCTAATTTACCTCCTTCAAATTTTACAGGAAGTTTACCAACGGATTTAAATCCACCAACAGGTCTTAATCGTAAAACTATGTCTGCACTGTGGTTAATCAAGCATTCTTTCACTAATGGCTTTTTTAGTGGGTTACTTCTCTCTATTTTTAACCTATTCTTCACAGTTCCTCAATAAATCTCTGATTTCTGCTTCACTTAGTGTATAACCTCTTTTATCATTATCACATTTCCCAATTGCTGGTATGTCATTAAATTATTCAGAAATTTATGACAAACCATTTGCTTTTGGACTTCTCTGTTTCCTGCTATAGCTTTAAGAAAATCAACACCTAAACTTTCGATTCCTTGCTTCTTTTTTATACTTTTGCTATTCCATTCTGGATTGTTTCTTCAGTTTTTAAAATTCCTTGTTTAAAAGCTCCTTTACCATTCTAAATATCTTGGCCATTTCAACAACCTCTCGATCGTATACAGAATTTGTATTCAGCACTTTTGAGAGATTGTATTTAGCAAAACACTTACTATGAATAAAAACATTTATCATTTTATGTGTAGCATTTAACATTTTATGTTTAACATTTATGTTTAACATGTAATATTTTGTGTTAGACATTTATGTTCATTGTTTAGCATTTTAGATCTAATATTTATGCTCAGTGTTTATACTTAAGATTTATGTTTAATGTTTATATTTCACATTTTACGTTTTATGTTTAAAGTTCAAATTTTATGGTTAACTATTATCATTATTTTAAACATTTATGCTTAACATGGCAAATGCATGTCAGCATATCTTGTTTAACATTATGAAAAAGTGTTTCTGCCCAGAATCGAATGAGGGACCATCTGTGTGCTAGGCAGATGTGATAACTGCTACACCATGGAAACTACTGCTGTGCACTTTACTTCACAGAGAACTTGTAATGAGGTTATCATCGTAACTTAAAAATTCAGTAAATGCAATACTTGCATAACAAAGGCATATGCATTAGATCCACACATGATGATGGTCACTGGAGTTGAATCTTACATAGGCAGGAAAACAGTGTTCCACCCAGGATCGAACAGGGAGCCTCTGATTGTGAAGCAGGTGTGATGACCTCTACACTATGGAAATCACGAACATGATGAGCCCCTCCTTGTGCACTTGAAGTTGCCTCAGCTTTTCTCCCATCCAAGCATGTGCACACACACTTGATAGTTCTTTTGACTACCTGAAACTCATCACATCTGAGGGCTCAAGAACTCCTCAGGTTGATCTAGTGTGTATCTGCTGTAGCATCCCAAATGAGACAGCAACATTTCGAGCACTCGTTATTGCAAGTCATATCACAAAAAATAGTCACTTTCTTAGCATCAGGCAGTATGAGCCTATAATAAACAAATGCTTAATGTTTATGTTTAACATTTTACTGTCTATGTTTAAAGTTTATGTTTGATGTTTAATTTTTATTGTTATATTTAACATTTATGTTTAAAGTTTATTTTTATGTTAATGTTTTTAACAATTTTAATCATATCTCTGTAATTATTATTACTAATTGCTCTTGTCATATCTATTGTAACAGACTTTTGTAACAGAAAAAAACTATCTTCATTCCAGAATTTACTACACATTTCATTCAGATAAGAAAATTTTAAATCTCCAATGACAAACTCATGATAAACATGATCTACATTTGTATCATGATGTATAAAAGAAATTAAAAAATGTATATTGTCTTTTACTAATTGTTCTGCATCTACATTTATACGCCACAAGCAACTCAACGATGTGTGACAGAGGGCACTTTACATGTCACTGTCTTTACCCCCTTTCCTGTTCCAGCCGCGTATGATCCGCGGGAAGAACGACTGTCAGAAAGCCTCTGTGCATGCTCGAATCTCTCTGATTTTACAGCTGTGATCTCCTTGGGAGGTTTAAGTAGGGGGAAGCAATAAAATCGATACCTCATCCAGAAACGCACCCTCTTGAAACCTGGACAGCAAGCTACACCGCGATGCAGAGCAGCTCTCATGCAGAGTCTGCCACTTCAGTTTGGTAAACATCTCCATAACGCTATCACGCTTACCAAATAAACCTGTAATGAAATGCGCCGCTCTTCTTTGGATTTTTTTCTATCTCCTCTGTCAACCTGATCTGGTACAGATCCCACACTGATGAACAATACTCAAGTATAGGTCGAATGAGTGTTTTGTTAGCCACCTCCTTTCTTGATTGACTACATTTTCTAAGGACTGTCCCAATGAATCTCAACCTGGTACCCGCCTTACCAACAATTGATTTTATATGATCATTCCACTTGTAATCGTTCCGCACTCATACTCCCAGATGTTTTACAGAAGTAACTGCTACCAGTGTTTGTTCCGCTATCATATAATCATACAATAAAGGATCCTTCTTTCTATGTATTCGCAATACATTAAATTTTTCTATGTTAAGGGTCCGTTGCCACTCCCTGCACCAAGTGCCTATCCGCTGCAGATCTTCCTGGAATTCGCTACGATTTTCTAATGCTGCAATTTCTCTGTATACTACAGCATCATCTGCGAAAAGCCGCATGGAACTTCCGACACTACCTACTAGGTCATTTATATATGTTGTGAACAGCAATTGTCCCATAACACTCCTCTGTGGCACGCCAGAGGTTACTTTAACGTCTGTAGACGTCTCTCCATTGAGAACAACATGCTGTGTTCTGTTTGCTAAAAACTCTTCAATCTAGCTGTTGTGGTTGGCAGGAGAGCCAACCGTGGTAGTAAAGGAGGCCGAAATGCACGCGTTTTAGCTCACGCAGGCTGGCGTGAGGTCTGGAACACGGCAAGGGAATTAGAATTGAGAAAAACCGACGTATCTGGTGGAATACTTAACTTTAATCCATTAATGGAGAACGTCGCTCTTTATGGTACATGATTCACAATATCAATAGTACGGATACTGGCGCCTTGCTAGGTCGTAGCATTTAACGTAGCTGAAGGCTATGCTAACTATCGGCTCGGCAAATGAGAACGTAAATCGGCAGTGAACCATCGCTAGCAAAGTCGGTTGTACAACTGGGGCGAGTGCTAGAAAGTCTCTCTAGACCTGCCGTGTGGCGGCGCTCGGTCTGCAATCACTGATAGAGGCGACAGGCGGGTCCGACGTATACTACAGGACCGCGGCCGATTTAAAGGCTAGCCACACAGCTGGTCTGGTATTCCGTAGGCTCTTACTTTGTTTATCAGGCGACAGTGCGGATCTATATCGAACGCCTTCCGGAAGTCAAGGAAAATAGCATATATCTGCGAGCCTGTATCTAATATTTTCTGGGTCTCATGAACAAATAAAGCGAGTTGGGCATCACACGATCGCTGTTTCCAGAATCCATGCTGATTCCTACAGAGTAGATTCTGGGTTTCCAGAAATGACGTGTTCTAAAATTCTACAACAGATCGACGTCAGAAATATAGGTCTATAGTTTTTCGCATCTGCTCGACGACCCTTCTTGAACACTGGGACTACTTGTGCTCTTTTCCAGTCATTTGGAACCTTCCGTTCCTCTAGAGACTTGCGGTACACGGCTGTTAGAAGGGGGGGGGGGGGGGGGGAAATTATTTGGCGTATTCTGTGTAGAATCGAATTGGTATCCCGTCAGGTCCTGTGGACTTTCCTCTGTTGAGTGATCCCAGTTGCTTTTCTATTCCTTGGACACTTATTTCGATGTCAGCCATTTTTTCGTTTGCGCGAAGATTTAGAGAAGGAACTGCAGTGCGATCTTCCTCTGTGGAACAGCTTTGGAAAAAGGTGTTTAGTATTTCAGATTTACACATGTCATCGTCTGTTTCAGTGCCATCATTATCCCGGAGTGTCTGGAGCCACTTACTGATTTAACATAAGACCATAACTTCCTAGTATTTTCTGTCAAGTCGGTACACAGAATTTTACTTTAGAATTCACTGAACGCTTCACGCATAACCCTCCTTACGCTAACTTTCACATCGTTTAGCTTCTGTTTGTCGAAGAGGTTTTGGCTGCATTTAAACTTGCAGTGAAGCTCTCTTTGCTTCTACAGTAGTTTCCTAACTTTGTTGTTGAACCACGGTGGGTTTTTTCCGTCCCCCACAGTTTTACTCGGCACGTACTTGTCTTAAACGCATTTTACGATTGCCTTGAACTTTTTCCATAAACACTTAACATTGTCAGTGTAGGAACAGAAATTTTCGTTTTGATCTGTTAGGTAGTGAGAAATCTGCCTTCTATTACACTTGCTAAACAGATAAACCTTCCTCCCTTTTTTTTATATTCCTATTTATTTCCATATTCAGGGATGCTACAACGGCCTTATCATCACTGATTCCCTGTTCAGCTCTTACAGAGTCGAAAAGTTCGGGTCTGTTTGATATCAGTAGGTCAAAGATGTTATCTCCACGAGTCAGTTCTCTGTTTAATTTCTCGAGGTAATTTTCGGGTAGTGCACTCAGTATTATGCCACTCGATGCTCTGTCCCTACCACCCATCCTAATCATCTGAGTGTCCCAGTCTATATCTGGTAAATTGAAAACTCCACCGAGGACTATAACATACTGAGAAAATTTATGTGAAATGTATTCCAGATTTTCTCTCAGTTGTTTTGCCACTAATGCTACTGAATCCGGAGGTCGGCAAAAGGAGCCAATTATTAATCTAGCTCGTTTGTTGAGTGTAACCTCCACCCATAATAATTCACAGGAACTATTCACTTCTACTTCACTACAGGATAAACTACTACTAACAGCGATAAACACGCCACCACCATTTGCATGCAATCTATCCTTTCTAAACACCATCTGTGCCTTTGAAACAATTTCTTTAGAATTTATCTCTGGCTTCAGCCAGCTAACTGTACCTATAACGATTTCAGCTTCAGTGGTTTCTATCAGTGCTTGAAGTTCCGGTACTTTACGAATGCAACTTCGACAGTTTACGATTACAATAACGATTGCCGCTTGGTCCCCACATGTCCTGACGTTGCCCCACACCCTTTGAGGCTGTTGCCCTTTCTGTACTTGCCCGAGATCATCTAACCTAAAAAAACCGCGTAGTCCACGCCACACAGCTCCTGCTACGCGTGTAGCCACCTGCTGCGTGTAGTGGACTCCTGCCCTATCCAGTGGAACCCAAAACCCCACCATCCTATGGCGCAAGTCGAGGAATCTGCAGCCCACACTCGGCTCTGCACGAAAGGAACGCAGTCAGCCCTGTCGACGATGCTGCAGATAGCGAGTTCTGCTTTCATCCCGCTAGCGAGACTGGCAGTCTTCACCAAATCAGATAGCCGCCGGAAGCCAGAAAGGATTTCCTCCGATTCATAGCGACACACATCATTGGTGCCGACATGAGCGACCACCTGCAGATGGGAGCACCCTGTACCCTTCATGGCATCTGGAATGACTCCCCCCGGCATGCACATTAAGCCCACCCTCTGCGACCACCTGGACCTTGCAGACTGAGCGGCAACCTCTGGAACAGAACAAGCAGACATGTCCGGTCAAAGATCAGTATCAACTGGAGACAGCACGTCAGAAAAACCGGAGAGGACTTCCGTTCAGCCCTCTGGAATGTCTTTCGCCCCCTGCCACATCTCGAGACGATCTCGCACTCTACCATGCGTGAGGGGTCAGCCTCAATGTGGGCAGTATCCAGGGCAGCCACAGCCGTAGTCCGATCGGGAGATGCGTGGGACGAGCTGGCCATCCCCGACAGACCCCCATCTGGACCCCCAAAGCGATGTCCATTGGCAACAGCCTCAAGCTGTGAGACCGAAGCCAACACTGCCTGAAGCTGGGACTGAAGGGATGCCAACTCAGCCCACATCTGAATACAGCAGTTGCAGTCCCTATCCATGCTAAAATCTGTTGTGCAAAGAACGTCATTTTTGACTGTTTGGGATAAAAACAATCTATTCTTTTGTGTCTTCCTCTAGTAAAATATTCTCTAACTACTTCATGATTTTCGAGAGTAAAAATCATCGAGTACTACAACTGAATTATCTTGAAACTCATCCAGTGGTATAATTTGATCATTATTTTCGATAAATGTGTAATATTATAGTTATTTGTCTCCTCCAGTTTTTTATCTTTTATAAATTCTGAGATTTTAGAATAAACATACAAATGATTTATTGTATTCCATTTTAGGCATCCTGGACCTAAAATATAATTATCAGTCTTTAATGTTATTTTTCCACATCCACTAGCTCCAATTATTGTACAATGAATAGAACTAGGCTAAATTTTGCAATGCTTATTCTTCAGGTTTTTTCTCTGGAATTCTTGTTTTTTCTATCCCAACCAGCTTCACTCAATTAAATGTATATATTTTTTATTTCTATAAATGTGTCATCTATTTCAGTTGAGTGGTAAGATATCTGTTCTCAAAAATTATTGACAGTACCTCTAAAGGACAGTAGTTAGTTTTTATATAAGATTTCTAACTGCACATATCACATCAGAAAATAGTACATTTTACTGTGATGAAGAAACAATGCTCGATTAATCACAGTGAAGGCACAGTTTTCCGATTAAGACCTGTTGGACAATATACCTTGAGAATTTTAGGAAAATTTATTCACACAACAAGCCTAATATTCACATTAAGGCAGATGAAATTTTGAGTAGAGTTGCTACTGAAAGTGATATTAAATTATATACAGACATAACGGATAGCATTGTAAGTGTATTAGGATCTAATAACAAAATTATTGAGCCCAATGAAAAACTAGTACTAATGATGTGTCTAAAATTGTTCCATTCGAGTTAATCAGCATTTCTTTTAATTTGGGCACCAGAATGTATGTAAAACAGGGTGATCACTTTCACAGAGAAGCTTGTATTATTGGTTCATTCAAATCCAATGTATAATTCACTGGAATGTTAATTCATGAATCACTTTATCCTGTATACATTCCAATTTTTGATACTATGTGAGATTTAGAAACAACTGCAACTGACAAGAATTATAATTTGACTGCCTTCAGTGGTGTTTCAGTGACAATTGTTTTAGAAATGTCTTAATAATCTATATCCGTATTAAATGAATAAGATTGAGAGTTACCACTGTTGCTCATTCCCTATGAATGAAAAGAGTAAAACTAATTTAAATATTCCGAATAAGGAGATTAATATTCTTATTGGATGGTTGGATTCATCTTAATCATGAAAATTGTACATGAGCTTCAGTATTATATGATGGAAAAGGCAATAAAAAGTTGATTGACAACTATGTGGCAAAGCTGCTCAGTTTTATCACCATAAAGGAAGGGACTGAGTATCCTTCTATTTCTTTGTCTGTCCATACGCAGTTGACTTCGTCTCTAGCCAACGAGTTAACCATGGAAAGTCAATCCTCAATAAGATAAAAAGTAAGAAAAATGAAGTACTTTTTCCACTATATTTGCTCGCTGGGTTGGGAAGAGAGTATGGGAAGAAGGCTTTTACCTGGAGTTCTAGTGCAAATGATGCAGTTATTTGATGGTCTGACCA
Source organism: Schistocerca gregaria (assembly GCF_023897955.1). Taxonomy (NCBI): domain Eukaryota; kingdom Metazoa; phylum Arthropoda; class Insecta; order Orthoptera; family Acrididae; genus Schistocerca; species Schistocerca gregaria. The sequence continues at coordinate 113,049,241 of NC_064924.1, read as the reverse complement.
TAATCAAGCTGGAATTGAGATAAAAGGTGCACTTCCTAAGGGAGGTAAAACTGTTGTGGAATCAGTGGAAATTGGTGTTCCTGTGACTAGATATGAGCCAGAATATTCACTCGAGCTGGAACTAGATAGACTACAAGATTAAAAATTCCCACATCTTCTTCTGAATCTCAGACAAAAGAGATTCCGGATTCAGTGGTAAAAGAAAATAAGATATTACACTAATTCTATAGAATTTGATATTCCTTACTTCATTTTTGTTGTTTTCCAAACTAACTGGAAACATAATCAGCTTATTCATTCTTCTTTATGTTATTATGGAATATCTGTGCAAAGAATGATAGATATGAATTTTTTCCTCAATAAATGTGGAATCCAGATCCACCAACTAACTTCATGAAAGTTTATGTTGTTTTCCAAGACTTTAAGTGGGTCACACAATTAAACAATGATGTTAAAGTATGTCCTTTCAATTTCATAAAGAATTATCCTGTTTTTGTTATAAATATATCTAGGGGATTGAATGTATTATCTACACAGAAAACTACTATGAAATTGTGTGCTTCTTTTAATGATAACATTTCTATTGACACTTGCTTAGATAATTATGTATGGTAAAAGAAATTTAACTTATGATGTACAATACATTATATTAACTACATATTTAACATCTTAATTATTATATTATATCCGATCTTATTCATTACCATTTTTTTGGATGGCTCTTTATATTTGGATTATGTTAGCATTTTGAATTTTTAATTTCAGTTAATACTCCACCAAGAAATTAAGAAAGAATATTTTGCCCCTTGCCCTGCGAGTTTTGCAATCCAACTTTTTCTATGGACAGCAAGTAGCGGACTTCTGGGGCATAGATGCTGTCCAAAAGTGTAATCAGAATTGAATTATCTCAAAAAATAAAAATCTTATAACAAAAATTTACACTACATACCTCTTACAAGTGCTAAATTGAATGGTTGATGCATATTATATACGTTAAACTGTACATACAGTGGTGCCAACTGTGTTCCCAGTGCTCATTCATTTGCAAATCAATTTTGCCACTTGATTACCATTCAAGATTTGTGAACGCTATTTCCTTCCTCTGTGAGAAAAACTGACTGCTATAGCAACTGAACTACTTGCACTGGCCAGTCAATTCCATTATATTTGCTATCCATCCACTGTTGAAGCCCATCATGGAAAAGATGGGGACAACAGTTGTCAGCATCTCTTTCATCTACACCAAGATGTAGGTGCCAAGTTGCAGTCCAACAGCGATGTTAAAAAAAAAACAGTATGGAAAGATGAAATAAACAGAGTATTACCAAAAAAACACTAGCTTTCTCCTGGTGCCAAGGTTTTAGTGTTCTTTGAGAATGAATTTATTTTTTAACCTTATTAAAAAAAATTGCCATATAGTGGTTGAAATCAATTTTTAAAAATGAAAATTGTTGAGAAGTTTAAACGAACAATTTGTTTAAATTACATCACAATTTTTATTTTTAAAAATAAAAAATTACATATAAGCTAAACAAAATTGCAGCTTTTGCCAATAATACTGAAGAGCTATTAAATGAGCTTTATAGTTTCATTAATGACCCTACAGAAGGTTTTACTAAATTAACAGATTTAAAAAATCTTTTAATATTTAATAGCTGAATTTTTACCAACTAAATTTGGTCAGGAAGTTACATTAGTTCTGAATGATAAATACAAAATTTTGATTTCTGAATGTTATGCTAAAATCTTCACAGATGATGGAGATAAATTAGAGAACTTTGTTTGCTTAAAATTTTTATATTGAGGTCAAAAACAAATTAAATATTATTCTTCTCATGTTATCGAATTTGAAGAATATATGCAATATTTTTATAAGACAAATTACAATAAATTTTATACCCAGCTAATCAATGTGCCTCAAAACCTCAGACTGAATAAAATTAAATTTTAATTAGCTTATTTATTTCCTGTGCAAGAACTCCCTGATGATAACTCAGGTTATAATTCATTAGCTTTTGTTTCCTGAGCTAGAACTCTCAGATGATAACTACTCCAAGAATAAAGCAGAGCACACACGGTGCTTCAAAATCCCTTCATCATACGTCTTGGGGTGATAGATAATGTCACAAGCAACAACTTTTCTTAGAGAGAAATGTTTCCTGAGGTTTTCCAGAGATGAAAGGCGTTCTGTTGTCTTGGTTATGCCATTGAAAGGCTACAGAGCATAGGCACTCTGTGGTGTGGGTATGGCTTGTATATTGGCTATAATCCAGTTGTCTGCTCTGTATGAAGAGCCAAATTCAAGTTCATGAGTCACTTATAAAATAGTTTTCTCCTCTTAGAGTCACCCCTTCTTAAAGTGTCCTTGTTGCAAATCACTTGATCAGTTTATTGAGTAGTGGTTCATGGTGTGGGTTCCTGTAGTCATGTCCTAATTCATGAACCTCGGGCAACATTTGAGAGGCCAAGTAAGTGGTCCCGACAGTCGGGATACCAGTTACTTTCGAATAAGGCTGGGCATCTTAGACATGTTCTGAGGTGTGGTCACCTTTGTGCTCATACGGCAAAGGGACTCCTAAGATACGACTTGGCAAACAAATGGTAATGAGATGGGGAGCTACTAATATCAATGGGGGCTACACTGGGAAGAAGGTAGAGCTGGCAAAGGCTGCAAGTAAGATGGGGCTGGACGTTTTAGCTGTTAGTGACATTTGGGTCAGGGGTGAGAAAGAAGAGGAAGTGAGAGAATACAAGGTTTACCTGTCAGGAGTCAAAGCAGGAATAGCACAGTGGGGTGTAGGGCTTTACATCAGGAAAGAAATGGAACCAAGCGTACTTGCAATAAGGTATGTAAACGAACGACTGATGTGGATAGATTTGACAGTGTCTAGCAAGAAAATTAGGATTGTGTCAGTATTTTCGCACTGTGAAGGGACAGATCAAGATAGGATGGATAGTTTTTATGAGGTACTCAGTGATGTAGTTGTTAGAGTAAAGGACAAGGGCAGTGTTCTGCTCACGGGTGATTTTAACGCCAGGATTGGAAATCTAACAGAAGGGTATGAAAAGGTTATGGGTTAATTTGGAGAGGATATGGAGGCCAACAGGAACGGGAAACATCTCTTGGATTTCTGTGCCAGATAGGCTTAGTAATCACAAACTCCTTTTTTAAACATAAGAACATACACTGGTATACTTGGGAAGGCAGGGGAACCAGATCTGTCATTGACTATATAATAACAGATCAGGAATTCAGGAAGGCTGTGAGGGACACACGTGTATTCAGGGGATTCTTTGATGACACTGATCATTATTTAATCTGCAGTGAAATTGGGATTGTGAGGCCGAAAGTGCAGGAGGTCAGGATAAGGAAATCAGGCACAAATACATAACAGTGATCTCAGAAAGGTACCAATTAGTTGACTGTAGTCAATTACAACCATTGGAAAAGGTATAGATAAGGTTCAGGGACACAGTATTATAAGTGGCTAAAGAATGTCTTGGAACACTAGTGTGTAAAAGTAGGATGAAGGAAACAGCTTGGTGGAATGACACAGTCAAGACAGCCTGTAAAAGGAAAAAGAAGGTGTATCAAAAATGGCTACATACTAGAACTCAGGTAGACAGAGAAAGTTATGCTGAAGAGAGAAACAAAGCCAAACAGATAATTGCGGCATCCAAGAAGAAATTTGGGGAAGAGTTTGGAAACAGGTTGGAGACTATGGGTCAAGCTGCTGGAAAACCATTCTAGAGTGTAATCAGCAGTCTTCGAAAGGGAGGTAAGAAGGAAATGACAAGTATTTTGGACAGGTCAGGAAAACTGCTGGTGAATCCTGCGGATACCTTGGGCAGATGGAGGGAATATTTTGAAGAGTTGCTCAATGTAGGTGAAAATACGATCAGTAATGTTTCAGATTTCGAGGTAGAATGGGATAGGAATGATGATGGAAATAGCATCACATTTGAGGAAGTGGAGAAAATGGTCAATAGATTGCAGTGCAATAAAACAGCTGGGGTGGATGAAATTAAGTCGGAACTCATCAAATACAGTGGAATGTCAGGTCTTAAATGGCTACACAGGATAATTTAAATGGCCTGGGAGGTTCCATCAGACTGGACAAAAGCAGTAATCACACCAATCTTTAAACATGGAAACAGAAAAGATTGTAGTAACTACAGAGGTATCTCGTTAATCAGCGTTGTGGGTAAAATCTTCTCAGGTATTGTTGAAAGGAAAGTGCGAGTATTAGTTGAGGACCATTTGAATGAAAATCAGTGTGGGTTTAGGCCTCTTAGAGGTTGTCAGGACCAGATCTTTAGCTTCCGGCAAATAATGGAGAAGTGTTATGAGTGGAACAGGGAATTGTACCTATGCTTTATAGATCTAGAAAAGGCATATGACCGGGTTCCTAGGAGGAAGTTATTGTCTGTTCTACGAGATTATGGAATAGGAGGCAAACTTCTGCAAGCAATTAAATGACTTTACATGGATAGTCAGGCAGCAGTTAGAGTTGACGGTAAATTGAGTTCATGGTTCAGAGTAGTTTCAGGGGTAAGACAAGGCTGCAACCTGTCTCCACTGTTGTTCATATTATTTATGGATCATATGTTGAAAACAGTAGACTGGCGGGGTGAGATTAAGATATGTGAACACAAAATAAGCAGTCTTGCATATGTGGATGACTTAGTTGTGATGGAAGATTCGATTGAAAATTTGCAAAGTAGTATTTCAGAGCTAGATCAGAAATGTAAGGACTATGGTATGAAGATTAGCATCTCCAAAACGAAAGTAATGTCAGTGGGAAAGAAATATAAACGGATTGAGCGCCAAATAGGAGGAACATAGTTAGAACAGGTGGACGGTTTCAAGTACTTAGGATGCATATTCTCACAGGATGGCAACATAGTGAAAGAACTGGAAGCGAGGTGTAGGAAAGCTAATGCAGTGAGCGCTCAGCTACGATCTACTCTCTTCTGCAAAAAGGAAGTCAGTGCCAAGACTAAGTTATCTTTTCACCGTTCAATCTTTCGACCAACTTTGTTGTATGGGAGCGAAAGCTGGGTGGATTCAGGTTACCTTATGAACAAGGTTGAGATCACGGATATGAAAGTAGCTAGGATGATTGCAGGTACTGGTAGATGGGAACAATGGCAGGAGTGTGTCCACAATTAGGAAATCAAAGAAAAACTGGGAATGAACTCTACAGATGTAGCAGTCAGAGTGAACAGGCTTAGATGGTGAGGTCATGTTACATGCATGGGAGAAGCAAGGTTACCCAAGAGACTCATGGGTTCAGCAGTAGAGGGTAGGAGGAGTCGGGGCAGACCAAGGAGAAGGTACATGGATTCGGTTAAGAATGATTTTGAAGTAACAGGTTTAACATCAGAAGAGGCACCAGTGTTAGCACTGAATAGGGGATCATGGAGGAATATTATAAGGGGGCTATGCTCCAGACTGAACGCTGAAAGGCATAATCAGTCTTAAATGATGATGTTGAGTTTATTGAGTTAGGTAGTATGCAGTGCACCTGGTTACTAGACCTTTCTAATTCGGTGAAAACTCGTCTTCTCAGGGTCAGTGAATACTAAAGGACGCCTAACGTCACCAGGAAGCGCCATAAAACATTTTGCCTCTAACAGCAGTTGCTGTTCATGACGTCATCTATCACTCCTACATCACTGATGCAAAGACACTGAAACACGCTGTACACCTGAATTGTATTTTGTTCTCACACATACCCTATCCATATCCAAGACTTTCTACAGGTTTCAGCTACAACTATGATAAATGTATTTGAGTAAAAAAAGTAGATTTTCTACAAGTTTTGTATTTATAATCCCATGGAACAGGTCAGATGCAGTATAATAAGTTTCATGTGTATACAAGCAGCTAATTTTCGTTGTATAAGTATAACTGCAACTTTGTTTCAATGTGTTTGTGTAACTATACATACATATGTACTTTTTCTTAATGGCATTTTATCTTGGTACAGAGTACATGAATGCATTCTTAAAACTGACCGAATTCCTTCGCTAAAATGAAGAACACTATTTAGTAATACAATGTAATTTATTTTACATCTTAACTATTTAACTTTAATTTAGATGATTTCTATCAAAAAAGTATCGATTAATGAGCACACTCATGAAAATGGTTGTATCGTCTGAAAGCGAAATTTAACTGTTCGAATCTCATAGTTTATTGTGGTATCCACTGCAGGCTTGGCCTGTTTATAAGCCAGCGAAGCAACAGCATTGGGTCTGTTGCTCTGCAGGCTACAATTGTAGTGAAAAGTGTGATTATAACTAGCACATAAGCTCAGGATATAGCAAATCCCGTTCATTATACTTTAAGAACAAAAAACATAAATAATTCATAAAAATAGGCATTTACCCAGTCATGGGCCTAGTTTGACTAGGCTGGGCAGGTGTGGCATTATGGGAGGAATAGTTCTGGCACTTTCGTGAAGTAAATTAGTGGAACCACAGGAAATATAAGTGTGAACGGATAAAGACTGTAACCTTTACCCTCTCAAATGTGAGGACAGTCTATTTAACACACCGCAACTTCATTCGGTTAATACCTGGTGTATAATACTATTTTGCTTGTACTTTCCTTCAAAGGTATACACACATTGTTTCATAATGTCACATTCCACACAGTCAGCTATCAGTTACACGAAGGCAATGTTTGGTTTTAATTTTGTGTATACAACTTCTTATTCGGTTCCCTGGAAAACCATGTCAGTCTCCTCCATAATGGGTGAGATTTTGAGATCAGAACAACGATAGGGTCAGTTTCCATAGCAACGTTTTCGTCTAAGGAATATATCTGATGGATCTACATTAATACTGCTAAAAATCTGTCAGCAGCACCTCTTGTCACATAGTAAGATAGGGCTACTGCAACTAAAACAGCGCGTAAATTATACTTTTGTAACAAATTTCCTGATGTACATGATGGGTGGTCGGAATGAGTGGGAAGGTTTACTGGGAATTTATGAAGAATTTTATTCTCTTTCAATTCTTTGCATTTCTGGCGCAGCCAACCTGCGTCTTACGGTAGTGCAGTGGCTGGGCTTGGGCTGGGGCAGTTCCAGATATCTCATGATACCAACGCTACCTACCCACAGTCCACTTGCACAGCGTTCCCACACTGGATACCGCTGACGGGGGACGCCCTTTCAAAGTGTCGTTGAATAGAGGTACGCTTCCCAAAGTACCACCTGCCAGCTACTAATAAGGCAGAAAACAGTCAAATGGGAGACACAGAGGAGACTGTAGAGAGCGTGCCAGCATCTTGTCCCAACCACACTTGTGCTTCAGCTCCTCTTTTGGGAATCATGCCCCTGAGCCTGATTGTGGTGGCCTCCTGCACACAGGTTCTTTACGTGTATCCTTTAGAGATAGCTTATGGAGCAATAAACTCCAGTCAGTTGATCAGGACGTTACTGGTTTTACATTTTGAAGAATTTCCTTACACCACCGGACGCCCATGACCCGTCTATGGCCTGCTCTGAGTACCTGCATGAACATTGATAAAAAGATTATTTCAAATCTAAAATAATGTGTGTGAAATCTTATGGGACTTAACTGCTAAGGTCATCAGTCCCTAAGCTTACGCACTACTTAACCTAAATTATCCTAAAGACAAACACAGACACCCATGCCCAAGGGAGGACTCGAACCTTCGCCGGGACCAGCCAGTCCATGATTGCAGCGCCTAAGACCGCTCGGCTAATCCCACGCGGCTGAAATCTAAAACTCAATTTAATTGTGTTCAAATGGAAAAAAGTATGTTTATTTCAAACAAGACATAATATAAGTCTCTCTTACTCACTATTATATCGCACAAAAAATTTTAAGCCCTTTCATTACCTTACAACTTCGCTTAATCGTTTTTCAACTTGCAGGGTCTACACTCACGTAATGCCTTTGTGCCATTTTATAGACTGTCTGTCGAGTACCTGTAAGGATGAAATAACCGACCACCACGTTATTCTTTGGCGATGGCCTCAATCGGATGCGGTATGGCGGGGTTGTTGCAGCACATCGCACTCCCGGTCTCTGTCAGTGTAGCTGACCTGGTTCTGTTTTTACTCGGTCAGGTACTGAGGGCACCCCATTCCAGACCTTCTGCTAAGGAAAGATGCCTGGCATTGACAGGAATCGAATGCGTATCCGCCACCTGGCTGTCAGCCACACTAACAACTCAGTAGCAGAGGCAGACACAGTAATAACACAGGGCCACAGTACTATTGCATTTGTGTGTCCTTTACCTTTTTTCAGTCAATAATACAGAAAAACTATACTTGTTGTCTGTTACCTTGATGTTTTATAAAAATCCATTATAATCTACTAAGTTATGCACTATGCATTGACAAAAATTTGTTTCAATTATTGAATGTTCTACTTATCAAGTATGGTGGTAGCTGCCTAGCATGTACATAAATCAAATGTCAATATAAATAAAATAACTCACCAATAGGAAGATTGTGTTGATGATACCAACAAATTAATGGAGCAAGCCAAAACGCCCTTTGCTGGCAGAAACTGGATTTCTGAGAGATCTGTTTAATGGAACGTATTCTCATTTCCAGTTTGGTTATTCGACAAATTTCTCACAGTCTCAAATAGCTTGCAGGCAAATTGAGATTTACCATTCAGTTCATCATTAACGAGTAGTCAAAGAAACATTTTAGCCAGCATAATTGAGACGGGCAACCTCGAAAATAAGGGCAATTACATCGGGCACACGAAATAAAAGACCAGTAATTTAAGGCAGTTTCGAAAGCATTTTACACAGAGCTATTTCGCTGTAATATATGAGGCAGCTTTGTTCATCTTTGTCAATTCAGCTATCGTCGGAGCAACTGAATTTATTTACAAACATAAAGGAACATTGGTAGTGGAATTTGAAACCAATTTATGGCTGGACATAAAATAAAACTGTTGTGCTAGAAATGGCAGATATGCAGAACTCCAATAACAAATGTGTCCCTATTTTAGATGAAACGCATTTCATATGAGCATATTAATCTCTTTCAAACACTGCATTTTTAATTTTCCATTCAGAAACACAATTTAATTAATTTGGAGGTTTGCCGTCGAGGTTCTCAGAATGTAATAAGTTTCATTGCGGCGGTAACGAATGCATTCCATATCGCTGTCACCACTACCTATTCAGAACTTTTTGTCGTTAATTACTGTGCATTCACGATATGTTAATTCTCCGTAAGGCATAAAACAGGCTTCAGTTATTAATAATAATATAAAATGATATAAGATTATTCCAGATGAACCTAATAATTCGTAAGTACAAAGAATTACAGCGGAGGAAAGGAAATACACAACTAAGCTGACTATAGCATATCTTGAAAGTGATCATCAATCATCTCTCGGCATTTGAGCGGACACGTTTCGGAATGTTCAAAACAGATCCTGTTCGGCGCCATTTACGAACTATGCGTTGCATGGCACTTTGTGCTGGCACTTTGTCACTGTTGAACTTCTCAGCACACAACTGACCACAGACCGTTTCCACGACTTTGTTTTCACGTAACTTTCCATAACGAATACTCGCTGCTCCACTGTGAGTACCATCTTCCCCTCTGCACTGCTCCACTCACTCTGACACAGCCCACAATGCGTTCTGAACCAGTGTGGAACATGTGGCGGGTGTTCACATGGTGTGCACGTCACGGTGTGTGGTCATATCCGCAAACTCACGTCAAATCGTACCCACTCGCTCCACCCTGTAATTCTGCAAAACAGAATAAAACTCTCTCCCATCAGGCCCAGAGACCCCGTGATTCTGCCAACTGACACTGCCTCATCCTTGGCTTAAAAGGCATAGCTTGAAGGCAGTGCTGCAGGGACACAAGAGCAACACGTCGTTCTCCTAATACTTATTGTAGCGTCTCTCGTCTGGACCCGATTACATACTTTGACATGCCTTCGTATGCGCAGTGGAACTTAGGAAGAAATCTGCCGAAAAAATCCTTTCCATTACCGGAGAAGGAGTTCAATCCGTTCAAACATTATGGAGTGTTCCAACCTTTTCTCCCAAGCAGCGTTACGACTACTAGGGCCTACCTGTGCTCCACACAGACCTCTTACCCAGTTCCCATGGCCACCACTTCGCAGAAAACTTGAGACCATGGACACTGTTGCCCATGCAGCGCCACGGGAGAGTGCGGCTGTGTGGAGGTTTTTTGTCTGCTCTTTGGTGTTATATTTTATTTACTGACAGCAGTTACAGGAATTTGGAAGTAAGAAACTATAAATTTATGGTATGATTTAAGAAGAGAATAAAGGAAGACAGGAAGGACACCGACACCGCTTGGTGAAGGGGACTTCGTATTGAACTTAAAGTACAGCGTCCTCAAATGGTGCTACAACTTTAGTAAGTATCTACATGAACATCCTGTTCGAGAACACTCGATCTGTCCGGTCCATGCTGATCTAATCTATGTCGGTGTCGCCTGTCAGAGTGCTGTGTGAGTTAATGTTTGTAAGGTTACATAACAACTACTGCTACTAGGTTATTTAGTAAGCAGATTTGGAACAATATCCTGTCTCAGTGTAATACAATTAAGTTATGTACTGTAGGAGAAACAACAAGCCACAACTAACCTATTATTAATCCTGTAAAAACGTTTTCGTAGAATAAATCCAGAACTTTTTAGTAGTATACCCATTAATTTCGTATAATTGCGTAATATGCGTAATCTGTTTCTGTTGTGTATTTACACTGTTTGATTTTGCTTGCTTACTTTATAACAAATGTATATGACACTCATTATATTTACAATGACGTGCTCATCTATGTAACTACTTCCCAATGTTCGGTACATGTTTAATACGGATTCTAGACTATTATAAATACTCCTACTTTTAGTTGGATTCGTTCATAATAAGATATAAATTGCAGTTTTTATTAATGTTCATGTGAATAGTTGTGCATGTTTTAATGTTTTACGTTATATGTATTTTGTCTGTCTGTGTTATGTCAGTGTCATCACTGCCGCTCGTATCATCGTCAGTACCGCAACTACGCGAGCTATCACTGTCGGCCTGTCTTCGTCTTCTGTGCTTTCTGTGATGATGAGTTTGCTTGTAAATGTCACGTGCTGTTTTTGAGATGTTTTTGGTGATTATGTTCAGCTGTGTCCATGTATCTGTGTTCCTCAGTGCATCGTGTAGAGTTGTTTCCGTTACGCGTTCTGTGTTATTACGTAAGTGCCTGTATCTATTGCATTTCAAAAGGAAGGGTTCTGGAGAACCAATTTGCCCGCATGTGCAACGACTGCTTTCTGAAAGCGATATGTGCTACAGGTGCGTGTGATAAGGGCCACTTCCAGTCACAACATGAACCATGCCTCGACTGGGGTTGACATGGTGCAATCGTAATCGCTCCCTGGCACTGGAGATAAATGACGGCCCTAAACATTCTCGTCCCACTCTTTTTTTGGCAAATGTCCACACGTTGGTACCTATCTTCTGTGTGCTGCCCAGTGACCTGCAACAGTCTTTCATGTCTACCCGTCTTCAGCCAGTATGTTACAGCCTGGTTCTGATGGTTACACCGATCGGGTGTATTCCGAGCGCCACATACAGCGATCAGACTGATGCAGGCTAAGTAGCATACTCCTGTGGCCCCGCCGACCAGTGATCCTCTTCATGACAAGAACGAGTCTATGTGCCCATGCAGTAGCTGCTAAGCTCAATACCGACTGGTAAAGTGCACTGTGGTGCATTCGTATTTGTGTAAGTGGTAGTCAGTATCGTGTCGAATTTAATGTCTCTAGTTTGTGAAAAATACTTTCAGCTTTGTTTGTGATTATTTATATGTGTTCGTCGAAATTATGTCGTTCGTCAATGTGTACCCCAAGTCGTCGAGTTACTACTTCGCGTTTTACCTTTATGTTCTTTATTTTGATTGCCGGGTATAGTTAATCTTTAAGCATTATGTACGCTATTTACTGTGCTGCTATGGATAATAATTATATGTTTCGGTTGCACCATTGTTGTATAGTGTGTAGCATACCACTGGCCTTGTTTTCCAACACTGCTTTCTTGTTGGCTGATATCGCAACCAGCGGGTCGACAGCAAACGCAACGATCCCGTCTCAACGTTCATCCCCCATGATTAAATTCAAGAGCGGTTCAGTTATGATATCCTAGAACATGGATCCGCAGATAGGGCGTTGTGGGCATCGTTTGGTAATCATTGTTACAACCTTGCGGTTGCCCTTTGCCACTCAGCCATTATGTTCCGACAACAGTCTCGAAGACTACTGTTCAGGGATCCGAGTACCTGTAGTTCTCCAACGCTTGCAAACAATGCTGACCACGAAAGATTATCAAAAGCGGCAGCAATGTTAATAAGAATCGGAACTGCGTAGCTTTGTAATGTCTGTTCTACAATTTCTGAAGGCCGATTAATTGCATCGTCAATAGATTTTCCCCTCTCTAAAGCCAAATTGGTGCTGACTAAGGGCATGGAGTTTCCTGTGAGCTTGGAGGCGATTACACAGAAGCTTCTCATGGACCTTACCCATGTGTTTAACAAGCAAATTGGTAGGTACGATTTTGGTTCTGTTGGGCCCCTGTCTGTGGCTTGATAGTAATTATTGTGACGGATGTTTTCCAGACAAGAGGTACCCGGAATTATATTTTTTTTGTTTTATTTATTTTTATTCGTCAGTATTCTGACTGATTTGATGCGGCCCGCCGCGAATTCTTTTCCTGAGCCAGCCTCTCCATATCCGAGCAGTACCTACGTCCTCAATTATTTGCTTGAAGTATTCCAATCTCTGTCCTCCTCTACAGTTTTTGCCCTCAACAGCTCCCTCTAATACGATGGAAGTCATTCCCTGACGTCTTAACAGATGTGCTATCAACCTATACCTTCTTCTTTTCAGTTTTTTCCACGTATTCCTTTCCTCTCCGATTCTGCACAGAACCTCCTCATTCCATACTTTATCAGTCCACCTAATTTTCAGCATTCGCCTGTAGTACCAAATCTCAGACGCTTGTATTCTCTTCTGTTCTTGTTTCCCCACAGTCCATGTTTCACTACCATACTGTGGTGTCACCGCCAGACATCACACTTGCTAGGTGGTAGCCTTTAAATCGACCGCGGTCCGTTAGTATACGTCAGACCCGCGTGTCGCCACTATCAGTGATTGCAGACCGAGCGCAGCCACACGGCAGGTCTAGAGAGTCTTCCTAGCGCTAGCTCCAGTTGTACAGCTGACTTTGGTAGCGATGACTCACTGCCTACTTACGTTCTCATTTGCCGAGAAGATAGATTAGCATAGCCTTCAGCTATGTCATTTGCTACGACCTAGCAAGGCGCCATTATCAGTCACTATTGATATTGTGAACTATGTACCGTCAAGAGCGACGTTCATCATTAATGGATTACAGTTAAGTATTCCACCAGCTACGTCCGTTGTTTCTAAATTCTAATTTCCTTGTCCTGTTCCAGACCTCACACCAGCCAGCGTGAGCTAAATCGCATGCCTTTCGGCCTCCTCTAGTAACATGGTGTTGGCTCTCCTGCCAACCACAACACATACAATGCTCTGCACCAAACGTACATTCTCAGAAATTTCCTCTTCAAATTAAGGGCTGTGTTTCATACTACTAGATTCTCTTGGTCAGGAATGCCCACTTTGCCAGTGCTAGCCTGCTTTTGATGTCCTGCTTGCTCCTTCCATCATTCGTTATTTTGCTGCCTAGTTAGCAGAAATCCGTAATTTCATCTCCTTCGTGAACATGAATCCTGATGTAAAGTTCTCGCTGTTCTCACTTCTAATATTTCTCATTACTTTCATCTTACTTCAATTTACTCTCAGTCCATAGTCTATACTTTTTAGACTGTTCGTTCCGTTCAGCAGATCCTGTAATTCTTCTACCTTTTCACTCAGGATAGCAATGTCATCAGCGAATCTCATCACTGATATCCTTTCATCTTGAAGTTTGATCTCACTCCTGATCCTTTCTTTAATTTCCATCATGGCTTCTGCGACACACAGATGGAACAGTAGTGGGGAAATACTACGTCCCTGTCTTACATTCTTTTTATTCGAGCACCTCGTTCTTGGTCGTCCACTCTTATTATTCCCTCTTGGTTCTTGTACATATTGTATATAATCTGTCTCTCCCTGCAGCTTACCCCTGTTTTTCTCAGAATTTCGAAAATCTTGCGCCACTTACAACGTCGAACGCTTTTTGCAGGTCGACATCCTATGACGTCTGTTGATATTTCTTTAGTCTTGCTTCCATTATCAACCGCAACGTCAGAATTGCCTCTCTGGTGCCTTTTCATTTCCTAAAGCCAAACTGATCCTCATCTAACACATCTTCAATTTTCTTTTCCATTCTTCTGTACATTATTCGTGTCAACAACATGGATGCATGAGCTATTAAGCTGAATATGCGATAATTCTCCCACTTGTCAGCTCTTGCAGTCTTCGGAACTGTGTGGATGATATTTTTTTCGAAAGTCAGATGGTATGTCGCCAGACTCGTACATTCTGCACACCAACATGAATAGTCGTTTTGTTGCCATGTCCCCCACTGATTTTAGAAATTTTGATGGAATGTTATCTTATCCCATCTGCCTTATTTGAAAGTAAGTTCTCCAAAGCACTTTGAAATTGTGATTCTAACAATGGATCCCCCATCTCTTCTAAATCGATTCCTGTTTCTTCTTCTATGACATCAAACTAATCTTCCACCTCATAGAGGCCTTCAATGTACTCTTCCCACTTACCCGCTCTCTCCTCTGCATTTAACAGTGAAAATCCCGTTGCACTCTTAACGTTACCATCCTTGCTTTAATTTCACCGAAGGATGTTTTGACTTTCCTATGTGGTGAATCAGTCCTTCCAACAACCACTTCTTTTTCGATCTCTTCACATTTTTCATGGAGCCATTTCGTCTTAACTTCCCTGCACTTCCTATTTATTTCATTCCTCAGTGACTTGTATTCCTGAATTTCCCTGCACATTTTTGTACTTCCTCCCTTCATCGATCAACTGAAGTGTTTCCTCTGTTACCCACGGTTTTTTCGCACTTACCCTCTTTGAAGTTTTTTTTTCCTTCCAGCTTCTGCGATTGCCCTTTTTAGAGATGCCCATTGCTCTGCAACTGTACTGCCTACGGAACTACTGATTATTGCTGTACCTACAGCCTTAGAGAACTTCAAGAGTATCTCGTCATTCCTTAGTACTTCTAGATCCCACTTCTTTGCGTAATGATTCATTCTGACTAATCTGTTCAACTGCAGCCTACTCTTCATCACTACAACACTCCTGGAAATTGAAATAAGAACACCGTGAATTCATTGTCCCAGGAAGGGAAAACTTTACTGACACATTCCTGGCGTCAGATACATCACATGATCACACTGACAGAACCACAGGCACATAGACACAGGCAACAGAGCATGCACAATGTCGGCACTAGTACAGTGTATATCCACCTTTCGCAGCAATGCAGGCTGCTATTCTCCCATGGAGACGATCGTAGAGATGCTGGATGTAGTCCTGTGGAACGGCTTGCCATGCCATTTCCACCTGGCGCCTCAATTGGACCAGCTTTCGTGCTGGACGTGCAGACCGCGTGAGATGACGCGTCATCCAGTCTCAAACATGCTCAATGGGGGACAGATCCGGAGATCTTGCTGGCCAGGGTAGTTGACTTACACCTTCTAGAGCACGTTGGGTGGCACGGGATACATGCGGATGTGCATTGTCCTGTTGGAACAGCAAGTTCCTTTGCCGGTCTAGGAATGGTAGAACGATGGGTTCGATGACGGTTTGGATGTACCGTGCACTATTCAGTGTCCCCTCGACGATCACCAGAGGTGTACGGCCAGTGTAGGAGATCGCTCCCCACACCATGATGCCGGGTGTTGGCCCTGTGTGCCTCGGTCGTATGCAGTCCTGATTGTGGCGCTCACCTGCACGGCGCCAAACACGCATACGACCATCATCGGCACCAAGGCAGAAGCGACTCTCATCGCTGAAGACGACACGTCTCCATTCGTCCCTCCATTCACGCCTGTCGCGACACCACTGGAGGCGGGCTGCACGATGTTGGGGCGTGAGCGGAAGACGGCCTAACGGTGTGCGGGACCGTAGCCCAGCTTCATGGAGACGGTTGCGAATGATCCTCGCCGATACCCCAGGAGCAACAGTGTCCCTAATTTTCTGAGAAGTGGCGGTGCGGTCCCCTACGGCACTGCGTAGGATCCTACGGTCTTGGCGTGCATCTGTGCGTCGCTGCGGTCCGGTCCCAGGTCGACAGGCACGTGCACCTTCCGCCGACCACTGGCGACAACATCGATGTACTGTGGAGACCTCACGTCCCACGTGTTGAGCAATTCGGCGGTACGTCCACCCGGCCTCCAGCATGCCCACTATACGCCCTCGCTCAAAGTCCGTCAACTGCACATACGGTTCACGTCCACGCTGTCGCGGCATGCTATCAGTGTTAAAGACTGCGATGGAGCTCCGTATGCCACGGCAAACTGGCTGATACTGAGGGCGGCGGTGCACAAATGCTGCGCAGCTAGCGCCATTCGACGGCCAACACCGCGGTTCCTGGTGTGTCCGCTGTGCCGTGCGTGTGATCATTGCTTGTACAGCCCTCTCCCAGTGTCCGAAGCAAGTATGGTGAGTCTGACACACCGGTGTCAATGTGTTCTTTTTTCCATTTCCATGAGTGTATATTGTGATCTGAGTCTATATGTGCTCCTGGTTACGTCTCGCAGACGTGTATCTGATTTTGGAATCTCTCTCTGAACCTGATGTAATCTAACTGAAATCTTCGGGTATCGACGGCCTTTTCCAAGTATATCTCCTCCTCTTGTGATTGGTGAACAGAGTATTCGCTATTACTGGCTGAAATTTATCACGGATCTCAATCAGCTTTTCTCCTCTCTCATTCCTTGTCCCAAGCTCATTTTCTCCTGTAACCATTTGCTCTGCACGTTCCCCTACAACTGCATGACTATTAGATTTTCATCTCCCTTGACGTACTGTATTACCCTCTCAATATCTTCATATACTTTCTCTAACTCAATCAGCTTTTCTCCTCTCTCATTCCTTGTCCCAAGCTCATTTTCTCCTGTAACCATTTGCTCTGCACGTTCCCCTACAACTGCATGACTATTAGATTTTCATCTCCCTTGACGTACTGTATTACCCTCTCAATATCTTCATATACTTTCTCTAACTCTTCAGCTTGTGACGTCGGTATATATACCTGAACTGTCGTTGTCGGTGTTTGTTTTGCTGTCGATTCTGAGAAGAACAAGCCTATCACTGAACTGTTTACAGTAACACACTTTCTGCACTAAATTCCTATTCATAACGAATCCTATTCCCGTTACACCATTTTCTGGTGCTGTTGATATTACCCTATACTCATCTGACCAGAAATCCTTGCCTTCATTCCATTTCACTTCACTGACCCCTACTATATCTAGATTGAGCCTGTGCCTTTTCAGATTTTCTAGCTTCCCTACCATGTTCAAGCTTCTGAGATTCCACGCACCGACTCGTAAAACGTTATCCTTTCGTTGGTTATTCAATCTTTTTCTCATGGTCACCTCCCCCTTGGCAGACTCCTCCCAGAGATCCGAATGGTGGGAGGGGTTGGGGAGGGGGGAGACGGTGGCGAGGGGCTATTCCGGGATCTTTTGTAATGGAGAAATCACCATGACACTATTTCAATAACAGGCCTCATGTACTGCGGATACATGTTACGTGTCTTAAATGCAGCGGTTTCCGTTGCCTTCTGAATCCTCATGCCGTTGATCACTACTGATTCTTCCACCTTGAGGGTCAGTTTTCGACGCAACGCGCTTTTTTCGCACATCAGTGGCGGTTCTGCAACATAAATTGTCCACCTACCTCGATACTGCTGCAGATCTGCACACGTAACTCCTGATTGCAGCTACTTAAGAGGCAGTGCTGAAGAAACTGAGATTTCATAACTACACGTCGGAGGCCGCTGTAAGTGCAAAAAGCTGAAAATAGTCTTGTGAACTCTAAAGAATAAATCGGAAATGGGTTGCTGTTCAAATTTCTAAGTTCAAAGGTCCTTTTAAACTTGCATTAGGATTGCTATTAAGCAACATCATCAGCTCACATGTACTAAAATCATTAAAGTTCCTGTTCACAGTCCTCGTCACACTCAAACAGCTAGAACTTTTCCTATCCAATTCCGAAATCATTTACGAGAGTAACGCAGTCAATAAACCGCTATTTACTTTTGCACTCGGCATTCAGTTCAAAAAATGGTTCAAACGGCTCTGAGCACTATGGGACTCAACTGCTGTGGTCATTAGTCCCCTAGAACTTAGAACTACTTAAAACTAACTAACCTAAGAACATCACACACATCCATGCCCGAGGCAGGATTCGAACCTGCGACCGTAGCAGTCGCGCGGTTCCGGACTGCGCGCCTAGAACCGCGGGACCTCCGCGGCCGGCTCGGATTTCAGTGGTTGTCTTTAAATAAAAATTTGCTCGCCATAAATACTCAGTAAAAAAAAATTACTTGGTACCGCCACGATTTTAGTTCAAAGTTTACACACGCGATTTGCTCCTGAATAAAATATCTCTCGACTCTTAAATTTTCACAAATAGTTAATGGTTAACACCAGCTAAATCTAGTCTATGGTACAATGTGCCTTCTGCCATGCCCTTTAGAGATGTTTTTAACGTCCGTATATAGATATGGAATTCCAAAATCTGTCCAACTAGCAAAAGTAGGACACTTTTAGATTGTGCTCTAGAGTCTAAAATCAATTATATGACAAATCCATTACATGCAGAGAGATATGAAACAACACAATGAAAGCAACCTGTTAAATTTATCTCAGGAGGATATTACAACCCAGGGGAGACCCCTTCTACCGTCAATGACAGACCATCACCTCCACCCACAGTAATGCCCACGAAACACAGCGATACCAACAGTGTATCATGTAAAGAAAGTAACAATGATGTAGTGTGATTGTGTAGGGATATTGCCCCACCGTTAGGGAGGACATCGAACATGAAAGGATGCAGGCGGTTCGCAGCCGTCAGCGTGTCTTCGATCACCAAACAGGTCCCACGCGAGATCAGGAGAATATGTCTCATAGCGTACTACTGCTTCCACCAGCCTGCAACCGTGGCGCGGTGCACGTTTCGAGCCGCCGTTCTCCTAGATGACGACGTTTGTGGAAGCGACCATCGACCTAGTGCAGCAAAAATATGATTCAGCCGAACAGCCGACACGTTTCCGTTGTTTAACCGTCGAATCCCGATACACCCGTGTCCACTGCAATGGTAACTGACGATTTGTTTGTGTCGACACGTGAACACCTTAGGGGTGGTCTGCTGCGAAGCTTCATGTTCAACAATGTACTACGAGCGGTGTGCTCCGAAACACATTGTGCGTGCACCAGCGTTGTGCTCTTTCGGCAGAGATGCCACAGATCACTATCTATCCTACACTACTGGCCATTAAAATTGATACACCACGAAGATGACGTGCTACAGACGCGAAATTTAACCAACAGGAAAAAGATGCTGTGATATGCAAATGATTAGCTTTTCAGAACAGTCACACAAGGTTGGCGTCAGTGGCGACACCTACAACGTGCTGACATGAGGAAAATTTCCAACTGATTTCTCATACACAAACAGCAGTTGCCCAGCGTCGCCTGGTGAAGCGTTGTTGTGATGCCTCGAGTAAGGAAGAGGAATGCGTACCATCACGTTTCCGACTTTGATAGCGGCCGGATTGTAGCCTATCGCGATTGCGGTTTATCGTATCGAGACATTGCTGCTCGCGTTGTTCGATATCCAATTATTGTTAGCAGAATATGGAATCGGTAGGTTCAGGAGGGTAATACGGAATGCCCTGCTGGATCCCAACGGCCTCGTATCACTAGCAGTCGAGATGACAGGCATCGTATCAGCATGGCTGTAAGGGATCGTGCAGCCACGTCTCGATCCCTGAGTCAACAGATGGGTACGCTTGCAAGACAACAAGCATCTGCACGAACAGTTCGACGACGTTTGCAGCAGCATGGAATACCAGCTCGGAGACCTTGGCTATGGTTACACTCGATGCTGCATCACAGGCAGGAGCGCCTGCAATGGTGTACTCAACGACGAACCTGGGTGCACGAATGGAAAACGTTATTTTTTTGGATGAATCCAGGTTCTCAGAATGAGATTTTCACTCTGCAGCGGAGTGTGCGATGATATGAAACTTCCTGGCAGATTAAAACTGTGTGCCCGACCGAGACTCGAACTCAGGAACCTTTGCCTTTCGCGGGCAAGTGCTCTACCAACTGAGCTACCGAAGCACGACTCACGTCCGGTACTCACAGCTTTACTTCTGCCAGTATCCGTCTCCTACCTTCCAAACTTTACAGAAGCTCTTCTGCGAAACTTGCAGAACTAGCACTCCTGAAAGAAAGGATACTGCGGAGACATGGCTTAGCCACAGCCTGGGGGATGTTTCCAGAATGAGATTTTCACTCTGCAGCAGAGTGTGCGCTGATATGAAACTTCCTGGCAGATTAAAACTATGTGCCCGACCGAGACTCGAACTCGGGACCTTTGCCTTTCGCGGGCAAGTGCTCTACCAACTGAGCTACCGGAACACGACTCACGTCCGGTACTCACAGCTTTACTTCTGCTAGTATCCGTCTCCTACCTTCCAAACTTTACAGAAGCTCTTCTGCGAAACTTGCAGTACTAGCACTCCTGAAAGAAAGGATACTGCGGAGACATCGATTAGCCACAGCCTGGGGGATGTTTCCGCAATGAGATTTTCACTCTGCAGCGGAGTGTGCGCTGATATGAAACTTCCTGGCAGATTAAAACTGTGTGCCCGACCGAGACTCGAACTCGGGACCTTTGCCTTTCGCGGGCAAGTGTTCTACCAACTGAGCTACCGAAGCACGACTCACGTCCGGTACTCACAGCTTTACTTCTGCCAGTATCCGTCTCCTACCTTCCAAACTTTACAGAAGCTCTTCTGCGAAACTTGCAGAACTAGCACTCCTGAAAGAAAGGATACTGCGGAGACATGGCTTAGCCACAGCATGGGGGATGTTTCCACAATGAGATTTTCACTCTGCAGCGGAGTGTGCGCTGATATGAAACTTCCTGGCACATTAAAACTGTGTGCCCGACAGAGACTCGAACTCGGGAACCTTTGCCTTTCGCGGGCAAGTGCTCTACCAACTTAGCTACCGAAGCATGACTCACGTCCGGTACTCACAGCTTTACTTCTGCCAGTATCCGTCTCCTACCTTCCAAACTTTACAGAAGCTCTTCAGCGAAACTTGCAGAACTAGCACTCCTGAAAGAAAGGATACTGTGGAGACATGGCTTAGCCACAGCCTGGGGGATGTTTCCAGAATGAGATTTTCACTCTGCAGCAGAGTGTGCGCTGATATGAAACTTCCTGGCAGATTAAAACTGTGTGCCCGACCGAGACTCGAACTCGGGAACCTTTGCCTTTCGCGGGCAAGTGCTCTACCAACTGAGCTACCAAAGCACGACTCACGTCCGGTACTCACAGCTTTACTTCTGCCAGTATCCGTCTCCTACCTTCCAAACTTTACAGAAGCTCTTCTGCGAAACTTGCAGAACTAGCACTCCTGAAAGAAAGGATACTGCGGAGACATGGCTTAGCCACAGCCTGGGGGATGTTTCCAGAATGAGATTTTCACTCTGCAGCGGAGTGTGCGCTGATATGAAACTTCCTGGCAGATTAAAACTGTGTGCCCGACCGAGACTCGAACTCGGGACCTTTGCCTTTCGCGGGCAAGTGCTCTACCAACTGAGCTACCGAACCACGACTCACGTCCGGTACTCACAGCTTTACTTCTGCCAGTATCCGTCTCCTACCTTCCAAACTTTACAGAAGCTCTTCTGCGAAACTTGCAGAACTAGCACTCCTGAAAGAACGGATACTGCGGAGACATGGCTTAGCCACAGCATGGGGGATGTTTCCACAATGACATTTTCACTCTGCAGCGGAGTGTGCGCTGATATGAAACTTCCTGGCACATTAAAACTGTGTGCCCGACAGAGACTCGAACTCAGGAACCTTTGCCTTTCGCGGGCAAGTGCTCTACCAACTGAGCTACCGAAGCACGACTCACGTCCGGTACTCACAGCTTTACTTCTGCCAGTATCCGTCTCCTACCTTCCAAACTTTACAGAAGCTCTTCAGCGAAACTTGCAGAACTAGCACTCCTGGAAGAAAGGATACTGCGGAGACATGGCTTAGCCACAGCCTGGGGGATGTTTCCAGAATGAGATTTTCACTCTGCAGCAGAGTGTGCGCTGATATGAAACTTCCTGGCAGATTAAAACTGTGTGCCCGACCGAGACTCGAACTCGGGAACCTTTGCCTTTCGCGGGCAAGTGCTCTACCAACTGAGCTACCGAAGCACGACTCACGTCCGGTACTCACAGCTTTACTTCTGCCAGTATCCGTCTCCTACCTTCCAAACTTTACAGAAGCTCTTCTGCGGAACTTGCAGAACTAGCACTCCTGAAAGAAAGGATACTGCGGAGACATGGCTTAGCCACAGCATGGGGGATGTTTTCACAATGAGATTTTCACTCTGCAGCGGAGTGTGCGCTGATATGAAACTTCCTGGCACATTAAAACTGTGTGCCCGACAGAGACTCGAACTCGGGAACCTTTGCCTTTCGCGGGCAAGTGCTCTACCAACTTAGCTACCGAAGCATGACTCACGTCCGGTACTCACAGCTTTACTTCTGCCAGTATCCGTCTCCTACCTTCCAAACTTTACAGAAGCTCTTCAGCGAAACTTGCAGAACTAGCACTCCTGAAAGAAAGGATACTGTGGAGACATGGCTTAGCCACAGCCTGGGGGATGTTTCCAGAATGAGATTTTCACTCTGCAGCAGAGTGTGCGCTGATATAAAACTTCCTGGCAGATTAAAACTGTGTGCCCGACCGAGACTCGAACTCGGGAACCTTTGCCTTTCGCGGGCAAGTGCTCTACCAACTGAGCTACCAAAGCACGACTCACGTCCGGTACTCACAGCTTTACTTCTGCCAGTATCCGTCTCCTACCTTCCAAACTTTACAGAAGCTCTTCTGCGAAACTTGCAGAACTAGCACTCCTGAAAGAAAGGATACTGCGGAGACATGGCTTAGCCACAGCCTGGGGGATGTTTCCAGAATGAGATTTTCACTCTGCAGCGGAGTGTGCGCTGATATGAAACTTCCTGGCAGATTAAAACTGTGTGCCCGACCGAGACTCGAACTCGGGACCTTTGCCTTTCGCGGGCAAGTGCTCTACCAACTGAGCTACCGAACCACGACTCACGTCCGGTACTCACAGCTTTACTTCTGCCAGTATCCGTCTCCTACCTTCCAAACTTTACAGAAGCTCTTCTGCGAAACTTGCAGAACTAGCACTCCTGAAAGAACGGATACTGCGGAGACATGGCTTAGCCACAGCATGGGGGATGTTTCCACAATGACATTTTCACTCTGCAGCGGAGTGTGCGCTGATATGAAACTTCCTGGCACATTAAAACTGTGTGCCCGACAGAGACTCGAACTCAGGAACCTTTGCCTTTCGCGGGCAAGTGCTCTACCAACTGAGCTACCGAAGCACGACTCACGTCCGGTACTCACAGCTTTACTTCTGCCAGTATCCGTCTCCTACCTTCCAAACTTTACAGAAGCTCTTCAGCGAAACTTGCAGAACTAGCACTCCTGGAAGAAAGGATACTGCGGAGACATGGCTTAGCCACAGCCTGGGGGATGTTTCCAGAATGAGATTTTCACTCTGCAGCAGAGTGTGCGCTGATATGAAACTTCCTGGCAGATTAAAACTGTGTGCCCGACCGAGACTCGAACTCGGGAACCTTTGCCTTTCGCGGGCAAGTGCTCTACCAACTGAGCTACCGAAGCACGACTCACGTCCGGTACTCACAGCTTTACTTCTGCCAGTATCCGTCTCCTACCTTCCAAACTTTACAGAAGCTCTTCTGCGAAACTTGCAGAACTAGCACTCCTGAAAGAAAGGATACTGCGGAGACATCGATTAGCCACAGCCTGGGGGATGTTTCCACAATGAGATTTTCACTCTGCAGCGGAGTGTGCGCTGATATGAAACTTCCTGGCACATTAAAACTGTGTGCCCGACAGAGACTCGAACTCGGGAACCTTTGCCTTTCGCGGGCAAGTGCTCTACCAACTGAGCTACCGAAGCACCACTCACGTCCGGTACTCACAGCTTTACTTCTGCCAGTATCCGTCTCCTACCTTCCAAACTTTACAGAAGCTCTTCTGCGAAACTTGCAGAACTAGCACTCCTGAAAGAAAGGATACTGCGGAGACATGGCTTAGCCACAGCCTGGGGGATGTTTCCAGAATGAGATTTTCACTCTGCAGCAGAGTGTGCGCTGATATGAAACTTCCTGGCAGATTAAAACTGTATGCCCGACCGAGACTCGAACTCGGTAACCTCTGCCTTTCGCGGGCAAGTGCTCTACCAACTGAGCTACCGAAGCACGACTCACGTCCGGTACTCACAGCTTCACTTCTGCCAGTATCCGTCTCCTACCTTCCAAACTTTACAGAAGCTCTTCTGCGAAACTTGCAGAATTAGCACTCCTGAAAGAAAGGATACTGCGGAGACATCGATTAGCCACAGCCTGGGGGATGTTTCCACAATGAGATTTTCACTCTGCAGCGGAGTGTGCGTTGATATGAAACTTCCTGGCAGATTAAAACTGTGTGCCCGACCGAGACTCGAACTCGGGACCTTTGCCTTTCGCGGGCAAGTGTTCTACCAACTGAGCTACCGAAGCACGACTCACATCCGGTACTCACAGCTTTACTTCTGCCAGTATCCGTCTCCTACCTTCCAAACTTTACAGAAGCTCTTCTGCGAAACTTGCAGAACTAGCACTCCTGAAAGAAAGGATACTGCGGAGACATGGCTTAGCCACAGCATGGGGGATGTTTCCACAATGAGATTTTCACTCTGCAGCGGAGTGTGCGCTGATATGAAACTTCCTGGCACATTAAAACTGTGTGCCCGACAGAGACTCGAACTCGGGAACCTTTGCCTTTCGCGGGCAAGTGCTCTACCAACTGAGCTACCGAAGCACGACTCACGTCCGGTACTCACAGCTTTACTTCTGCCAGTATCCGTCTCCTACCTTCCAAACTTTACAGAAGCTCTTCAGCGAAACTTGCAGAACTAGCACTCCTGAAAGAAAGGATACTGTGGAGACATGGCTTAGCCACAGCCTGGGGGATGTTTCCAGAATGAGATTTTCACTCTGCAGTAGAGTGTGCGCTCATATGAAACTTCCTGGCAGATTAAAACTGTGTGCCCGACCGAGACTCGAACTCGGGAACCTTTGCCTTTCGCGGGCAAGTGCTCTACCAACTGAGCTACCGAAGCACGACTCACGTCCGGTACTCACAGCTTTACTTCTGCCAGTATCCGTCTCCTACCTTCCAAACTTTACAGAAGCTCTTCTGCGAAACTTGCAGAACTAGCACTCCTGAAAGAAAGGATACTGCGGAGACATCGATTAGCCACAGCCTGGGGGATGTTTCCACAATGAGATTTTCACTCTGCAGCGGTGTGTGCGCTCATATGAAACTTCCTGGCAGATTAAAACTGTGTGCCCGACCGGGACTCGAACTCGGGCCTTTGCTTTTCGCAGGCAAGTGCTCTACCAACTGAGCTACCGAAGCACGACTCACGTCCGGTACTCACAGCTTTACTTCTGCCAGTATCCGTTTCCTACCTTCCAAACTTTACAGAAGCTCTTCAGCGAAACTTGCAGAACTAGCACTCCTGAAAGAAAGGATACTGCGGAGACATGGCTTAGCCACAGCCTGGGGGATGTTTCCAGAATGAGATTTTCACTCTGCAGCAGAGTGTGCGCTGATATGAAACTTCCTGGCACATTAAGACTGTGTGCCCGACCGAGACTCGAACTCGGGAACCTTTGCCTTTCGCGGGCAAGTGCTCTACCAACTGAGCTACCGAAGCACGACTCACATCCGGTACTCACAGCTTTACTTCTGCCAGTATCCGTCTCCTACCTTCCAAACTTTACAGAAGCTCTTCTGCGAAACTTGCAGAACTAGCACTCCTGAAAGAAAGGATACTGCGGAGACATGGCTTAGCCACAGCCTGGGGGATGTTTCCAGAATGAGATTTTCACTCTGCAGCGGAGTGTGCGCTCATATGAAACTTCCTGGCAGATTAAAACTGTGTGCCCGACCGAGACTCGAACTCGGGAACCTTTGCCTTTTGCGGGCAAGTGCTCTACCAACTGAGCTACCGAAGCACGACTCACGTCCGGTACTCACAGCTTTACTTCTGCCAGTATCCGTCTCCTACCTTCCAAACTTTACAGAAGCTCTTCTGCGAAACTTGCAGAACTAGCACTCCTGAAAGAAAGGATACTGCGGAGACATCGATTAGCCACAGCCTGGGGGATGTTTCCACAATGAGATTTTCACTCTGCAGCAGAGTGTGCGTTGATATGAAACTTCCTGGCAGATTAAAACTGTGTGCCCGACCGAGACTCGAACTCGGGACCTTCGCCTTTCGCGGGCAAGTGTTCTACTAACTGAGCTACCGAAGCACGACTCACGTCCGGTACTCACAGCTTTACTTCTGCCAGTATCCGTCTCCTACCTTCCAAACTTTACAGAAGCTCTTCTGCGAAACTTGCAGAACTAGCACTCCTGAAAGAAAGGATACTGCGGAGACATGGCTTAGCCACAGCCTGGGGGATGTTTCCAGAATGAGATTTTCACTCTGCAGCGGAGTGTGCGCTCATATGAAACTTCCTGGCAGATTAAAACTGTGTGTCCGACCGAGACTCGAACTCGGGCCTTTGCTTTTCGCAGGCAAGTGCTCTACCAACTGAGCTACCGAAGCACGACTCACGTCCGGTACTCACAGCTTTACTTCTGCCAGTATCCGTCTCCTACCTTCCAAACTTTACAGAAGCTCTTCTGCGAAACTTGCAGAACTAACACTCCTGAAAGAAAGGATACTGCGGAGACATGGCTTAGCCACAGCCTGGGGGATGTTTCCAGAATGAGATTTTCACTCTGCAGCGGAGTGTGCGCTGATATGAAACTTCCTGGCAGATTAAAACTGTGTGCCCGACCGAGACTCGAACTCGGGAACCTTTGCCTTTCGCGGGCAAGTGCTCTACCAACTGAGCTACCGAAGCACGACTCACATCCGGTACTCACAGCTTTACTTCTGCCAGTATCCGTCTCCTACCTTCCAAACTTTACAGAAGCTCTTCTGCGAAACTTGCAGAACTAGCACTCCTGAAAGAAAGGATACTGCGGAGACATGGCTTAGCCACAGCCTGGGGGATGTTTCCAGAATGAGATTTTCACTCTGCAGCGGAGTGTGCGCTCATATGAAACTTCCTGGCAGATTAAAACTGTGTGCCCGACCGGTCACCTCTTGTTCGCATTGACGGCACTTTGTACAGTGGACGTTACATTTCAGATGTGTTACAACCCGTGGCTCTACCCTTCATTCGATCCCTGCGAAACCCTACATTTCAGCCGGATAATGCTCGACCGCATGTTGCAGGTCCTGTACGGGCCTTTCTGGATACAGAAAATGTTCGACTGCTGATCTGACCAGCACATTCACCAGATCTCTAACCAACTGAAAACGTCTGGTCAATGGTGGCCGAGCAACTGGCTCGTCACAATACGCCAGTCACTACTCTTGTTGAACTGTGGTATCGTATTAAAGCTGCATGGGTAGCTGTACCTGTACACGCCATCCAAGCTCTATTTGACTCAATGCCCAGGCGTATCAAAGCCGTTATTACGGCCAGAGGTTGTTGTTCTGGGTCTGATTTCTCAGGATCTACGCACGAAAATTGGGTGAAAATGTAACCACATGTCAGTTCTAGTGTAATAAATTTGTCCAATGAATACCAGTTTTCCATCTGCATTTCTTCTTGGTATAGCAATATTAATGGCCAGTAGTGTAACATCACCATCGGGGAGGACATCAAGCATGAAAGGATGCAGGCGGTTCGCAGCAGTCAGCGTGTCTTCCATCACCACACAGACCCCACGCAAGCGCAGGAGAATGCCTCTCATAGCGTAATACTGCTCCCACCAGTCTGCATCTGTAGCGCCCTTTACGTTTCGAGCCGTCGTTCTCCTCCATGACGACGTTTGTGGAAGCGACCATCGACCTAGTGTAGCAAAAATGTGATTCAGCCGACACGTTTCCATTGATTAACGGTCGAATCCCGATGGTCCTATGCCCGCTGCAACTTTAACTGACGATGTGTTTGTATCGACATGTGAACACATAGGGGTGGTCTGCTGCGAAGCTCCGTGTTCAACAACGTACGTCGAACGGTGTGCTCCGAAACACTTATGAGTGCACCAGCATTGTGCTCTTTCGGCAGAGATGCCACAGTTCACGATATATCTTACTTTAGAGAGCAGACAAGCCCGAAACCCACGTTCGGTGAAGATTCGTGCATGTCCAGCCATTTAACTCCAAGTGGTAGTTTTCCTACGCTTCTACCTCTTTTCGTAGATGCTCACGAGAGTACACGTGAGGAGTCGACCAGCTTCGCCGTTTTCGAGACACTAGGTAACAGGTTCTGCGTAACAATAATGTGCACTGTGTCAAAGTCGCTTAACTCAATTGATTCTTCCTTTTGTAGTCCATATCTTCGATAGGGTGATCCCCCGTCCGTATCTGCTCCGCTTACACACTTTTGTTTTTGTTACCGTGTCACGTGCCCGCAGCACCATCAGGCGGCATCCAACGTCCGCGTGGGCAGTGGTCGTAATGTTCCGAGTTATCAGTGTGTGTGTGTGTGTGTGTGTGTGTGTGTGTGTGTGTGTGAGAGAGAGAGAGAGAGAGAGAGAGAGAGAGAGAGAGAGTAAGGAGTTATAATTTTGTGTTAATGTATTGGTAAATGTAAATGTCGTGTGACTAGTGACTAGGGTCTCCCGTGCGGTAGACCGTTCGCCGGGTGCTAGGTTTTCGATTTGACGCCACTTCAGCGACTTGCGCGTCGATGGGGATGGAACGATGATGATTAGGACAACACCAGCCCCTGATCGGAGAAAATCTCCGACCCAGCCGAGAAACGAAGCCGTGCCCTTAGGACTGACATTCTGTCGCGCTGACCACTCAGCTACCGCGGGCGGACAATTTATTGGTTTATCT
Organism: Schistocerca gregaria; assembly: GCF_023897955.1. Taxonomy (NCBI): domain Eukaryota; kingdom Metazoa; phylum Arthropoda; class Insecta; order Orthoptera; family Acrididae; genus Schistocerca; species Schistocerca gregaria. The sequence goes on along the minus strand of NC_064924.1, from coordinate 113,019,948 downwards.
ACATATTTAAAGACACATGTTACGTAACTGAGGTGCGAAATAATGTATATTTATACTATGGCGAAATTAGGCGCAGAACACTAGTTTGAAAAACAGTTATTTGTAAACTTGTACTCATATCTTACATGACCCTAACAATTTATTTAGTGCTGGTAGCTTTATAACTTCCACACATTTTTACTTCCTGCCATCTGCAAACAATAATGCGTTATTTAAACAATCCAACAGGCATACTACTACCACACAGCAATACCCTAATATCAAGTGTCACAGACAACTAGCTTGCTGTAATATAAACAATGCAGCCACTAATTCATTTAGTAACAAAGGTGTTAAAAATTTACTTTTATGACATGCACCAAAGTAATAGCAGAAAGTAGGTAACATCAAGATATGTACAACAAGAAGGGGACAGTATACAATTTCAATGGAATACTTATTGTAAGCACTAAATATATCGAAACATAGACAAATATAATCAGCTACACTGAACAACATCTTCAATCACGCCAGTATTCCTACAATCTATGAAGAGAGAAAACAAGTGTGAGGACAGGGTAACCTGTGCACAGTTTTTCGCTTTGTTAAAAAACCCAGGCTCCCCCCATCAACCATGGACATTTCCGTTGGTGGGGAGGCATGCGTGCCTCAGCGATACAGATGGCCGTACCGTAGGTGCAACCACAACGGAGGGGTATCTGTTGAGAGGCCAGACAAACGTGTGGTTCCTGAAGAGGGACAGTAGCCTTTTAAGTAGTTTCAGGGGCAACAGTCTGGATGATTGACTGATCTGGCCTTGTAACAATAACCAAAACGGCCTTGCTGTGCTGGTACTGCGAACGGCTGAAAGCAAGGGGAAACTACAGCCGTCATTTTTCCCGAGGGCATGCAGCTTTACTGTATGGTTAAATGATGATGGCGTCCTCTTGGATAAAATATTCCGGAGTAAAAATAGTCCCCCATTCGGTGGCGGGGCGGGCAGTACTCAAGAGGACGTCATTATCAGGAAAAAGAAAACTGGCGATCTACGGATCGGAGCGTGGAATGTCAGATCCCTTAATCGGGCAGGTAGGTTAGAAAATTTTAAAAAGGGAAATGGATAGGTTAAAGTTAGATATAGTGGGAATTAGTGACTTTCGGTGGCAGGCGGAACAAGGCTTTTGCTCACGTGAACACAGGGTTATAAATACAAAATCAAATAGGAGCAATGCAGGAGTAGGTTTAATAATGAATAAAAAATAGGAGTGCGGGTAAGCTACTGCAAACAGCGTAGTAAACCCATTATTGTGACCAAGATAGACACGAAGCCCAGGCCTACTACAGTAGTACAAGTTTATATTCCAACTAGCTCTGCAGATGACGAAGAAATTGATGAAATGTATGATGAGATAAAAGAAATTATTCAGGTAGTGAAGGGAGACGAAAATTTAAGTCATGGGTGACTGGAATTCGAGAATAGGAAAAGGGAGAGAAGGAAACATAGTACGTGAATATGGATTGGGGCTAAGAAATTAAAGAGCAAGCCTGGTAGAGTTTTGCACAGAGCATAACTTAATCATAGCTAACACTTGGTTCAAGAATCATGAAAGAAGGTTGTATACATGGAAGAATCCTGGAGATACTACAAGGTATCAGATAGATTATATAATGGTAAGACAGAGATTTAGGAACCAGGTTTTAAATTGTAAGACATTTCCAGGGGCTGATGAGGTGGGAATTTAAGGAGATGGTACCTGGATAAACTGACTAAACCAGAGGTTGTACAGAGTTTCAGGAAGAGCATAAGGGAACAAATGACAGGAATCGAGGAAAGAAATACAGTAGAAGAAGAATGGGTAGTTCTGAGGGATGTAGTGAAGGCAGCAGAGGATCAAGTAGGTAAAAAGACGAGGGCTAATAGAAATCCGTGGGTAACAGAAGAAATATTGAATTTAATTGGTGAAAGGAGAAAATATAAATATGAAGTAAATGAAGCAGGCAAAAAGGAATACAAACGTCTCAAAAATGAGATGACAGGAAGCGCAAAATGGCTAAGCAGGCATGGCTGGCTAGAGGACAAATGTAAGGATGTAGATGCTTATCTCACTAGGGGTAAAATAGATACTGCCTACAGGAAAATTAAAGAGACCTTTGGAGGAAAGAGAACCATTCTTATAAATATCAAGAGCTCAGATGGAAACCCAGTTCTAAGCAAAGAAGGGAAAGCAGAAAGTGGAAGGAGTATATAGAGGGTCTATACAAGGGCGATGTTCTTGAGGACAGTATTATGGAAATGGAAGAGAATGTAGATAAAGATGAAATGGGAGATACGATACTGCGTGAAGAGTATGACAGAGCTCTGAAAGAGCTGAGTCGAAACAAGGCCCCAGGAGTAGACAATATTCCATTAGAACCACTGACGGCCTTGGGAGAGCCAGTCCTGACAAAACTCTACCATCTGGTGAGCAAGATGTATGAGACAGGCGAAATACCCTCAGACTTCAAGAAGAATATAATAATTCCAATCCCAAAGAAAGCAGGTGTTGACAGATGTGAAAATTACCGAACTATCAGTTTAATAAGTCACAGCTGCAAAATACTAACACGAATTATTTACAGACGAATGGAAAAACTGGTAGAAGTCGACCTCGAGGAAGATCAGTTTGGATTCCGTAGAAACATTGGAACACGTGAGGCAATACTGACCTTAGGACTTCTCTTAGAAGAAAGATTAATGAAAGGCAAACCTACGTTTCTAGCATTTCTACACTTACAGAGAACATTTGACAATGTTGACTGGAATACTCTCTTTCAAATTCTAAAGGTGTCAGGGGTAAAATACAGGGAGCGAAAGGCTATTTGCAGTTTGTACAGAAACCAGATGGCAGTTATAAGAGTAGAGGGACATGAAACGGAAACAGTGGTTAGGAAGGGAGTGAGACAGGGGTGTAGCCTCTCCCCGATGTTATTCAATCTGTATACTGAGCAAGCAGTAAATGAAACAAAAGAAAAATTCGGTGTAGGTATTAAAACCCATGGAGAAGAAATAAAAACATTGAGGTTCGCCGATGACATTGTAATTCTATCAGAGACAGCAAAGGACTTGGAAGAGCAGTTGAACGGAATGGTCAGTGTCTTGAAAGGAGGATATAAGATGAACATCAACAAAAGCAAAATGAGGATAATGGAATGTAGTCGAATTAAGTTGGGTGATGCTGAGGGAATTAGATAAGGAAATGAGACACTTAAAGTAGTAAAAGAGTTTTGCTATTTAGGAAGTAAAATAACTGATGATGGTCGAAGTAGAGAGGATATAAAATGTAGACTGGCAATGGCAAGGAAAGCGTTTTTGAAGAAGAGAAATTTGTTAACATCGAATATAGATTTATGTATCAGGAAGTCGTTTCTGAAAGTATCTGTATGGAAGTGAAACATAGACGATAAATCGTTTGAACAAGAAGAGAATAGAAGCTTTCGAAATGTGGTGCTACAGAAGAATGCTGAAGATTAGATGGGTAGATCACATAACTAATGATGAAGTATTGAATAGAATTGTTGAGAAGAGGAGTTTGTGGCACAACTTGACAAAAAGAAGGGACCGGTTAGTAGGACATGTTCTGAGGCATCAAGGTATCGCAAATTTAGTATTGGAGGGCAGGGTGGAGTGTAAAAATCGTAGAGGGAGACCAAGATATGAATGCACTAAGCTGATTCAGAAGAGTGTATGTCGCAGTAAGTACTGGCAGATGAAGAAGCTTGCACAAGATAGGGTAGCATGGAGAGCTGCATCAAATCAGTCTCAGGACTGAAGACCACAACAACAACAACAACATCAACAACAACAAGAAACACAGTCACATTAATGGCGCTACTACTAAACGGTAGCCATCTATGTCTCACGGAGTCTGGGAATGGAAAGCAGTATTACAGCAGCCATCAATAGCGCGTCATTGTGATGGAAGGGTGAACTTGCACAACAACAGCCGCCTGCAGTCTCACGAACAATCAACTCTCAGACATGTTCCCTCAGTTTAAACACATACCACTAGACAAACCCAGATATAACAGAGAGCGAAACATAGGGATGGTGGAAGAGTGAACTGTTGAACCTCGCGCTGTTTTCATACGATACTTGAAGCCTGCACAGAATGGAAATACGTCATCTGCCGAAAAACAGCGTTGTGCAGTTCAGCGCATGATGTGCAAGGTATCATATCGCTCAGCGTAAATATTATATATCTGAAGTAAGGCTGGACTCCTTCAATGGTGGGTCATTACCCCTGTGAAGCAGCGTCCAGACGAACTCAGTGAAGCTTGAGTCTCTTGCACCGGTAATGGAGATGAAACTGTGTGTTTCCATTGTGTTGGAGGTTTGAAAGTTTGGGAAGAAACGGATGATTAATGTGTTGAAAATGCTCTGTGGTTTTCCAAGTGCTATTTTTTTTCCTTTTTATCTTTGTGAAGAGTGAAGAGTTTCCTGGTATTATATATCACAACAAAGATGCAATAATTACAGCAGAGAATGCAACTAATATTAGACTTACTCCTAATTTTAACTCAAATACAGTTCATTTAAACATCACTTACCACTTATAAGTACTGAGAGTGGCTGGATAGCGCTCACCTGTGTCAAATTTGTTTCCTTGGGGAGATAGTGGTGCTATTCCTTCGACGTGGTCTCATTGTTGTTTGCGTTAAATGTAAATCTATCCTTTTGCTGGTGCGCTGTTTGCCAGAAGCCTGTCTCAGCTACAGTAAGAACATGATTGTCATAACAAATTATGTATCAGTTAATAGTTTCGAAACATAAAATGTTTAGCCACTTTATTTCATGTGTAGTGAAAAATTTTGCGTGTCACATGTCTTAGTTAAATACGTGTTAAAGTGAGACACAGCTGCTCCCTATGCAAAACATGCACTTTTGAATTCTGTATAGAGGCAGGAAAATACCGATAATATCTCCGATAATACCTTCATAGATCAATTCTTAATAAGCAGTAATCACAAATATTAAATAAGATGACAGAGTTGTGGAACAGGAGATTTTTAGACAATTTTATTCAAATTTTTGACATGTGTATCATACAGCTAAGTTAACATGTTTCGGCATCAGCTGTGGGAAAGGTGACCACATATTAAGGAACGGAGGTGATGTGGAGAATTATAACTGGGAGAAACGTAAGTTTAACAATAAATATGTATTTCCGTTTTTTACGATATACAAGTAAAAAATGCAATAAAAGAAAATGCTGTTGCATGTTCCCATAGGATTAATTCAGTCCTATATTTTCCTAAGTCTAGAGAATGACTGTACTTATGTAGAGAGTTCCTGGAGATGACTCGTGCACTTCTACTGACATCGACGATGTTGCAAGAGAATGTGAAAGCTTTGGCTGATAGCTGTAAAACACATAACAGACAAAAAATGATGTATATGTCGCTAATCTCCTAGGGATACGGGGTGTGGCGTATTTCGGCTTACTCGGCCTGTGGACAGCTGACGGCAGTTAGTGCATTCGACAATTCGCTGCTCTGAGTTAGCATACGTTGCTTCCAACTACTCTGTGTAATAAACTCGAATAAGAGAGAGAATAGGAATATTTAATTCCTTCAGCAGAAGTGGAAGAATTGCTTACTACTCAATAGCAACAGAATAATTTATTTCCAAATCACAGAGCTTGAGCGCCGCGGTAACGAATAAGCGCAGGACAACGCTCCAGGTGGCAGGCGCCCGAACTCTTTGACATTCGGCGGTGATCAGCTGACCGCGGATGTCAAGGACGCTATCTCACGTAGTCGCCACATATATAAAACATGTCATTTAACCGATATACATGGTTCAAATCATCTCTTACATCGTATCACGTCTCTGAAATAAAATGTGTGTCGAGGGCCTTCAGTTGGGAAGACCGGTCGCCTGGTGCAAGTCTATTTAGTTGACGTCACTTTGCGACTTGCGTGTCGATGAGGATGAGACGATAATGAAGACAACACAACACCCAGTACCTGAGCGGAGAAAATCTCCGACCCAGCCGAGAATTGAACCTGGGCCCCTTTGCATGGCATTCTACTGCGCTGACCACTCATCTACCGAGGCGAGCGTCCCATGTTCCTGATACGCAGTCATGTAGTTAAATTGCAAGAACAGTGCATATTACAACTGTGATCACAAATCTTGCATACGCACTTCAAATAGTTCATTTGAATATCAATCGATAATTGTGTACACTTCTTCTGGAAGGCAGGCTTCCCAATTACTCGATGATACTTCCTTCTCAAAGCTCTGAAAGTGGTGAAATGGTCTGGCTCTTATGATCTGTATTCCCAGCCCTTGTTGATGCCATCAAGATGACCTACAATCTCATTTGGGTCATTAAAATATATTCGTATATTGTGCATACATACTGGCATTGCTGTCATGTCTACCAGGAGTGGTGGCAAGGGGGTGGGGCCTATAGCCCCCCCCCCCCCCTCTCTTCCCCAATGCAGTATCGCATTAAAGTGGATAAAATTACTTCAGAAATCGGCGAATATATTACTTCAACAGATGTATGTGTTTTACTCTAAATATTTGGGACTGCTCCTATCACTGCAAGCACTCCTGAACGAAGCTTCTCTACTTTGAGACGAATACTTATTTGGGTAACAAAATGGGGCAAGTGAGATTAAATGGATTGGATATTGCAAATATCCATAAAGAAAGAGATATGGTCATTGAAAATATCATTGACATATTCAGTAAAACGAAACAGAGACGAACGAGCATGACAATTTGGGCAGAAGACGGAAATAACCATTGAATATTGTTACAGAATTTTTTTTATATTCATGTCAGGTTCAAGTTTTAACATTCATGTCACCTTCTGTATCCAGACAATTAATGAAAACTTATTTGTTGTAAGTTGACCTTTTTATGGTTTATGTAATTTATAAAATCTCCCATGTTAAAATAAGTTTTTTTACACTGAACTCCAAAACTGTTATCAAAAACTACTTTAAGCAAGACCAAATTTTACCAGTTTGTCGGTGGAGGACTCTCCTTTTGTTAAGCGATATTCCATTCCCCAAACCCCCTACCACTCCTTCCCCCACTAGCTCCCCCCCCCCCCCCCCCTACTGACTTCTAGAGTAGCCCCTGATGTCCAACACCTAACGCTGCTTTTATAATGTTATTGTATTTCTTCCCGCTATGGCTTTTTATTCTTCCATTGATTCTCTGAAGTGTTTCAGTGACATCATCATCACTATAATAATGCTTTTCTGATAATCCAATATCACTACATTCTGCTTTCATAAATATTAAGATGGTGTATAAATTCGTAGAGTTTTTCCATAAATTTAATAAACACAACAGGTACATATAACGGAGACTTTAGTCATCAATAGTATATTCTCCTTCAGTGTTTACAACAGTCTGCCAACGCTGGGGTAACTTTTAGATTCTGCGACTGTAGAAATCCCGCGTTTTTAGGCGAAGAACTCATCGAGCCATTTTCGGAGCACATTTTCATCCGAAAGGAAAGTTCCTTGACAGTTGTTTGATAGAGAGCAAAAAAGGCGAAAATCTGAGGGCGCAAGACCAGGTGAATAAGGCGGGTGCGGAATGGCTTCGTTTTTTGTCCATGTAGCAGAATACGGCTGGGAGTTATCGCAAAGTAGCAACACCTCACATAGTCTTCCTGGCCGCTATTCTTGAGCTGTGTCTGCAGTGTGCCTTAGTTGTTGAAGATAAATGTCAATAGTTATGGTTACACCTCGGGGAAGCAATTCCTAGTTCACCACACGGTCGCTGTTTCACCAGATTCATAATATTAGCTTTTGTGGATGTGCGCAGGTCATTTAACGGGCATTTGGTGCATTGTTTGGGCTCAACCATTCCCTTTCCCCTTATGTTAGCATAAATACACGATTTCTCGTCACCAATAACGATACAGGATAGGAATAGTCGGTGTTGCTCAAGATGATGAGCAGGTAGAGGCACATATGGCACCCCACTGTTTTTTTTTTTTTTTTTTTTTTGCGTTGAGCGTGTAGTGCTCATTCACCCAGATGTTGAACCTTCCCCATTCCCGCAAATGTCACACAATGGTGGATTGATCACAGTTCATCACATTTGCCAGTTCCCGAGCACACGGATGTGGTTCATTGTGGATTAATGCGTTTAAATGACCTTTCCACAAAGGTCTTCCAGAATGAGCAGAGTCACTTACGGCAGGCCGATCCTCAATAGAACGAAAAAACCATTTTCTTGCTGTGCTCTGGCAGTGTCATTATTCCCATTCTTGGCGCAAATGTTTCTGGCTACCTCCGCTGCTGATACCCCTCTATTGAACACTAAAAGAAGAATATCAGAAATGTTCCGATTTCTCCACTTAGCACTCCATTTTCTAGTGTCCACAGTCCTACTCACTAAAGCAGAGGTTGAAAACACCGCTTTAGTTGTAAATTTGTCTATTTTCACACGACCGGTTTCGGATTGTTATAAGCCCATCTTCAGGTATCGTACTGGAAGTAGCGAAAGACGGGAGATAATTTTCACACGCTGCAACACACATAAAAACATTTTTTTTTCTAAAAAGTTTTATGAAATTTTATAAAACATTCCGAATCGGGCTAGGTGCTCTGAAACCTGTCACCTCGAAACTAGCACCAGACAGTATTACGGACGACTGCCTAGGTAGGGAAATATACAAATGATATCGCGACACTTACGCTGTGCTATGGTCCCCGAGCGCCGCGTGTACCAGGCGCCTTGTGCTGCCAATGAGCGCAGAACAGGGAGTAGCGGATGATAGCAAGGAGGCAAATTGGTGAACCAGAGTGGCGAAAGTGCTGCCATCTATTGATAGAGAGATGAACGCAGAGCCACTAGCCCGGCAGCTCACAATTTTAATTTAGTGGTTTACATTTAAAATGAAGAAAAAACAAAAAAGATACATAAAAACATTCGAAACAAATTAAAAGCGCAATATGTGTAGTAAAGGACCGTATTATTCAGGTCGGTACAGAACTGCGGTAAAACTGAGTGGAAGGTGTGATATAAAATTATTGTTTCAGCCGTAAACCGAAATGAAACTTCCCTTTTACATGAATGGCAAACAAGTTTTAAATTTTGTGGGGATATGTAAGTGACAACGTGGAACAAAGCCCGACAATCATGAGTTAAAAAAAAACATGCAAATGTGCCGCACCTGTTTACAAGCTCTCGTTACTGATCAACAAAGAAAGTAGCGAAATCCTAAAGTCTATACTGTCAGAAAGTAATATGCCAATTAACAGCTAGCAGCAATAGCACTAAAAGGACACATTAAAAGTGGGTTCAATTTAAAACTGCTGACCAATAGTTGACAACTAATTGCGGCTTACATTAGAAAAACTCTGAGACGCATTTTACATCATGAGAGACAGAAAAAATGTTCATTAATGAGGGCACAGATAATGCCACAACTATAATGCGCCATAGTCATAGGATAAAATGAAAAGCATGCAACCATTATTAAGAGAGGACAATTTTACAGCTATGTACAATGAAATGAGTGGACCTTGCGGACCTCACTATAGGACATTGGCATATACCTATTGAAGGCAAAAAAAGAAAGAAACAAAGTAGTATACATGTATGGCGTACACGTATCAGAGACAAGAAAGAGAAGGAAATGAGAAAGGACGCTGCTTCAAAAAGGAAAAGTTATTGAGCAAGACTGCATGCTTAAGCGCAATTGGCTCGTTCAAAATGAAAGATGGATTACGGCAAATGCTACGGATATCTATTTCTAATAAAATGTTTAAAACCGAGCCCTTACGTTGAATGTGCAGATCGCCGCAATTTGTGTTTATATTTGAAATGGAATGGTTATGATCCTTCATGTGTTAAGATCCTGATGCTCTCTGAAACGTATGTTAAAGGAACGACCAGTTTGGCCTATTATGCGGAAGGGCACTCACTAAACTGGATGTGATAGAGGCCCGATTGTGCGTAGTGATTGTCATCTCTGGATTCGTGGTGCTTCAATAGGTGCCCGCAGCCCGACCATATGCGGGGTGTAGAAGGTGGGTGTAACCCTATTTCGTAAGCCTTTTGCCAATCCTGTCAGATATAACACCGACATATGGGATCCTGGAAAAAAATAGAGTTGTCATTATTAGTAGATGACCGGGTGATACCGTACAGATCTTTAAATGATAAAATGACAATATGTAGTCACAGGTAGAAACAGCCCACTTCAAGTAAAAAATGACATCGATAAGAAAACTCATGGTTAACGGAATACCAACATGGAAAACAAACACCCTGCGAACTTATACTCCAGCGCAATACATTGTTTCCCTGTGCTTTAACGTCTTCACGCCAATCTGTCGTCTTTGTATATTCTCTCCACTGACAAAATCTGTTGAGATGTTCTGTATTCAACTCTAGACCCAGCTTACTTAATGTCTCTGAGAGAATCAGTTTTCATTTTACGACAGAATCAGTGAACTTAAATACATATTTACGAGTGTTAGCCACAGATAGTAAACACAAAAGAAAAACAAATCCAAAACAAGACTTCTGAAGTTACAAAGCAAATAATATTATCAGCTATTTACTGATTGGTTGATATGTTGATTCATCCGTATTACAATACAAATTGTAGGGATGTCGTCAATTGTGTCTCATCAACTAAAGCATACATGGGTTCTTGCAATGTTTACAATTCAATTCTTATGATTTTTACAGGTTAATTCTTACAATATTTATAATTATGCCATATACTGCCGCTTTATATAGCCCTACTCGGTATTTGCGTCTTCTAAACAGCAATCTGCAATTATTCCTAATACTCATTTACCTTGTAACAACTTTAGCGTAATAAATACGTTTTTAGCTCTTGGCGAAATATATGAAATTCGTTTACACCTTTTATTTCCTGTGGCAGCCTGTTGTACAGTTTTGGGACATTACAAAGCGTACTGTTATGTGTTATGGACTTGTTTTTCCTGTTTAGGTATAAGTAGTAGTTGGATCTAGTTTCATGGCCATGTATTGATGTACTGATCTGTTTGTAGCATACAGATGAATATTTTTTGGTACATAAATTACAACCTGGAAAATGTATTCTCATGGGACAGCCAGAATTTTTAGTTTTTGAATAAATCAGTACAATGGCCCCTATTGTTGCTATTTGCTATTATCGATAAAGCTCTTTTTTTGTATCTTGAAGACAGACTGAATATTCCCATTATTTGTTCACCAAAAAATGATTCCATAATTGAGGATTTAGTGTATGTATCCAAAATATGTCATTTTGAGGCATGAAATATTGTACGTTGGTGCAAATATGTGTAGAGCATAATGTGCTGTGGGTAGTCTTTTTGTTAAGGCTTTTACATGCTCTGTCCATTTTAACTGACGGTCTATCTCCAACCCCAAAAATTTTGTGTCCACTACACATTCTATTACGCCATCATTAATTGTTAATTTATCATCATTGTGTCTTTTATTCAACCAGAAGTATATACAGTTAGTTTTCTTTATGTTTATAGTTACTTTATTTTTCAGTGACCACTTGTGAACATCTTCGAGGGTTGCATAGCCTTTTCTGTCAAGTATGTTGTAGTTTTAGCTGTGATCACTATGTTGCTGTCATCAGCTAATAGTATTTTTCCCCATGCCTGATACTCTGTGGAAAATCATGAATGTAAATAAGGGATAGGACTGGATCTAATATACTGTCCTGCAGGATGCCTATATTAATATTTTTTTGATCTGATTAGTGTTGTAGTAGAAATCCTGAAGTATGTGAAATCTAAACATGCTGCATCCATTTTTCTAGGTAGGATTTAAACCACTTCTTAACTACACCTCTTATTCCTAGTGACTCTGATTTATGTAATAAAATTAATGTAGTCCACTGTATCAAATGCCTTTGATAAGTCCAAGAAAATTCCATTCACATGATCGCCTTCATCCAGTGCCTCAAGAATGACCTTTGTAAGCTGTGCAATAGCCGATTCTGTACCTCTTTTGGGCCTGAAACCATGTTGTTCTTTACAAAGAAAGTTAAACTTCTTTATTTATTAACCTATTTTTCATTGTTTTTTCAATAATTTTGGAAATGGGCAGCAAGAAGATTGGTCTGTAGTCATTTTCCGCTTCACCATTTTTAAGTATGGGTATTACTTTCACTTGTTTTAGATGCTTGGGAAAACAACCAGATTTGAGTGATTCATTGATTATTTTTGTTAATGGAGCTTTGAAGCTTTTATGCAGTTTGCACATTCTTTAAGGACACAAGCAGGGATTTCATCTAGACCAATTGAGTTTTTATTTTTTACTTGATGTATAACTTGTGTGACCTCTTTCTCAGTTGCTGGATAGAGTGCCATTGAGTTTAGTGGATGGTTCTGAGTGGGTAAGGAATACGTGTCTGGAAAGTTCTGTTGTAATTTCTTTGCAGTGCCGTTGGATTACACATTTACAAAGTCAGCTATTTCTTTTGGGTGGTTCATTAGTCTACTTTTGTTCTTAGCTTGTGAATTCAAAAGTTTTTCCCTGTGTTTGCTGTTTCCCATTTGATTATACTACGGGCTGCATTGCTTTGGTTTTCTGCCTGCAATAGTATTTTATCATTTGTGAGTTTTTTTAGCAGCTAGTGGTACCTTTCTGTAGATTCTCTTGTAGTTTTATAAAATTGCAAAAAGGCTGGGGTCAGTCTGCCTATTTTTGATTGAAGCGTGACACCCTAGAGTTTCAGAGAGATTTTTTGATATCTCTGGATATCGATATATATTTTTTCTGTAGCTGCATTGTTATACAAAGTTTTGGGAAATGCTTCCTCAAATTTTAGTTTAAAAATGGACACGAAACTGTTAAACTTTTTTTTCACATTTGTTTCTGCATAGACTTCCTCCCACCCTTCATATTGTATTTGGGATGAAAATCCATGGCCGGTCATTGTGGCAGAGTGTTTCTAGGCAGTTCAGTCTGGCACCGCGTGACCGCTACGGTTGCAGGTTCGAATCCTGCCTCAGGCATGGATGTGTGTGATGTTCTTAGGTTAGTTAGGTTTAAGTAGTTCTAAGTTCTAGGGGGCTGATGACCTCAGATGTTAAGTCCCATAGTGCTAAGAGCCATTTGAACCATTTTGAAAAGTCATGCAGTTTGACTTTGAGAAGAGCCTTTTGTATATTTTTAATTTAGGAGACTATTCTACACAAAATTTTACTTTTAATATCTGACACAAATGATCTGATAAGCCTATGTCATGAACATGTATATAGCATTTTTTCCTATCTGTGTCCATTGCTACATGGTCTGTCAATGTAGAAAATTTTTTGGTTACTCTAGTGGGACAGTTTCCAAGTGAACTATTTCATTGAATGCAAAATTATGTTCCACTTAAATCTCTTACCTGCATAAGTTCCCCTGCTAATTACCAACACTGTTCTCCATTACACACACACACACACACACACACACACACACACACACACACACACAAATTTTCTCAAGGTCAAATGATATGTGTCACAGTTTTTGTCGGGGCACAAAATCCAGTGACAGGTTTCTTTCTGCTGGAATTACGACTTTCTCTGGTTGTCAACAATGTGCATCGCCAGTTCATTGACTGTTGCTCAGTTTGAGTTACCTCATGTAACGATGAGGTCCAAAAAATTTATTTTGTTCCTCATTTGGTGCAAAATTAAATGCTATGAAATACAGACCAGTCAGTAGCTCCCTGGTCACAAGTCTTGAAACCCCCCAAGAACAAAATTTTCTGTAATTCAGTTCCTTTGAAATGTTGTACAACCTGTGGAAATTCTGTTCATAATTTTGATCCACTTAAAGTTTGCTTACATCACAAACCAAATCTTGAGAAATCAGAGGTGGTTATCCAGGACAACTTTCTATTGCTGCCGAACACTCCATTATATTACAGATGGTATTTCGTAGATATAATAAACTCCTAAAACTTGGCACACAGATGTAGCAGCTGCAAATGGTGTCTAAACATGTTCAAAGCATGCTGGGAGTAGACATTTATTCACAATGAAGTGATTGTGTAAAGTTAAATTTTTACAAATGGACTTTATTTAAAAGATAGCCCCATAAAATAAAAATGAATTGATGGTTACTTTAATGCAGAAGATGGAATGTATTATCAAAATAAATTAATTAGTAGTAAGAAGTTAAATTTATTAAAACAATATGAGGCAAGGGATGGTCTCCTCCTTTCACAAGCATATTTTGCATGCACCTCATTGTGTGGACAACATTCTGAGACCTTTACCTTACTGAAAATGTATCTTAATTATCTTAGGTGATTACTGCAATGTAGCAAATGTACCCTAATCAGAGGACTGGCCAAACATTTCATGAAGTGTGAACTGTAACTGCGAAGTTAATTATTTCCAGGTGGAGAATCGCTCTAAAGATGCTGGCTGCAGCGGTATTTATACGCTGATGCCTAACAGATCTTACATGTGTCTGCCATGTCAACAAGGAAGTTGGTTTTGATCATCATTCGTGCAGAGGTGAGATGTAAGGAAGTTAAAAGACAACTTGTATGGTAGTTAAATCTGCAATTTTTAATTGCAGTGATACCACTGACAGCTTTAAGCTTGCAGTTAAACTAGCTTAGTGTGTGCTGCTTCACTTGTGCATGCTATACAGTCTGCACAGATTTAGTTTTTACATAATTGTATTTTTGTTTACAGATTGTAACTCCTTCTAAACTTCTCTCATTGATGAAGAACATAGAATCATAGTATTTTCTCAGTGTGCTTCTGACCTAAAGATTCTAGTAGCTGGAGTCAAAAGTTCTTGTTAATCATGCATTTTGCATTCTTGTAAAGATGTTTCCATAGAAACTTCAATCCCCAACACAGATTTCTATATATCTGAGAAGTGAAATAACATTTTCAATAGTATTAACTTTGAAAATTGTGCAATATAACAATTTTCTTGCAATGGAAAATCCACGATGGTATGTAACATTATGAAAAAGATAGTTGCTATTCGCCATGAGTGGATGTGTTGAGCTGCAGATAGGTACAACAAAAAGACTGTTATTTTTGCTGTGTCTATCTGCGACTCAACATCTCTGCTATATGGTGAGTAACAACTACCCTTTTCATGTTGTTAATT
The DNA here is from genome assembly GCF_023897955.1 of Schistocerca gregaria. Classification (NCBI taxonomy): domain Eukaryota; kingdom Metazoa; phylum Arthropoda; class Insecta; order Orthoptera; family Acrididae; genus Schistocerca; species Schistocerca gregaria. The sequence goes on along the minus strand of NC_064924.1, from coordinate 113,004,842 downwards.
ATTTTCTTAAATTTTTATCCCCTATGTAACCCTGTTAGGGGTTGAACTTCCAAAAACAGTGACACACATTTTTTATATCTAACAGAAGTCAAGTACCAGCTTCCATAGATGGAGATTTAATAACACTTAAATAGATTTTAATTGTGTGAAAACCTTTATCCACCATTACACTCACACAGGTATTAAATTTCAAAACAACTACATAAATACATTCTTAATTTCTGACTGAGAAACCAAATACAAATTTTCATAGGTCATCTTGAAAGCTGCCTAAATAGTGACATATTTTAAAAAATATTTCATCACTATTCCAACTTCTTAGGGGGTGGAATTTCACAACATCCCATCTTAGACACCTGCAGTGAAAAATAAACACCCTCTGCAAATTTAAAGTTTTTCCTTAGTGGTTTGGGCTGTGCAGTCAGTCAGGACATCACCTTCATATATAGATGGGATTGCCACAGTGTGAACAAGCCACTGTATACTACCTGGTGCCTACAACAGCTTGTAACTGTTTCAACTGTGCTAAAGGAGGAATTGGTGGTGGCAGTGGTTGGGAACCACATAATCCAAGTGGTGCGCTGGCTGCCAGGCTGGCAGGCCCAATCCGTCATGCTGGCCAGGAGTGTCCGCTATGCCCATGCAGCCGTCTACATCTCCATTCTTAAAAGATAATGTGTGGATACCAATATCCTAAAGCAGTATGGTAGAATTAAATACTTGACAAATTTTATTAAAATGAAATTTTTTATACTTAACAGCATCAAATGTTAAAATAAATTCTTACTGTACTTGAGTGGTGTCCACACACTGAATGTCAAAACCTGTATGAATGAATATGGGGCAAGTCCATAAAGTACCTTTCTTACAAGAAGAGGCCATGACATTGATTACCGATTTTCTTCACATTCTGTGCTCTTTTTATTAGTCAATTAGGACAACATAATGTGAAAGTAGAAGGGCATACTAATGGATGTGGTGGAGAAAATTGCAATAGAAGTTTTGTGTGTCAGTGATGTACTAGCACATGGCGACCGTGAGTGTGAGGTGGCAGTGGTTGTGTGGTTAGCATTAAAGCTCTGCAATCAGTTGATTGTTGATCAATTCCCACTCTCAGTTTTTATTTTTTCAACTCTAAGTCATATTATTTCATCCATACGACATTTGAAAGATACTACGACACATGTATTTGCGTGAACATACTACTGAATTTTCAATTTTATTTGGTCATTTGCTAATTTTTATCACAACAAACACAGATGTCACCATCATGATTCTGTATACAGATTCATCCAAAAAAAGGACGTTTTGCCATTCATGCACACAGGTTCGTCGTTGAGTACACCATTGCAGGTGCTCCTTTCTGTGATGCAGCATCAAGGGTAGCAATTTTAATGGCCAGTAGTGTATATTGAGAGGCCAATGTCAAAATACCCAGATTCGTGAACAGGAGTTGACAGGAGGTTTGTGAACTTACACAACTTATTGCCCAAACTGCCTATTTATGAACCAAAAATATCCTTTTAGAATGGAAAGAGTTACCCAAAAATATAATACCATATGATATAAACGAATGAAGATAACCAAAGTAGACCAATTTTCGTGTTGAACGATCAGTCACTTCTGATACCGTTCGAATAGTAAAAATGGCAGTATTAAGTCTTTGAACAAGATCCTGAATGTGGGCTTACCATATACAGCTTGCTATCTATCTGAACACCTAGGAGTTTGAACTATTCAGTTTCACTAATCATATTCCCATTCTGTGAAATTAAAACGTCAGGTTTTGTTGAATTATGCGTTAGAAACTGTAAAAACTGGGTCTTACTGGGATTTAGCATTAGTTTATTTTCTACAAGCCATGAACTTTGGTCATGTACTGCACTATTTGAAACCGAGCCAGTGTTGCACACAACATCCTTCACTATCAATCTGGTGTCATCAGCAAACAGAAATATTTTAGAGTTACCCGTAATACTAGAGGGCATATCATTTATATAAATAAGGAACAGGAGTGGCCGCAACACTGATCCCTCGGGCTCCCTCCACTTAAAAGTACCCCACTCAGACCCCACATCACAGCCGTTATCAACATTGTGAATAATGACCTTTTGCTGCCTGTTGCTAAAGTAAGAGGTGAAACAATTGTGAGCTACTTCCCATATTCCGTAATGGTCCAACTTCTGGAGCAGCCCATCCAGTACCTCACAGAGAAAAGAGAATACAGCATTTTCAGTTGTTAAACGACTTCTAAAGCCAAACTGTACATGTGATAGCAAATCGTGTGAAATAAAATGATCAATTAGCTTTACATACACAGCCTTTTCAATAACTTTTGCAAATACTGATGGCATAGAAATAGGTCTAAAATTGTCTACATTATCCCTTTCTCCCTTTTTATAAAGCGGCTTTACTACTGAGTACTTTAATCACTCGGGAAACTGATCTTTCCTAAAGGAAAAATATATCCCAAAAAGGAAAAAAAATCTCATCCACTGTTCATGTCTCATTTTAAATTCCTTCAGAATTGCCTAATTCAATTACTCAGTTATGCCAGTTTAAGTTTATTTTGTGTTCATTTTACAAATTGTTTCCAAGAGACTATCCATTCTGTTCAGTTCAGACTTCAGAACTGCAGAGTGTATTAAGGTAAATGTGATTCAAACATTTTATAACTTAAAAAATTTGTGCAGCTAGCTAATTTGTGTAATAATGCTAGTAATGAAGTTAACCTAAAGAGTTGCTCTTAATTGAAGTAAGTTAATATGTAATAGCACTGTATTCCAGTTTACCAACTTGAGTGAATGTTGGATGATGTAGTGCCAAGGATAAAGATTCTGGGTTTATAGACTACACTTTAGTTGGTGTACTGAGGCCAGGTACAGCCACTTTTTATGGTCCACATGAAATCCTGCTACTAAATGAACACAAATTTTCATTCAAATTACTCCACCTTCTTGGAGATGCTGCTTCATGGTGGGATTTATAGAACAAATCACGTACTTTAAATCAGGAGTGGCCACTATAGGGTAAGTCCATGAAACAATTACTAACCAGTTAGGCATATTGTTCATATCTTCAGGGGTAACAATGAAGATTATTTACAGATCACTTTATCTGTCTGTATATAAGGAGAAAAACAGCTAACTGAGAACAGAAAACCCTGCTGCTTGTCATCTCAGCATTTGTCTTGTATAAGTGGTATTTATCTATAGAAATTATCTTTGGTGGAAACACATTCTTCTAGTCCAAATTTTGAGTACTTTGAGGAGTAACAGGTAATAAAGTATCCCTTTCAGTTCTTCTGGATATCTGGGACTTTTGTCTGGTATCTTCTGGGAACCTTGTGCTCTTATGCACTCGGTTAGGAAGGTCCACTGCCAGTTCTAGTTTGGAGTGAAAAAGTTTTATGGGAATTACTTCTGCCTCTTAAAAGGGTTTCCGTTAACTGCTTTGTCAATGGCATTGAAACCTCTTGGAAGTTAATATTGAATAAGTGTGGAGGAATATATTTCTCACTGTCACTTTATTAATTGGGTAACAAAATTTAACACAGCCTTTTCCAATTGAATAGCAAGCATGTAATAGGACAAAGTGTGATTAACATCTCTTGCTACTTCAGAATCTAGCACCTCAGAAGCTCTTTGTTCATGGGAAACCCAGTAAAATGGAACCTCACACAGGAGGAACTCCATGCCAACACACATTTAGAGACACTGTCAGTGTTGTAAGCACATCAGGTAGCAGTCTTGTGGTGCTGCATAATATCCCTGCAGGATGTTCAGCATCAGAGAACACAAACCAAATGCAGAATAGCATTAAATACGTTACTTATTTATTCTAACAAAACCTATGTGCCACTGAGTGTGATTACTTAGTTATTTAAAATGTTGTTGGTACAGGCATTCTCCCTATCCATTCCAGAATTATAATTTTGTGCCCTTACACTACAGTTCATTGATTGTGAATAGGTGAGTTCATCACTAAGCCCCTTGTTTATCATATACCATTAGGGAGTACATATTAGCATTTAAGTTTAAGGAGGCTATTGCAAGATGCCTTGTTATCAACTTTCAGGAAATTAGGACTAATGAAATAACATTGCAAAACACAATTGGGAGGAGGTATGTGAAAATAATCTTGTCATGTATGATTGGCATTCTGGAGTAGTTCACAAAGTGTGAGAAGTTTTCTCCTAACTCCTTATATATTGTAAGAGTAAGCATTTTCATGAGATATTAATACAGAATGAATGCAACACTTTAAACATAACTGGCTTCTTTCTTTGACACTAAGACCAACATTTCCATTCTAACGTCTTGTCATATAATAACAGGATTTACTATATTGTTCCACAGATCAGTGTGAAAGAAGCCTTAACATCTTGCATGGTCAGTCACGATTCATGCTGCTAGTTTTCAACCCTTAGATATGATTAGTACATGTGATTGATAATGATTAGATTTTAAATTCAGAGGTTGTTTTCTTCCTTTTTCTATGTGGTAGTTCATAAAATTTTGTACCAGAAATGCCCAGATATTGCCTGATAATTTCTTAAAAGGTTCATTGTTTCAAAAGTGAAGGGTACATGCTCATTGTTAGTGTGCCCTGTCAGGTCTGTTGACTATCGATCCTGTTTCGCAACATTTAGCTTATTACATTAACCTAAAGCGTGGACCATACTTAAATTCAACTAAGCAGGTGCCAAGATGGAGTGTGTAGGTTCCTTATTGAATTTGTGTTGCGAGATATATTAACCCATAGCAAAGATATTGAAAGTGAATGCACAAAATTTAACCTTAGCATTACTGCTTCTAGAGGTTCTGATAATGACTGAAAGTGAAGAGAAGAAATTGTTCTCGATAGTGATGTCTACTAATCTAATTAGATCACTTCTTGAGAAAGGAATTGGGAAGATTATGAGCTTGTCATATGGTGAGTAGTGTGAACAGTTGCACTGTGGTGGTGTAAGTAAATGCCACATTATTCTAACAAGTGGCATTTACAGATCCATGTCATAACAAAGTATACTGGACAGATGCTGAGCTCACAGCAGTGAACGCAATGAGCATGAACAGCAAGACAATCGCTGTGTTGTTGAGAAGCATGGGGACCAAACAGCCACTGAGTGTAACAGTCATCCCAGATTAGTGGTATGTGCTAGCTGTGGGGCTGAAAAGATTAACCAGTCTTAGTATAAAGAGCTGTCCACAAGGCAGTTTGCTTTGTCTGCTTGTAAACATAAATGTGATTTAACACATGCATTGTTGGCCAGTACAAACCTTCATTTGAATAGTATGTGTTTGTATATATGGCTATGGGCAGTTCTGATTTTGCCTCCTTGAAGGCAATTTTTGGTCAGAAGTCCATAACTTTATACTTACCATGAGTGAATTTTTGTTTTTGTCATCTAGCAGTAGCAAGATCTTGTCATTGGCTGTTTGAATACTACTTTGCCACTTTGAATTCTGACTTAACAGGCCCTACCATCATAAAACCAGAATACTATAACTTAATCCTGTTTATAGATCATACAAGTACATATTCATAAGTTGCAGAGGTGTTTTGTGATGTTCTCAATGTTTACCACTTCATAAATTTAGACTTGTTCCAGGGATTGGTTTAATGATAGCAATGTATTACTCTAGTTGGGTATAGAAACTTCTGATCTAGAGGTCCCAAACGTTCTTAAAAGCTGGTATTAATTCAGCCTGGTGTGAATGTTCCACTTTACACTACATCATTTCTAAAGTGTCATCTCCATGTAACTTGTATCTTAAATGTTGCTCACTCACCATTGTAAAATTTTTCCCTAATTAATGCTATATACAGTACTATTAATGCTTGGCATTCTTTTAATTACTAGTTACTCCAGAGGTATGAATCAACATGATTTGTCTTACTGCCAGGACAGCCCTTTGTGGGAAAGGGCAGTCACAGCATTAAATCTGTTAATAGCTTTTAAGTGCTTGCAGTGACAATATTATGGTTTTCTCAATCATAAGTGCTATAATGGACTAACACACTAGTCTGCTATAGATTGCCATTTGAATTTATATGCTTCACAGTCACACAGGCAATTTAAAAAGCCACACTGTCTTTGTTTGTTCTTCAGCTGAGCATTGGAGTGTGTGATAGATTTTTTGTAGCCTGTATTCTTACCTCTGGGGTTTGTACAAGTTTTAAATACTGCAACTGTGGCTTTACTATGCCAGCTTTCCCCCACTGTGCAGAAATAAGTGGCACTTGGTGTGTAGTGCACACTAAAATAAAAATACTGTTGTTTCTCATGTACAACACATAAAAATAGAACGTAACACACTGCTATAGGTGTAGGGATATTATTCCCTCACCTGGCAGTTAATGTTTGAATAATTCGATAACTTCTTCTTGGTTAAAATAAGGTGTGTAAAATTCTGTGTACAGTCTTCATCTGACTTGAAATTACCATTTATGTTAGCAGTACACTGTTGGTTCCTATCGTATTAGCACTGCTATGGTCGGCCAACCACCGTCACACTCTGTGTGGTTTTACTTTGTTTTGTCTGTTCTTTGTCTGAGTATCTCTTGTCCTGTGTCGTCTGCCATCTTTCCTGTTGTTTGTTTTTCTTCTCTTTGGGTGGTTTTAGTTTTTTGGAAAAAGGGACCGATGACCATAGCAGTCTGGTCCATTTAATCCCCCAAACCAACCAATATTAGCACTGCTCATTCATGAATGTCCTTACGTCAGAAGTGTCTGTGTTAGTTGGTAACTACTATACTGGTTTGTTCAGTGAATCACTCCACATCTCGTGAATTAAGAGGGCTTATTAACAGACTGAGATTGGTTTCATTGACAAATGTTTGTTGCTCCATTTCAGGATTATTGTCTTTCTCTAAGTACTCCCCTCCTACTGAAATGGAGTTTTTATAGAAACCCTGACAGTACATAGTGCAGACCATTTATTTGTCACGTCCTTGAAAATCGTCACTTCTTGATCATTACTTAGAGTTCTAAAATCAGATGGTCCAAAGTTTTGCCTTTAGCGATAGGACTTTTTTTTTTTTTTTTTTTTAGAGAAGACTTGGTACAAGATTGCTGCTGTAAGGTGGCTGCAGTACACAGGTAATGTTGAACTGAACCAGAAACCAAAGACTTCATTTGTGACTTGAAGCTGCACATTGTCATGAAGTTTCCATCCAGTTTGAGAAACTTCTGGTCTTTTCTTGCAATGTGCTTAATCAGTTTAGCCAATACTGATGTTTAGTATGCTGCTGTAACATTAGTGTGAGGAACTGCATGCTAGTAAATCATTCCATGACTGTAAAAAAGGAATGTTATCATCACTTTTCCTGCAGATGGTAAAACTGCCATCTATCTTTTGGTGTGGGAAATTGGAGCAGTTTCCACACAGTGCTGTCTAGTATCCCTCCAGGATCATAATTATGCATCAGAGCCATGACTTATCACTGGTGATATTAGATTCCAGAGACAAAGCCTCTATATAAACAAAGAGATGCTGCACCTCATGGCTTGTCTACTGGCACAGCATTTTATTTGGAAGATGTGACACCCAACAGGAACAAGCATGGTTTATGGAAATATGATCCCGCATAATTGTAAAGACACTCCTGTATGAAACTTTGGTAACTGTAAGGTTAAAATGAACACAGAATTTTATTGCACCATACTGCTTCTCTTGTATCACCTCCAGTGTCCGGTGCATATGAAATGCAAAGAATAACAACAAAATAGAGTACTACTGTTTGCAATTATTTATGATACATATAGCAAACTGTCACAGAAGCAACAGGAAAGTCTTTGTTGATCAGCCCGTGTAGAACTCGTAACTGTTGGATGCTAAGTATGACAACTGATTTACCAATCTGTTAAAGGGAAACAGAAAGTGCTGGAAGTCTATAAGCATGTAGCACCAGGAACTGTCTTTACACTTTGATTGGGTTTGAGAGTGCTTGTTGAAAGAAACCCTGTATTTTGTGAAAATAGGGTTGCAGAGCTTTGTGGGTATATAGAACATGATACTAAACTTCAGCTTTAACCCATTACCTGATTTGAGTTATGTGGTTTCATCCACACAGACATATCCCTGGTGATAATTTTCCTCCTGTATTTTGTGAAATGAAAGTGGTGGTGAGAAATCTGTAGCATGGGCCTAGGTCTCCGTAATATTAATAGGTGACAATTTGGTTGGATTAGATTAGATTAGATTAATTATTCATTCCATAGACCAACAAAAGAGGGAATCCTTCTGGGTGTGGAACATGTCAGGTAAACACATTACAAAAATGAAATTAGAAAAACTTGGGTTTCATTAATTTTAATGATCGTCAGTCAATAAACAGTAAAATTATGTACATGAATTAAAATTAAACTTCTAATATTTACAGGTTTAATACTTACATCTGCTTTCATTAAATCCCTCATTCACACAGTTGTTAGTGACTTGGTTATTACAACCAAGTATTGCCAAAAATTAAAATATAATACATTTTCATTAAAATGGTATACAGCACTTGTTGAGAAATTCATGGATGGAATAAGAGATGGCCACCAAAAATTCTTTTAAATTATATTTAAATTGTGCCTTGTCTGAAACTAAACTCTTAATGGTTGCTGATAACTTATTGAAAATATGTGTTGCTGAATACTGGGCTCCTTTCTGGGCAAGAAAAAGTGATTTTAAATCTTTATGTATATTGTTCTTATTCCTAACACTGATACTGTGCACTAAGCAGTTAGTTGAAAAAAGAACTGTATTATTTACAACAAACCGCATTAAGGAATTAATATACTGAGAAGCTGTGTTTAGTATGCCCAATTCTTTGAATAGGTATCAACATGATGGTCTTGGATTTACACTACACATTACTCTTATTATACGCTTCTGTACTCTAAAAAGTTTTTCTCAGTTTGTGGAGTTACCCCAAAATATGATACCATATGATGTAATGGAGTGAAAATAAGCAAAATATTCCAGTTTTTTTATATTTATATCTTCTATGTCTGACATCATTCGCATTGCAAACACAAACTTGTTTAGGTGTTTTAGCAGTTCGTTAGTATGTTGCTCCCAACTGAATTTATTATCAAGTTGAAATCCTAAGAATTTCACTCTCTCAACTTCTCCTATTTCCATGCATTCATATTTTATACACACACTAGAAGTAAATCTCTTAAAAGTTCTGAACTGCATGAAGTGAGTCTTTTCAAAGTTTAATGACAGTGAATTGGCTGTGAACCACTTATTAATGTCAATAAAAATTTGATTAGCTGCTCTTTCTGAATTTATATTTGATTTACTATTTATTGCAATGTTTGTAACTGATTGTGTAAATAAAATGCAAAAGAGATGGCTGCAGACATTTTAATTTTGTAAGTTAATTATGTTGCAGTAGCAGTTGTTGTGTGGACTGATGAAGCACTGCATATTTAGACAGTCCTAAATCTCTGTACTGCTAAGTGAACAGCATAATGTATACTGCAATGGTTAGATAAAAATGCTGTACACGCAGTGGATCAGTGTGGTCACAACTGTGCCTTAGATACCTGTGCGTTGCCCTGTTATCCTAGAGAGCACATGTAAAATCTGTTATGCTCTGAAAGTCATACAGTTGTACAATTTTTGCAGTGATTTTAGGCTGTGTAGAACTTAATTGTTCCCCATAATGAGGTGTGCAATATGGCAGGGTCCAGACTTATAGTGTCAGTTTTAATGCAGCTAGAGAGTCAATCCATTGGCCTCAAAATTGTTCCGTGCAGAAACTCATGTACCTGAATAGTGAAGTGTGCTGATTTAACAGTGGCCCATCCATCCCTTGTCATTAGCCTGAGGTATCAACAATGTCTCGAGCATATCTGAATTAAAAAATTCCATTAATGTAGACTTCATAAGTGAAAGTATGGTGACATCCTGCTCTATATTATGAGAGGTGGGTTCCTTTCTGACTCTTGCTCATAATGATTGCCCTTGGGTCAAAAAACGTCATTCCTCCTGTGTGAATTGCAATAGGTCACACATAATGTATAATGTAAAATTAGTAACAGCTATACTTTTAAGAATATGTAAAATGTATTTTGATGATGTCAATTGCATGTTAAATATACTGAACAGTAAATAAATAAACATGAAACATTTGTCAGAAAATAACACTATTGAGCTAGGTTTGGAATTTGGAAATTATGCCAACAAAGCATTGCAGGCGACAACTTCCTGCTTGCAGGTAATTAAAACACATTTCAGTATCCTTAGATTTTCAAATATTTAATGTCACTTGCATTTCTGGCCTGAGTACTTGTTCAGCTGACATATTCCATTGGCAACTGCTCAGTCGGTTGAACAATGGTGGCATGTGTTTCCTCTCTTATGTATGCCATACAAGCTGTTTGACACTGCCTGTATCAAAAGGAAGTATATCCAAATTGAATAAGGGTGCTTTCATGTGGTTCTGAAAGAGCAGTATCTATAAAATTTACATCCTTTTGCCCTTTCTGTAGATACTTGTGCACCCAGACACATGGCATTAGTGACTACTGAAGAGTGCAAATGTATCAGCTCAGTGTAAATGTGTTGGCTTCATAACTGAAACAGTAAAATATCATGCATTACAATGAAGCCGGAAATGCTTTTTCTAGACTTTAGTGTGGGTATACCTGCAAAAGAGGTATTTATTTGCACATCTGTAAAAGGTCAGGAGGGGACAAGGACATCAGATATGCTTAAATTGATAATGTGTAAGTTGTGTGTGTTGCAGTAACCTGGAAGATTTCAGTGCACATTTCATGTGTGAACAGGTGGACAACTGTGGTAAAGACCCAATAGTATTAGACTCTGGGACTGTGGTTCATCTGTCTTAAGATTTCTCAGAGGCTTACATTCAGTGAGCACAAGTTTGCTAATACCAGGAAACTTGGACTCCTTGTACACAGAAAGCATGCAGAATTTGTGGTTCCTGCTGTGTTCAGAATTGCACCATGTATTAATGTTAATTTAGTACCTCATCTGCAGTGCTGTATTCCTAACAAAAATGGGACTTGCCAAAGATCCCATGACTTGAAGTATCACACACAGCTGCACATGTAGATTAGACTGTCTGAAATGGTTATCTTCAGCATGCCTCATTTCATCCCTACTCTGATGTAATTTTTGTGGTTCCATATATGTAGCAGAGGTGCCACAACTGAAATAAATATTACAGTAGATTGGAAAAAAAGTGAATTACAGTGTTGTCATAACTGTGTGGAAGTCTCTTTTTCTGACACACTATAGGGAGTGCATTACCACAAACAAACTGGTTTCAGGTTTTCAGGAATGTTCTCCACACTGTTCACATACTGTCTGAAACCTTCAGTTACATTTGAAACTTCTCACTTATTCTTAGATTTTCTTACTGTACAGAATATGGATACTTCATGAAGGATTTGAAGTTGTCACTTGAAATGAGCCTTTTCACTAATGCTCTGACAGTACTGTTTTCTATTCATTTGCGGAGTCGTTTTGCTTGATACTCTTCTAGGAAGTGCTCTTGTGAAATAGCTTTCTCTGCTCCCTTTATCTGAGCACATGACATTTTCTTAAATTGTTCAGTGGATCTTACTGATTTCATAATTGCTGGATGTGATGGAATTCAGCAACGTCTTTACAGAGGTACTGAGAAAATACCAATCTCCAAAAATGTTAGAAAGTGGTACCTTGTTGTACACAAACTTGGGGCTTCATAGTGTTTTCTGCAAGCTACCCTCATGCTTCATTTTTACTCAAGTCATTTGAGCATCTGTTAAAATAAGTGTTTAGAGCTCAGTAGGACTCCCTTACTGCTTGTAGCTCTCTAAAACTTGAGACCACTCAACACACTGACAGTACTTCAGATATCTTCTTATGATATGCACCTAACTCCTGTGGAACAGCTGGTAGTTCGTGTTGAGGTTTTGGAGACTGATGGTCCATTGCTTGTAGCTTGTTAAAAACCTGATTCATATCAGGAACTTAAATTGCATCACTCATCAACTCAATGCATTGGCACAATGCTATTCAAACAGCTTGTTGTACTTGTGGTTACATAGCTATAAAACACTAAAATTCCTACCTGGCATTACACTAAAACCATCACTGTGTGGTCCACTTAAGCTATCATACAAATTACTTGAGGAAAAACCTTAGAGAGAAATTTTAAAAGTTCAGCTTCTATTGTTTCTGCAGAGCTTCTTCTTCAGGAAGTCCAAATATGTTAAGTTTCTTGCTACAAAAGTGCTGTGTACACAACTACAGATATTTTGTCATACATTTTCCATCTAATGTTGTTACAACAAATGGGACAGTTCAATGTTTTCAGACTCCAAATAACAAGGAATTACTTAATATGGTTAGTTTGTATCTTGAACACCACATGTTCCTGTGATATTATTCATGTAAGCTGTAGGTGGGCTGCTGCCAGTTTCACATTGTTTTGAACCATGCTATCAATCTGGTGCAGTCAAGACCCTGAAACTTGGTGAAATAATCTGCTATACTGTTTCATACTGAAAAATGACACCTTTAAATTACTAAGACATTTTGCACACTTATCTCTTAATGTAATACGCCAAGTTTTCGGAAGTTACACACTGAACTACAGAAGTAAACAGAACTGTTTGCTACAGTGCCTATCTCTTCACTGAGAAGAAAATTGAAACACAGTACTTGTCCCATCCTGCCATGCCATGACTAATGATTAAAGCTATCAATTAGGCTGTAAATGCACAAATGAAAGGCACAATGGCTGAAGATAAATAGCTCTACTACTTACTACATAACTTCGTAGTAGAGTAAAGAATGCAACATCAGTGTAAGAAAGCACTGAGAAGGCAGTTGTCATGACATTTTCATGGATCATATTACACGATGAGTATCTAAAGTGACAATGTACATGAGTGCAGCATATACTCAATGCAGAAAATAGATGTCAAAGCCCGAATAGTACAATAGTACTGGCAGATGTAGTAGAAGACATAGGTACAACAAAAGGAAAGTTGCTGTAAGCATCAATGACTATCAACCAGTGGGTGTCCCAATATGAACACACTGCCAAGGCACAGTAGGAGTCAGCCACACAAAGAAACGCTGACAGGGAGCAGATTGATGCTCCGCACAAGAGCGACAATTATAAAACAAATTCTCAATTTGTTTATCAGTGCTGATCCAAGTGCAGTGACAACATGCTAATTGCTTCATCTGCACTATACCCAAATGACCAGCATGCGTTGTTTCTAAATTCTAATTTCCTTGTCCTGTTCCAGACCTCACGCCAGCCTGCGTGAGCTAAATCGCGTGCCTTTCGGCCTCCTCTAGTAACACGGTGTTGGCTCTCCTGCCAACCACAATACTGATGACCTCAGATGTTAAGTCCCATAGTGCTCAGAGCCATTTGAACCGTTTGGCATTGTAAAAGCCTAGTCTGATTCACAATGATACAAAAGCAATTTAATGTAAAAGACATAACATAAATGTTGCAATCACTAATAGATATCAGTAAATGGTAGAGTCAGCATTGAATGTATGACAAAAGGATTTCAGTAACTCATATATGGAAGTCTAAACTATAGTGGAAAAATATAATTGTATGTGTTATGAGTCAGAATAGTGCTGTTTAATATGGCACTGAACACCAAAATAAAAACATAAAAGAAGCTGCTGTAAAAGAAACGACATAACTTGGAAGAAATATCACACAATAAAGGAAAGTTTAATTTGCTAACAACTGGTAAAATTGGTATCTTATTGATACACAACCAGTTTCACAGCCTAAGGCCACTTCATCAGTTGCAAAGATGTTAAAAGGTCATAGGTGTACTCAGCACTGCTAGTCAAGATACATTATTCTGTGAATATTATCTACATTCCATTGACAAATGGGGTTGACAAAGATGTGATATTTCAATTGCATTAAAATTATTGCTGAATGGATCATGTAATTAAAGACCTTTGTATTAAGATTTGCCTTCATTGGTATGATGGCAGTGCAACCTAGTGTTGCGAAGAGAAGCAGCAGCCTGCACAAGTGATTAAGTTCGTCTAGATTGTAACCCGCTCCCCTTTCCAGAGGTCTTAGAATTAGTTACAGCTTTGAAGGAGGAAATAATTTCTGGATTTTGTCATAGCTGTAAGTAATTAATTCCTTGAACAGACTGCCACACTGCACTTATATGGGACCAATATGATAATCTTTTCAGAGAGTGACCTAAATTGATGCCTGATCCTCATGAGATGCAACTCTATTGTCACTTACATGGTAGCAGTAGTGACATATTTATGGCAGTTCTGGCCTCCCTATATGTGATATGGGAGATGCAATAACATTTTAAAAATGTGGATACACATTTTTGCTGCAATCAGCAGACCACAGATGTTTACACACTAACATAAAGCATTCCTTTATTTCTGCATACAGGTTTTTGGGTCAATATCTGGGTAATGTGTTAGATGAGGAGCAGTTTAGCTTTAGGAAAGGGAAAAGCACCAGAGAGGCAGTTCTGGTATTTCCATTGATAATGGAAGCAAGACTGAAAAGAAAGAGATGTTAATAGCATTTGTCACCCTGGAAAAAGCATTCAACAAGTCAGCTGGTGCAAGATGTTTGAAATTCTGACAGAAATAGGGGTAAGATATAGGGAAAGTTGAGTAACATAACAAGAGGGAACAATAAGGTTGGAAGATAAAGAATGAAGTGAAGTGTTCAGATGACAGGGGTGTAGTCTTTCACCTTTACTGCTCAATCTATACATCAAGGAAGCATTGACAGAAACAAAGAAATATTCATGAGTGGAATTAAAATTCAAGGTGAAAGGATATCAATCCTAAGATTCAATGACAACATTTCTATCCTCATTGTAAGTGAAGAATAATTGCAGTATTTGCTTAATGGAATGAGCACCCTAATGAGTATAGAATATGGACTGAGAAAGATGAATATAATGAGAAGAAGCAGATTTCAGAACAGTGAGAAACTTAACTTCAGGATTGGTGATCATTAAGTAGATCAAGTTAAGGAATTCTTCTACCTAGGCAGTATTATGGGTAGAGCATGGAGTACATAAAAAGCAGACTAGCACTGGAGGGCATTCCTGCTCTAAACCACCCTACTAGTGTCAAACATAAGCCTGAGTTTGAGGGAGAAATTTCTGAGAATGTACATATGGGGCACAGCATTGTGTCTCCATGTACATCTACACTCTGCAAACCAACATGAGGTGCACGGCAGAGCGTATGTCCTATTCTACTGGTTATTAAGGTCTCTTTGTGTTCCATTCATGTTTGGAGCATAGGAAGAATGATTGTTTGAATGCCTCTGTGCCTGCAGTAATGATTCTAATCTTATTCTCATTATCACCATATGAGTGATACCTCAAGAACTCTATATTCATAGAGTAAAACAAATACTAACAAAGAGATAGAGCGGCTGGCCAGTACTTACCTCAGTTCAGCTGATAGATACACAAAAAAGAACCGAAAATTTACGTTCCTAGCTTTCGGAATAAATGTTCCTTCATCAGGGAGGAGAGAGGGGAAAGAAAGGGAAGAAGGGAAAGTGGATCTAGTCACTCACAACCCAGGTTATGAAGCAACAGGGAAAGGAAAACAGGGAGGGTATCAAGGATGGAGGAATGGTTGTCAGAGAGAAGCCAAAGATATTCTATTGTAAGTACTGTGCCAGCTTCAAACCATAGAGGATGCATACAGAAGTAAAGAGGTATATAGTATAAAGATGTAGGATGAAAATATGTATGAATGGCTAAAGAGGATAGGGAAAGAGGAGAAGACTGAAGAGTAAATGGGAGTGAGGTTGTTTAACATAGGTTCAGTCCAGGGGAATGGCGGGACGAAAGGATGTGTTGGAGTGCAAGTTCCCATCTCCGCAGTTCAGAGGGACTGGTGTTGGGTGGGAGAAGCCAATTATTATGCTGGAGGGCATGCTCCGCTACTGGGTATTGGACGTCTCCTAGGCGGACAGTTCGTCTGTGTCCGTTCATGTGCTCAGCCAGTTTAGTTGTTGTCATACCAATGTAAAAGGCTGTGCAGTGCAGGCATGTCAGCTGATAAATGACATGTGTAGTTTCACATGTGGCCCTGCCTTGAATTGTGTATGTTTTACCAGTAGCGGGGCTGGAGTAGGTGGTTGTGGGGGGATGCATGGGGCAGGTTTTGCAGCAGGGTCGGTTACAGGGGTAGGAACCGCTGGGTAGAGAAGGTAGTCTGGGAATATTGTAGGGTTTAACAAGGATGTTACGGATGTTAGGGGGGTGACGAAAGGCAACTCTGGGTGGTGTGGGGAGAATTTTGTCAAGGGATCATCTCATTTCAGGGGTTGTCTTGAGAAAGTCATATCCCTTGCGGAGTAATTTATTGATGTATTCGAGGCCAGGATAATATTGGGTGACAATGGGGATGCTTCTGTGTGGTCTGAGGGTAGGAACATTGTTGTTGGACAGGGAGGAACATATTGCTCGGCAGATCTGTTTGTCGACAAGGTCTGCAGGATAGTTGCATGAGAGGAAAGCACTGGTCAGGTTATTGGTGTAATTGTTGAGGGATTTGTCACTGGAGCAGATATGTTTGCCATGAATACCTAGGCTGTAGGGAAGGGAGTGTTTGATGTGGAATGGATGGCAGCTATCAAAGTGAAGGTACTGTTGTTTGTTTGTGGGCTTGATATGGACCGAGATGTGGATGTGAGCTTCAACAAGATGAAGGTCAACATACAGGAAGGTGGCTTGGGTTTTGGAGAAGGACCAGGTGAAATTCAGATTCGAAAAGGAGTTGAGGTTATGGAGAAAATTAAGGAGTGTTTTTTCTCCATGAGTCCAGACCACAAAGATGTCATCTATAAATCTATACCAGGCCAGGGGAAGCAGCTGTTGGTTCTTCAGGAAAGCCTCCTCCATGCGGCCCATGAAGAGGTTGGCATAGGATGGAGCCATCCTGGTTCCCATGGTCGTTCCCCTGATTTGTTTGTAGGTCTGGTCTTCAAAAGTGAAGTAATTATGGGTGAGGATGAAGTTGGTAAGTGTGATAAGGAACAAGGTTTTTGGAAGATCTTCGGGTGGGCGTTGGGAGAGGTAGTGCTCAAGGGCAGAGAGACCATGGGTGTGTGGGATGTTTGTGTAAAGGGATGTAGCATCTATGGTGACAAGAAAGGTTGCAGGTGGGAGAGGAGTGGGAATGGATTTGAGGCGTTCTAGGAAGTGGTTTGTGTCCTTGATGTAGGATGGGAGTCTGCGGGTGATATGTTGGAGGTGTTGATCTACCAGAGCTGAGATACGTTCTGTTGGGGCTTTGAAGCCTGCTACAATGGGACGACCAGGATGGTTCTCTTTGTGGATTTTGGGTAATAGGTAGAAGGTAGGGGTACATGGCTCAGGTGGAGTGAGTAAGTCTATGGAAGCCATTGTGAGGCCTTATGAGGGACCTTGGATTTTTAGGATTTTCTACAGCTCAGTCTGGATGGAGGGAATGGGATCCTGGGTAACAGCTTTGTAGGTTGAGGTGTCGGAGAGTTGACACATTCCTTCTGCCACATACTCCACTTCCCCACTATTCTACCAACAAACCAAAGTCTAACACCTGCTATACCCATGACTGAACCTATGTGATAATTCCATTTTACATCTATATAAATTGATACATTCATGTATTTATATGAGTTGGCTGATTCTGTTAGTGACTCATTCCTTTTATTGCCATAGGTTACAGTGTTTTCTTTTTCATTTTTTGAAGTGCGAAATTTTACATCTCTGAACGTTTAGAGCAAGTTGCCAATCTCTGCACAACGTTGAAATTTTATCAAGACCTGACTGAATATGCAACTTGTTTCAGATAGTAACTTCATTATATACAACTGTAGTATCTGCAAAAAGCCTGATTTAATATTGCCTGCAAGTTTGTTAATATACAACATGAACAGCAAGGGCCCAAACACACTTCCCCAGGCCATATCCAGTGTTACTTCTACATCTGACGAGATAACTTACTGTGTCTTCCAGCCCTCAGTCCAGTCACAAATTTCACTTGATACCCCATATGATTGTACTTGTGACAGTAACCAGAGGCTTGATACTGAATCAATTGCTTTTTTGAAATTAAGAAATACTGCACTTACCTGGTGGCCTTTGTCCAAAGCTTTCAGTAAGTCATGTGAGAAATGTGTGAGTTGCCTTTTTCAAAATCCATCTTAGTTGGCATTGAGGAGGTCATTCTGTTCAAAACACCTCATTACATTTGAGCTCAGAATGTGTTCTAAGATTCTACAACAAATTGCTGTTAAAGATAATGGGCAGTAGTTTTGTGGCGCACTTCCTGTAGACAGGTGTGACCTGTGCCTTTTTCAAAGACCTGGGCACAGTATTTTGTTCAAGGGACCTGCAACAGATTACAGTTAGAAGAGGGGATAACTCTACTAACTGCAAATTCTGTACAGAATCTGACAGGGATTCCATCGGGTCCTGGAGCTTTGTTCACTTTTAACTATTTCAACTGTTTCTCATCACCACTGATACTAACAGTATTACTTATTTCATTCAAACAATGGAAAATCCAGGATGGAATGTAGCAAATGCAAACACAAACACAACTTGCACACGCGTCTGCAGTCTCTCTCTCTCTCTCTCTCTCTCTCTCTCTCTCTCTCTCTCTCTCTCTCTCTCTCTCTCTCTCTCTCTCTTTCATTCATCTTTTCAGTAATACGAGGATTAAATTTAGGCAATTATCATGGGTTTTCCTTTGTAGAGGAATGTTTGAAAAAGGAAGTAAGTAAGCATTTCGATTTTTGCTTTGCTACCCCCAATTTCAGTTCCTGTCTCGTTTGCTAGGATCTGATCACTAACTTTAGTGCTGCTAACAGCCTTTACATATGACCAGAATAACTTTGGGTTCTGTGAAAGATCAGTTGACGATATTCTGCTATGATAGTCACTGAAGAATTCATGCAGCCAAATGCGTTTCATTCATCATCTCTCTATCTACAGCCCTGCACTTTGTTTCACACCTATTATGCAGTAATCTCTGTTTCTTTAGAAGTTCCATTATGGTGACTGTAACCCATGGAGTTTCCCTCTCATTATGAACTGTTCTACTGGGTACATATCTATCTAGTGCATGGTCAACTTTTATTTTAAACATGAGCCAGAGTTCCTCTATATGCTCTTGCCCTGAGCTGAAAGTTTCAAGTTTCTCACTGAGATATGACACCACTGATTTTTTATCTAGTTTACTGAACAT
This sequence comes from Schistocerca gregaria, assembly GCF_023897955.1. Classification (NCBI taxonomy): domain Eukaryota; kingdom Metazoa; phylum Arthropoda; class Insecta; order Orthoptera; family Acrididae; genus Schistocerca; species Schistocerca gregaria. The sequence continues at coordinate 112,985,595 of NC_064924.1, read as the reverse complement.
ATATGTCTTTATGCTTGTTTTAATTGTTCTTTGTACTTTGGTAATCATTGTTGTAATAACTGCATCATGCTCATTGACACCAGTTTTGATGGGGACATCCTCAAAGAGGTCAGGTCTATTTGTTGCCATTACATCAAATAAATTTCCATCACGAGTGAGGCTCCTATCTGTTGCAGGTAGTTTTCAGAGAAGGTGCTTAGTAAAGTTGCACAGGATGTCTTATCATGTCCACCACTGACAAAACTGTAATTTTCGCAATTGTATGGTATTGAAACATGGATGGTGGGAAAATCTGAACAGAAGAGAACTGAAGCATTTGAGTCATGGTGCAATGGAAGATTGTTGAAAATTAGGTAGACTGAGAAGGTAAGGAATGAGAAGGTTTTTCAAAGAATTGGCAAGGATAGTAATACACAGGAAACACAAACAAGAAGAAAGGAGAAGACGGTGGGACATCTGGTAAGACATGACAGAATAATTTCCATGGTACTAGAGGGAGCTGTAGAAAATGAAACTATACAGGAAAACAAAGACTGGAATACATGCAGCAAATAATTGAGGAGTAGATTGCAAGCCTTACTCTAAGATGAAGTGGTGGGCACAGGAGAGGAATCTGTGGTGAGCGAGGTCAAACCACTCAGAAGACTGAAGACTGGTGCAGCAGGGAGGGGGGGGGGGGGGGGAGAAAATCCTGGCAACTAAATTTTCCCCAAATATTTTACTGCATACAGTATTTTATTTGCTTCATGGATGAAGTCTACTTTACATGGATAATATTGTACTGCTACAAAGATAGTAAACAGACCTTACAATGTGTCAGCTATTACATCAGGTCCTTTCATATAAATGTTTGCTGGTGCTCTGCCTTGCTGTATCCACATCTGATGATGCACGTGACATGGTGCATACTTCAACTTCAGAAGTTACTGAACTTATGGCACATGTATACTGATTTCCTTGTTCCTGACATTCTAAAAAAATAATTGGCTCATGATTACTACCAAGACCATAAGTATCTATTTCAAAGTTGTTCTACTTTGCCTTCTTCATCATCTTCTTCAATTTTTACGTAACCTCTTCAGTCACCCTATATATTCTTCTATTGTAGCCATCATCAACATGGAAGTAGTCAGGCTTAATACTGCTGTAACAGAGCCCATTAGGATCCTCTCACATCATTCCTTTGTGCTATGTAGTGCTGGAAAAGTGTGGAATCCTTGTTATTACCCCCCCCCCCTTTTTCCAGTTTCTGACCACCTTGTTCTCCACAACAAAACAGCACATCTTAGAGAACATCAGTTGTTAACTTAGTTTCTCTCCTATCATTTCATTACTGAAGCAACAGAAGACTGTCTTCAAACCATCTCACAGGTAAACTATGGTATGGAAATAGAAATTTATGGCATTTACCAGGCTCAGCACTTCTGATTTTGAAAACACTAAGTGTATCGTCATGTTTCAATCATAATACTTATTATTTCTATCAGTAATCATCTTGCAGGGCTCAAACACTCCTACTGCATCCCTATTAATCAGGTTTAGCACAGAAGGGAACAGTACAATTTCACACAGCTATAAATGATAACTCAGTCACATTATCCAGCTAGCATTTTCTGCACAATATGAGGGCATGCTCAGAAGTAGTACCTTGGAATTTTTATTGTGAAGACTCTTCAAGCTTTTTAAATGAAACAATTGTTAATCACATTCTACACCTTTATTCTTCACATCTACACATTTATTTCTCAACATAGTCACCCTGGAAATGAATACATTTCTTCCAATGAGATGGAGCCCCAACCACATCACTGCTTGCACCGCATCGTCACTATCAAAGTGAAGTCCTTGAAGGTGTTCTTTAAGTTCTCGAAACAGAATAAAATTGTATGGGGCCAAGTCAGGACTGTAAGGAGGATATTAAGTGACATTGAACCAAAGGTGATGGATTGCTGCAGACATTGCTGTGCTCATGTCTGACATTCTCTTTCTGAAAAAGAGGGTGTTCCATGTGGGGACAAACTCTTTGGATTCAGAAGTTGATTACAGCACGCTATTTCTCACACTCTGCCATAGTTATGTTACACACTGCCATATTACATGCTACTGTCTGGAACCCTTTATTTACAGAAGGCTGCAGATATATAGTCATGAAGAATACAGATTTAGAATATTAATAACATTTGTTTTGTTTAAAAGCTTTAAGAATTTTCACATAAAAACCTTGGAGCATGCTGTAGAAGGACTTAGTGAGGGGCACTTTATGAACTATTCGATATCACCCAAGATAGATTTTTTGGTATACCACTCAATCCACATTACACAGATCACATCATCATTACACAGAACACAGTATGTAATGAAACATCTTTTGTTTCATAATTTGTGATCATATGGTAATGCATACATTATGCATGTGATGTATTATAATTAATTAGCTTACCAGCATGCAGGGTAAAAATAATTAACCAGAATCTGCAATTACCAGAAATACATTATTTTGGAGTCAAACTTGATAATGGTATGGGAAATCTAATTATGTAACTCTTGAAAACAATAAGTGAAGATGTCGTGATCATGTTAGCATCAAATTCCAGCTTGTGACAAATCAGCAAAATAATCACTAAAATTCGATTATCTCATGTAGAGCCAAGTTAACAATTTGAAATTTTTGATGACACCAGATTAATTAAACTGACTCAGGACCTTAGGGAATCATGTTATGAAAGATGCCAGACTCAGAACGCCTGTAATTAGATTTGTAATTACACCTTTTAGAAATTTCCAATATAAACAAATGGCGATTTTGAGGTTATGACAAAACAAAATTTTTGCATAAAATGTAAAGCTTGTAACCTTATTCTGTAGCCTCTAAAGTTCAGCAATTTATGTTAGGATAAGCAGTTACTCAGTAATTAATAAGAAATCTGTAATTTTGTGATGACTATTGTTAACTGCATTTCATCACCTTACTAACTGTAACTTGGTAAAACCTTTATATCAACAATGAGACCAAAACAGCATGTGTTGTCAAGAAAGTATATAAGGAGTGCTGTATGTTGAAATAAGAAAGTGAAAAGAGAAAGAAAGAGTTCAGGTTGCATTGTTGTTCTGTGACAGAAGATCTGTGGAACTATGTTGTTTCAGAAAATATATGAACACTGGACCTTGCCGTTGGTGAGGAGGCTTGTATGTCTCAGCGATACAAATACCATAGGTGCAACCACAATGGAGGGGTATCTGTTGAGAGGCCAGACATACAAGTGGTTCCTGAAGAGCAGCCTTTTCAGTAGTTGCTGGGGCAACAGTCTGGATGATTGACTGATCTGGACTTGTAACATTAACCAAAAAGGCCTTTCCATGCTGGTACTGCTAACAGCTGAAAGCCAGGGCAAACTACAGCTGTAGTTTTCCCTGACAGCATGAAGCTACACTGTATGGTAAAATGATGACAGCATCTTCTTGGGCAAAATATTTTGGAGGTAAAATAGTCTCCCATTCAGATCTCCAGGCAGGGACTACTCAGGAGGACTTTGTTATCAGGAGAAAGAAAACTGGCATTGTACAGATAGGAGCATGGAATCTCAGGTCCCTTAATCAGGCAGGTAGGTTAGAAAATTAAAAAAGGGAATGGATAGGTTAAAGCTAGATATAGTGGGAATTAGTGAACTTCGGTGGCAGGAGGAACAACACTTCTGGTAAAGTAAATACAGGGTTACAAATACAAAATTGAATAGGGGCAATGCAGGAGTAGCTTTAATAATGAATAAAAAGAGTAGGAGCATTTGTAAGCTTCAATGAACAACATAGTGAACACATTACTGTAGCCAAGACAGACACAAAGCCCACACCTACCACAATAGTTAAAGTTTATATGCCAACTAGCTCCACAGATGAAGAGATTGAAGAAATGTATGATGAAATAAAAGTAATTTATTCAGATAGTTAAGGGAGATGAAAATGTAATAGTCATGGGGGACTGGAAATCAGTAGTAGGAAAAGTAGTAGATGAATACGGAATGGGCGTAAGGAATGAAAGAGGAAGCCACCTGGTAGAATTTTGCTTAGAGCATAACTTAATCATAGCTAACACTTGGTTTAAGAATCATGAAAGAAGATTGTATATGTGGATGAGGCCTGGAGACACTGGAAGTTTCAGATAGATTATGTAATGGTTAGAGAGAGATTTAGAAACCAGTTTTAAATTGCAAGACATTTCCAGGGGCAGATGTGAAATCTGACCACAATCTATTGATTATGAACTTTACTATTTTATCACACAATATGCACTTTGTAGACACTAAATACTCATAGTTTACTGAGCGATTTATTACTACATCAGCACGCGCCACCATCTTGATACGCTTCAGACACATTCAGATATATTTTCAAAATGCAAAAAAGGCAATATGCATAATATGTAATCTAAGACATAATGAATCATGCAGACAACATTTCAAAACAAATGGCATTATGACACTGCCCTCTGCTTACATTTATAATATTGTCTCATTTGTCAAGTCATACCTGTTAAACAATGACTGCCCACTAAAATTCAATGGAGATATTCATAACTATGCAACAAGGCAGCAATCTGACCTACATATGATTGAGTCCAGAACTACCTGCTACCAAAAAAGTGTTTTAAATGTTGGGATACAAGTGTATAATAATTTACCCAATGAAATCAAAGCAACAAAGAACCCAAGAGCCTTCACACAAAAGTTAAAAAAATATCTCTTGGACCATTGCTTTTATGCAGTTGATCAATTTTTCTAAAGGGGTTAAAAATGTAAACAATATGATAAATGTTCAATTAGGTCTGAAAATTATATACTGTGCAAGTCTATGAAATATACTGGATTATTATATACTGTGCATGTCTATGAAATACACTGGACTACTTTACATTTGTATTGGCTGTTTATATTTTACCACACAACATTTGTATTTACTGTTTTGTTAATGACAGCTAACTTCCTCATTGTAAAATAATGTAAAATCAATTTATTAAAAATTACTTGCAAATATGTTCTCTTGACCTGTCCAATATCGTATGTACAACCTTACAATTCTATGATTTGTATAAACTGTTTTGTTTAAGATAGGTAATTTCTCTGCTACAAAATAATGTAAAAATCAATTTGTAAAAATTACTTGTAAATAGCTCTCTTGACCTGTCCAGTATCATATGTACAGCTGTACAATACTATGATTGCCTGGATCAATAAAAATACAGGGTGATTCAAAAAGAATACCACAACTTTAGGAATTTAAAACTCTGCAACGACAAAAGGCAGAGCTAAGCACTATCTGTCAGCGAATTAAGGGAGCTATAAAGTTTCATTTAGTTGTAAATTTGTTCGCTTGAGGCGCTGTTGACTAGGCATCAGCATCAGTTGATGCTAAGATGGCGACTGCTCAACAGAAAGCTTTTTGTGTTATTGAGTACGGCAGAAGTGAATCAACGACAGTTGTTCAGCGTGCATTTTGAACTAAGTATGTTGTTAAACCTCCTGATAGGTGGTGTATTAAACGTTGGTATAAACAGTTTACAGAGAGTGGGTGTTTGTGCAAAGGGAAAAGTTCTGGACAGCCGAGAACGAGTAATGAAAATGTAGCATGCATCCAGCAAGCATTTGTTCGCAGCCCAGGAAAATCAACTCACAGAGCTAGCAGAGAACTGTAAATTCCACAATCAACTGTATGGAGAGTCCTACGAAAAAAGTTAGTTATGAAACCTTATCGTCTGAAATTGGTTCAAGCACTGTCTGCAGCTGTTAAGATTAAAAGAATCGATTTCTGTGATTTTATCCTTGCTCAAATGGAAACAGATGAATCTTTCGTTTCAAAGATTGTGTTTAGTGATGAAGCAACTTTCCACACTAACGGGAAAGTCAACCGTCACAATGTCTGTTTATGGGGCACTGAGAATCTGCGGGAAACAACTCAGTATGAACGTGATTCACCTAAGGTGAACGTTTTCTGTGCCATTTCAGCCAATAGTTTTTGGTCCCTTTTTCTTCGAAGGTGCTACTGTAACTGGAGATGTTAGAGAATTGGCTGTTCCCTCAGCTCGAACAAGAAGCACAACAATTCATATTTCAGCAGGATGGAGCGCCCCACATTGGCACTTATCTGTCCGTAACTACCTGAACGTCAACTACCCGAGGTGATGGATCGGCCGCCAGGCAGCCCATGACAGAGCACTTCACCACTGGCCTCCAAGAAGCCCTGATCGTACCCCCTGCGATTTTTTCTTATGGGGTATGTTAAGGATATGGTGTTTCGGCCACCTCTCCCAGCCACCATTGATGATTTGAAACGAGAAATAACAGCAGCTATCCAAACTGTTATGCCTCGTATGCTACAGAGAGTGTGGAACGAGTTGGAGTATCGGGTTGATATTGCTCGAGTGTCTGGAAGGGGCCATATTGAACATCTCTGAACTTGTTTTTGAGTGAAAAAAAACCTTTTTAAATACTCTTTGTAATGATGTATAACAGAAGGTTATATTATGTTTCTTTCATTAAATACACATTTTTAAAGTTGTGGTATTCGTTTTGAATCACCCTGTACAATACAATACAGTACAATACAATACATTAAAGCTGAAAAAATGGCAAAAAGGCGGGAATTTATGGCGATTTTTTAAATTTAATAATCAAGAGTTCTAGGCTAACACCCTCCAAGCAGCTATTTCAACAGCTAAATATTTCACCTTTACTATGAATCTACATATACAAAAGTATTACTGACACAAAAAGGTGCATTGAAAATTTCAAAACCAACTTAGATCAAAGTCATATATATATATTAAGAACAAAGATTCCAAGACTTACCAAGCGGGAAAGCGCCGGCAGACAGGCACATGAACAAAACACACAAACACACACACAGAATTACGAGCTTTCGCAACTGGCAGTTGCTTCGTCAGGAAAGAGGGAAGGAGAGGGAAAAATGAAAGGCTGTGGGTTTTAAGGGAGAGGGTAAGGAGTCATTCCAATCCCGGGAGCGGAAAGACTTCCCTTAGGGGAAAAAAAGGACAGGTGTACACACGCGCACACACACACACACACACACACACACACACACACACACACACACACACACACACACACATATATCCATCCGCACATACACAGACACAAGCAGACATAAATATGTCTGCTTGTGTCTGTGTATGTGCGGATGGATATGTGTGTGTGTGTGTGTGTGTGTGTGTGTGTGTGTGTGTGTGTGTGTGTGTGTGCGCGAGTGTACACCTCTCCTTTTTTCCCCCTAAGGGAAGTCTTTCCGCTCCCGGGATTGGAATGACTCCTTACCCTCTCCCTTAAAACCCACATCCTTTCATTTTTCCCTCTCCTTCCCTCTTTCCTGACGAAGCAACTGCCAGTTGCGAAAGCTCGTAATTCTGTGTGTGTGTTTTGTTCATGTGCCTCTCTGCCGGCGCTTTCCGGCTTGGTAAGTCTTGGAATCTTAGTTTTTAATATATATATATATATATATATATATATATATATATATATATATATATATATATATATATATATGTGTGTGTGTGTGTGTGTGTGTGTGTGTTGACAGTCATGTTGTTGTTATTGTTGTGGTCTTCAGTTTAGAGACTGGTTTGACACAGCTCTCCATGCTATTCTATCCTGTGCAAGCTACTTCATCTCTAAGTAACTACTGCAGTCTACATCCTTCTGAATCTGCTTAGTGTATTCATCTCTTGGCCTCCCTCTATCATTTTTCCCTTCCACACTGCCCTCCAATACTAAATTGGTGATCCCTTGATGCCTCAGAACATGTCCTAGCGACCATTTCCTTCTTCTAGTCAGGTTGTGCCACAAATTCCTGTTCCCCTCAATTCCATTCAGTAACTCGTCATTAGTTACATTATCTACCCATCTAATCTTCAGCATTCTTCTGTAGCACCACATTTCGAAAGCTGCTATTCTCTTTTTGTCTAAACTATTTATCATCCATGTTTCACTACCATACATGGCTACACTACAAACAAATACTTTCAGAAATGACTTCCTGACACTTAAATCTATACTTGATGTTAACAAATTTCTCTTCTTCAGAAATGCTTTCCTTCCCATCACCAGTCTACATTTTATATCGTCTCTACTTAGACCATCATCAGTTATTTTGTTCCCCAAATAGCAAAACTCCTTTACTACTTTAAGCGGCTCATTCCCTAATCTAATTCCCTCAGCATCACCCGACTTAATTCGACTACATTCCATTATCCTTGGTTTGCTTTTGTTGATGTTCATCTCATATTCTCCTTTCAAGACACTGTCCATTCCGTTCAACTGCTCTTCCAAGTCCTTTGCTGTCTCTGACAGAATTACAATGTCATTGGCAGACCTCAAAGTTTTTATTTCTTCTCCATGGATTTTAATACCTACTCCAAATTTTTCTTTTGTTTCCTTTACTGCTTGCTCAATATACAGATTGAATAACATTGGGGAGAGGCTACAAACCTGTTTCACTCCCTTCCCAACCACTGCTTCCTTTTCATGCCCCTCGACTCTTATAATTGCCATCTTGTTTCTGTACAAATTGTAAATAGACTTTTTCTCCCTGTATTTTATCCCTGCCACCTTTAGAATTTGAAAGAGAGTATTCCAGTCAACATTGTCAAATGTTTTCTCTAAGTGTAGAAATGTTAGAAACGTAGATCTGCCTTTCTTTAATGTTTCTTCTAAGATAAGTTGTAAGGTCAGTGTTGCCTCATGCATTTCCAACATTTCTATGGAATCCAAACTGATCTTTGGATTCTACCAATTATTCCACTTGTCTGTAAATAATTCGCGTTAGTATTTTGCAGCTGTGACTTATTAAACTGATAGTTCGGTAATTTTCACATCTGTCAACACCTGCCTTCTTTGGGATTGGAATTATTATATTCTTCTTCTAGTCTGATGGTATTTTGCCTGTCTCATACATCTTGCTCACTAGATGGTAGAGTTTTGTCAGGACTGGCTCCAATAGTTCTAATGGAATGTTGTCTACTCCCGGAGCCTTGTTTCGACTCAGGTCTTTCAGTGCCCTGTCAAACTCTTCATGCAGTATCATATCTCCCATTTCATCTTCATCTACATCCTGTCCCATTTCCATAATATTGTCCTCAAGTACATCACCCTGGTATAGATCCTATATACAGGGTGTTACAAAAAGATACGGCCAAACTTGGAGGAATCATTCCTCACTCACAAATAAAGAAAAGATGTTATGTGGACATATTTCTGGAAACACTTAATTTCAGTGTCAGAGCTCATTTTAGTTTTGTCGTCCACCTACGCTCAATGGAGCACGTTATCATGATTTCATACGGGATACTCTACCTGTGCTGCTAGAACATATGCCTTTACAACTACGACACAACATGTGGTTCATGCGCGATGGAGCTCCTGCACATTTCAGTCGAAGTGTTCGTACGCTTCTCAACAACAGATCCGGTGACCGATGGATTGGTAGAGGTGGACCAATTCCATGGCCTCCCTCCTCTCCTGACCTCAACCCTCTTGACTTTCATTTATGGGGGCATTTGAAAGCTCTTGTCTACGCAACCCCGGTACCAAATGTAGAGGCTCTTCATGCTCGTATTGTGGACGGCTGCGATACAATACGCCATTCTTCAGGGCTGCATCAGCGCATCAGGGATACCATGCGACGGAGGGTGGATGCATGTATCCTCGCTAACGGAGGACATTATGAACATTTCCTGTAACAAACTGTTTGAAGTCACGCTGGTACGTTCTGTTGCTGTGTGTTTCCATTCCATGATTAATGTGATTTGAAGAGAAGTAATAAAATGAGCTCTAACATAGAAAGTAAGCGTTTCCGGACACATGTCCACATAACATATTTTCTTTCTTTGTGTGTGAGGAATGTTTCCTGAAAATTTAGCCATACCTTTTTGTAACACCCTGTATACTCCTTCCACTTTTCTGCTTACCCTTTTTTGCTTAGAACTGGCTTTCCATCTGAGCTCTTGATATTCATACAAATGGTTCTTTTTTCTTCAAAGGTCTCTTTAATTTTCCTGTAGGCAGTATCTATATTGCCCCTAGTAGGATAAGCCTCTACATCCTTACATTTGTCCTCTAGCCATCCCTGCTTAGCCATTTTGCACTTCCTGTTGATCTCATTTTAAGACATTTGTATTCCTTTTTGCCTGCTTCTTTTACTGCATTTTTATATTTTCTCCTTCCATCAATTAAATTCAATATTTCTTCTGTTACCCAAGGATTTCTACTAGCCCTCATCTTTTCCCTGCTTGATTCTCTGCTGCCTTCACTACTTCATCCCTCAGAGCTACCCATTCTTCTTCTGCTGTATTTCTTTCCCCCATTTCTGTCAATTGTTCCCTTATGCTCTCCCTGAAACTCTGTACAACCTCTGGTTTAGTCAGTTTATCCAGGTCTCATCTCCTTAAATTCCCACCTCTTTGCAGTTTCTTCAGTTTTAATCTACAGTTCATAACCAATAGATTGTGGTCAGAATCCACATCTGCCCCTGGAAATGTCTTACAGTTTAAAACCTGGTTCCTAAATCTCTGTATTACCATTATATAACCTATCTGATACTGTATAGCATCTTCAGTATTCTTCCATGTATACACCTTTCTTTTATGATTCTTTAACAAAGTGTTAGCTATGATTAAGTTATGCTCTGTGCAAAATTCTACCAGACAGCTTTCTTTTTCATATTTTACCACCAATCCATATTCACCTACTATGTTTCCTTCTCTCTATGTTTCCTACTAGCCAAACTACACACATGTTACACAAGATTTATTGCTTCAGTCATACTATGCCTTCTTTCATTGCCATCTACAATATGGCATTCTTTTATGGGGTAACTCTCCAGGAGCCAAAAAAATTTTCACTTGGCAGAAGAAAGCAATTGGACATATTTACGGAATCACTGACAACAAGACCTCATGTAGACCTTATTTTAGAGACTTAAAAATTCTCATAGTCCCATCTCTTTACATATATTGTTGCCTATTAAACATAAAAGAAAACTTAAACCACTACACTATAAGGAAATTAGTTCATCAACACAATACTTGACAAACAAATATGATTGATATACCCACAACCAGGCTTAAGAAAACCCAATCTAGCTATGAATACATAGGCATAAAATTATTCAACACTTTACCCGTACAGGCTCAATTAGTTTCAACAGATATTTTCAAAACTAAAACCAAAGTGTGGATGAAGAAAAATACTTTCTACAGTGTAGAAGAATTTCAGAATAATTGTGAAGATGATCTAATTTATTGATAAACTAAGGCTTACTGTTATGTATAGTTATGGATGTAGAGGCAGCTAGCTATAAGCTAATAGGGTACAACACTGTCTTTTTTTTCTCCATGTAATATTTTTGTTATATAATGTACAAATAGCTATAATACTTCTGACAACATTGATTGCATGTTAATGCTGATAAATTATGGCTTACTGTTATGTATAGATCTAGGTGTAGAGGCTGTTGTAAGCTAATACTTTACAACATTGCTATATTTTTACTATGTAATATTTTGGTATGTAAAACATAATGTACAAATAGCTGTAACTCTTCTGACGACATCGATTGCATGTTAATGCTGAAAGATGGATAAAATAAATAAATAAAGAAATAAATACTCTCAAATTCCAGTCACCCCCCACTACCTGAATAATTTCTTATATCTCATCACATATTTCATCAATTTCTTCAACATCTGCAGAGCTAGTTGGCATATGAACTTGTACTACTGTAGTAGGCATGGGCTTTGTGTCTATCTTGGCCACAATAATGAATTCAATATGCTTTTTCGTAGTAGCTTACCAACACTCCTATTTTTTTATTCATTATTAAATCTACTCCTGCATTACCCCTATTTAATTTTGTATATATAACCCTGTATTCACCTGACCAAAAGTCTTGTTCTTCCTGCCATCGAACTTCACTAATTCCCACTATATCTAACTTTAACCTATCCATTTCCCTTTTCAAATTTTCTAACCTACTGATCTGATTAAGGGATCTGACATTCCACACTCCAATCCATAGAACACCAGTTTTCTTTCTCCTGATAATGACGTCCTCTTGAGGAGTCCCTGCCCGGATATCCAAATGGGGGACTATTTTACCTCCAGACTAACTTACCCAAGAGGTCGCCATCATCATTTAACCATACAGTAATGCTGCATGCCCCCGGGAAAAATTATGCCTGTAGTTTCCCCTTGCTTTCAGCCATTCGCAGTACCAGCACAGCAAGACCGTTTTGGGTACCATTACAAGGCCAGATCAGTCAATCATAGGAGACTGTTGCCCCTGCAGTTACTGAAAAGGCTGCTTTCCCTCTTCAGGAACCACACATTTGTCTGGCCTCTCAACAGATACCCCTCCGTTGTGGTGCACCTACGATATGGCCATCTGTATCGCTGAGGCACGCAAGCCTCCCCACCAATGGCACAAGGTTCATGGTTCATGGGGGGGGGGGGGGGGGGGGGCACCTTAACATAGCCTACCAAGTTCTTGTCTTTTTTTTTTTTTATTTGACTGAGATATTTTAGAGTTTGGCTAGATACTCTGATATCAGGTGATATCCACTGGCTGCTGTTCCCTGGCATGACACAGATTTTTGTAAGCTTTTTTGGAGTACAGATCTCAAATAGGGACATGAAAGTGGTAGAAAAGTATTGTATGAGTCATTGGTTGTTATTTCCGAAAATACAGGGCATTCCAAAATGAATGTATGGATCTGAAGGCTTTGTAGCATTTACTACATTCAACATACAGTTATAAATATTACATCAAATGAAAGAGCAGCTGAAACAGTTTTTCTTACAAATGTTCACTTAGGTGAAATGTCAGGTCATCACCGAAGACAACATGATCCATAATATCTTCGTCATGCAGCAACGTTTCGTTTGCAAGGGTGACACACAAACTGTATCTGTAGACTTTTTACAGCTTGTAACAACTGCAGACGGTAAGGATGTAGTTGCAAGATTCTACTTTAAGGTCTCCACAGAGACATCACTGGAAATACTAAATTACGACTAGTCATCAAAACTGATTTCTTGGTGCTATGTGTGAAAGGCTGCCACTCATTCAACACATTCTTCAATCACTCCAGTCTCTTCCCTTTGTGTACACATGAACAAACAAAACTGTTTGAGTTGCTCTTTCATTTGATGTATTATTTACATTTGTAATAAATGCTACAAAGCCTTAAAATCTGTATATTCATTTCGAAAGACCCTGTACATTTTGTCAGGACTCATTTGCTAATATCTGAATAAAAGTATTTACTTTTTCTATGCAAAAGTGTCTTTTATATTCCCACTTGCACTTTATTCCTTGAGTATAGAAGAATTTACACATGTGACAAATGTGTTGTAATCCGAAGGACTTAAGTTTCCATTTTGTGCCTCAGTGGTACCATTTTTCATGTCTGTGAAGATATTACTTAATAGGGAAGATGAGAAATCTGTTATTCAACTGAGGTCTGTAAAGAGCAATTTCATGTAAAGGCTGTTTAGGATACTGAGAAGCTGTCTTTTCTTCACTTATAGCCTTCCATTGGGTGCAGCTGTTCAAATCGATGCACGTCAATATTTTCTGTAAATTATTTGTTAACAATTGCATTACAGCACCTTCTCACTAGTAGCTTCCCTTCTCCAAATGCCTTCCATTGTTGTGTGCTTCAGTATCAATGCAATTGCTCTGTTGTTGAGATATTTGCTGACTGCTCAGTTTGGTACACGGTGCCCATTCCCATTACATTGCAGCAGGTAATTTATTTGATTATCAACATAATTTAGTAGTAAGTAGTAGAAAGCTAATTTAGAACGTAAAATGTACTTATATTCTTTTTGGAACATTTTGTCATCTTTTACAGTTGTCTGAATATCAAGTATGTAATAGGATTTTTATGATTTTAGGTGGGATATACTACATGATGGCAGGCTACAGTATGACATATAACCTCCTCGATGCAAATCATGTTGCAGAAATCTAAAAGATGCTATTCAAAGATTATAGTAATGAATTTCAAGAGGGTTTTGAAGACTAAATGGACACAGATGTTGATGTAGTTGAAGTCTGGTCCAGAGGATTCATAAACAGAGAAAGATGACGAGGAAGTACTTGAGGCAAATAGCCATTACTATATTGGAAAGGACAAATGTACAAAATGGAATAAAGTTCCACCATGGCAGAGAGTATGATTCAGGGGTCTCAATATTACTCAGAAGTTACCTGGACCTATAGGAGTGATAAAATCAGCAAGAATGCATTTGGAATGTTGTAATTACATCATAGATGACAATACTTTGTCTATTGTAGTTTTGTGTACAAATCAATATATTGAGAGTGTCAAAGCTTCATTCCAGAGACGTAAAACAAATAGACATTACTAAATTGAAAGCCTTCATCGGTCTCTTATTTTTAGCTGGAGTAAACAAAAGTAACAGACGAAACTTAGAGGATCTGTGGGGAACTGATGTGGATGGCACTGAGAAATTTCACCTTGTAATGAACATAAAATGTTTCAGAATCATTTTGATCTGTCTTAGATTTGACAATCGTGCAACTCATGATGAAAGGAGACAATTAGACAAGATAACAGTGATTCGGGAAATATTTTCTATATTTGTACAGAACTGCCAGAAATCCTATACTCTCAGAGAAAATGTTACAGTAGATGAGAAACTGGAAGGATTCTATGGAAGGTGCAGTTTTCGCCAATATATACCTAGAAAACCAAACAAATATGGGATTAAGATATATGCTCTTGTGGATTCCCAAGTATTTTACCTGTATAATTTGGAAGTATACATTGGGTTGCAACTAGAAGGATTATATCACATAAGCAATAAACCTCCCGATGTTGTTCTGTGACTATGTGAAACTATTTATCAGTGGGGTTGAAATGTGACCACAGACAACTGGTTTACTAGTATTAGCTTGATAGAAGAATTATGAAGGAAAAATCTGTCTTTTGTTGGAAATATGAAGAGAAACAAGTGCGAGATTCCTCCAGAGTTTCCTGCCAGTAAAAGAAGTGCTGCCAACAGTTCACTATTTGGCTTCAAGAAAGAACATTTCCTGTGTTCCTAGAAAGAGGAAGTGTGTGACATAGCATCAAGTTTGCATGATGATTATTCAATAGATGCTGACACTGGAGATATACCAAACCCATGAGACAGCAGCAAATTTATTTAAAGGTACTTCTAAACCTAACACTTAGTTCTTGAGGTGCTGTGTATTTTAATGCATTATCCTGAACATTATGGGAGTATTTTTATTTTTGCCATTACCTGTCAATGTGCTGCTTTTTTCCTGATGTTTTTCATTTATCTGAAAGTGTAGGCTTATTTCTCACAGTCTTTCCATTTTCTGGGTTTACAGCCAGAAAAAAGACACTTAAGTGGAGTTGATGTATGTTGCATTTGGCTCTTACTTAAGCAGTTCTATGCTCCTACAACTTTTGTTGTTGCTGTTGATTCTGATGCAGATATAATTCTTTGGACTGTAGCTGTCTTTGCTTCTGTTACTGATGCTGCTGGTACTGCTGAATTTGGATTTGCTGTTTTTGCTGATTTTGGTTTGTTGCCCATACTGGTGACTATTCCAGTATTTTTGTTGAATCTGCTGCTGCTGATGGTGTTGTTGTTGTTGTTGTTGTTGTTGTTGTTGTTGCTGCTGCTTCTGTTGTTGTTAGTGGTGGCTGTGGTGTGGTTGTATCAGGTTCTTGATACGGCAGATGCTTGTTTGTGCCTATTGATCTCTTCCAATAATTTCTACACTACAATTTGTTCCTTAGGTCATTCAACTGGATACAATGTTTAGTGTGAAATCTGTTCCCAATGATATTAAAGTCAATAACATACACATTTTGAACTGTTTGTATGTACTTGAAAAATGCTCATTAGCAGCACTAATCTCCTTGTTTACTCAAGCCCAATGCAGCAAACCATAGCTGTGTGGCATATTCATAAAGAGAATGTTTGTTTTAGACAAATGTGCTGGGTGCTTCTCTAATTCGGTGCAAGCTGTTGATGTTCCATTCTTGTATACATCAGATTGTCACATTTTGAGTTCTCAGGTCCATCTGGAAGTGGATGAAGCACGCAAATGTAGAATTTCTGTTGTGTGGTGGAGATTTCTGTTATAAAAGTTATGTAGTTAGCCTTCTAAAGTTTACTTGAATGGACAGAAACTTGTTATAAAGTTAATAAATTTACTTAAGTGGAAGTTTTCAGCAAAGTTTAACTGATTAATCAGAAGGTGGCAATGTTAGAAGTTCTGGGAACAGCTGGGATAAATGATAAATGTGTGTGGATCTGTTATTAATTTGAAACTGTTTCAGGTATAATTTTACCAAGCAGAGTTTGTAATTCTAAATGGAATCTGAGAATCAAGTGCACACAATTAAAAGTAAGCAAGTGGACCGAAAAGCAACTTGGCAAAAATATTATCCCACAATAAAGCTTTGGGGACTTGATTCTGGACTTCAGGTACTGTGCAAAGATATGTACTGTATTTTTTTACTATGTTATCAGAAACATTGTTTTATATTTCTAAAGAGTACCGAGTGTGTCTATTCAAAGTGAACAAACACGGAAGTGAGTAAATGTAGATTCGGGGTTCAATCAGAGTTTCAGTGATGGATCATCAACTGTAGACACTAGCTATCTGTTAGTAGAAGCAGAGGTTATTACTAGCTCTCTGATAGTAGGAGCAAATGTAGCCATGAATAATTTATAAACAGAAGCAGGTGGAGACATAGACACAGTATTTAAATAAATTTTCCAGCACTTAAATACAAAAGTCCAAAGTTTACATTCCCAATTAGGACAACAGATGACATGCGAAATGGAGGTAGCAAAAAACAACTAAAAACTGATACAGGAAATCAGATTAACAAGAAGATGAAATGGGCTATCTTGGAACTAAAGGTTCAGATAACAGCAAACTGAATTCATGTTGCAGAGATATGAGAGGAACTATTTGCACTTCAGTCCAGTCTGGGCATGAATAGCTTAGTACTCATGTGGAAACAGCAGAAGGTAGATTAGAAGCTGAAGAGGCAAATTTGGCACTTGAGATTTTGAAAACTTATGAAAAGTTAGAGAATATGATGACTTTTGTTAAATAAGGAAATTCTCAGTTGAGAGTAGAAGTAGTTCAGATGAAATGGTTTTTTGAGAAGAAATTCAAAAATTTTAAAGATAAATCCAACTAGTTGTTGTGTTAGTAACATCATAGAGCAGTTTTAGTTCATCACAGGCTATGATAGTACATACTGACCAGATTAGTGACTGTGGCAGGACTCTTACTGATGAGCTTGTGCAACAAAACGGACTCTATTGAACTTATGTAATAGCTTCCTGTTCTTGTAAATAAAGAATTGTATTAATCCACCAGTACATTTGTGTTGTGCAAAGGAGATACTGGCCACCCATAACAAGATCTTCCCCTTGCTTGCTTGTGGTAGAAAAAAACTGGTTCAAATGGCTCTGAGCACTACGGGACTTAACTTCTGAGGTCATCAGTCCCCTAGAACTTAGAACTACTTAAACATAACTAATCTAAGGGCATCACACATATCCATGCCCGAGGCAGGATTCGAACCTGCGACTGTAACGGTTGCGTGGTTCCCGACTGTAGGGCCTATAACTGCTCGGCCACTCCGGCCGGCTGTGGTAAAAGATTCTGCAGTAGCAAATGAGGGTAATTCAGTGCAATTGAAAATAATCAACTTGACCAGAGGTTTTACTTGCTTCTCTTGTGTTTTAGCTTGCAGGTGTGATTGTGTTTAACTGTTTTTATTTGCTAATTTTTTACTGTGCTATTGCTTATATTCCAGGAGAGGAGCCACAGTACTAATCAAATTTCTTTTTAGAGGCTTGGCTTGCTTCTTGATACAATGTATTTGGGTAAACCATGAATCCCCACTCTTTCCACCCCCTGCCCCCCATCCCTCAGCAGCAAATGACCAATGTGATGGATCTAACATAAATTTTTCGGTTTCAGAACCAACAAATTGCTACCTTACTGGCCACAGTACAACAACCACTGGCTGCACAAGCTGCATCAGCCACACAACCGCAGCCAACCAGCCCAACAAGTGCTGCCGACCAGTATACCAACATTCTGGCAATTTAAGAAAATTGAATACTTGACTCAATTCCAAGCACATTGTCAAGTTCGTCGTGTTCAAGATTCTGTGAAGTTACAATACTTCTTTTTGACTGTGGGATTGCCAGTGTTCAAGTTAATGCAAAAAACTATTGCCAACCACATCTCCTGATGAAGTCAGCTATGACCAAGTAATTGCTGCATTAACTCGATACTGTGACCAAAAAGTCCTAGGAGCTGCAGCTAGATATCAGTTCTTTTGCTTGCCAAAAAAGCCAGAACAGACATACCACCAGGGGTACACAGAACTAACAGGCATGACTAGGAAATGTAAATTTAAGTGTAGTTGGTAGCTACTTTTACAGTCGTTTAATGATACATGATGCAATAACATTCAGTGTCCCAGATAGTAGAATATGGGAACAGATTTTAAAGTAGTCTGATCCATCACTTCCTCAAGTATTGCCAATCTTAGAGCAATATGATTTGGGTGCCATAGCAGCCAATAAGATTGACCAGGCCTCAATTTTTCATGTCAAGTCACCAAGTCACACCTTGTTCATGACCACCCAAAGTAGCCACAACAATGAGTATGTACACAGCCATGCAGACATGTAAACAGGCCTGCGCATTAAGTGAAGTCTTGCCCTAGATGTTTTGCTTGCTATAAAAGACAGGATTGCCCATCACATAATACGACATGATACATGTGTGGAAAAATGCCATTTCCAAGCAGTTATACCCACTTCCAGAAAAAAAACAGGCCAGTGCACATGCAGTGAACACTGTGTTTTCAAAACCTACGACAGGTTCTGAAAACAGTAAGATTAAGGTTGTGCTGCCTCCTCACCCTCATGCTGTACAATGACATTCTAACAAACTATTTGTCTCACTATGAATTGCCGGCCATTGTGTAAACTTTTGGTTAGACACAGGTGCCTCATAACTTTATTTAATCATGCCGTGTATGAACAGTTAGGCTCACCACAGCTTTCTAAATCTAGCAAGCACCTCATTGCTGAAACAGGACAGGCAATTCCAGTGCTTAGATTGTGTAGTTTGTCTGCACTTACAAATCTCACACTAGGATGGTGAATTTTACTGTACTGAAATCAAGAGACAGTGAGAAAATACTCTTAGATGCTTTTAATTTGTTTGGACTTAGCATCTAAGACATTATACTTTCAATGACTGCTTTTAATCTGAAATACAATGTAACTAGATTGCTTAAAGAATTTCCTGAACTATTGTCAGATGGAATGGGAGAAGCCAATAACTTTGTAGAACACATGCTACATTGAAAGACAATGCACAGCCTAAGTTTTTCCGGGCCCACCCCATTCCAATTGCTTTAAGAGACATAGTAGCCAGTGAATTGAAAGAACCGCAAGATAATGGTGTAATTCCTCTTGTTCAAACTAGTCATTGGGCAAGTCCTCTTGCTTGTTGCGTCTTCAAACCAATCTTCAAATGTTGTTCAATTCACTCTTACATGGAAATGGGAATTTGCTGTCTACATAAACTGTTCTGTAAGGCCAACATTCATCACTTAATTTAAATAATAGGAGTAAAAATATAACACCGGCCCCCATACTAAAAATGCGGGTAATGATATATTCAAAAACAACAAACGGTTCAATCCAAATGGATTACTATTTAATTTTGACAAGACTCAGTACATACAGTTCATTACTCACAGAACTTCCTAAGCTACAGAAAGTAAGTTCCTCAAGCAAGGGAATAAAGCAAAAAGTTCAGCTTTTGAGACATCAAATAGTTCACAGCCTAAGCTGGAAGATCCATTACCTAGAATGACTGAAATACATTGTTTCAGCTGTGTTATAAAAAATCCATAACATTTATAGTGGCAAGGTGGTGGTCCTAGGGAAGGAGTCTGATAAAAAATGACAAAGATTTTTTTCATGTGCTATAATTAAAAATTCAACAATTTTGTATTTTTTCCTCTTTACTTCTACAGTGAAGCCTTGCTTCTTGGAAAATTTAACAAGTCTAGCTCAACAGGAATGATCCTACACATTTTGATGAGAGTTTTTGAGTACCACAATATGTGACATACAGTAAATGGCCATCTCTTTTAACTGCATTACTTATTATCTTAAAATTCTTGCAAACCCCCCCCCCCCTCCCCCCCCCCCCCCAAGGGATTGAGTAGTGCTTGAGTTGTGCAGAGATAATTTTCCATTATTGAGAAAAAACTACATTCAACTTGAGACATGATCGGTAGTGTGTTTACCTACCTGCTTGAGATGTTGCTTTAATAGTTTGGTCTGAAAGTGATGTTAATAACTTTAGTTTAAAGATATGTTATGAATTTCATTGTTAATTTACTGTGTAGTAGATGCAGGTGTAGACTTCTAAAAACTGTGCTTTGTTCTGGTGAATGCTCTTTGCTATTTTGTACCATTCTTTAAACTTCCTGATAATTTAGTCATTGTTTTATCTGCAACAAATGTTCTTGTCTCTCTTAACCTTCTCATAATTGTCTTTCCTATTTATCTTTTAATATATTGATTTCTTAAATTGACAAGTTGTCCATTTTTAATTTCTGAATGTTAAAGCCATTTTAAATGTCCATTGCAGGCTGTAAAATTCTGTACACACCTGAAATTTATTCTTAATGTATCCCATTATATAAGTGGTCTTTTTCAAGTGCCTGCAATAACAAAATCAACAATGTTAAAATGTAAAAAGCTTTTTATATGGTTACATTCTGCAAATTTCTGTAGATTACCAGTGAAGATATGATAAATGAATGAGTGTAAAATCCTTGTCTCCAGCTGGAAAAGTGGGAGTAAACACATAGGAAATCTAATGAAGATGCTCAGTTTAGCACATTTTGCTCATCTTGGAGGTTAGAATCATTTCATTATGTTGGTATAAAAAAAGTCACCTTAATTTGTATGATATCATTTCCTTGTCCTCCAGAATTTTCTTCTGGTGGATTGCATCTAAAGTAAGTAGTGTTTATTCAGCAGAATCCAGCAGTCAGAAAATTTTGTAAACCAGATATTCTTTTTTAAGGAATGTGAAATGTTCATTCAATTAGAAACACGTTTATTTCTTTGCAGTTTTTCTTGCTGTCAATAACAGTAAGTTTGAGCTGAAAAGTGAGTTGATCAAAAACAATAATGTGTAAAAATAATTTCAGGTTGACTTTGTGTTCTTCAGTGGGGTTGTGGGTGGATTTCTATATACCAGTGCTAAGATAATCAATGAGTTCCCATCCAAAATAAAGCAAAAAACTGGAAACCCCTAGCAACAAGGAAATTAAACATGTAGCTCATTAGTCATAATGTTAAATAAATGAATTGTCTAGACTGAAGGATTAAAAATATATCAGCCTAGTAACTACTCTCTCATGCTTCAGTGATTCATGGAGTATAGATGTAGATACTTAAACCTAAAATATCACTTCTCCAACTCTCAACCAGGCACCTTTAAACCCCACATAGGCCTTGGGCTATGCACATAGTGGTCTTGTCCCATTAGTCTATAGCCCAACAAATATATTGATAAAGTGTGTGCATACTCTTCTCTTACTGTTTGTCCATGAATGTCACACATCATGGCATGTGACAAAGCCATCAGTGAGTATCAGTAGGTTTAGTTGACTTATTCAGCACATAATGTTAAATCATACGAAAATGAAAATATTCTACTTTAGAAACTGTAAGTGCAAAAAATACCACTTCATGTATGCTATAAACAGGTAGTATTTGTAATGTCACAGTGTCATGAAGCAAGCTGGAATCTTTTTACTTCCTCTCTTGTTTTGTCATTTGCCTCCTTACAGTCATTTTATTTTCATGTTTGCCTATTTATGATTAACATATGTGAGTATAATCTTCATTTCGATAAAAGAGTAAGGTTGGCCCTCAGTCTTAAGGAATATAGTACCAGTTCTAATTTTGTGCTTAGTTTTGTGTATGTAATTAATCTCCTAGCTTATTCTGACCATTCCTAGTTAATAGCTTTTGTTAGGGTGAAATCAGTAATTGTTTCGTGACTTAGATTCTATTGTTGATTTATAAACAAATTTAAATTCTGTAATATTTATAAACATTTGGAAGAAGAACTACTAGGATTCTTAAAGTATTTATTTGGCTCCATTTGAAAACATATTAGCAAAGCCAGCCCTTAATTAACTCCAAAATAATTACAAGGTCCATCAAAAGCATTGTTTGCCTAACTAAATCTGTTAATTTTGTTATTTAAATAAATAATTTGGCCTAACATTTGTGACAGAAGGATCTGTTAAAGAGGAGGTATTTGTCGATGTATTGAGTTAATTGAATGAGTTACATTTTAATTGTAATTTCTGTAACTTAAACATCAAAAATTGTATAGTTTCAGTGCCTGTTATAGTGAGGATACATAAAGGATGGAGTTTTGGTCCTGAGACAGTCATTCCATGCCCAATTTTCAGATGGGAAGTCTGTATTGAATAGAGTAACAATAGTGCAGTAGAATTAGCATAACACCAACAGGCCATGTGTTAAAACAATGACAGTTTCTGTTCAATTTATTTGAGAAATAGTGAACTGTGTAGTTAGGTATTTACTGATCATAGATATTCAACAGCAAACTATTGCAGCAGTATGCTGATATTTGCCTGCAAACTATTAATGAGTCTTGTCAAAAGTTAACCAAAATTGAACTGGCCATATAACTGTGAAATAAAGCAGGCAAATGTCACAACAGGTTTTCTTGGTATGATTAGTAGCATACTGTTAGGTGTTTAGAAATTGTTGTTCCATTTGTCTGCACAGTATGAGGCTGCAAGTACACATACACCATGTCCTGGCACCTGAATATGACTAATGGGTCGGTCTTTGAAATGTTGTGCAGATAAATGCAGTTAACTAGACTGAATACTTGAAACCATATTATTAATACAAGTTGTGTAAAAGTTGGTCTGGATTACTACAAAAATTTGTTCAGTACAAGCCTGTTCTTGTACAATAGGTGTAATATGTCATTTTCTCAACAAGTGCAAAATTCTTATAGTTTTAGCTAACTGCCATGTTTCATATTGACCACCTAGTATGGCAGTAGACTTAAAAAAAAATAGGCACAGGAATTGCTTATTAAATGTTTAGCACCCCCCCACTCTTCACACCTTGTACACGTCATCCGGCCTCTGGCGATTCTTGCGCCACTGCATGAGCGCTTTCCGGGTTTCGGCTAGTTGGGCCATGTTCACTCTCAGCTTGAATGTTATTTTCTGATATGTTTACATGGCCCTAATTCCACTGTTTGTTCATGTTAATGTTCCGCTATTCGTTGTTCACGTTTAGGGGTGTTTTATCAGCATTGAATTTTATTTTTATTTTCTAGGTCATTGCCACTCCCATCATTAAATTTTCTTTAAAAATGACATTTAAATTATAACTACCACTTTCACTAGAATGCAGTATATTGGACATGAATTGTGGGGAGTGGCTACAGGGCAATGTTCAACATTACTATGTTATAAGTAGCGTATGTGAGTACTTTCTTGTCTCTTTAAAAAAAAACTGGTTGTTTAAAAGTTTAATTTATACCTCAGAATTGGGGGATTGAATAGTTTATGAGCTCTTATTATATTATTTTTTGTACAGTTTGCCTGAGGATGCACTGATAAGTGGTGCAAAACTGGTTGCAGATTTAATAAAAATCATTCATACAGGCAGAGTGGAATTTTCTTTGGAAAAAAGTGCAAAATCCAAATAAAGTAGCTTGAATTTTGAGCAGCAAGAGGGAGCAAAATGTTTTCAACTTTAAAATTGTTATTATTATTATTATTTCTTTCTTATCTCAGACGTTATGTCTGGTCAAAAGTAGAAAGTGATGTGGACCTTGATCAAGCGTGACTCCTTTTAACTTTACGGTATATGTTATATTGCATTTAGGAACTTTCGGGCAATTGAACATGTATCAATAATTATGGATTTCTGTAGTTGTATATATAAGTTTGGATGTAGCTGTATTGCATTGATGTACTGGTGGATATTGTGTGGTATGACTCCTTTAGTTGATAGTATAATTGATATAATGTCAACTTTATCCTGATGCCACATATCCTTGACTTCCTCAGCCAGTTGGATGTATTTTTCAATTTTTTTCTCCTGTTTTCTTTTGTATATTTGTTGTATTGGGTATGGATATTTCAATTAGTTGTGTTAATTTCTTCTTTTTATTGGTGAATATGATGTCAGGTTTGTTATGTGGTGTTGTTTTATCTGTTATAATGATTCTGTTCCAGTATAATTTGTATTCATCATTCTCCAGTACATTTTGTGGTGCATACTTGTATGTGGGAACGTGTTGTTTTATAAGTTTATGTTGTAAGGCAAGCTTGATGTATTATTTTTGATACATTGTCATGCCTTTTGGGGTATTCTGTATTTGCTAGTATTGTACATCCGCTTGTGATGTGATCTACTGTTTCTATCTGTTGTTTGCAAAGTCTGCATTTATCTGTTGTGGTATTGGGATCTTTAATAACATGCTTGCTGTAATATCTGGTGTTTATTGTTTGATCCTGTATTGCAATCATGAATCCTTCCGTCTCACTGTATATATTGCCTTTTCTTAGCCATGTGTTGGATGCGTCTTGATCGATGTGTGGCTGTGTTAGATGATACAGGTGCTTGCCATGTAGTGTTTTCTTTTCCCAATTTACTTTCTTCGTATCTGTTGATGTTATGTGATCTAAAGGGTTGTAGAAGTGGTTATGAAATTTGAGTGGTGTAGCCGATGTATTTATATGAGTGATTGCTTTGTGTATTTTGCTAGTTTCTGCTCGTTCTAGAAAGAATTTTCTTAAATTGTCTACCTGTCCATAATGTAGGTTTTTTATGTCAATAAATCGCCTTCCTCCTCCTTTTCTGCTTAATGTGAATCTTTCTGTTGCTGAATGTATGTGATGTATTCTATATTTGTGGCATTGTGATCGTGTAAGTGTATTGAGTGCTTCTAGGTCTGTGTTACTCCATTTCACTACTCCAAATGAATGGGTCAATATTGGTATAGCATAAGTATTTATAGCTTTTGTTTTGTTTCTTGCTGTCAATTCTGTTTTCAGTATTTTTGTTAGTCTTTGTCTATATTTTTCTTTTAGTTCTTCTTTAATATTTGTATTATCTATTCCTATTTTTTGTCTGTATCCTAGATATTTATAGGCATCTGTTTTTTCCATTGGTTCTATGCAGTCACTGTGGTCATCCAATATGTAATCTTATTGTTTAGTGTGTTTTCCCCATGACTATGCTATTTTTCTTACATATGTCTGTTCCAAAAGCCATATTTATATCATTGCTGAATACTTCTGTTACCTTTAGTAATTGGTTGAGTTGTTGATTTGTTGCTGTCAGTAGTTTTAGATCATCCATGTATAGCAAATGTGTGATTTTGTGTGGGTATGTTCCAGTAATATTGTATCCATACTTTGTATTATTTAGCATGTTGGATAGTGGGTTCAGAGCAAGGCAGAACCAGAAAGGACTTAATGAGTCTCCTTGGTATATTCCACACTTAATCTGTATTGGCTGTGATGTGATATTATTTGAATTTGTTTGGATATTAAGTGTGGTTTTCCAATTTTTCATTACTATGTTTAGGAACTGTATCAATTTAGGATCTACTTTGTATATTTCCAATATTTGTAGTAACCATGAGTGGGGTACACTATCAAAAGCTTTTTGGGAATCAGTGTATGCGTAGTGTAGCGACCTTTGTTTAGTTTTAGCTTGATATGTTACCTCTGCATCTATTATCAGTTGCTCTTTACATCCTCGTGCTCCTTTGCAACAGCCTTTTTGTTCTTCATTTATAATTTTGTTCTGTGTTGTATGTGTCATTAATTTCTGTGTAATGACTGAAGTTAATATTTTGTATATTGTTGGTAGGCATGTTATGGGGCGGTATTTAGCTGGGTTTGCTGTGTCTGCTTGATCTTTAGGTTTCATATAAGTTATTCCATGTGTAAGTGTATCAGGGAATGTGTATGGGTCTGCAATGCAACTGTTAAATAATTTAGTTAGATGTGGATGTGTTGAGGTGAACTTCTTTAGCCAGAAATTTGCTATTTTATCTTTTCCAGGGGCTTTCCATTTGTGAGTAGAATTAATTGCTTTGGTGACTTCAAGTTGCAAAATTATCATTTCAGGCATTTGTGGTATAATATTGTATGTGTCTGTTTCTGCTTCTATCCACCGTGCATGCCTGTTATGTTGACCATATGTTGCACCAGAAGTGTTCCATGTCTGTTATGTTTGGTGGATTGTCTATTTTAATGTGTGTGTTATCTGTTGTCTGGTAAAATTTCTTTTGGTTTGTGTTGAATGTTTGGTTTTGTTTCCTCCTATTTTCACTTTTTTTTATCTTCTAAGTCGTTTGGCCAATGCTTGTAATTTCTGCTTCTTTTCATCTAATTGCTCTATCGCTTCTTGTGAGATTTTACCTAACCTTTTTCGTTTTTTGTCTGATATTTCTTTTCTTATAAATTGTGTTAGCTGTCCAACGTCTTTTCTCAGTTTTTCTGTTCTGATCTGTAGCCTGTGTTGCCATGCTGGTTTTGTGGGTTTCTTCTGTGTGTTGGTTGGTTCTGATCTCTGCCTAGTATGTATATTTAGTGTAGTGAGTGCTCCTATATAAACCAGTAGTTGTAACTCTTCCATAGTTGTGTTTTCATTTATTTTGTTGTGTATGATTGTGTTGATAGTTTTTATTGTTGTTTCGACTTGTGGGTTATTTGGCGGTCTATGCAAGAATGGTCTAATGTCTGTATTTGGGTCTTTGTATTCTATCTATGTCAGCTGAAAATTTTCTTCTATATCTAGCATGTGTGCCACTTCGTGTTCTATTTGTACTTGTTCTGGTGGCAGTCTTAAGATTTCGTTTTCCTCTGATTGGTTAATTGATGTGTGTTGTTCTTTGTTTGTTTGCTCTGGCATATTTGAGTCCATTACTGTATTTTCTTCTTCTTCTGATTAAACAAGAAGTACAACAAATACTGGAACAAAATAATGTGCAATGTTTTCTTATTCTGAGTGGGGTATCCTGTTATTTTTTATTATTACACGGATCTGATCAGCTAGTCACTGTTCTGTTAAAAATTTTAATTCTGGGTATCTGGTACTAAATGTTGTGTATACTTGTGATCTGTATCCAGTTGTGTTGGTTTCTAGGTTTGTTGCTTGGTAATAACAGAACATGAGGTGTCGATTAACTTCATCTGACCATCTCATCCTCTGTCTTTGTTTTCCTTCTAGGGCAGTTGTGGGAAGCATATCCTGCAGAACACCTCTATTTGGATTTAAATCATTTTCCAGTTGGCTAGCAGTGTCGTTACCATTGTGGGCTGGCATAGGGTTCAAGCTTTCCTCCCCTAGTATTGTAGCTGGAATGTTGAAATTCCATGATGATATAGTTTGAAGTTTTCGCTACAGAGAGAATTTTGTTTCCGTGTGCAGCTTTAGTGAGAGAAGCCTGAACTATGAAACAAGCTTGGCATGCAAGTTACTGTCAGCAACTTGTGAAGATTAGTGAAGTGTAGTTTGATATTTGTGGACCAAAGGCATAAACAGAGAGAAATTCACATTTACTTGGGTGGCATGTATGGGGATGATTGTATGGACTGTAACAATGTCTTCAGGTGGTGTGCATTCCTCCGAGAGGGCTGTATGTTCCTTAGTGATTTGCCACATTCATGGCAGCTGGTAACAGCCGCAACCCTGCAGCATGTCGAAGCCATTTTGTACTCACTAGGTACCTAAGAACCTGACAGACAATTACAAGTGCCAACAAACAATGACAAACTTGGATCACTTAACATGTTACGTCATGGAATATGCATGGTGGATTGAACTTGAGACCACTGTGAATGCAGCATCCTGCATTAAAGCTCTGGTTAAGTTGCATCATGCCCTTCATGATGTATGCCGCAGTATTAATGGTGTCTAACTACTTCATGACAATGCTTGCCCCCATGTTGCAGCTCCTGTTCATGAGAATATTGCCTACTCTTGGTGGAGGTGCTCCAGCATTCATCATAATCAGTCTTGCATCTTCAGACTTTCATCTGTTTAATCCCCTGACAAAATGCCTGGCCGGCCAATGCCTCGCGATGCATGTGGAAGTGAAATCAGCATTTTGCAGATGGTTGTACTCCAACCAAATGGACTTTTACAAACAGTGCGTATTGAAACTTGTACCACAATGGTAAAAGATGCAAGTTAATTTGTGATTTTTTAATTTTGTTTTACCTACAAAACATTTTGGTGATATCATTATTGCACATTACTTTCTGATCTTCTTTCATATTATTTTTGCTACGAAATTAGTAAACTGCATTACACTACCACTGGTATCTCAGTAGACATAGATATCCAGAACTTTGTACATGGACTATAGATCGTAACATCTAAGTACAGTAATTGATGATAGGTGAAAATAAAAGGAGATCTTTCTTTGATGATAAGTGAAATTAAAAGGATCTTTCAGAGAAAGGAAGGGATTTTTCTTGGCAAAACCAGTTGGGTAAGTTTAGACAATATGTGTTCAATGAAGATTGTGAGACAGTTTAGATGCACTCATCATACATTTTGAATAAGATCATATACACAGGAATTTCTTCCCTGCTCAGCACACGATATACTGTGGCCTGCTGTATGTATATGAAGATGTAAGGGTAGGTTAATGGATTTATATATATCTAAAGACTGGATTGTGCTAGTCCCTAGGCTTTACCATAATTAGGTTTATAACTGTTTCACCCCCCCCCCCCCCCCCCCCATGAACCATGGACCTTGCCATTGCTGGGGAGGCTTGGATGCCTCAGCGATACAGATAGTCGCTAGGGCAACAGTCTGAATGATTGACTGATCTGGCCTTGTAACACTAACCAAAATGGCCTTGCTGTGCTGGCTGGTACTGCGAACGGCTGAAGGCAAGGGGAAACTATGGCCATAATTTTTCCCGAGGGCATGCAGCTTTACTGTATGGTTAAATGATGATGGCGTCCTCTTGGGTAATATATTCTAGAGGTAAAATAGTGCCCCATTCAGATCTCTGGGCAGGGACTACTCAAGAGGATGTTGTTATCAGGAGAAAGAAAACTGGCGTTCTACGGATCGGAATGTGGAATGTCACATCCCTTAAATGGGCAGGTAGGTTAGAAAATTTAAAAAGGGGAATGGATAGGTAAAAGTTAGATATGGTGGGAATTAGTGAAGTTAGGTGGAAGGAGGAACAAGACTTCTGGTCAGGTGACTACAGGGTTATAAACACAAAATCAAATTGGGGTAATGCAGGAGGAGATTTAATAACGAATAGGAAAATAGGAATGTGAGTAAGCTACTACAAACAGCATAGTGAACGCATTATTGTGGCCAAGATAGATACGAAGCCCACACCTGCTATAGTAGTACAAGTTTACATGCCAACTAGCTCTGCAGATGACGAAGAAACTGAAGAAATGCGTGACGAAATAAAAGAAATTATTCAGATTGTGAAGGGAGACGAAAATTTAATAGTCATGGGTGACTGGAATTCGGCAGTAGGAAAAGGGAGAGATGGAAACGTAGTAGGTGAATATGGATTGGGGGTAAGAAATGAAAGAGGAAGCCGCCTAGTAGAATTTTGCACAGAGCACAACTTAATCATAGCTAACACTTGGTTTAAGAATCATAATTGAAGGTTGTATATGTGGAAGAAGCCTGGAGGTACTGACAGTTTTCAGGTAGATTATGTAATTGTAAGACAAAGATTTAGGAACCAGGTTTTAAATTGTAAGACATTTCCAGGGGCAGATATGGATTCTGACCACAATCTATTGGTTATGACCTGTAGATTAAAATTGAAGAAACTGCAAAAAGGTGGGAATTTAAGGAGATGGGACCTGGATAAACTGAAAGAACCAGAGGTCATACAGAGTTTCAGGGAGAGAATAAGGGAACAATTGATAGGAATGGGGGAAAGAAATACAATAGAAGAAGAATGGGTAGCTTTGAGAGATGAAGTAGTGAAGGCAGCAGAGGATCAAGTAGGTAAAAAGACGAGGACTAGTGGAAATCCTTGGGTGAGAGAAGAAATACTGAATTTAATTGATGAAAGGAGAAAATATGAAAATGCAGTAAATGAAGCAGGCAAAATGGAATACAAACATCACAAAAATGAGATTGACAGGAAGTGCAAAATGGCTAAGCAGGCATGGCTAGAGAACAAATGTAAGGATGTAGATGCTTATCTCACTAGGGGCAAGATAGATACAGCCTACAGGAAAATTAAAGAGACCTTCATAGAAAAGAGAACCACTTGTATGAACATCAGAAGCTCAGATGGAAACCCAGTTCTAAGCAAAGAAGGGAAAGCAGAAAGGTGGAAGGAGTATATAGAGGGTCTACACAAGGGCAATGTACTTGAGGACAATATTATGGAAATGGAATGGGATGTAGATGAAGATGAAATGGGAGATATAATACTGCATGAAGAGTTTGACAGAGCACTGAAAGACCTGAATCGAAAGAAGGGCCCAGGAGTAGACAACATTCCATTAGAACTACTGACAGCCTTGGGAGAGTCAGTCCTGGTGAAAATCTACCATCTGGTGAGCAAGATGTATGAAACAGGCAAAATACCCTCAGACTTGAAGAAGAATATAATAATTCCAATCCCAAAGAAATCAGGTGTTGACAAATGTGAAAATTACTGAACTATCAGTGTAATAAGTCACGGCTGCAAATTACTAATGCAGATTCTTTACAGACGAATGGAAAAACTAGTAGAAGCCGACCTCAGGGAAGATTAGTTTGGATTCCGTAGAAATGTTGGGACACGTGAGGCAATACTGACCCTACGACTTATCTCAGAATCTAGATTAAGGAAAGGCAAACCTACAGTTCTAGCATTTGTAGACTTACAGTAAGCTGTTGACCATGTTGACTGGAATACTCTCTATCATATTCTGAAGGTG
The DNA here is from genome assembly GCF_023897955.1 of Schistocerca gregaria. Taxonomy (NCBI): domain Eukaryota; kingdom Metazoa; phylum Arthropoda; class Insecta; order Orthoptera; family Acrididae; genus Schistocerca; species Schistocerca gregaria. The sequence goes on along the minus strand of NC_064924.1, from coordinate 112,954,460 downwards.
GCAGGAGTAAAATACAGGGAGCAAATGGTTATTTACAATTTGTACAGAAACCAGGTGGCAGTTATAAGAGTCGAGGGACATGAAAGGGAAGCATGGTTGGGAAGGGAGTGAGACAGGTTTGTAGCCTCTCCCTGACGTTATTCAATCTGTATATTGAACAAGCAGTGAAGGAAACAAAAGAAAAATTCAGAGTAAGTATTAAAATCCGTGGAGAAGAAATAAAAGCTTTGAGGTTGCCGATGACATTGTAATTCTGTCAGAGACAGCAAAGGACTTGGAAGAGCAATTGAATGGAATGGATAGTATCATGAAAGAAGGATATAAGATGAACATAAAAAAAAGAAAAATGAAGATAAGGTAATGTAGCCGAATTAAGTCAGGTGATGCCGAGGGTGTTGGATTGGGAAATGAGACACTTAAAAGTAGTAAAGGAGTTGTGCTATTTGGGGAGCAAAATAACTGATGATAGTTGAAGTAGAGAGGATATAAAATGTAGACTGGCAATGGCAAGGTTAGCGTTTCTGAAGAAGAGAAATTTGTTAACATAAAGTTTAGATTTAAGTGTCAGGAAGTCGTTTGTGAAAGTATTTGAATGGAGTGTAGCCATGTATGGATGTGAAACATGGACGATAAATATTTTGGACAAGAAGAGAATAGAAGCTTTCAAAATTTGGTGCTACAGAAGAATGCTGAAGATTAGATGGGTAGATCACATAACTAATGAAGAAGTATTGAATAGGATTTGGGAGAAGAGAAGTTTGTGGCACAACTTGACTACAAGATGGGATTGGATGGTAGGACATGTGTTGAGGCATCAAGCGATCACCAATTTAGTATTGGAGAGCAGTGTGGAGGGTAAAATCATAGAGGGAGACCAAGAGATGAATACACTAAGCAGATTCAGTAGGATATACGTTGCAGTAGTTACTTGGAGATGATGAAACTTGCACAGGATAGAGTAGCATGGAGAGCTGCATCAAACCAATCTCAGGACTAAAGACCACAACAACAACAACTGTTTCTCTGGGAATAATGTTAACTTTGCACACATTCCTCCAGAACAGATGTAGTTAAATTTGCATTGCAGTAAATAGCTGTGGTAGCAGTTTTGTCTCCTTTAGTGGTCCATGTTAACGTAAGCAATGTGTGTGCATGATAGTGTGCAATGTCCCCTGCCCTCCCCCTGAGGGCTCAAATCTCTTTTGTGACTATGTGCTTGAGCAGCAGGGAGCCGTGACCTGTGCAGTGCTACATCCCTTTCTGTGCTGCAAGTCCACCCTTCTACTATTCTGCCTGCCCCACTGTACCTCCCCACCCCTCTGTCTTTCCAGTGGATGGTCTTGATGCTAACCTTATTAGAACATAAAAGGTAGTCAGAAAGCTTCTTTCTGTGATTCCTAGGAAAATGTGTGATTATAGATGATGTATGCTCAACAATAATGAAACTCCTCAACTTTCAGTTATCTATCTATCTATCTATCTCATCAATTATGAGCTACTTGCAAACAATGCGTTTTGGGTTTTGAGCGACTAACTGGGGAGGGGGGTGGGGGGTTTATTTAAAATATCAAAACATCTTAATCCAACAATGGAAAATCCAGGATGGAATGTAACAATATTATGAGAAGGGAAGTTGCTACTCACCATACAGTGGAGATGGTGAGTCACAGATAGCCACAACAAAAAGACTCTCACAATTATAGTTTTTGGTCATTAAGGCCCTCGTCAACAATAGACACACATATGCACATGCACACACACAGTCACACAACTGCAGTCTTAGGCAACTGAAACCACGCTGATGGTTCATTTGCCTGAGACTGCAGTTGTACGTGTGCGTGCATGCATGTGTGTGTCTGTTGTTGATGAAGGCCTTAATGGCTGAAAGCTATAATTGTGAGAGTCTTTTTGTTGTGCCTATCTGCGACTCAGCATCTCTACTATACGGTGAGTAGCAACTTTCTTTCCCATAATATTGTTACAAAATACCTTAATTTTTCATTTTTGGTTCTACATGAGCAACCTGTCAAATGAACCAAATTTGTTGGCCATATTTGAGTTCTTGCTTTGATGCTCATGCTTGGTGATTGGGGATCTAAAGGATGCACCTGGATTGGCCTGACACATTGGTGTTATTTTTTCTGCTGACTCAGTTCAACTGGTTTTTTCAATGGCAGTTAATTACAGAACCCAAAAGTCAGTGACCTAAGTTGTGCAAGATGAAAACTGATCTGCAACTCATTTTACTTTTCTGCTTTCACCTCAGATGTGACATGCTGATCTTAGTGCACAAGTCTACAATTCTTCAAAATTCCAGTTCAGAGAGATAGTGTGACACTTCATTCTTTGTCAGTCAGATTCATTTGATCACAATGGAAATCTTTGTCCACCCAGCCATTGTGTCGTATGACAGTAGTGTTTGTTGCAGCATTGTACCCCTTTAAATACTTCATTTTATCAATGGATTGCGCCATTCTGCTTTGTCTACAGTAGCAGTGCTGGTATATGGAGATTTCAGTGTGCGCTAGCATTTGTACATCCATAGTTTAAATGAGACAAAAAAAGGCTGTGAACTTTTTATTAAGATGATTATTAAAACTCTGACATATGCCTGATGTGAGGGTAATGCTTGCAAACACATGAAGCTGAGAACTGCAGAAAAGGTCATCACAGCAGCAGATAAAACTGCATGTCTTCAACATACTGAACTACATAAACTGGGCAGTAAAGAGCTGTAGGCATGTAATGTTGTAATGTTATCAGAGAGAATCAAGATTTAGCCTTTTCTTTTTCTTAATGATGTGGTGAGCCAAGTGCACCGGTGGTCCAATGAGATCTTTAACTTGATCATCACCCAGTACAATTCATTTGAGTTTCACGTAATGTCGAGATCTGACTGTCAGAGCACCGGAATGTAAATAGAGCAATGATGCAACTTGAGTATGTGCGTAAGAGGTGATATAAAGCCACAGAGCCTTCAATTCATTACAAAGAATAAAGTGTTTAGTTCTTAAATGGGGAAGTGATAAGTGATTTGGCTAGAAGACTATATGTGATATCACTGTATTTATCCCAGATATGTCATCAAGTCAAAAGTATACTGTATATTAAAAACAAAGATTCCAAGACTTACCAAGCGGGAAAGCGCCGGTAGATAGGCACATTGAATAAAACACACACACAGAATTTCGAGCTTTCGCAACCGGCGGCTGCTTTGTCAGGAAAGAGGGAAGGATGTGTGTGTGTGTGTGTGTGTGTGTGTGTGTGTGTGTGTGTGTGTGTGTGTGGTGTGTGTGTGTGTGTGTGTGTTTGCGCTAGTATATACCTATCCTTTTTCCCCCTAAGGTAAGTCTTTCCGCTCCCGGGATTGGAATGACTCCTTACCCTCTCCCTTAAAACCCACATCCTTTCATCTTTCCTTTTCCTTCCCTCTTTCCTGACAAAGCAGCCGCCAGTTGCGAAAGCTCAAAATTCTGTGTGTGTGTTTGTGTGTTTTATTCATTGTGCCTATCTACTGGCGCTTTCCCGCTTGGTAAGTCTTGGAATCTTTGTTTTTAATATATTTTTCCCATGTGGAAGTTTCTTTCTATTTTATTTAGAAAAGTATACTGTGTTTGATAAGCATGTCAGTAACCTTCATATCCTCAAAATGTTCGTTGAATGGCATAAAAGAATAACTGAAAGTGAGGAGAGTACTGATGACAAAAGTGTGTTTTAGACGAAAACAGAATTTCAAAGAGTTCAAACCCCAATACAGAGGAATGAAAGAAAAGTGAAGAACTTGATGACATGTTGGATGAACTTGCTGCAGACAGAGAAGAAGAACTGAACTCTGTTGATGATTCATTGGACAGTGTCCAGTGGAATTAATTCACTAACAGGCAACAGTCATTTCCATCCACTGAAAAAGGTGGGCTTCTGATAGATTTGCCATGTGGTATTATTGTAGAGTAAATTATTTCACTATTCTTAGATGAAAAAGTGATAAACCTGTTAGTCATAGAGACTAATAGATATGCTGAGCAATAACTGCATCAACTGACTGTATGACTGGACTTTCTCAACTGAACAAATGGAAACCCACCTCATCTGACAAACTTACAAACTTTATCACACTGATTTGGATGAGTGAAGTGAAGACGCCACTTGTCACATGTCGAGTGAATCTTCCACATAGCAAGATATCCCATAATTGTTTTGTATTACTGTTAGCAACTGTGCAACCTTGCTGTTCCTTATCTCCCTTTGCTATTCCTTATCTATATAAACAATTTTGGAGACAATCTGAGCAGCCATCTTCAGTTGTTTGGAGATGACGCTGTTGTTTGTCGACTAATAGTCATCAGAAGATAAAAACAAACTGCAAAACGACTTAGAAAAGATATATGAATGATGTGAAAAGTGGCAGTTGACCCTAAATAATGAAAATTCTGAGGTCATCCACATGAGTGCTAAAAGGAACTCGTTAAACTTTGGTTACACAATAAATCAGTCTAATCTAAAAGTCATAAATTCAACTACAACCTAGGTATTACAATTATGAACAGTTTAAATTGGAAGGAACACATAGAAAATATTGTGGGGAAGGCTAACCAAAGACTGTGTTTTATTGGCAGGACACTTAGAAAATGTAACAGCCTTACAAAGGATACTGCCTATACTATGCTTCTCCGTCCTCTTTTAGTACTGCTGTGTGGTGTGGGAACCTTACCAGGTGGGACTGACGGAGTACACTGAAAAAGTTCAAAGAAAGGCAGCATGCTTTGTATTATCTCGAAATATGGGAGAGAGTGTCAAAAAAATGATATAGGATTTTGGCTGGAAATCATTAAAAGAAAGGCATTTTTCATTGTGACAGAATCTTTTCACAAAATTACGATCACCTCCGAATGCAAAAATATTTTGTTGACACTATCCTACATAGGTAGGAACAATCACCACAATAAAATAAGGGAAATCGAAGCTCGTACGGAGAGATATAGGTGTTCATTCTTTCTGCGCGCTATACGGATTGTGAAGGTGGTTTGATGAACCCTCTGCCAGGCACTTGAATGTGATTTGCAGAGTATCCATGTAGCTGTAGATGTAGATTTCACAAATAAAGGAATGATAGACCAGAGTAGCAGATTTCAAAAAATTTTACCACTCCCAGACAGATTGGTAGACAATTATGAAAAAGTCTTTTTACCAGGCGAAGATACTGTGCTCAACGAGATAATGTTTCCTTGGAGGGGAATGACTTAGGTTCAGATAGTACATAATAATGAAATTGCATAAGTATGGTATAAAACTTTTCAAACTGTGCGCCACTAAAGGGTATACATGGTCTGAGAAAGTGTATTCTGGATGCAATATCAGCAGAAGAAAGCAAGTTGGCATAGCCAATAATGCCTGCACTGAACTTTTAGCTAAATTGCTAAATGAAGGGTGAACTTTTTTTGCCAACAACATTACATGAGTTATGAATTATCAGTCAGATGTCTAAAATTCAAATTGCATGTTGTTGGAGCTGTACAGTACAAATAAAAATCTATGCCATGTCTTGTAATGTTGTACCCATTGAATAGAAGTGAAATTATAGCACATGAAGATAATGGCATTGTGGTGCTAAAATAGAGAGATCTTCATGATGTTAGGATGTTAACAAAATATGCACCTATTACGACATCTAGCTTGGATTCTACACATTAGTCATCCTCCAAAACAGAAGCCTTTGCTGATACTGGCATACAATAATGGAAAAACTAAATATGACAGAAGCAAGCAAATGGTGTCATGTGCCACAATACAGAAGGGTATCAAGTGGTATTGGAAATTAGAACTACATTTGCTTTTAGGGGCAAGTATATATGATGCACGAACACCTGGACTTGTTCTGGCCGCAGAAATGTACCCACAGATCAGCCTAACTGATCGAACAGTTGTATTGAATGTGTCAATAGTTAACATCATCCCTTCCAGACAATTCTTCTCTATATTTTGTTGGTGCTTATTTTCAAAAAGGATGAACGAGCTCCAATATCTTTTACCCTCATAAAGATTCATGATGTAAACATCAATTTCAAGCTACTTTTTGAATTCGGATATATTGCAGTTAGTTTCTGTTGTCAAGACAACCAGAGTTGCTCAGGTGTATTACTAATCAGTCAAGCATGCAATAGTGTTCAGAATATCTCTGATTTGCGTAATGTAACTGTCAAAATATTTTACTTTTAACTATTAACTTTCAATAAACTTTCAAAACTGTCAAGAGTTTCAGATTAACTTTAACTATTCACACTGTTTTCACAAAAAAGACCTCTTTATCAATTATGAGGAGAAATTATTCACACCTTAAACCAAAAAAGTGCAATATTCACTCAAGCATACCAGTGTATGTAGATACTGACATCATGTGACAGAGAATGCCACGAGTACAAAAAATAGAGATCAGACAATTTTGGAAACATTTCATTACCAAATGGTTGTCAGCTGGAAATGCTATGCTTGACAGTAATAAAAACAAAAAAACTAAGAATATGTCCCACCATTTAGAGTGTCATAAGAATCAGCAGGGCCAGCTGATACACAGGAAGGAGGGAAAAAAGTTATGACCTATTGTTATCATTGTCCAAAATAATCTCAAATGAGTTTTGTGTGTTATAATAAACACCATGTGACACAGTACAATGTAATATGTAATCCTAAAAATAAATGAATGAAATATATAGTATTGTCTGTATATTGTTTGTAGCCTACAGTTACATTTCAGTGCTTATTCCATTAAATTCCTTTAAAAATTCCAACTGCAAGTCCTGTTGACTTTTAACAAAAAGAGCATCATCCATACTTCAGTGATAGGCACCCCACAGAAGCTTACCCATTGCCACTTATGAGTGACACAGCAATGAATGTGTTAACCTTCAGTGTGTGGAGGTGTAGTTCAGCACCGAATTGATTTGTAATGGTTTCTGGGTGTTCCTTGAACTGTGACTTGGGCCCATTCATACAGGTTGCTCTGATGTAAACCAGGATATTGTTTCCAGCATTCCTGGTGAGAGTGTTGCCCTTCCCCTGTAGACATTCGGATCTTACAAGATGTCAACATAAATGTTCACAGGGGTGCAAGGATACAAAACTTTCTCGACAAAACTATAGGCGCCCTATTGCACCTCTGCTAGCCTGCTAAATAAACCAATTTTAATCTTGTAGAAAAGGTGTGGGACAATTTGAAGAATATGCTCATCGAAACTGCTACATTTTAGTGGATCTATGGGATGTAATCAGCAATGACAATTTATGCACACGGAAATAAATACAAGTTGTGAACAAAGACATTGTGTAAGTGCTTCAATTTTTGCTTGTATAGAGGCAGAAATACGCCTTCACTCGTAGGAGCTAAAAACTGGGTGGGGGGGGGGGGGGGGGGAGATTATGACATTAAGAAATTATTATTTATACCATTTACAGATATTGTTCTACAGTCATCATTTCTTTTATATGTCTGTACCAAAAAGATATAACTGAAAAGTGATGACTAACCATTTTGGTCAGTTCTGGTAGGTCATTCTGTGTCAAATCAATGCACTGAAGAAGTTTGGCATTCTAAAATTTTGATGAAAATTGGTGTACCTAGTGTCCTTACATAATTATGAATGAACAAAATAAAAAAAAATGTTTTTCTGACTTAAAATAATTATTAAGCCGTAAATTTTCAAATTTTCATTAGAAAATTGCTACACCCTGTAGTAGTAAATTGCCATTTTCTCTGGAACCAGATGAGATACAGACCTGAAGAAAGTATCACTTTAGAGCTCTTAAGATGGGCTTTCATTTGGTATGTTGCAAAGTTTTCAAGATCAGTGTGCTGTGTGAAAAATGAATTTCATATAGGTTCTACATTAAGGAATCACCATATGCATTTAAAAACTTACTAGATGACATTTATGAATAGCTGTATCTAGCACAACTTCTTACAAACAGAAATTAACTGTAAAGACTCTTTTGGTTTTGACCATGTCATTTTTAGGCAAGGTGTATATTGGCCTGTGGGAGATACTAGGTTCACCTTACATAGAACACCCCCCTCATGAATTCACATAACATCTGTCTTCTTTGGGCATGTAGAAGGAGGAGATAGACAAGATGCATGAAGAAAAATCACCTTTAGTTCATCTGCTTCTTCATCTTTCCCCAAAATGTATGCAAGCTACCACTAGTTGTATATACTGTAGTTATATCTGTCAATGACAGGATTTATTGGTGTTTGGTCTTGAAAAAGATTTTTACCATATCTGAAACTACAGAAATGAATGCGTAAAATATTTGAATCCATAGAATTGTTAATGCTTTGCTGAAGCAACTGTTTAGAAATGTGGTTGTCTCTATGTATTCGTCCTGAGTTACAAATTTAAAATGTACGCCAGAAATGTTTTCCACTGCCCAGTTGAAAAGCTACAGAGCTCTAAGAATTTGTTTGTCATATGGATGTTCCCAAACTTTCTCGTGCTCCCAACCTCTTTACTGTGCCACTAACTCCATTGGAAGACCCTTTTTGTGAGCTGTTGCTGTAAAATGCCATTCATCCTCTGCCATAATCAGCTATATGAAAATATAGATCTAAAAAGTTAGTCTTGTTTTTCTACTGACAAGTGAGCAGCAGCACCATCTGAAAAGTAGCTATTTTTTAGGTTCAAAGTGCTTTCTAAAGAATCCAATGAGCTCTTTCTGGACAGCTGTAGACAGCCACAGTGGTATGTTCAAGGCAGTCCGAACTAATATTATGAGATGCTCTGTTTCTGTTTCTCCTTGCTAGTACACAACAAATGGGTGAACAGTGGCTTGCTGACTTGTCCAGTGATAGCTCTGGATCTCATTCTGCATCAGAAATGATCAATTCTTTGAAAAATCACAGTGCCCAGCCAACCGTGAATCTCACAGGCTTTCTCTAATGTGTTTCACAAATTAACTTTGTTGTTTTGCAATAAAGTCATGATGGACCAACATAGACAGCTTCTTGTAAAATAAATAGATGAACTCAGTAATTGATGTTTGTAATGTTTCCAATTCACACTCGTCCACAGGAATCCACTGTTGGAACGTGACATTGTCTGTCAGCTTTTCTGTGAATGCCTTCTGATGTATGGTCTCAATTTCCTTATTCCCAGGGTATGAATTGCAGTCTCCCAACTGACAATCTGTTGACGGTACATTGCACAGAAACTTCACAAGACAATGTTTGTATGTCTGTATTTCTCCACTCGTTACTGAGTTCAACCTTGCACTATCAATCATCAGTTACAAGTTTTGGTGAATGGCTCATACACACTGTAGAGTTTGTACCGCAGGTTAGCAAGGGGGAGGATATTGTCAGCAGTGGACAGTATTTGATTTCTGTAATAAAAATGCACACATGGATTAATATGGCCCTTTATTTACATGAACATTTATTTAACTGGAATAGAGCCTGTGTTCTATGGCACAAGCTCATTAATGCAAAATAATGGTAAAAATATCTTACTTTAATTTTGACGACATCCGCAGGATAGGAGTTTCAATGGACAGCCAGGCCTCATCCCCTTTCATCCATCTGTGACTGAGACAGTTACGTAGTTACGTTGGCTGCTATCACAGCCTTAACAATGCATCACACCTGACACAAGTCAAACCAAACATCAACAAAATTGTGTGGCGTTCTGTATGCAATTAGAGTTCCTCCTCCAGACCGACGCTCTCTCACAAACATGGCAGGCAGCCAGCGGCAGCAACGCCACAGTGGCCTCTGGCTAGGGTAAGCAAACAACAGAGCATGAAACGGAAATTAAAAAAGGAATGCACTACGGTGAAGGGGAAAATGCAGAGATCCAACTGTGACATTTGGCCACGGTTCAACCTCGCCCACCAAAACCACACAACAGGCGGTAACAAGAGTTTACCCAACTTAAGGCTTATCGTGATTTACATGAACCTTAAGCACTTTACCAGTATGAGAGTCTTTAAGCAAGATGTTGACAGGACTTAAAATATTCTGTATACAATACAGACTGGTGAAGGGTGATGCAAACTTCTCACCAGCCTGGGCTTGGAAGCACTTTCCAAGATAAAAATTCTTAACAAAAACTGTATCCCCAACCTTTCTCTGAAATGAGTGTCCACCACAATTATAACAGAGTGCCTCACAACAATGAGCGCGATGAATATTGGCTTTAGCACTCTCCCAGTTGTTATTGATTGAGTGGGAGCCTATGACTTCAGACGAGATCGTTGATATGCCATAAGCTGGTGAGCGGACAATTCAAAGGACAGGTTAACATAAATGAGTCAGAAGAAGCCCTAGAAGACTCATGGCAGACAGAATTAAAAGCAAAGTTTAGCCATGGCAAAGACTAATCCCACTTAATGGAGAATGGGAATGATAAGTAACAAGAATCACCTTCAAATTACAGTTAACCATTCCGCAAAAAAAAAGCTGCAGGTAATAATGTTTGGTGGTGAAATGACAAACCCCGTTACTAAAACAAAATCATTAAACTGGCGAGATGTAAAGGCGGGAGCATTATCACTGACTAATGCTTTAGGTGCCCCAAAGATCCCAAAAACTCTGGTGATATGCTGGACATTAAGGTTAGTTGTAACCCCTGACTCGGAAGAAGCCAAAGAAAACGACTAAAAGCATCAAGAACCACAAATATATACTTATTCCCACGGAAGTGTTCAGGGAAGGGTGCCCACCTAATTAACAAACAATTTGGCCATGGGATTTTCTTCCCTTTCAGACTGAAAAAGCCCTGGCCCATAACCTATTATTAGGTCAATTTAGCTGTTGACTAACCTTGGGAAATGGTTTTAGCAACCCCCAAGTGAGCTCCCACAAGTGAATCATGGAAATAAGCAAAAGCCGGATGTACCAACTGTTGAGGGAGACAGATCTTAAACTGACCAGTCTTCCCAATTCACTTACACAAGATGCCTCTATTTATAACGTACCCAGGCTTCTGATTTCTGGAAAGAATAACTTCCCTAAAGGCACTCCATATGGGATCCTCTTCCTACTTCTCCCTGATGTCGTTAAATAATTCCGGGATCTCTGAGAGGACATTGGCCAAAATAACTTCGTCAGAACAGAGGAGTTCCTGTTTCTCCTCAGAAAACATCTGACTGATGGCATCAGCGACCTGATTGTCAACGCCAGATATATGGTGAACTTTGAAATGAAAGGCCGATATATGGACCGTCCAGCGAGCCACTCTACCATATTTCCTGGGTTTGGCCAAAACCCAACTCAGCGCCTGGTAATCAGTCTCCAGTAAGAATTCCTGATGTTCTAGATAAAATTTGAACTTTTCAAGGGCAAATAAAACAGCTAAAGCTTCACATTCATAAACTGAATACTTTATTTTTACAAAGGTGTGAAGCTACTCTACAATACATTACTTCCACCTTCTAACTGCCTTATCCAAAATTCTTGAAAATGTAAAGTTTTCACAAAATGTCAGTTTGGTTTCCAGAAAGGTTTTTCAACGGAAAATGCTATATATACTTTCACTAATGAAATATTAAATGTTCTGAGTAACTGGAAGTCACCCGTTGGTATTTTTTTTGGTGATCTATCAAAGGCTTTTGATTGTGTAAATCATGGAATACTTCTAGATAAGCTCAAGCACTATGGTATGAATGGGACAGTGCTCAAATGGTTTAAACCATACCTAACTGGAAGAGTGCAGAAAGTTGAAATAAACAGTTCACATAATATACAAAAAACTGGTGATTTCTCAAACTGGGGAACAATCAAGAATGGGGTGCCGCAGGGTTCGGTCTTGTGTCCTGTGCTGTTCTTAATATATATTAATGATTTGCCATTCTATATTCACGAAGATGCAAAGCTGGTACTTTTTGCCGATAATACAAGTATAGCTATCACACCCAACAGACAAGAATTAACTGGTGAAATTGTAAACGATGTTCTTCAGAATATCATTAAGTGGTTCTCTGCAAATGGGCTCTCATTAAACTTTGACAAAACACAGTATATGCAGTTCTACACAGTAAATGGAATGACACCATTAATAAATATAGACTTCAATCAGAAATCGGTAGCTAAGGTAGAATATTGAAAATTTCTAGGTGTATGCATTGATGAGGGATTGAACTGGAAAAAAAAACTGAGGATCTTCTGAAACATTTGAGTTCAGCTACTTATGCTATTAGGGCCATTGCAAAGTTTGGCGATACACATCTGAGTAAATTAGCTTACCACGCCTATTTTCATTCTCTGCTTTCGTATGGCATCATATTATGGGGTAACTCATCATTTAGTAAAAGAGTGTCCATTGCGCAAAAGCGTGTAATCAGATTGTCATTAACAATCCGAACGAATTCAAAAGTAATAGCAGTGTACATGGCTACAACACCAGGAGAAAGGATGATATTCACCATTGAAGGTTAAATCTAACTTTAGCTCAGAAGGGGGTAAATTGTGCTGCCACAAAAGTCTTTGGTCACTTACCTAATAGCATCAATAGTCTGACAGATAGCCATATAGCATTTAAAAGGAAATTAAAAGAATTTCTTAATGGCAACTCCATCTACTCATTAGATGAATTTTTGGATATAGTACGTGAGTAATTTCCCATCCCCCACAAAAAAAAAAAAAAAAAAAAAAAAAAAAATTAAAAAAAAATATTGAGTGTCATCTAATATTTTGTGTAATGTAATATCTTGTACAAACACCTTTTATTAACCTGACACGTTCCACATCACTACGAAGTGTCGTATTCATGATCTATGGAACAAGTACTAATCTAATCTAAAAACCTTGAGGCATAAGCAACCGGCCACCTATAACCACTGAATTCCTGCATAAGAACGGCGGCAATCCCACCTCTGGATGCATCGGTTTGGACAATAAAACTTTAAAGTCAGAAACAAAAATAACCAGAGGATTGGTTAGAGCAGTTTCAATTGCTTCGAAAGCTGGCTGCTCAATTTCACCCCATTGAAACACTTGGTTCTTGCGACACAGACAGTTAAGGGGAGCGGCTAATTCAGCAAAATTAGGTACAAATTTACAAAAATAATTGGCCCTTCCAACAAATATAGCACTCTATTTCTTATTACGTGGCGGGCGAAAACGTGTTAAGCTGACAGTACGCTCCTGATCGATCCTAATGCCAGCAGCCGAGACCAAGTGCGCAAGGAAGAAAATCTCTCCACGACATAATTTAATTTTATCGGGTTTGACAGTCAATCACTCCTCACTCAAGAGATCTAAAATCAACGCCAGAAGTTGTAAGTGTTGATCAAAGCTACGACTGCAGACTACAATGTCGTCTAAATAATTATAAACACAGTTAAAATTTAGATCACCCAACACATTATCCAAAGACGGGAGAGCACTGCTGCCCCAGTAACAAGTTCAAAGGGAATGCGATTGAAATCAAAGAGATTCCAATCTGTTGAAAATGCGGTAACAGAATCCTCAGTAAGTGGTATATGGTGACAGGCCTGATTTTAATCCAAAACGGAAAAAACAGAGTGCTCCAGAGAACTAAGTGAAACAATTGTAAAGATGGGGCATTGGTACCGACTCCAATATGACCTTCTGGTTAAGGCGGCGGTAATCGACGACAGGTCGATAGCCTTTACCACGCTCCTTGGAGACTAAGAATACAGGCGAAGCATATGGGGAAGTAGACGGTCCGATAACCCCATTATTCAACCTCTCATCGATTTTATGACGTAATATCCGCATCTTGGGAGGTGACAGGCAGTAAGGGGCCTGCCGGACCAGAACATCATCCACCAAACGAATTTTGTAACAAATACCATCCGTAACCCTCAATCGAGTAGTCGAGACTTGAGGATAACTTGTAATAATTGGAGCAAACGAGATGCCTGCACAACAGACAGAGGAAAGCCCTTGGGTGGACTGTCCATCCAACTGTTGCCCCTTCTCGTGTGACCTTATTTACTAGATCGAGCTGCTCGCTGATGTGGACAGTCACGAACCAAATGACCGGTAACCCCACACCTAAAACATCGACGCTGGGCAGGAAAAGGAACAAGAACTCGCTTAGACTCCATTACTACAGATGTTGACCTTTCATCTGATGAGCTTGCATCGGCAAAACTAAGCGCGTCAATAGAACTAACAAGTTAACTGAACTCAGTATAAGAGATCAGCTCACGAGCAAACTGAGTCCGTGATCGATCCTTGGGTCTCATCCCTTGGACTGTGACTAGGGTGGAGTCACGTTCAGTAACTTTCATATCAAGAGCCCTTACCGCCATTTGAAACCATTCTACAGGGTGGTCCATTGATGGTGACTGGGCCAAATATCTCACGAAATAAGCATCAAACGAAAAAACTACGAAGAACGAAACTCGTCTAGCTTGAAGGGGGAAACCAGATGGCGCTGTGGTTGGCCTGCTAGATGGCGCTGCCTTAGGTCAAACGGATATCAACTGCGTTTTTATAAAATAGGAACCCCAATTTATTATTACATATTCGTGTAGTACGTAACGAAATATGAATGTTTTAGTTGGACCAAGTTTTTCGCTTTGTGATAGATGGTGCTGTAATAGTCACAAACGTATAAGTACGTAGTATCACATAACATTCGGCCAGTGCGGACGGTATTTGCTTCGTGATACATTACCCGTGTTAAATTGGACCATTTACCAATTGCGGAAAAGGTCGATATCATGTTGATGTATGGCTATTGTGATCAAAATACCGTGCTATGTATGCTGCTCGGTATCTTGGACGACATCATCCAAGTGTCCGGACCGTTTGCCGGATAGCTAAGTTATTTAAGGAAACAGGACGTGTTCAGCCACATGTGAAACGTCAACCACGACCTGCAACAAATGATGATGCCCGAGTAGGTGTTTTAGTTGCTGTCGCGGCTATTCCGCACATCAGTAGCAGACAAACTGCGCGAGAATCGGGAATCTCAAAAACGTCGACGACTTTGAACGTCGTGTACAGTTCTGGCACCGGGCAGAAGAGAAATTACGGGACGATGACAGATTTTTTGCACGCGTTCTATTTAACGACGAACCGTCATTCACCAACAGCGGTAACTTAAACCGGCATAATATGCACTATTGGGCAACGGAAAATCCACGATGGCTGCGACAAGTGGAACATCAGCGAACTTGGCGGGTTAATGTATGGTGCGGCATTATGAGAGGAAGGTAAATTGTCCCCCACTTTATCGATGGCAATCTAAATGGTGAAGTGTATGCTGATTTCCTGACAACGTACGTCAGCGCATTGTCAGTGCATGTGTGAACATTACGGAAGGCGAACTATTCGCTGTTGACAGGGATGTCGTTACACATATTGCCAAAAGCATTGAGGTTGACGGACATCATTTTGAGCATTTATTGCATTAATGTGGTACTTACAGGAAATCACGCTGTAACAGCATGCGTTCTCAGAAATGATAAGTTCTCAAAGGTACATGTATCGCATTGCAACAAGCTAAATAAAATGTTCAAACGTACCTATGTTCTGTATCTTAATTTACAAAACCTACCTGTTACCAAGTGTTCGTCTAAAATTGTGAGCCATATGTTTGTGACTATTACAGCGCCGTCTATCACAAAGCGAAAAAAATGGTCCAACTAAACATTCCTTTTCTTTACGTACTACATGAATATGTAATAGAAAATAAGGGTTCCTATTTTTAAAAAAAATCGCAGTTGATATGCGTTTGACCTACAGCAGTGCCATCTACCTGGCCAACCATAGCGCCATCTGGTTTCTCCCTCAAAGCTAGACAAGTTTCGTTCTTTGTAGTTTTTTCGTTTGATCCTTATTTCGTGAGATATTTGGCCCGGTCGCGATCAATGGACCACCCTGTATACATTCGGAGAGTTTCTCATCTAAATCCTACACTCGCCAATAGTATTGGCTCTCTAAATGCTGCCGAACCCTCGCTGAAAGTTTAGACCTAGTGATCGAGTCTCTTAATTCACCTAAGGTAGCCCGTCCGTGCAAGACCTTACGTTCTTCTATCAGATTTACTACCCTCGTTACACACGTGCTGTCTTTTACCCTTACCAGAGCTCCTCGTACACAGACTCCAGATCTTAACTTCTTGCTCATGAGTGATCACTATCGACACATTCATTATGTCTACTTGCATTCTCAAAATTCGTTCTTCTCTGGGACCCATGGTTAATCATTGTTTTTATCTCTTCTTTCATGAGTTTCCTACTACACTGTCATTTTCTTCATCCATGGCTCCAACCATAACCAAATTATCACTCTGCCATCGAACTAGCACCGACTACTGTATGTTCGACAAAACTCTTCTCATATACTTCATATGGATATGTCCGAAAGAACAGACACCATTATGACCTGCAAATGTCCAGAACGAAATTAGAATTATATTAATACCTTCAGCTGCCAATGGGCGGTGAAAATGTGTGCCCCAACAGGGACTCCTCGAACCCGGGATCTTTTGCTTACATGGCAGACGCTCTATCCATTTGAGCCACCGAGGACACAGAGGACAGGGCGACTGCAGGGACTATCTCACTCTCGCCTCCCGCGAGACCCACATTTTCACCTTTTATGTCCACACACTATATTCGTAGTGTCCCATCCCAACACACTCATTACTCTTGGAAGACATTCTTACCAAGTACCGGAAGAGTTAGGGGAATATGTGTGCATCCGCACAGAAGAAGGACGTCATGGTCAGTATTGCCACACTTTATATGGATATTATGTCCATATCCCTGTAAAGTGTAGCTCTGTCCTCCTGATCTCTACTCCTCCCAGAACCTTCTCTACAGCCAGTCACATAATCTCCTTCTTCCCAGCACCCTTTTGGACGTTAGGTTACCCTACTACATCCACAGACTGCTCGTTTTATAACTCTGGCTATTCACTCTTGATATCTCATGCAACTCGTTCATGACTTATTTGCTCCAAACCGGAACTTTATCAGTACTCGCTGACACGAGATAACGTCAGTTAAATATGATGTACGAAGTCTACTCGTGTGTCAAGTACTAAGGAACGGCTCATATGGTTTCGTTAAGATAAACAGACTGGTAAGTTTATAATTAACCTATTATTAATTATTCTGATCTACCTACTTATTTTTCACCCCCAAAAAGGAAAGGTGTTTCACTGTCCACAGTTGAGAGCAGTGGGCACTAAGCGGTGGAGGATCGCCACTTAAAAGATATCGATGGCTAAAAAGACAGTGCCCAATCTGGAGTCTAGTTAAAATTACCTCCTCCCGACGACAAGGTTTGGGAGGAAGAGGTCCAAGCACAGGGAAGAGGTCTTATGTCCCGCAATTTATTATCGAGAAGTGCAGACCAATGTGTGTGCCATAAAAGAGCAACACGATGACATAAAACACTCTGTAGGCCGGAAAAGGGAATCATGCGAACAGCGGGCCGAGAAATAGAGACTGCAGCCTTTGCCGCTATATCGGCTGCCTCGTTCACATGAATACCAACCTGCCCTGGGATCCAGAGGAATGCCACACAGACGCCCCCTCCCCCCAAATGGAGCACTTAGAGGCAGTTCCGAAACCGGTGGACCGGAGAGTGGACAGGATGAAGAGCTTGAGGAGAGAGCTGAGCGAAGCCGAGCTTATAATATACTGTATCCGCTAATGGCGACGGAAGGATTGAACGGCCTTGAGAACAGCGTAAAGCACTGCAGTAAAAACCGAACACGGGTTGAGAAGCCGAAATCTAATAGGGATGTCGCTAACGATATAGACACTCCCAATACCAAAGGCGGTCTTTGAGCCACCAGTGTAAATAAATGTGGCATCGGCCATTTGTGCGTACAGAGCAGCAACTGCCCGACGATAAACTACAGGCGGAGCACTGTCCCTGGGAAGCTGGCGAAGGTCACGGAGAAGGCAGGTCCGGGGGCGAAGCCAAGTTGGAGCCGTAACCCTTTCTCAAGAAAGTTGTAGGAAAGTGGAAGGAAAGGGAATGTAGCAGTTGACGGAAGTGGACTCGCAGGGGTAGTAGATATGAAGGGCGACCTGAATACTCTAATTCCAATGAGGCGTTAAAGAAAAGGGCATGGGCTGGACGATCAGGCATGGAAGACAGATGGCTAGTGTAACGACTCAGGACAGCTCACCGAATGGGCAGCGGGGGTTCATCATTCTCGGCGTAAAGGCTCTCTATGAGGCTGGTGTAAAATCGCTACACGCAATCCACAGTGGTGGACAGAGTCTAGACGCCGCAGAATAGACGGCTTGCATCGTCCAAAGTCCAGTGCACTAAAGGGCGATACAGACATAGGAGGACCACTCGGTCCGCTTCCCAGGAGGAACCACTCAGAACATGGAGGGTGCTGAGGGATCGTAGACAGCCAGCCGAAAGATATGAAATGTGGGAAGACAAGCACAGTTTTCTGTGAAACCCAAATTCCAAGAATTTGGCGACGTCCGCGAACGGAAAGTCGACAGGGCTTATATGTGGGGAAGACAGGTAAAACTTCGTACAACGTTAAAAATTTACACAGATGGTCTTACAGGGAGAAAATCGGAAGCCGGTTTAGATGCTCCATGAGTGGAGGTGATCGAGACGTCCTTGAAAACTTCTTTCAAGAAGGCTCGTCCGTTGAGAGCTGTAGTAGATTGCAAAATCGTCACAAAGAGGGAGCCCGAGACACCAGGAAGGAGAAAAAATGGCTCTGAGCACTATGGGACTTAACAGCAGAGGTCATCAGTTCCCTAGACTTAGAACTACTTAAACCTAACTAACCTAAGGACATCACACACATCCATGCCCGAGACATGACTCGAACCTGCGATCGTAGCAGTAGCGCGGATCCGGACTGAAGCGCCTAGAACGGCTCGACCACAGCGGCCGGTGGGAAGGAGAAAATCGATAATTGTAATAATGGCGATAGAAAACAGTACAACACTTAGCACGGAGCCCTGGGGCACACCGTTTTCTTGGGAGGAAGTAAGCGATAGGGTAGTGTTCACGTGCACCTTAAATGTGCTCTCTGCCATAAATTGAAGTATGAAAAGTGGTAGCCAACCTCGAAAGCCCCAAGAGAACAGTGTGCGGAACATGTCTGTCCTCCAACAGTTATTGTATGCTCTCTCCAGATCAAAAAATACAGTTACCGTTTGGCATTTCCCGAGGAAACTGTTTATGATATAAGTGGAGAGAGCAACAAGATGATCAACTGCGGAACGGTGCTTTCGGAAAGCGCATTGGACAGGTTTTTAAAGATTTCGGGACTCCAGCCACCAGCCTAAACGGCAACTTACCATACGCTCCAAAACCTTACATACACTACTCGTGTGAGAGATGGGGTGATAGCTACAGGGGAGATCTTTGGCTTTTCCAGGTTTCGTAATAGGATTGACGACAGCTACCCGCCATTTTCTGGGAAAGGTACTGTCACTCCAAATTCGATTTTAAAGGTGAAGGAGGTAACGCAGACTACGGTTTGATAAATGCAGCAACATTTGGACGTGAATGCCATCTGGTCCTGGGGCAGAAGAGCGAGAGGAAGAGAGTTCATGTTGGAGTTCCCGCATAGAAAAAACGGTACTATAGCGTCTGCGATTTTGAGAGGAGAAAGCAGGATGTTGCACTTCCGCTGCTAGTTTCTTCAGGAAAAAGGTTGGCGAGTAATTTGAGGAATTCGAAATCTCAATGAGTTAGAAATTGCGACTGGGTCCACAAAGGTATCTTGCACGACGGTTAGCCCAAAGATCAGGGAGAAACTAGACGTGCCAGATAACTTTGGAATTGGATTCCAAACTACAGATGAGGGAGTGAAGGTGTTAGAGAAGCTGGTAAATAAGTCTCAGCTTGCCTTCTTGCTATCACGGATGATGGGACGACATCGCGCACATATAGAGGATACAGCTGGCCAACGTAGGATGATGGTGAAAAACACATATTGCGTCAAGGCAATTCTCGTTCCACCAAGGAACTTGTTGGAAGGGGGGGGGGGGGCGCCGGGGCAAAGGGGAGGTACGAGGTATTGAACATTCTGCGGCTGTAAGAATAACTTCCGTACTGTGAGAGACCTGATCGTCGATGCAAGGAAATTGACGGTCATTAAATGTTGCTAGAGAGGAGAAAAGTGTCCAATCGGCTTGGGAAAACTGCCAGCGTCTTGGGCACTTAGATGTCAGTTGTGGCTGTAATCGAAGGACACATGGGAAATGGTCACTTGAGTGTGTATCAGCTAGAGCAAACCATTCAAAGCGCTGAGCTAGCTGAACAGTAGGTCGATTTGGAGGCAGAGAAAATAGTAGTTTCCCCAGTGCTGAGGCAGACAAGATCCGCTTGGGGGAAGGGCTCAATCAATAGGGAGCCTCTCAGACAAGGACGCGGATATCCCAAGAGCGCGTGGTGGGCGTTGAAGTCCCCAACCAGCAAATAGGTGGGACCTGACCAAGGAGATGAAGGCGATCGGCTCTTGCCATTGGTGTGGACGATGGAATGTATATGGTACAAAGAGAGAAGGTGTATCCACAAAGGGAAAGACGAACAGCGACAGTTTGAAAGAAAGTGTGTAAGGGGATTGGGTGATAATGGATAGCATCATGGTGAAGAATCATGTCTCTCGTGTGCCAGAGCACCATAAACAGAGGATAGATCAAACTGGACTTATTGGAAATGAGGGAAGACGAAGCGATCATGGGGATGTAGCTTAGTTTCCTGAAGACATAAGACGACTGGGGAGTAGGATCGTAAGGGGATCGACAATTCATCCCGATTGGAGTGAATTCCGCAGATATTCCAATAGATAACTGATTTAAGGTTGATAGAAAAGGAAAATGTCACCACAGTTGCCGCCATCTCAACGACAGCTGAGAGCCGAGAGCCGATGGCGCGGAACAGCATTCAGCCAAATGCAGAATCCTGACCCATAGGCTGCTCAGGAGCAGCTCCTGCCGCCAGTGATCGGCTGCTTGATAGGCCGCCAGCCAGTGTGTCTCGGCGACATGGGAGACGGCCATCGGCGGCTACTGCTGGGTGGCGCTGTAGAAAAGATACACTATTGTGAAGAAGGATAGGAACTTAGTCTTATAAGCCTTCTTGGAAGAAGGACGCTGAGATGATGGAGAGGTCGAAGGTTCTGACGTCTAGGTATGTAAAAAATCTTCACTAGGCTCTTTCTTGGAGCCCGTGATTTAGCGGGAGCCGATGAAGACTGAGCCTTAGAGTGAACACGTAGTAGTGGGTTGAACGGGCGATTTTTGGGCTGGCCGATCTGACGACGGTATCGCTGAAGGTGAGATCGCAAGTCTGTTGGCTACCTGATTAGTGGTCGAGGAGAGGTGAGGACAGTGCTATATTTACCCGCTGGGAGTACAGTGGGCTTTCTACTGGCGAATAACATACGAGCAGCAGAGTTAGACACTTTCTCCTTCACTCGGATTTCCTGAATAACTCGTTCATCTCTAAAAATAAGGAAATCTCTAGAGAAGCAGCATGCGCGCTCATACAGTTGGTGCAACGAGGGGATGTAATGGCGAACTGAATTATCTCAGACCCCGCTTTAATGTTCGATGTAAGTTTAGCTCTGTCAAACATCAAGAAGAGAGTGCGGTTTGATACCAGTTCCTCTTCAACCCTTTTCAGGACTCGATGTACAGCCTTTACGCCCTAATCAGACAGGTAATTTTGAATGTCCTCATTGGATAATGTGTCAAGCCATCTTGTATAAATCACCCCACAAATGAATTTAAGGTGCGAGGTACTGCCACCCAGACAGAGAAGGTGTGTAGCAGTGTAATTTGAAGCAATTTATGTGCGTGCAGGGCACTCTCTGTTTCTAACAACAAGGTGCCATATCGTAATCGGGAACAAGACTTTACAGGACCTGCAGTTGCGTCAACACCTTTCTGAGCAATGGAAGGGTTGACTATGGAGAAGTCTTGACCTTCGTCAGACCGAGAAACAACTGAAAACTTTGGCACTGACGGAAGAATTGTCTGTGGCTGAGACTCATCTAGCTTTCTCTTGTGAGCAGAAGTTGTAGAAGAAACCATTGCGAAAGTATCCCGCATGATTAGTGGCGTCTCCGATGGTGCGCTCCTTCCTAGTGGGGGCCTTCTCTTAGGGCACTCCCGCCTTAAGTGATTGTTCACTCCTCACGTCACACCTCCCGAGAAACACGGAGGGACTAATCGGCACTTTCGGGAGGTACTAGCTCGGGTAATCACCTCTCCCTGGGCATGGCCTTTGCCAGGGGGTACATACATTTCCTACTTGTCTACCCGGGGCGGGGAATTACGCGTTACCCCGTCACTGGCAACGCTTGGGAACACGTGGTTCGGCCTTCAAGCACGCACAGGGAGGAAAGAAAGAGAAAGGGAGGAGCAAAGAAAAGGAAAGAAGAATTCCCAAACGCCGCAGCGGAGAAGGAGGCTCAAAATGGTTCTGAGCACTATGGGACTTAACTGCTGAGGTCATCAGTCCCCAAGAACTTAGAACTACTTAAACGTAACTAATCAAAGGACATCACACACATCCATGCCCGTGGCAGGATTCGAACCTGCGACCGTAGCGGTCGCGCGGTTCCAGACTGAAGCGCCTAGAACCGCTCGGCCACACCGGCCGGCTGGAGAAGAAGGTAAAGAGAAGATTGGATTTGGATTTCATAGAGGTAGAAGGAATGGATCTGGGTTGGGTTGGGCCTGATTTGGGGGAAGAGACCACACAGCAAGGTCATCAGTCTCATCGAAATAGGGAAGGATGAGGAAGGAAGTCGGCCATGCCCTGTCAAAGGAAGAAGAATCAAGACAAAGAGAAGAAGAGAAGGACAAAGTAAGGACAGAGGATTTCCAGTAAAGAGGTAAAAGGAGAGAAACCACGTCTTACAGAGTCAAGCGTCCATCTCCAGGTGTAGGTACAAAACAATACTCCCAAAGAGAGGGAAGAGGTAGGGAAGGGGAGGGGGAAGGATGGGGACCAGGGAGGGATGTGAAAGGGAAGGTACGCAGCCCGGAAAGGAAAGCTGCACGAGCTCGAGGTCCCGTGCTCGCCAAGCTCGTATCCACTAAAGAGTTGTGGACCCCCTGGGAGAATTTTCAAGTCATGAACAGCAGGAACTGCCAGAAGTAAATTGTTAGTCAGGTATATGACATGGCCTGGTGCACGCGCTATATTAATGAATATAACGCTTCTAATCTCACATCAGACTATTACACCTGTGAACTGTTTGCGAGTAGAAGAGAACACAGTGAAAACGTTGCATAGTGCCGTTCATTCATTGACTGCTGATTGATAGAAGGAATAACGTCCGGATTAACTTCTTTGTTATTTATTTTAAAAATAACTCCATTTTATTCCACAAATGTCCGTTGGACTGCTAGCTTCATTTTAGCATGTCTACCAGCTGCTGTTTGTCCTGCTCCCTGGCGAGGTCCAGCGGTGTGTTCCCCAGGTTGCTTCTGACCCCCTTGTCGGCCCCAGCCTCCAGCAGCGCGGCTGCTGTCTCAGCGAGGCCATTATATGCCGCTAAGTGGAGCGGCGTCCACCCTTCGTGATCCGTGGCGCTGTGGTTGGCGGAAAACGCCAACAGCAGCCGCACCACGGCTGTGTGTCCCTGCTCTGCTGCAGAGTGAAGTGGGGTCCTCCCATACGGAGTCCTGGCGTTGGGGTCGGCAGAAGCAGCCAGTAGCAGCCGCACCACAGCCGTATGGCCTCTCTCTGCGGCCAGGTGCAGAGGTGTGCTCTGCCCATCGCTTCTGGCGTCAACCTCTGCGCCGGCCTCCAGCAGACACTTCACCGAGTCAGTGTGTCCCCACTGTGCTGCCCAGTGTAGGGCGGTCTCCCCGATCTCGTCCCTCGCCCCCACGTTTGCTCCAGCCTCGAGCAGCGCTTGCAGATCCTCCACCGCCCCCTCCTCAGCCGCATAGATCAGTCTCGTGCCCTTCTCTTCTGAAGAAAGGTTCCTGCACAAAACACAGAAATATTCGCACTTTACTGCAAACGCACACACACCTGATAAATGGAAATATCATAAAAACAGACATATGGCAAATTCTCTGTAAGTAAATGTACCTTTCGATCACATCACTAGACAGTCATTTCCCCCTATTGAAGGAGATGCTTCATGCAGGTAATTCTAGCTTTCTGCGTAGAGTAATGGCTTCTGACTGTTGCAAACAGGACACACAAAGCTAATCACAAAGTGGTTCAAATGCCTCTGAGCACTATGGGACTTAACATCTGAGGTCATGAGTCCCATAGAACTTAGACCTACTAAAACCTAAATAACCTAAGGACATCACACACATCCATGCCCGAGGCAGGATTCGAACCTGCGACCGTAGCAGTCGCGCGGTTCCGGGCTGAAGCGCCTAGAACCGCTCGGCCACCGCTGCGGGCAAGCTAATCACATCTGGATGTGTTAAACAAATCTTCTGTAACAGCAACAGAAAATTTCAGTCCAGTTTTTCGATAATTTCTAGTCACAGCTTCGGAAAACAGAGAAACGTATCTGTTTGTCAGGAAACCGTTTATTCGAAATATTTCAGGTGTAGCAATGACACTAACTAGACTCCCCATTCCCTACACACAAACACATTTGCTAGTGAATAGATACGTGCTCACTGGTGCAGATAATTGTGCTTGCACAATACTAAGCATGTCCATGTACTACACACACAAAAACACTCTCTCTCTCTCTCTCTCTCTCTCTCTCTCTCTCTCTCTCTCTCTCTCTCTGTCTCTCTCTCTCTCTCACACACACACACACACACACACGAACAACACACACAGACGTTCTTGACCGAAATTTTTGTGGTTGCAATGTGTCTGACGACAAGTGCAAGACTTGGAGTTTGTGAAAATATACACTACTGGCTATTAAAATTGCTACACCAAGAAGAAATGCAGGTGATAAACGGGTATTCATTGGACAAATATATGATACTAGAACTGACATGTCATTACATTTTCACGCAAATTGGGTGCATAGATCCTGAGACATCAGTACCCAGAACCTATTTTGCGTGTGTTCTTGTCTTCCATGATTTTCAGCGGCATTGCTTGAGGTCCAGTGTTTGCGACTCCCCGCCGGTACTAGTGTCTGCTGTGGCGTTGTGGGACTTTAACCAGTCTTGAACATGTTGTCACGTCATATAAACCGACGTACCACTGTCTGCGTTTCGTTAGCGAATGCGAGGAGTTCTGCTAAATTATTTATTTTACAGATTACATATAGCTTTAGGAACTTATTAGATGTTACCTGGTCATTCTATTTTATTTTTTGAAGCATTAATTGAGGTTCACACTGCCACTTAACTTAAATCATGTTTTCCAGCGTGGGAACGTATGAGATCACAGTAACACCCTCTCCTCGGTTACGCTAAGCCGGTTCGTTCCATGAGCTGTGATTTTTCTATAGTTAATTTCCAATCCAACTGCTTAGACATACGATGATATAATTTGTTAGATTCTGCAAATGTTCTTTCTTACTGATCAGCAAACTGATATCATAAACATATTCCTGACACGTTATCTTCTCACTGGAGACCAGGAGAGAGGTGGTTCTGTGTCGTGTCTGCACTGTTTTTCGGCTTCTTCTTCCCACAGTCACAGTTATACAACTTTTAAAGCTTAAATATCGTCTTTTTCGACTGCAATGAAAGTCTTACTAATGCCAAAAGCGTTTCGCTTAATTTTAAAGCATCTTCACTGGTTATAATTTGTGTTAATTACTACACCATTCCTGTTGATCTACATATACGTGTTATATTTTAGCTCAATTCATTTCTGCTAACACAAAATATGTTCCCGTTTTTTGTTGTTGTGAAAAACTACTGCAATCTCGTCATTTCATGTGCTCTGTTTAGCTAGCATTTAGTTTTTATCGGTTTGTTCTTCATGTAAGAAAATTGTTTCTAATTGTGCTGCGTAAATATAGTTTTCCAGAACTCGTATTTTATGCTATTAATAAATTACAATTCTTTTGGTAGCCAATGATTTATTCGTCACTTCCCACTTCTCATGACGCGGTTCAGGACCGACATAAATCTGTGGTATAAAATTGCAGCTTTAGACGCAGTAGAGTTATTTCATTACAAAAATACAGTGAAGCTGAGATACATTCGTTGCATCGATATAAAGTATGTTGCCGTTTATAAACATTCCTTCATAACATCCGTACCCAAACTGACTAGTGCCATAAAAAGCATGTTAAAAGGAGCTGCACCAGGTGACATTACAAACATTGCGAAAATGCTAACTTTAAACGTAAACTGTATACATCCACAAGTAAAGTAGTTGCTTTAGTCATCTATGGTCTGTGATTTTTGATGTAACAGCTTTTATTCGTCGCCACAATCGTCTAACGTCCCCTAAGGAGCAAAATCCTCACATTCTTCGCCCTGCATACGATTTTTGCAATTAGTACCATGCCTGCGAAGTGAACACACGTTCTGCTCTACTGCCCGG
Source organism: Schistocerca gregaria (assembly GCF_023897955.1). Classification (NCBI taxonomy): domain Eukaryota; kingdom Metazoa; phylum Arthropoda; class Insecta; order Orthoptera; family Acrididae; genus Schistocerca; species Schistocerca gregaria. The sequence goes on along the minus strand of NC_064924.1, from coordinate 112,928,042 downwards.
TTTTATAAACCTCTAGAGATAGAGAACCAGTTTTTTGCTCTCTTTTTCAAATATTGTAGTAGTTCGTTTTATTTTCTGCTCTCACTCTTTTACTTCCTTCCCCGGTTACTGCCTTAACAATTTTCGGTTTTTAATAACGTTTTGGGTACTTCGTGCAAGTTCACTCTACTCTCTATATTGCTGTTTTTGCACTGTGATGTTTCCCTGTCTTGTTTATCGAGTCTAGACCTCTAATTTGTTTTCTACTTTTTTCTCTGTGCTAGTCTCTAATGAGGTATTATTAACTTCACATTTTAGTATCCGTTACGTAATAGAAATACTTCATCTACCTAACATATTTGATTGTGTTTTGGGGTATGCATGTTCCTGTGCCATTTTACATTCACAGGACTCATCCTTTTTTCGAACGCATTCCTCGATGTGTTCTGTATCTTTAATTTCTTCCCCGATATTTTCTTGTCGCTGATGATTAGAATATAATTTTTTTTGTCCACGATCTCACGTTACTTGTATGAGTAAGTATGGCAAATATCTGTGGGGATGTACTACGATGATAATAATATATAATATAGTATAATAATATAATATAGTATTTCTATTAAAATGATTTCAGCATAGGTGTCTGTGCCATATGATTGTGATAAACACTGGGTGAAATTCTGTCTACCTATGTAGGTTGTTGGGTTGTTTTGGGAAAGGAGACCAGACAGCGAGGTCATCGGTATCATCGGATTAGAGAAGGACGGGGAAGGGAGTTGGCCGCATCCTTTCAAAGGAACCATCCCGGCATTTGCCTGGAGCGATTTAGGGAAATCACGGAAAACCTAAATCAGGATGGCCGGACGCGGGATTGAACCGTCGTCCTCCTCCAGTGTTTAACCACTGCGCCATCACGAAATGTTCATTAGTCTAAAGGCCGCTAAACTTGACCATCCTAATTAATCAGCGCCTGCGCTCCTTAAATTACTCAAATCGAGAGACACGTTTTCCTAAGCTGACTGTAGTCTTACTTAACCCATTTTCGATGTTAAAATGCTTGTTTTACTCAGATATTTCCCCTTCTGTACTCTGCTATCCTTAATTACAAAGGCAGGTTGAATACACTCACAATTGCTGGTTCTGGGCCTGTCTTGTTCAGGTAGTAACTACATTGCTTAGAACACTAACTGCATTGGTAACGAAATGCAGTTGCAACTGCAACCCTATAAATACACTACCAAACGACGTTAATTATTTTGAAATGTTAAATATGGACGTCCATATGAGTCACTGATTTTCAAGTAGAAAAGTGAATTTTAACCTAGATTTCCGAAGCAGGTGCTCCGTGATAAATAAAAGAAAGCTGCACAGGGGATGCCTGCAAAACACTTCGACTCGACTACGCCCACAACACGATTTTCCGGACTTACTGCGAGCAGCGGTCATAACAGTCAGGCATCCTGAGCACACCTGCACACCAGATTCAACGTTGCACTGAGGCTCATGTATCTGTGGATGATTTCTGAGCGCTACCACCGAATGTTCTCACATACAGCTCTCCCAGTAAAGAAAACCACCACCTTCTACACACTCCATTCCAATAGTGCTGCTCTTCCTATAGACGCCGTTTGGAAAATAAAACATGTAAATGTAAGCGACGATGGAAGTTCGTTCCACGGATGGTCGTTTGGTGATCTATCTTATGGTTAAGACGACTGCTTGTCATAGGCAAGAAATGCTCGTTTGAGGCCCAGTATTGCACAATTTATAATGGTTACTATGTATGGAAGTGTCCAAAAAAGGAGTTTAAAGAAACGTATACAGAATTTACAAAACATTCAAACAGCCGCACCACAGCATGTCGTACTCATATTCCGGAATTGCGTATTACTTTTATTACAAATTTCTCACTTGTTATTCTTATTGATTCCTTGTTTCCCACTTATTATTGCATCATCATTTCTTTTTTGGTACCACCACAGACGTACACTGAAACTGTTTATTCACGTAAAATTTACATTTTGGAGAGCTGTAGTGCATGAATAACCGCTTTCCCACCCTTTTTCAGGAGGATTAATTTGGAAAATAGAACAGCATAATTGAAAGCTTAAATTGTGTCCAACACAACAGTACATTCACTATCTTTCGAAAAGGATTTCCTTTTATAGTATGTTCCCATATCATAGCATTGAGACTATCATCAATGTTTTGAACTGAATTTACACTGAGGCGACGAAAATCATGGGAAAGCGAAATGCACATATACAGATAGTGTTAGTATCGAGTGCACAGGGTATAAAACGGCAATGCAGTGGCGGACTTGTCATTTGTTCTTAGGTTATTCATGTGAAAAGGTTTCCCACGTGATTATGTCCACACGACGGAAATTAACAGACATTGAACGCGGAGGTAGAGGGGTGGAAACCTTTAGAGAATTCAATATTCCGAGATGTAAGGTGTTACGAGCTTGCAGAGAACACGAAATTTCATGACTTATCCTTCATCACGGGAAACGCATTGGCCGACGGCCTTCACTTCGAGGGTCCGCCTCGATAGCTGAATGGTCAGTGCCTTGGAAGGGGGCCCGAGTTCGATTCCCGGCTGGGTGTCGTGTTGTCTTCATCATCATCATCATCATCATCATCATCACCATTATCATATCATCCCCATCGACGGGCAAGTCACCGAAGTGGCGTCAACTCAAAAAACTTCCACCAGGCGACCGATCTACCCGATGGGAGGCCCTAGCCACACGACATTTCGTTTTCAACGGCCAATAGAAGCGGCATTTGTGTATAGTTGTCAGTGCTAACAGACAAGCAACGCTGCGTACACTTAACTGTATAAATGTGGGAGGTACGACGAACGAATTCGTTAGCACAGAGCAGCGAAATTGGGCGTTAACGGTTTGAAACAGCAGACGACCGACGCAAGTGCCTTTGCTAACTGCAGGACATCGCCTGCAGCGCCTCCCTTGGGCTGGTGAAGGTATCGTTTGGGCCTTAGACGACTGGAAAACCGTGGCCTGGTCAGATGAGTCTTCATTTCTATTGATAAGAGCTGATGGTAAGGTTCTAGTGAGGCGCTGACCCCACGAAACCGTGGTTCCACGTTATCGCCAAGGCACTGTGCAAGGTCATAGTGGCTTCATAATTGTGTGGGATTTGTTTCATCCAAGGGACTGGGTCCGCTGGTCCAAGTGAACAGATCATTGACTGTAAATGGTAATGTTAGGATAACTGGAGATCATGCGCATTCATTCATGGCCTTCATGTTCTCTAACAACAATGACATTTCTGCGGATGACAATGCGCCATACCAGAAAATTCTGCACAAGTCAACGGTTTGGTAACCCAGATCGCTAGACAGCAGTCCTATGGACTATTTATAGGACATAATGGAGAGGTCAGTTCGGGTAAAAAATTCTGCACCCATACTGTCGCAATTATGGACGGCTATGGAGGTAGCACCGCTCAGTATTTCTTTGGGGCAGTTCCAGCGACTTGTTGAGTTCATGCCACATAGAACTGCTGCACTACCGTGAGTGAAAGTAGGTCCGACGTGATGTTAGGAGGTATCCCATGACATCTGTAAGCTCAGTGTAAGTCACACTGTGAATTCAAAAAAAGGATGTTGAGAATCACTTTGATGCACTGCTACTCGAGCAACATAATTTATAAAAGGAACAACTTTTCCTAAAAACTAAGGTTCACACCATCCGTAAGTCTCGTATGAATGTTAAAAATTTGCTCATATAGTGGCAGAACTCACCGCAGGAGAGACACGGCAGTGGCATTAAGCGGACGGCTGCTGCAGGGAGCTGCGGGTGTGGCAACCGATGCAGGAGTCCGACTGTGGTCACCATGGTCGCTGTGCGACTGAGCGCTGGGGGTGGGCGTGCTGTCTCCAGTCGCTGGCGTGCTACACAGGGAGAGAGACAACGTGGGAATGCATATTCACACTGATACCAGGGGACAACCTACTACGGACAGTACCGCTTGTAAGTAGGCTGTTTAGGTTTTTATGTTGGTAACGCCACGTAGCGCTCTATATGAAAATCACTGACTGTGCTGTGTGAAGGCTGTGGCTCGTTTGCATTGTTGTTTACTATTGTAGTGTTGTGCAGCTGGATGTTAACAGCGCGTAGCATTGCGCAGTTGGAGGTGAGCCGCCAGCAGTGGTGGATGTGTAGCGTTGGGCAGCTGGATGTTAACAGCGCGTAGCGTTACGCAGATGGAGGTGAGCCGCCAGCAGTGATGGATGTGGGGAGAGAAATGGCGGAGTTTTGAGAGCGGATGATCTGGACGTGTGTCCATCAGAGACAGTAAATTTGTAAGACTGAATTCATGAACAGCTATATATATTATGACTTTTGAACACTATTAAGGTAAATACATTGTTTGTTCTCTATCAAAATCTTTCATTTGCTAACTATGCCTATCAGTACTTAGTGCCTTCAGTAGTTTGAATCTTTCATTTAGCTGGCAGTAGTGGCGCTCACTGTATTGCAGTAGTTCGAGTAACGAAGATTTTTGTGAGGTAAGTGATTTGTGAAAGGTATAGGATAATGTTAGTCAGGGCCATTCTTTTGTAGGGACTATTGAAAGTCAGATTGCGTTGCGTTAAAATATTGTGTGTCAGTTTAGTTTTGATCAGAATAGGTAAAGAGCGAAATGTCTGAGTACGTTCAGTTCTGCTTAGCTGTTTGAAAATCAAATAATGTAAGAGGTGTATCAGCACAGTAATTCATTAAGTTTCCTAAAGGGGACGTTACAGTGCTGGTGGTCGGGTTTGAACTGGCCAGCCGTAGCACCGCAGCCAGAGACGCTAACCACTATGTCACGCTACTTGCTACACAGTTTGTGGCCAATCACACAAATTGAAACACTGCTCGATAAACCGGTTTGATTTACATTGGCCAACGAGCATTCTTTGTGAATTGGCGGGCACTGAATATCACCTACTGCGCAGTGAAATGAATTTGTGAGTAAGGTCAGTAAAGTAGGCCAAGATTTTGTACATATACCTATACGCCAGGAAAGAATCTGAGATTGTCATTTCAGTAAAATTAAAAATTCTCTTTCTTTATTGCGCTTAGTGTTACCAAATATATCACGCTGCGATTAGAGTTCTTGGAACATGATTGAATCAATGCGACTGGAATTAAAGAAAAAGAAGCTGAAAAGACAATGGACAAAATATTTATCTGTAAAGACTCTTGAAATCGTGATTGCACGACTGTGAGCTGTGACAACTGCCCCTGAGGAGAAGGTGCAGGCTGATACCTGGTAACTAAAAGATAATCATTGGAAGGGTTCATCTGTTTGAAGAAAACCTTGACCAACTAGAGATATTCGCATGACACGCACCTTAGAATGCAGAAATGGTTAGCATTTGAATCATGTCGGTGCACGGGTTGAAGCTCGACACCGATATCACGGCGCAACACAACTTACTGCTGAAATGTGCTTGCGGCACTTTTTGTCGCCATGAACCGAAGGTAATGAATCAGTGTGACTTGAACAGATGTGCAGGTTGCCTGGCAGCCGCATACGCGAACAGTACTATCAAATCAGTGAATTTGAAAGAGGGCGAATAATTAGCACCAGAGAATGTGATGCAACCATCCGGGAAGTTGCTGCTCGTGTGGGACGAAGTGTTTCGGCAGTGCAAAGGGCGTGTGTGCCGGATGGTTCATGAGAGGCCATGGAACACGACGATATGGGTCAGGTCGCACCACCAGACCACCACCCGAGAAGATCGACACCCCATCCGAATGACATTGCAGGACTGATGTACTTCCTTATCGTCTCTGGCGCAGCAGTGAAACAGTATAACACAACGTACACAATCACGGGTGACAGTCTGCCGCGGTTTATTACGGTATGAGCTACGTGTGCGTCATCCACTTCTCCGTGTATCTCTGACGAATGAGCAGAAACATGATAGACGGCAATGGTGTATGGAACGACGCCGCTGGGGACAGGAGTGGCATCAGACAGTGTTTTCGGACGAATCCAGGTTCTTTTCATTTGGAAATGATGGCCGTATTTTGGTTGGCTAAAGACAGGGGCAGCGGCATCACAGTGACTGCATTAGCATAAGATAGACACAGTTAAATCTGAAGATTAGATGAAATGAGAATTCAACGAAATCATCGTGAGATCTCAGTAAATAGCTATCAGTGATGGTGTACCTTACAACACCGACACGTAAAGTGACGAACACTGTAGTCTTGGAAATACGCACTCGTAGAATTTGGCAACAGAGATGAGCGGCTTGCGTCGTGCTTACCTGGTTTCTGCTGGTGCCTGAGACAGCAGGGGGTTGCCTATGTCCAAAGATGAGGTCTGCCTGGTCCCCTGAATTGGCTCCGCTGTAAACGATTCTGAAACACAGTGCCACTGAGCAGACGTTTTCCATGACACAGTATCCTCTATACATGTTTTAACAACATGCACATCTGTGTCAAGCAAGAGTTGTTGTAAGTTATATTGAAGTAATATGATAATTATGGTTTGACAGTTCAGTTCTTACGACGCTATATGTTTACAAAGATTGTGCACATCTATCTAGACGTACTTGACAATGACGACAAATGCTAAAATAGTATGTCGTGAATGAAGACAGTTATTATAAACAGTTATTCTGGTGCATCTATCTGATAATTAGCTGTGTTCCTTTCCGAATAGTAATATTCTGACTTTTTTGGTTTGTAACATGTGTAAACTAATATACTTTCTTTAAGGAAACCAATCTTCGCTGACATCACGTGCCCAGTAATCAGTCTGGCCACTTTTCAGGCAGGTGCCTTAAGGTTCCCATTTCGGCTCGAATTCTGTCTGTCGTATGTACTTTAGTGAATGGCAAAGGTTGAAAATACCGCTTCAGTTGTAAAGTTCTTTTTATTTAGAACACGACCAGTTTTGGGCTCTTATATGACCGTCATCAGGTGTTGTACTAAAAATAAACAAGAGACCGGAGCGACTAGTCCGTCTGTTCACAACCTGAATTAGTGATTTACATTTGAAATGAATTAAAAAAAATACATGGAGAGTTACATGAAAAAGTTAAAAGTACATTTAAAGAAACACATTGAACAGAGACAGTAGAATTTCTGACTGTAAGCCAGCGACATAAAATTTGTGTATAAACCGTAAGGCACTACGAAGATTTTTCCCCTTCTACGAGTGGCATGTAAGTTTTTAGTTTGGTGGGGATATACATGGTGACGTGGAACAACACGCCACAGTCACGAGTTAACAGAACATACATATGTGCCACTCTTATTGAAAAGCATCTCGCTACTGGACAAAATGGAATGTAGCCAAACCTTACAGTCCACACTGTCACAAACTACTGTGCCAATTAATAGCTATCGGCGTTTTAAACATTTCCCTGAAAAATAAAAAAGGGCATCAGGTAATGGCACCCCTTTGACATTTGATACCCGAGAAATTGCTGTCGGAGCATGTGCTCTCTCTCTCTCTCTCTCTCTCTCTCTCTCTCTCTCTCAAGGAGCCACGTCCTGTCGTTTGTCACTGCTGGGTCTGTACGCACCATCAGTCACCGTCGGATCGAACCGCAGACAAATCCGCGTTTAGCTGGGAAACCTCCAAGCATCTCACTGCAGTATACTGGCGCACGTATGAACACCTTCCAAGCCAAATGGCTGAGAATCGATTCAGAAATACTACTGAAGTCAATAAATAATTGAGTAATTAATTTCTGGTCACGTGATGGTGATGTAGGGAGTATGAGGTGGGTACAGTAGCTCATCGGTCCCAGTTGCAGTCTGTCTCTGGAAGAAGAAGAAGAACCATGAAGCATCGCCAGCAGCAGTCGAGAGCGTCAGCTGCCTCTCCATCACAGAAGAAATATTAAAGTACGTATTAAGAAAAGGAATGTTGCTACTCAGCATATAGCGGAGATGCTGGATCCTTCCCACCAACACCAGCTTTCCTGAATGGCGCAGGTGGGAACATTCCCTGCAATGCACCCTACGTTCCCATAGCCCTACTGGCCTCAACCTTCGTTAGTCACTGTCCTCACCCATCCAACCCCCTCCCTGTTCCCATTCCAGTACTACACAGCCACACCCAGTCTTTTAATCTCGTTTTATTTCTCTGTTTTGCGCTACTTACTCCCTCCCCCCTCCGCACCCTCTCTCCTGCCCTCCGTCTAAACTGCAACACTTCACTGTCCACCACTCCCATCATACTATCCTTCCCCCTCCCCGCCCCAGCCCCCTTCATACCTCCACCCAGTCGCCACTCCCATAATGCACTGGTGCTGCTGCTCACAGTGTAGTTTCGCTCTCTGAGACCGCAGACGTGTGTGCAAGTTGAATCTTTTTATTGTTCATATCGTGACTTAACATCTCCGCTATATGGTGAGTAGCAACTTTCTTTCTCTCGTATTGTTACATTCCATCCTGGATTTTCCATTGTTTGATTAAAGTATGTATTCGTTACATATCGTTGCTACTATTACTGTATTGTGGTTCCTCCTCCTCCTCTTCTTTGTCATGTTTCATTTCTTTGTTCAACTGCACGTCATTGTCTGTGGTATCTTATTGTTTCTTCTTCATTGTTCAGCGACCTCTAGTGTCTAGTCCAGCAGCCACCACCACCAGCTTGTCGAAACTTGCAGCGAACTCTGGCCTATCAGGATCAGCAGCCGTAGCACCACCGTGGGATCCTGTTGTGCATCTGATCAGCGTGTTGGAGCAGGACAACGAACCGCCGTTATCCATCCCACTCATTGATTTAGGTACCCAGCAACTCCCCGACTCTTAGAAAAACTGTGCCGGGGTCCTAGACCACACGGTGTGATTCAGTACTCGTTTCCGACATATGCACTATCCCAGAACATTCCAGTGTTAGTGCAAGAACAGAGTGTTGATGTTGTGGATGAGAAGCTGCCAGTTCTTCCCGGTGCTCTACTGCTTTTCACTACAACTTATAATTTAACAGCTAATGGTTCAAAACGCTTAAATAAGGTATAGAAGCATCAGTGGACGGTAGGTGTTAATTTTAGCCTTTGACTATGCCTATTTAGGCAAGCTGTTATATATTTGTTGTAAAGAAGGCGTGGTTACTCACGCTGAAACCTAGGTAAACACCAGGTAGTTTGTGCAACCGAGGCGGATTTTTCATAATTATTTCAATGGATAGTGTCTGGTATCTTATGTAGAGATTGAAAATGCGTAGTGAAGTGTTTAAGTCCGGTTTACAGAGCTGAAATGGGTCGAAATGTGTTGTGAAGATGGCTGCATCAATCAACATATGACCTCCGTGTATTCTCCCGACATTTGCTGTGCTGGTCTAACGCTTTCCATAACATCGTTGTAGGATGGCGTTACACTCATGGTGAGATCTGGAGGTTGATACATTTTTCTGCAACGCACCACTACCACAAACTTAGTCTGTCTATGGACGGAGCTATCCCTTATGCTGGAAAGACTGAACCGTGGGTTGCCGTGTGTTCAAACTGTGTATAAGGAAATCGTGACGTGTCTCGATTCGTATAGTGTGAATGGAGACGATTTACAATAGTGTATCAAGACGGTGTCGAAAGAAGCAGCTAAAGGAACACCCATCAATTTGAGAGAAATACATGCTGAATTTAGTGCATACAAAAAACTATTATTTAGAAAATAACTTAAAAATATATCAGCTGTTTATATTCTTTACGTAATGCAGCCTATGTATCACTGGTGAAATGCAAATAAAATATATATAATTCCAAATCTTTTTTTTGTTTTTTCTTGTTTAATTACGCTGTCATCTTATAACGTAAGGTGTAGCCATTGTAGCTCACTCGGTAAAATGACTGTACTACACTGACTACACATATTGTTATTACAAGCGTCCATTTTTCTATAAAAGCCTACGGCACCACAAAACCTTACATAGTCCGTGTCATCGCCGGGTGGGTGAAGTATCAGGAATTTTTTGTAAGTGACTGGTCCTGTGATGGTTCGGAAGAAGTCCAGAAGAAAAAGAAGTATAATGAGGCACTCCTACTCGATAACACAAGAGCGATAATTGTAGGTCTGTCCAGCTGTGGTAAGGCAAATGTTCTCATGTCACTTTTAACACACTAAGATGGAATCTGCTTTGAGAATGTATGTATATTTTCAAAAACGCTGTTTCAACGCAAGTACCAACACCTGCAAAAGTTACTGCAGCGTGTTGATGGTGCAACATACATGACATTCAGTCAAAGAAGTCGCGTTCCCCCACCAGGAAGAGTAAAGCCAAACATAGTGTTCATGTCTGACGATGTCGTTATCGAAAATGAAGGTCAAATTCTACGATATTTATGTTTTGGTCGTCATATGGGCACTGAAGTATTTGATTTGAGTCAGAAATATTACAGAATACGGAAACAGTTGGTGAGGGATAATGCAAATCTCATTATAGCTTTGAAACATGACAATTCGAATCCAAAACACATTTACCAGGCACATGTAGGAACCGACATGTCATTCAGCGGTTTTGTAAAGATATGTGAGATTGTTGGAATCACGAACAGTATGGGTTTCTTGTTACTGGTAAGTCAAGGAAACTGAATGACGATACGTATAGTTGGAACTTCCAGAAGTATCTGTCTATGTAGCTATGAAAGAAGTGATGAGCATATCGGTATACATCACACCATGGACAAGTTCGCATCTATGTCAGAACATGAAGTTAAGGAGACGTATGCCCAGACAATTCTGAGACTGATCAACGAATTAGATGCTAGGCTTAAGAAACTAGATACGTACACTCACATCATTCTGAGAAAGAAAGTAAACGACTTAGCTGTAAAAGTTGATGAAACTGAAAAGAAAATACATGGCTTAAACTGTAAAGCATGGGCGAAAGCTATATAACATGCAATCTGTGAAGCACTACACTTAGTATATAAAAAGCAAAATGTCACTAAGTGCAAAATTATCGCTGCACGGAAGGCAGTTTGTTAGAAGTTACGGTTGCTGAGGTTAGGATAGTTGGATTGAGAGATGACACTGCGAGAAACATTGCAACCGGTCACTGAATCGAAGAACTCACTGCGACATTAAACAACGACGACGATGACGCTATTGCCAGATTCGTTAACCGTTATAGCAATGCTAAGACAGACAAAACATTCAGTGTCAGTGGCGAAAACCCATACATGTTGGGCACACAGCGTATAACTTTAAATGAAGTAACAATAAATTTGTAAAACATTCTCGGTTTACTTGCTGCGTCAGATCTGGAAAAAAATCTCAAGATTTCGACGATTACCTCCATCGTCATCGTCAGGAGCAACTGACTGTCTCCACTGCTGCTGTGGTAGCCTTTTTTAAAGCTCGTGGGCGGCTTCTGAGTGGTCGGCTTATGACTGGTCAGCGATTACGTACTGCTGTCGCTGACGGTCTCAACGTGTGCGCCGGTGGCGGCACCGCTTCCGTTGGAACGTAAACCTTGGAAGGAACGTCTCTGCTGCTTCTCTGCATCAAGCGCTCGTTTCCATGCACAGCTCAGATGGTATCCGCTATTGCGGTTGAAGATCTCTTGGCTCATTCTTATTTCAACAGCCTCCTTAATAACAGAATCCCAGTATGTGGAGGCATGAGACAGAATTTTTGTTTCCTCGAACAATGTTTTATGTTTTTTCGTGAGGCTGTACTTCGCAATTGGCAATTACTCCAGTTCTCTATTTTTAATATGGCGTTGGTGTTCTGCACAGCGGTCGGAAGCGGTACGAATCGTCTGACCTATATTATTGCTTCCACATTCCAGGGATCCTGAGGCCGAGATTGTCCTTAACAGGGCGCATCATCTTCTTAATTTTCTTAGGAGGACGAAAAATCGGTCTTTTCCTAATCTTCTGGAAATCGCGCCACATAAAGGAAGAACCGCAATCAGTGTTTCATCCTGTGAGTGTTCAGCATTTTCACTTTTTTAATTTTTTTTTTTATTTTTGAGGACGCTGACTTTATATCGCGTGCACTATAGCCATTAGCCATTCTTTCGGAACACGTACATCAGATGGTTAATCTCGGACCTTAAATGGTCCTCGTCAGAAAAAGTATTTGCTCTATATACCAACGTGTTCAAAACGGATCTCTTCTGGGCAGGATGATGGAAACTGTGTGCATTCAGGTATAAATCGGTGTGCGTCGGCTTACGGTGTACAGAGTGGCCAAGACGCCCGTGAGACGCCCATGAGACCTATTGTCAGTGCAATTGGTTCTTCAGGTGGCAAGAAGATATAAACGCATGATGGAAGTAGCAGCCATTGGAAGTACATGAAAAGGCTTGGTCTGTTCATAAACATAAACAAAAACAGGCCGTTAGCTATTCTATCGGACAGACCACATACAAGTACATTTCCGCTCAAATTTGTCAGGAAAAAAATTCTACATTGCAAAATTCCGTGGTGTGCTTATGCGGGATACATTACCAAAGACTACGTGGAAATCCGGAGAATGTGGAATCGCGAATTCAGATGTTGCTGGGGGACGAGGAACACACTGGGTGGCGTATGTTATCAAAAGTGCTAATACCGCCTACTATTTTGACTCATTTGGTGACCTGCAACCGCCAGAAGAGTTAACAACGATACTTCACCGACAGAAGACATGTGTTCTACAATTTTCGGCGCTTTAATACACGCCTCTGCGGACACCTATGCATCGTGTTCCTCGGAAAGTTTACGAAGAAGAATACATACATATATAAGGGCCGGCCGCGGTGGTCTCGCGGTTCTAGGCGTGCAGTCTAGAACCGACCGACTGCTACGGTCGCAGGTTCGAATCCTGCCTCGGGCATGGATGTGTGTGATGTTCTTAGGATAGTTAGGTTTAAGTAGTTCTAAGTTCTAGGGGACTGATGACCACAGCAGTTGAGTCCCATAGTGCTCAGAGCCATTTGAACCATTTGAACATATATAAGGAGATGCATCAAGCATCCACTCGTCAGTTGAGGTTCAGACATATGCAATGTCGTACAGTCTCGTATGACTTAAAAAAAAAAAAAACTATCGTCAGTATTACGTGCGAATTACGTCCCACCGATTGATTTAAGCAACAGGGATTGGAGTACTGCGCCGATTGGACTGGATACTTAACAACAGAATTCCGAATATCACAGACGCTAGTAATAAACTTCATCTGGAAATTAATAGTGAAAAATAAATTGTGGAATTAGAATCTGGCATTGACGACATAAACGAATTGTTGCAACAGTCTTTAAAAGGGAATGCGATGCGTGAAATCATCAATACACTTAAATCAGAAATAAAGACAAACTCGCACAAACAACGCCAACTTAGTATGGTGCAATTCGGAATATTCCGTTAAAAACACACACAGGGTTGGACTGCTCTCTTCACAATTAACATTATTCCACAATTGACGTAATCTTAATTTTGTATTACAATCGCGAATCCCTTGTGACGTACTAAGGTTATCCAATTCGCATACGTGCAACACAGAACACACATGTACGAGTAATACACTGTTCAAAGGGTGCTGCATAAGTTGATGAAAGCTGCAGTTCTTGCAGTCAGTACTGGCAAGCTATATTCTTCGCTACAAGAGCGTGCGCGTGACCGAACCGCGACGCGGGTGCTTCAGAACGTCGGGGTGCGATGTCCCAAACGAGAAAGTAGCCACGCTCGTGATGCTCTAGCAGTCCAACCATACACGTTTCTTTCACTTAGAACGTGTCATCTGAGTCAAAACAGTCCGTGTTATCATCCTGTAACCGTCCACAGAAATTCTATTATTGATCTCCCGACGCGACACACGAGGTCTAAATCGTAATCTTTGAGATAAGCATTAACATTGAGCCGTGAACGTTCATGTGAAATGTACAACGTGAATGGCAAACTTTTTTAATCATCTAACAATAAGTTGAGAAACATGTGCTACAGCTACGGCATTAACACAGCGCTATACGCACGCCCTACTCTTGCGCCATACACTTGCCAGAGATAAGCAACACAAAAGTGCGCTTACAAGTATACTGAACGAGGTTGGAACCACCAACCGGAGCTGACGCCGAGGCAAATTTTGAGAATCGATTTGTTCCTTTTGCAAATGATGTTAATTAGTTTGGAGTTAATGCTCAGCTACAGACACTATTTCCATGTTCACCGTTCGGATTATAGGTGGAAAAAAGGAGAGAACAACATTTCATAGGAGGTTTCTGAAGCACGCCACTTCTATGTTTTAAACTTGTACGAATCGATTAAAACCTTGCACTTGCGTAGGAAAAATAATCTCAAAACTAATACTCTTTAGCCAGGAATTTTTATCCTTTATCGAGATACTATGGTTCAAAATGGAGCTAATTGTAGCACGTAAAATTCATTCTTACGTGAACTGAGTGCACGAAAATGGTTTAAAGTGATTCAGATATACAAAAAACAAAAATTAATTTTACAAGGACACGGAAAACTCACTTTCAAAAGTCTAGTGTCATTCAGATTTTACACACAAAAAACAAGTGACTTAATTTCTTTCGCTTGCCATTTATGGTTCCAAACATGTGCAAAACGGTTCAAATGTTGTAAGATTGCAGTCACATATATATCATTAATGATCGACCTGTTCTTTTGTGAAAGCTTTACCCGTTGACACGATGTAGAAAATATGGTTCAAAACACAATAAAAAAAGACCTCTATCGAATCAGTCGTCTCCCGAATCAACAAAACTCTACATGATACGTGAATTGGAGTGGCAATCATTAAGACAAAGGCGTTTTTCGTTGCGACGGGACCTTCTCATGAAATTCCAAACACCAGTTTCCTCCTCCGATTGCCAAGAAGTTCTGTTGGCACCTACCTACATAGGGAGAAATGATCATCACGATAAAATAACAGAAATGAGGGTTCGCACAGAGAAATTTAAGTGCTCGTTTTTCCCGACCGTCTTTCGAGAGTAGAACGGTAGAGAGCCAGCTTGAAGGCTGTTCATTCAACCCTCCGCCAGGCACTTTATTGTGAACAGAAGAGAAATCACGTTGAAGTAGACGCAGGCTGTCAAATTGTTGTTGTTGTCGTCGTTGTCGTTGTTGTTGTCGTTGTTGTTGTTGTCTTCAGTCCTGAGACTGGTTTGATGCAGCTCTCCATGCTATTCTATCCTGTGCAAGCTGCTTCATCTCCCAGTACGTACAGCAGCCTACATCCTTCTGAATCTGGTCAGTGTATTCATCTCTTGGTCTCCCTCTACGATTTTTACCCTCCATGCTGCCCTCCAATACTAAATTGGTGATCCCTTGATGCCACAGCACATCTCCTACCAACCGATCCCTTCTTCTGGTCAAGTCGTGCCACAAACTCCTACCCAATTCTATTCAATACCTCCTCATTAGTTATGTGATCTACCCATCTAATCTTCAGCATTCTTTTGTAGCACTACATTTCGAAAGATTCTATCCTCTTCTTGTCCAAACTATTTATCGTCCATGTTTCACTTCCATACATGGCTACACATCATACAAATACTTTCAGAGAAGCCTTTCTGACACTTAAATCTATATTCGGTGTTAGCAAATTTCTCTTCTTCAACGCTTTCCTTGCCACTGCGAGTCTACATTTTATATCCTCTCTACTTCGAACATCGTCAGTTATTTTGCTCCCCAAATAGCTGAACTTAATTGCTGCTTTAAGTGTCTCATTTCCTAATCTAATTCCCTCTGTATCGCCTGATTACATTCTATTATCCTCGTTTTGATTTTGTTGTTGTTCATCTTATACCCTCCTTTCAAGACACTGTCCATTCCGTTCAACTGCTCTTCCAAGTTCTTTGCTATCTCTGACAGAATTACAATGTTACCGACGAACCTCAAAGTTTTTATTTCTTCTCCATGGATTTTCATACCTACTCAGAACTTTTCTTTTGTTTCCTGTATTGCTTGCTCAATATACAGATTGAATAACATCGGGGAGAGGCTACAACCCTGTCTCACTCCCTTACCAACCACTGCTTCCCTTTCATGCCCCTTGACTCTTATAACTGCTATCTGGGTTCCGTACAAATTGTAAATAGCCGTTCATTCCCTGTATTTTACCCCTGGCACTTTTAGAATTTGAAAGAGTGTATTCCAGTCAACATTGTCAAAAGCTTTCTCTACGCTATGTCCATCTAATCGCAAAATTAATATTTTTTTTTAAAATGTCGGTAGTCCCATATATCGATATTTAGAAAATATTACTATCGGCCATCGATGTACCGAAAATTATTATCAGTAGACCAATATATCGACGTACCTGCCTATATAAGAGATCGGCTACACGTTGTAAATATACTGCCAGTTCTAGAGGTGTTTGTTTAAGTATTGATTTATTATTAGATGTTCTGTAGATCAACAAGCTAGCACCCTGTCTACCCCCATTGGAACAAGAATTGAAAGGAAAATGATGCATGTTCACTAATTGCAATAAACACTTATTTAACAGTCGTCATGGAATGTAAATGGCACAATAAAAGCTATTCGGCAGGTCTGTCAGTCGGTTCCGTCACATAACGGATTTGTGCGTCGTACTTTTTGCCGGCTTTCCTATTTTTTCATTTCTGCCAACGTTCCGACCTAGTCAGAACTGCATGACTAAGCTGAGCGTTGCAGTTTCCGCTGGTAGGGCCAAGGACTGATTACGTCAGCATTTTCCCTCACACGCCTCCGCCCAACACGAAGACCAGTCCTGTCATTTAGATTTTTTTTTTTCATCGTTTTCAGCAATTATTTTTGAAAAATGCCGATGTAAAAAATAGCGTACTAGTTGCGTTAAAATGTTTATTTAACGCTACTAGTGTGATATTTCTTGACATCGGAAACCTTGTTATTCCATCCCCCCTCCCCCCCCCCCCCTCTCCGCAGTGCAATCAGAATACTTCTTTGTTCCTCCTATACTTGCTTCACACAGTCGAAGAGGAACACTGGACATGATGAAAGCTCAAAAAATAGTAAGACTCCTTCAGACAGTGAAAGTAAAATTATGTTCTACTACACCTTCAAAACAACAACTTCAAATATTTCCCGCAAATTGGCAAAAATATTATATAAATAAATATATCGGCACTCTAAAATGCATTTTGATATCGATATTTTATCACTAGCCCTAGTGAAAATTATGGCATAATAAAAGTTGGGAGCACAATGAAACATGTTCCCATGAAGCACACAATAGGCGAGTTACGGATGTATACGAGTGGAACTAGTTTTCGGCTTATCTGGCTGCTTCAAAGACTTTTAAATGAAACAATCTTGACATATCCGCAACGTTTTATTAGTTAAACGTACTTCCCAAAGTAGTGAACTATCACAGGCGGTAGATCTTGGCACACCAGCATCTTGCAAATTATAGGCTACAGTCCCTGATCCTGCGCAAAAAATTTACAAGATTTACCAGCCGTACTAAAGAATATACACTCCTGGAAATGGAAAAAAGAACACATTGACACCGGTGTGTCAGACCCACCATACTTGCTCCGGACACTGCGAGAGGGCTGTACAAGCAATGATCACACGCACGGCACAGCGGACACACCAGGAACCGCGGTGTTGGCCGTCGAATGGCGCTAGCTGCGGAGCATTTGTGCACCGTCGCCGTCAGTGTCAGCCAGTTTGCCGTGGCATACGGAGCTCCATCGCAGTCTTTAACACTGGTAGCATGCCGCGACAGCGTGGACGTGAACCGTATGTGCAGTTGACGGACTTTGAGCGAGGGCGTATAGTGGGCATGCGGGAGGCCGGGTGGACGTACCGCCGAATTGCTCAACACGTGGGGCGTGAGGTCTCCACAGTACATCGATGTTGTCGCCAGTGCACGGCGGAAGGTGCACGTGCCCGTCGACCTGGGACCGGACCGCAGCGACGCACGGATGCACGCCAAGACCGTAGGATCCTACGCAGTGCCGTAGGGGACCGCACCGCCACTTCCCAGCAAATTAGGGACACTGTTGCTCCTGGGGTATCGGCGAGGACCATTCGCAATCGTCTCCATGAAGCTGGGCTACGGTCCCGCACACCGTTAGGCCGTCTTCCGCTCACGCCCCAACATCGTGCAGCCCGCCTCCAGTGGTGTCACGACAGGCGTGAATGGAGGGACGAATGGAGACGTGTCGTCTTCAGAGATGAGAGTCGCTTCTGCCTTGGTGTCAATGATGGTCGTATGCGTGTTTGGCGCCGTTCAGGTGAGCGCCACATCAGGACTGTATACGACCGAGGCACACAGGGCGAACACCCGGCATCATGGTGTGGGGAGCGATCTCCTACACTGGCCGTACACCTCTGGTGATCGTCGAGGGGACACTGAATAGTGCACGGTACATCCAAACCGTCATCGAACCCATCGTTCTACCATTCCTAGACCGGCAAGGGAACTTGCTGTTCCAACAAGACAATGCACGTCCGCATGTATCCCGTGCCACCCAACGTGCTCTAGAAGGAGTAAGTCAACTACCCTGGCCAGCAAGATCTCCGGATCTGTCCCCCATTGAGCATGTTTGGGACTGGATGAAGCGTCGTCTCACGCGGTCTGCACGTCCAGCACGAACGCTGGTCCAACTGAGGCGCCAGGTGGAAATGGCATGGCAAGCCGTTCCACAGGACTACATCCAGCATCTCTACGATCGTCTCCATGGGAGAATAGCAGCCTGCATTGCTGCGGAAGGTGGATATACACTGTACGAGTGCCGACATTGTGCATGCTCTGTTGCCTGTGTCTATATGCCTGTGGTTCTGTCAGTGTGATCAAGTGATGTATCTGACCCCAGGAATGTGTCAATAAAGTTTCCCCTTCCTGGGACAATGAATTCATGGTGTTCTTATTTCAATTTCCAGGAGTGTATAAGACCATACGGCCGATGAGCATACGCATAAAAGCTAGGAAAACTTTTCCTGCTAATACAGAACTTCTGGGTGTGGATTTGTTACTCGAGGGATGACATCATGTATCATGTTATTTTTCTTGACACCATTCTTTGTATTACATGACATGGGTGCCAATACTAATAAGCAAGAAAGAGCAAAAATGTCAAGATTTTTTTTTTTTTTTTATTTCAATGGCTTCGAAGGTGCCAGGTAAGTTGAAAATGTAGTTCCCATCCTTTACATCCCTATGTACGGGACATATTCTTTTTCTGTACTGTGATAGGAACAATTTTCCATTCTGGTGATAATATGAGTAGACTACAACTGCAGACAGCAATTAAATCACGAAATAACGCTGCCACAATAAGTTAGCACTGATTTAATTTCTTGAACCATGATTTGCCTTTAGGAATATTAGAAAATATATACTCACCTGGACTGTTGTTTCTTGAACGGTTGACTGTGACTCCAGGATCGGAGCCTGAAAAAGAAATTCGTACAAATCTCAATGCAAAAATTGAATATGTATTTCATTACTTGGGGTAAAACTATTATTCACTATCGTACTCAGAATTATATCAATTAAAGGAAGCTAAACTTTTACCTTTAAAGGAATCTGTGCCGCTGTAGTCGGGAGCTATGACTACTACCACAAAAATGCTGATGAGCCAGCTGATGCTTCTACAGAACATAATGGAAAAACAAAGGTCTACGCTCAAGTTAAAGACTTCACAATATCTCCAACTCTTACACACTGTTGATCAACCTGTAATTTGATGAAAAAAATTCAGTTACAAATGCCATTTTCTTCCAACAAGTTATAAAGGAAATTTGCTCCTATGAATTTAGTTTGCCGGCCAGTGTATCCGAGAGGTTCTAGGCGCTTCAGTCTGGAACCGCGCGACCGCTACGGTCGCAGGTTCGAATCCTGCCTCGGCCATGGATGTGTGTGGTGTCCTTAGGTTAGTTAGGTTTAAGTACGTCTAAGTTCTAGGGGACTGATGACCTCAGAAGTTTAGTCCCATAGTGCTCAGAGCGAATTGAATTTTTTTTAAATGTAGTTTAGTCCTAACTTGGTTTGTATCAGCTTTCAAGATGAATAATCGCTTCGCTCTACCGAATACATAGTGACTACTTTAATTTAGCCATTTGCCTCAAATATTTCGGAAATTGTTTAAGATACCGTAGTTCTGTTTACATTTGATAACTTGTGAGAAAGTGTATAAATATCTGAATCAACTTTGATTTTTCAAATGAAACTGTATCATGCTGAAAAGTAACGCATAAAATTATTATTCTGCTCTCATTATGAGTTGAGATATTTCATGTCATGCACATTACTCGGTCGACTTTCTCTCTTAGATAACGCAAGCTGCAGCCCTATGGCAATAAAGGGTTCCGAATCGTAGCGTGTAACACTGCAGTGTGTGACGTGGCTATATCGGTGAGTGAGAAACAGAGTGCTATACCCGCAGAAAACTTAGTCCACACACGGAGTACCCTGTCCTCATGACGAAGCCAGGCCACACATGAGCGCTGCGTCATCAGCGACTATCCAGTGTCTTAACTGTCATCGATCATCCTCCATACAGTCCCGACTTGAACCACATCCGATTTTCATCCTTTTCCAAAACTTACAGAAGGCCCTCGAGGAGTTCGCTTTCATAGTCACGAAGCAGTGAAAGCAGAGGTGATGTTGTGGCTCCGTCAGGAAAACCAAACACTGTACGGAGAGGGTACCAACAATTTGGTCTCTCGGTCAAAAAACTTCACCAGTGTGACTACGTTGAGATGTAAGGACGTAGAGATCAAGAACAAATATGTAGAATGTTAATAAAATTTGTTTTACTTTATTTAAAAAGCTTTAAGAGCTTTCGAATAAAAAATTCGGAGACTTTACTTTTCAGCACAACCTTATATGCCACCACTTGGCAGTTCTTTCCAATTGCTAAAAATGTATGATAATTGGATATAAAATTTAAATTATTTCTCCCTCCTCCCCCCCCCCCCCCCTCTGGTCCATCGCCTCCTCCCATCTCTCTTTTTCCATCTCTTTCTCCTTGCCCCTTCCTCTTTTGCATCACTTCCTCCCTCTGTCTATGTCCATCTCCTCCTTTTTCCATACACTCTCCATCTACTCCTCCCCCCTCTCTCTGTCCACCCCTCCTTCCCCTCTCTATGACTATTCCCTACCTCCCTCTCTGTCCATCTCCTCTTCTTCCCCTTGAGTGACAATGGCGCTTGTTCATTGTTGCTGTGAACGAAATCCTGATAGGGATCTGAAGTCACTTTAAATGAGTGGGTTAATCGTTTTGGATCAGCGATGTACAGCGTACGAGAAACAGACGTCTCCAGATGCTGGATGTGTGGCTTCAATGACCACGTTTCGCATAGTTTTAATCCAGAATAGTGTTCTGCCCATAAGCCGGTAAACCTTAACTACAACATTCCTATTTCCTATAAAAGAACACAAAACAGCTCTTTTTGCGTAAACAAATTTTTGTTTAATATTATGTATAAAGAGAGAAAATGTATATGTGAGAAACAATCTGCGTTATTGTTTACATGTTCTGGTACCGTGGTTAAAACTGACTGTGAGAAAGACAACGAAACTCCAAATTTTCAAACATAGCTGTTTCTTTCTCTTAATCGCTTTTCAAGAGAAAACCTATATGTTGTCTCCAGAATGAGATTTTGACTCGACAGCGGAGTGTTCGCTGATATGAAGCTTCTTGATAGATAAAATCTGTGTGCCCGACCGAACCTCTAACTCGCGGCCTTTGCCCTTCTCTGGCAAGTGCTTCATCAACAAAGCAACCCAAGCACGACTCGCGCCCTTCCCCCCCCCCCCCCCCCCCCCCCTCCCGCATCCCACGGCCACAACTCCGCCCCAGTAGCCCGCCACCCACCCTACAAACCTTACAGAAGCTCTCCTGCGAACCTTGCAGTAGCACTCCTGAAGAAAGGATATTGCGGAAACGTGGATTAGCCACAGCCTGGGGAATGTTTCCAGAATGAGGCTTTCACCCTGCAGCGGAGTGTGCGCTGATATGAAACTTTCTAGCAGCTTAAACTCTGTGCTGGACCGAGACTCGAACTCGGGACCTTTACCCTCCATAGGCAAGTTTGGAAGGTAGGAGACGAGGTACTGGCGGAAGTAAAGCTATGAGGAGGGGGCGTGAGTCGTACTTGGGTAGCTCAGATGGTAGAGCAATTGCCGTTTGAAAAATATTTAACCCATACCTGTCTAAATTTTTGTTACTGTGTCAAGTAAAAATCGAAAGTAAATCAGTGAAACACTTTACAAGTTTATGAGAAGTAATGTTCCTCATTAATATTTTATATATAATTAAGAGTAAGAATGGCCGCCAATTACATTTTATATGTACATGATTTAAAAAGTATCAGTGCAGATGTCTTTGTATGTGGTACCTTAACGTGTACACGCATCCGTGTGTTGGTTGTTTTTTCGAATAACCTTTCCACAGTTACATCACATAAACCCCTCTCAGACGTTTCTTGCACTGCTGTAATTGCTCCACTAAGTGGACTATGCCTGTCCATGCATCACACTTCGACACCTGACCTGCTGCCCAGTGAAAATTAAGCATTAATTACTAGGTGTCCCTGGAGCTACTAAGCAACCTAAAAACGTACTACTCCTAACAGTTATAATTATCGGTCTGCAAATGACTTTGATACCCATGTAATGTTGGTCAGTACACCTTTCCCACTCACCAGTAGAACTATCTGCACATATACCCATTACAGCCTGCATATTTATAGATAATATTAAAAAGTGTGAGGCCTATGTATGTCCAAACGTTTAACAACGCTTCGTGTAAAAATTTGAAGTCAATCAGTCAATTTCTTTTTACAATTTTTGTTAAACATGTTAAATAAGAACTGGTCTTCATATTGTAGTGTAGATTGTGAGCCGATGACAGGAGATAGGGTTTGTTTAGCCCACGGCTGCGGCATTAGCCGGCTAAGCGAGCCCCAGGTACGTACGGAGAGGCCAGCTGGTTCCTTCTGGCGTGTTGGTCGGGGGAACCATCGTTCTTAGGAATACAACGGTGTTTGTTGACTGCAGACTATGACAGGCAGTAGAAATTTAATAACTACAAACACTATGAGCTATCACAGCATGTTGTTCTTGTTGTGGTCCTCAGTACAGAGACTGGTTTGATGCAGCTCTCCATGCTACTCTATCCTGTGCAAACTTCTTCATCTCCCAGTACCTAGTGCCACCCACATCCTTCTGAATCTGTTTAGTGTATTCATCTCTTGGTCTCCCTCTAGAATTTTTACCCTCCACGCTGTCCTCCAATACTAAATTGGTGATCCCATGATGCTTCAGAATATGTCCTACCAACCGATCCCTTCTTCTAGTTAAGTTGTGCCACAAACTCCTCTTCTCCCCAATTCTATTCAATACCTCTTCATTAGTTATGTGATCTAGCCATCTAATCTTCAGCATTCTTCTGTAGCACCACATTTCGCAAGCTTCTATTCTCTTCTTGTCTAAACTATTTATCGTTCACGTTTCACTTCCATACATGGCTACACTCCACACAAATACTTTCAAAAACGACTTCCTGACACTTAAATCTATACTAGATGTTAACAAATTGCTCTTCTTCCTTGCCAGTGCCAGTCTACATATTATATCCTCTCTACTTCGACCATCATCAGTTATTTTGCTTCCCAAATAGCAAAACTCATTTACTACTTTAAGCCGCTCATTTTCGAATCTAATTCCCTCAGCATCATCCGATTTAATTCGACTACATTCCATGATCCTCTTTTTTCCTT
Organism: Schistocerca gregaria; assembly: GCF_023897955.1. NCBI lineage: Eukaryota > Metazoa > Arthropoda > Insecta > Orthoptera > Acrididae > Schistocerca > Schistocerca gregaria. Next base: position 112,904,390 of record NC_064924.1, on the reverse strand, counting down.
TGTTGATGTTCATCTTACATCTTCCTTTTAAGACACTGTCCATTCCGTTCAGCTGCTCTTCCAGGTCCTTTGCTATCTCTGACAGAATTACAATGTCATCGTGAACCTCAAAGTTGTTATTTCTTCTCGATGGATTTTAATTCCAACTCCGAATTTTTCTTTTGTTTCCTTTACTGCTTGCTCAGTATACAGATTGAATAACATAGGGGATAGGCTACAACCCTGTCTCACTCCCTTCCCAACCACTGCTTCCTTTTCGTGCCCCTCGACTCTTATAACTGCCATCTGGTTTCTCACAGCATATGAGTTACCAAATGAAATCTGAAGATGTCAGTAAACACTACATAAGCCACATTTCATTTATTTTACTTGTTCTAAAATTTTCAGACAATTTTACAACAAGTAAAATTCACGGTATAACAAGTGCAGGTATAAGAGCAGATATTTTTATTAGTGGCACCTTAAACTAAAGGGTGTAACAGGTATAAGCGCAGATATTTTTAGATGTGGGTCCTGCGTGTTTGTTGTTTTATCTATCTGCGGAACAGGCTTCCTGCACTGTCATAACTACACCACTATGTCGAGTATGTCTGTCAATATAGACTAAACATTTTAGCTCGACGTGTCTCCAGTTAACACCTGAGCCGCTGCTCAGGGGAAAAATAAATATTAATAGCTTCCTCTTGCCAGGCGTACGTGGAGGCATTACCAAATCTAGAATCACAAGACTCGTAACTGCTATAAAGTTAGGAGCAAATGACTAAATACTAATGTGGTTTTGTTCAGTACCCCGGTCTGAGTCACCAATAGATATATCAGCACTTACGACAGTTACACCCTTTATAAATAGCGCAGGCTAGCTAAAATCTGAAAGGATATGTAAAATCTAAAAGCACGAGTGAGCAGAAGGCAGAAGTATACTCCTTCTGAGCTGGTCGCGTTTATTCGTATTACTGTTATAAGCACACATTTAGTGTGTGTAGGAAATATGTGAGCCTGATTTAGAATTGTATTAACGTATTCTGTAATCCCCCCCCATGAACCATGGACCTTGCCGTTGGAGGGGAGGCTTGCGTGCCTCAGCGATACAGATGGCCGTACCGTAGGTGCAACCACAACGGAGGGATATCTGTTGAGAGGCCAGACAAACACGTGGTTCCTGAAGAGGGGCAGCAGCCTTTTCAGTAGTTGCAGGGGCAACAGTCTGGATGATTGACGGATCTGGCCTTGCAACATTAACCAAAATGGCCTTGCAGTGCTGGTACTGCGAACGGCTGAAAGCAAGGGGAAACTACAGCCGTAATTTTTCCCGAGGACATGCAGCTTTACTGTATGATTAAATGATGATGGCGTCCTCTTGGGTAAAATATTCCGGAGGTAAAATAGTCCCCCATTCGGATCTCCGGGCGGGGATTACTCAGGAGGACGTCGTTATCTGGAGAAAGAAAACTGGTGTTCTACGGATCGGAGCGTGGAATGTCAGATCCCTTAATCGGGCAGGTAGGTTAGAAAATTTAAAAAGGGAAATGGATAGGTTAAAGTTAGATAAAGTGGGAATTAGTGACGTTCGGTGGCAGGAGGAACAAGACTTTTGGTCAGGTGAATACAGGGTTATAAATACAAAATCAAATAGGGGTAATGCAGGAGTAGGTTTAATAATGAATAAAAAAAATAGGAGTGCGGGTAAGCTACTACAAACAGCATAGTGAACGCATTATTGTGGCCAAGATAGACACAAAGCCCATGCCTACTACAGTAGTACAAGTTTATATGCCAACTAGCTCTGCAGCTGATGAAGAAATTGATGAAATGTATGATGAGATAAAAGAAATTATTCAAGTTCTGAAGGGAGACGAAAATTTAATAGTCATGGGTGACTGGAATTCGTCAGTAGGAAAAGGGAGAGAAGGAAACATAGTAGGTGATTATGGATTGGGGCTAAGAAATGAAAGAGGAAGCCGTCTGGTAGAATTTTGCACAGAGCACAACTTAATCATAGCTAACACTTGGTTCAAGAATCATAAAAGAAGGTTGTATACATGGAAGAATCCTGGAGATATTAAAAACGTATCAGATAGATTGTATAATGGTAAGACAGAGATTTAGGAATCAGGTTTTAAATTGTAGGACATTTCCAGGGGCAGATGTGGACCCTGACCACAATCTATTGGTTATGACCTGTAGATTAAAACTGAAGAAACTGCAAAAAGGTGGGAATTTAAGGACATGGGATCTGGATAAGCTGAAAGAACCAGAGGTTGTACAGAGTTTCAAGGAGAGTATAAGGGAACAATTGGGAGGAATGGGGGAAAGAAGCACAGTAGAAGAAGAATGGGTAGCTCCGAGGGATGAAGTAGTGAAGGCAACAGAGGATCAAATAGGTAAAAAGACGAGGGCTGCTAGAAATCCTTGGGTAACAGAAGAAATATTGAATTTAATTGATGAAAGGAGAAAATATAAAAATGCAGTAAATGAAGCAGGCAAAAAGGAATACAAACGTCTTAAAAATGAGATCGACAGGAAGTGCAAAATGGCTAAGCAGGTATGGCTAGAGGACAACAGGGATGGCTAGAGGACAAATGTAAAGATGTAGAAGCTTATCTCACTAGGGGTAAGATAGATACTGCCTACAGGAAAATTAAAGAGACCTTTGGAGAGAAGAGAACCACGTGTATGAATATCAAGAGCTCAGGTGGCAACCCAGTTCTAAGCAAAGAAGGGAAGGCAGAAAGGTGGAAGGAGTATATAGAAGGTTTATACAAGGGCGACGTACTTGAGGACAATATTATGGAAATGGAAGAGGATGTAGATGAAGAGAAAATGGGAGATACGATACTGCGTGAAGAGTTTGACAGAGCACTGAAAGACCTGAGTCGAAACAAGGCCCCGGGAATAGTCAACATTCCAATAGAACTACTGCCGGCCTTGGGAGAGCCAGTCATGACAAAACTCTACCAGCCGGTGAGCAAGATGTATGAGACAGGCGAAATACCCTCAGACTTCAAGAAGAATATAATAATTCCAATCCCAAAGAAAGCAGGTGTTGACAGATGTGAAAATTACCGAACTATCAGTTTAATAAGTCACAGCTGCAAAATACTAACGCGAATTCTTTACAGACGAATGGAAAAACTGGTAGATGCGGACCTCGGGGAGGATCAGTTTGGATTCCGTAGAAATGTTGGAACACGTGAGGCAATACTGACCTTACGACTTATCTTAGAAGAAAGATTAAGAAAAGGCAAACATACGTTTCTAGCATTTTAAACTTAGAGAAAGCTTTTGACAATGTTGACTGGAATACCCTCTTTCAAATTCTAAAGGTGGCAGGGGTAAAATACAGAGAGCGAAAGGCTATTTACAATTTGTACAGAAACCAGATGGCAGTCATAAGAGTCGAGGAGCATGAAAGGGAAGCAGTGGTTGGGAAAGGAGTGAGACAGGGCTGTAGCCTCTCCCCGATGTTATTCAATCTGTATATTAAGCAAGCAGTAAAGGAAACAAAAGAAAAATTTGGAGTAGGTATTAAAATTCATGGAGAAGAAGTAAAAACTTTGAGGTTCGCCGATGACATTGTAATTCTGTCAGAGACGGCAAAGGACTTGGAAGAGCAGTTGAACGGAATGGACAGTATCGTGAAAGGAGGATTTAAGATGAACATCAACAAAAGCAAAACTAGGATAATGGAATGTAGCGAAATTAAATCGGGTGATGCTGAGGGAATTAGATTAGGAAATGAGACACTTAAAGTAGTAAAAGAGTTTTGCTATTTAGGAAGTAAAATAACTGATGATGGTCGAAGTTGAGAAGATATAAAATGTAGACTGGCAATGGCAAGGAAAGCGTTTTTGAAGAAATTTTTTAACATCGAATATAGATTTATGTATCAGAAAGTCGTTTCTGAAAGTATTTGTATGGAGTGTAGCCATGTATGGAAGTGAAACATGGACGATAACTAGTTTGGACAAGAAGAGAATAGAAGCTTTCGAAATGTGGTGCTACAGAAGAATACTGAAGATAAGGTGGATAGATCACGTAACTAATGAGGAAGTGTTGAATAGGATTGGCGAGAAGAGAAGTTTGTGGCACAACTTGACTAGAAGAAGGGATCGATTGGTAGGACATGTTTTGAGGCATCAAGGGATCACAAATTTAGCACTGGAGGGTAGCGTGGAGGGTAAAAATCATAGAGGGAGACCAAGAGATGAATACACTAAGCAGATTCAGAAGGATGTAGGTTGCAGTAGGTACTGGGAGATGAAGAAGCTTGCACAGGATAGAGTAGCATGGAGAGCTGCATCAACCCAGTCTCAGGACTGAAGACAACAACTACAACATATTCTGTAATATTGTATGGTTTATTTCTTGTGAGACCACAAAGCAACGAGGATGGTTCGCAACGTTATTTTAATGTGATATATACACGCGGAAATTTCATAATTTTGAATGTTGCTCAGTAGTATGTGACGTCACAGGGAGCATTTGAGGGCTTAAACTGGCGCCTATGTGGCCTTTGCACCTACGCGTGTCTTTCGGCTGTGGGTGTATTGTAGTCCTGGATTTCGACAAACGCGTGAGCAGTTCCGTAGAGCAAACTAGAAGCTGTTCGGTAATCACTATCAGAGCGACGAAACGCACGGACGAGCTGACACTGACTTATTCCGAGAGCAGGATGCTGGACTTGGCGTAATTCAACTGAGTTCAAGCCGGGAAATCGGGATCTGAAATATTCTAAACGAATCCTGATGCTGAAGGTCTTTTGTCTGTGTTTGCTTTAACAATAAAATTTATTTTCCAGTGGGGTTCACCTTTAACAAAACACAATTTTGTTCACGGTCCCAGACATGATTCACTGCAGTTGTACCATCATCAATTGGTTTTTTTATTGTTGTGGCTGTTAAACTTAAGGAATGCTAGTATCACGAATGTACTGAGAATATCAAATTTCACGCATTGCCTCTCACCACAACGCAGTAGCCGACGGCCTTCATTTAACGACCGAGAGCAGCGGCGTTTGCGTGTTGTCAGTGCTAAGAAACAAGCAATACTGCTTGAAATAAACTCACAATCTATGTGGCTCCTACGACGAAAGTATCTGTTAGGACCGCCTGCAGTGACTGTCCTGGGCTCGTGACCGTATTGTTTGGACTCTAATCGAGTGGGAAACTGTGGATCTGGTCAGATGGCCGGCCGCAGTGGACGAGCGGTTCTAGGCGCTACAGTCTGGAACCGCGCGACCGCTACGGTCGCAGGTTCGAATCCTGTCTCGGGCATGGATCTGTGTGATGTCCTTAGGTTAGTTAGGTTTAAGTAGTTCAAAGTTCTAGGGGACTGATGACCTCAGATGTTAAGTCCCATAGTGCTCAGAGCCATTTGAACCTGGTCAGATGCGTCCCCGGTTTAGCAGGTAAGAGCTGACTGCAGCGTTCGAATGTGGCGCAGACCCCACAAAGCCATGGACCCAAGTTGTCAACAAGGCACTATGCAAGCTGGTGGTGGCTCCATACTGATGTGTGCTGTGTTTACATGAAATGAACTGGGTCTCTGGTCCAAGAAACGATCATTGACTGGAAATGGTTATGTTTGGCTGTTTCGAGACGATTTGTAGTATTTTCATGGACTTCATGGACAACGATGTCATGTCACCAGACCACAATTGTTCGTGATTGGTTTGTGGAACATTCTGGACAATTAGATCGGACGATCTCGCCACCCACATCGCACGACGTGAATCCCATCGAACATTTTTGGGACTTAATCGAGAGGTCGGTTCCTCGCACAACATCCTTCATCGGCAACGCTTTCGCATTTATGGAAGCCTATAAAGACAGTATGCCAACGGCCTTGCCGCAGTGGTAACACCGGTTCCCGTCAGATCACTGGTTAAGCGCTGTCGGGCTGGGCTAACGCTTTGATAGGTAACCATCCGGACTGCCGAGCGCTGTTGGCAAGTGGGGTGCACTCAGCCCTTGTGAGGCAAACTGAGGAACTACTTGATTGAGAAGTAGCGGTTCTGGTCTCGGAAACTGACGTACGGCCGGGAGAGCAGTGTGCTCATCACATGCCCCTCCATATCCGCATCCAGTGACGCCTATGGGCTGAGGATGACACAGCGCCCGGTCGGTCCCGTGGACCTTCATGGCCTGTTCGCGAAGAGTTTAGTTTTAGTTTTTTTTATATAAAGGCAGTATGGCTCAATATTTCTGCAGGGTACTTCCAATGCCTTGCTGAGTTCATCCCATGTCGAGCTGCTCCACTATGCCCAGCAAAAGGAGGCTCAAATTGCTTTGAGTACTATAGGACTTAAATTCTGAGGTCATCAGTCCCCTGCAACTTAGAACTACTTAAACCTAACTAACCTACGGACATCACACACATGCCCGAGGCAGGATTTGAACCTCGGACCATAGCAGCAGCGAGGTTCCAGACTGTAGCGCCTAGAACCTCTCGGCCACCCCGGACGGCCAAAAGGAGGTCCAACTCGATATTAGTAGGCATCCCATGACTTGTCACCTCACTGTATGAGGATACCGTTTGCAAACTATGTTCGAATGGAGTTAACAGTGAAGAAATAATGAATTAATTCGTTTTTCACGCTGAGGTTTTTCATGATGATCAACGAGGATGTAGCAAGTGGAAAACTTCTTTCTTTTTTATCATTTTGTTCGGCTGGTAACAAGAAACAGATCCGAAAAAATTTGAAATTATGTACCAAAGTTTGCAAGTCACTAAGTGCTCTGTGTCTCAAACACTGGATTAACGTAGTCTGGGTGTTTGCCTACCGTTTGCTGTAATGCCTCAAGACGTATACACAGCTTTCCTAACTGTATTCCTTGTCGTGTTTAACACAGTATTGAAACTCACATTTTTGTTGCCCCTGGAAACGGTCAGATAAGCAACTAGTAAATGGACTTTGCGTCATGGACCATGAACCAGCTTAGGCGTTTAGTGGTATAGATAATTAGTCCTACGATATGCGTTCATTCAAATTCTAGTCGGAATACGGATTTCTCAGTCTACGTTTTAAAGTAGCCTTGTGTCTTCAAGGATGTCAGGATTGGCTAGAAACGACTCGCCGTTAGGAATCCGTGTTAAACTGTAAAGCCTAGTTTACACGACGACACTAGGTTTCAGGCAACTGCGCTACTGGCCACTGCGCATGTGCGCCGCGTGTTTGCGCAACTCGTCGGTGAAACTAAACAGTTTCGGCGTGTTCCAACTTTGGCGACACTAGTTGCGTGAGTTTTGAGTTTATGTGTGTTCTTAGAGTGTAGACAAACTGAAATATGAAGTGAAAACGGAGAATAATATTCGCTTTTTGGATGTCTATGCTTGACATAGGTGTTTGTGGGTTTTCGGTGATGCTGATTACAAAAATAAGCAACATATTGCTGCTCCTGAGACCTTCACGTGCGATCAGAACATAGATAGTTTGACAATATCTGAGCTTCAGGGCAAAATTTATTGAATTAGGAGCACATATACAACTGAATTAAGAAAAATACAAGCAAATGTAATTCTAGCTGTAGAAATTCTCATGTCTACAATGCCAAAGTCACATCGTTCGAGTTGGCCGACTCCCTTTTTCTTTTTTTTAAGGTATATTTTTGTCAGGAGGGAAGGCTACACAAATCAACAAGCTACATTCTTTATTCAATATTCATCTATCTAAAACGTCGCAGCAGTGCTCCCAATTCACACATGTTTGGATTTTGAAATATTGCCTCTGTACAGATCTGTCTTTAAGAGAGTAGCATGCCGAGTGTTCGCGATTGTAATGCATGTAATGTGATATCAAATTTCAGTTCTGGCGACAGTGATTCATGCATTACAGTATCTCTATTCCTTATCGTGTAATTAACTCTATTTAGAAGAAACTTTTACAGTTCTGGTGACATTCTAAGATAAAAGAACTTCTTGGGTCTTACATTACAAATTATTTCAGCAAGGATGCTGAGCAACAGAGCTGACGTCTTTTCTTCGTCTAGTCAAGAATCGAAACACGTTTCTTATTTTTTTCCTTATGAAGCGATTGCTCGCAACAATCTTTAAATCCATCACAACTCGTGCGACGTGCAGCTGCCAAAACTTTCATTTCAGACACGACTCAGGAACCCACAAAACGACGAAATTGAAGTGTATTCTGGTTTCGCCGTGTCTACAGTCGAATATGAAATCATTTGCGTGCAGCACATTCCACGCAACGAGTGGCTAAACTCAGTTCGTCGTGTAGTGTCCATTCCCCAGCTGGATATGTGGGGCAGGTACGGTAGACGACAGTCGCCAAAGTAGCATTGAATTTAGAGACTTGCACTTGGCTTTAGACTAACACGAAATTATTGTAATCCATTCAGTCATTTTTTAAATAATTCGCCAACCAGCACAAATTTTTTTTAGACCGAAACATAATATCGTATGTGCACACAAAGCATTTAAAGCACTGGTGTACGAGCCAGCTTGTGGTGTGTTTACCCACCCCGTCTGTGATATCAAGCTCTCACTTTGTCAAGAGTTATTTCCAGAAGACAGTGCAGAAGTTAGCTTGAAGACAATATTTGCAGCTTATGGCTTATCTATTTTGAACCTCAAGCCCATGTTTTCTTATTCGTGAATTCTTGATTTCATTCGAAGAAACGAAAATGAGAATTTTTTGTCGGTATAGAGTTGAATAGTTTGAACAAAAAATCATGAATCAGGAGAAATTAAATATATAATTTCTCTAAATGAGCTGTACATAAAAGTGAATAAGGTGTATGATTCAATGAACTCAGCTAATTCGGGAGTAAAATTTTATCTGCCGTCAGAAAATCCTAAGACGGTTCGGTCTTATGTTGAAGTAGTAAATGCCCGAAAGCCATCTGTCTAATGTACCCAAGGGGAGAATATTCAAGAGCAGGCCGAAATATTAATCTTTCTTTTCCTTACCACGTTGCTTCACTGAGGAAGTTCGTACTGCGGTGCCTCGTCTAAATCGTCGCATCACCGTCTAAAAGACTGATATCGAAATAAGCGACTACGGGGCAGAAAAGCAACTGAAACCCCTCACCCGAGAAAAAGCCACGGGATATGACGGGCTACCAAAAATGTTCTACGCAGAGTATGCGAATAAACCTCCTCCTCTTCTGGATGCTGTGTACCGTCACCCACAGGAGAAGCTAACCGTTCCGTAGAATTCGAAGATATTCTTCAAAATTTTGATGATTTTAGGGGTATTTTGTGTACTGGCCGGAATCTTTGAGTGTGTGGATCACGTAATTCTAATTGGCAAACTAGTAAATTGTGACATTAATGGCATTTATCCTCCAGAGTTGGAATCTCACCTTCCTGGTGGAAATTATATGCAGTCACAGGCATGGGTTAGGAGGGCGGGAGGCACATGACATGTGAAATCCCACAGATATCGATGCTGAACCCAGTCTCTTTCTTAACATACATTAATGACGTTCCAAAGACTTAAAAGTGCGGAACTAATACGTTCACTGCTGCCACAAGCAAACTAATCAAAGGTACAATCTCAGCCCTAAAAAACAATCTCAGTTGATAGCTGAACAAGATTACATGTGATTCACAGTTGACATTTTGAGTCTTAATCTGAGAATGATTCATATTATGCAACATGAAACATGCAATAATGATCAAGTGCCAATAGAAACAGGCACTCATGGCCACAAACGAAGTGAAGCGGAATGCGTAAAATGCATTCGGATCCAAATGGAAAACAAGATAAAACTGAATGAACACTTAAATAAACGAATCAAGAAGCTCAGTTTAGCGTGTTATGCCGAGTATTTCCCACAGTGTTCATCTCCAGACTAGAGTATTAGCTTATTCTGCGTATTTTCACTCCGAGTTTGCTTACGGAATTACAGTTATGGGTCATTGCACCTAAAGGAAACCCTAACTCACAAGGTGAGGCTTGAAAGACCACACTAGAGTTTTCGAAATCGCTCTCCAAGGTAACTTCTAGCGGAGTGCTTCTGTATTTCCACCTACCCTCCTCAAATCGCGAACTCGGTAATGTTCTACTGTTCGTGGAGTTATCGTCTTCTTTTGTTTCTGAACGTGTTCTTGATACATTTTGCGTCCCCTAGACCACGCCTCGTCTATTGCGTGCCTGTTTTCTTACTAGCAAAAAATGTATCAGTTTTAACGATCCTAAGTTTGATGAATTTGCTTTTCGGTGAACAGAGGAACATTCTAGTGACACAGATTAAGAATTAGAGGAAAAACAGGACGATTTGTCAATAACCCGTGATCACAATTCTGCTGGTGAACAAGATTATGATTCACGGGAAGAAATTCTGGACAATGTTGTTGGACGCCTTCCTGTTTCTTCAACAAACTATTTAAGTAAGTGTCCTGAGTTACGGTACGGGAGAATACAGATCCCTGGGGTGATGTCGCTTTGCAGACTTTCTTTTCGTCCCATCGAATGCAATTTTCATTTGCAAGTTTAAACGCTAGAATTTAGTTTTATGTGAAAATTTACGCGCTTCAAAGATAATATAATTTCTCAGAATGTAAAATTCAATGCTCCAACAGTTTGTTTACGTGTACTACTTAAAAAACCGCACGACGGTAAGTAATTTTATGCGATAAAAAGTGAAATATCACATGTTTTATTTAGTGCAATAAAAACGACGAAGAACATTTAAACAACACTGAAATAATAGTAAAAATAAACTTCATATAACTGAAATGAAACTTTTCAAATGATTTTTCCCCTAAATCTCAGTTTTAACATAGAGGCTCCAGAGACAATACGTCGTAGCATACGTTACAGAAAAGTCACCTCGTGACTTCAGGTTTTATGAAGGCATTATTGAGTAACAGCGAACAGTAGAGACACTGTGTCAAATAGAGAACACTGCATAATACTTTTTAAGGATTTTGGGATTGTTGTTGTTGTTGTTGTGGTCTTCAGTCCTGTGACTGGTTTGATGCAGCTCTCCATGCTACTCTATCCTGTGCAAGTTGCTTCATCTCCCAGTACCTACTGCAACCTACATCCTTCTGAATCTGCTTAGTGTATTCATCTCTTGGTCTCCCTCTACGATTTTTACCCTCCACACTGCCCTCCAATATTAAATTGGTGATCCCTTGATGCCTCAGAACAGGTCCTACCAACCGATCCCTTCTTCTTGTCAAGTTGTGCCACAAACTTCTCTTCTCCCCAATTCTATTCAATACTTCCTCATTAGTTATGTGATCTACCCATCTAATCTTCAGCATTGTTCTGTAGCACCACATTTCGAAAGCTTCTATTCTCTTCTTGTCCAAACTATTTATCGCCCATGTTTCACTTCCATACACGGCTACACTCCATACAAATACTTTCAGAAAAGACTTCCTGACATTTAAATCTACACTCGATGTTAACAAATTTCTCTTCTTCAGAAACACTTTCATTGCCATTGCCAGTCTACATTTTATATCCTCTCTTCTTCGACCATCATCAGTTATTTTGCTCCCCAAATAGCAAAACTCCTTTACTACTTTAAGTGTCTCATTTCCTAATCTAATTCCCTCAGCATCACCCGACTTAATTCGACTACATTCCATTATCCTCGTTTTGCTTTTGTTGATGTTCATCTTATATACTCCTCTCAAGGCATTGTCCATTCCATTCAACTGCTCTTCCAAGTCCCTTGCTGTCTCTGACAGAATGACAATGTCATCAGCAAACCTCAGAGTTTTTATTTCTTCTCCATGGACTTTAATACCTACTCCGAAATTTTCTTTTGTTTCCTTTATTGCTTGCTCAATATACAGATTGAATAACATCGGGGAGAGGCTACAACCCTGTCTCACTCCTTTCCCAACCACTGCTTCCCTTTCATGCCCCTCGACTCTTATAACTGCCATCTGGTTTCTGTACAAATTGTAAATAGCCTTTCGCTCCCTGTATTTTACCCCTGCCACCTTTAGAATTTGAAAGAGAGTATTCCAGTCAACATTGTCAAAAGCTTTCTCTAAGTCTACAAATGCTAGAAACGTAGGTTTGTCTTTACTTAATCTTTCTTCTAAGGTAAGTCGTAAGGTCAGTATTGCCTCACGTGTTCCAACATTTCTACGGAATCCAAACTGATCTTCCCCGAGGTCGGCTTCTACTAGTTTTTCCATTCGTCTGTAAAGAATTCGTGTTAGTATTTTGCAGCTATGGCTTATTAAACTTATTGTACGGTAATTTTCACATCTGTCAACACCTGCTTTCTTTGGGATTGGAATTATTATATTCTTCTTGAAGTCTGAGGGTATTTCGCCTGTTTCATACATCTTGCTCACCAGATGGTAGAGTTTTGTCAGGACTGGCTCTCCCAAGGCCGTCAGTAGTTCCTATGGAATGTTGTCTACTCCGGGGGCCTTGTTTCGACTCAGGTCTTTCAGTGCTCTGTCAAACTCTTCACGCAGTATCGTACTCCCATTTCATCTTCATCTACATCCTCTTCCATTTCCATAATATTGTCCTCAAGTACATCGCCCCTGTATAGACCCTCTATATACTCCTTCCACCTTTCTGCTTTCCCCCTCTTTGCTTAGAACTGGGTTTCCATCTGAGCTGTTGATGTTCATACAAGAGGTTCTCTTATCTCCAAAGGTTTCTTTAATTTTCCTGTAGGCAGTATCTATCTTACCCCTAGTGAGAGAACCCTCCACATCCTTACATTTGTCCTCTAGCCATCCCTGCTAAGCCATTTTGCACTTCCTGTTGATCTCATTTTTGAGACGTTTGTATTCCTTTTTGCCTGCTTTATTTACTGCATTTTTATATTTTCTCCTTTCATCAATTAAATTCAGTATTTCTTCTGTTACCCAAGGATTTCTACTACCCCTCGTCTTTTTACCTACTTGATCCTCTGCTGCCTTCACTACTTCATCCCTCAGAGCTACCCATTCTTCTTCTACTGTATTTATTTCCCCCATTTCTAGCAATTGTTCCCTTATGTTCTCCCTGAAACTCTGTACAACCTCTGGTTCTTTCAGTTTATCCAGGTCCCATCTCCTTAAATTCCCACCTTTTTGCAGTTTCTTCAGTTTTAGTCTACAGGTCATAACCAATAGATTGTGGTCAGAGTCCACATCTGCCCCTGGAAATGTCTTACAATTTAAAACCTGGTTCCTAAATCTCTGCCTTACCATTATATAATCTATCTGATTCTTTTTAGTATCTCCAGGGTTCTTCCATGTATACAACCTTCTTTCATGATTCTTAAACCAAGTGTTAGCTATGACTAAGTTGTGCTCTGTGCAAAATTCTACCAGGCGGCTTCCTCTTTCATTTCTTAGCCCCAATCCATATCCACCTACTACGTTTCCTTTTCTCCCTTTTCCTACACTCGAATTCCAGTCACCCATGACTATTAAATTTTCATCTCCCTTCACTATCTGAATAATTTCTTTTATTTCATCATACATTTCAATAATTTCTTCATCATCTGCACAGCTAGTTGGCATATAAACTTGTACTACTGTAGTAGGTGTGGGCTTCGTATCTATCTTGGCCAAAATAATGCGTTCACTATGCTGTTTGTAGTAGCTTACCCGCGTTCCTGTTTTCCTATTCATTATTAAACCTACTCCTGCATTACCCCTATTTGATTTTGTGTTTATAACCCTGTAGTCACCTGACCAGAGGTCTTGCTCCTCCTGCCACGGGACTTCACTAATTCCCACTATATCTAACTTTAACCTGTCCATTTCCCTTTTTAAATTTTCTAACCTACATGCCCGATTAAGAGATCTGACATTCCACGCTCCGATCCGTAGAACGCCAGTTTTCTTTCTCCTGATAACGACATCCTCCTGAGTAGTCCCCGCCCGGAGATTCGAATGGGGGACTATTTTACCTCCGGAATATTTTACCCAAGAGGACGCCATCATCATTTAATCATACAGTAAAGCTGCATGCCCTCGGGAAAATTACGGCCGTAGTTTCCCCTTGCTTTCAGCCGTTCGCAGTACCAGCACAGCAAGGCCGTTTTGGTTATTGTTACAAGGCCAGATCAGTCAATCATCCAGACTGTTGCCCTTGCAACTACTGAAAAGGCTGCTGCCCCTCTTCAGGAACCACACGTTTGTCTGGCCTCTCAACAGATACCCCTTCGTTGTGGTTGTACCTACGGTACGGCTATCTGTATCGTTGAGTCACGCAAGCCTCCCCACCAACGGCAAGGTCCATGGTTCGGGGGAGGGGGGGGGGGGGGATTTTGGGATTGTTACACATATTTCCTAACATATTTACTATTTAATGGGTTTTGTCACTGGCAATAAAAATCATTTCTAAGTAAGTGAGGTTTAGACAGTCACAATACATTACACCGAAATAGATTCATTTGAACTTTGACTCTTAGTCCACGTGTCAGAATGAAATTACGTACTCTAGTGGCAAAGATATTCAAAAAGCTTCTATCTACAATTTAGCAGAAAATTCGGCCTGCCTAACAGTTCAAAGGTCAATAAAATAATTCCTTAGTAGCTACACTTTCCACATGTTATCGGAATTTCTGTATTCAAGAAGTGTTAAGTTGGATTGGCCAGAAAGAATAGTAGTAAAACTGCGTGATAAGTAGCGAAGCGCTGCAAAGAGGACTCAGTGTTTACAAATGGTAGTCAACATCCTCTTTCTAGAGAAAACGGTCGTAGTGAAGTAAAAGGTAAAAGTGGCATGAACAACTGTGTTGAGTATCTGCGGAGATTGCAGCTCCTTCCGAAATAGCATCTTTCCATATGATTTACTCGATTTATTTTTGGTATCATAGGCACATTAAATAGTGCAGAGACAGGTTATAGCTGAACTGGTAGAGATATGAAGTTCCTGCTACCCACTTGTCTTTTGATAATGTCTACGAGTACCTTGGCTCGTTCGCCATCCGTGGAGGAAGTTCTCGAGTTGCTGGCGGAGTGTGCAGAACACGGTTAACGAATAACTAGGAACAATTTGTTTAAGAATCATCGTTATGAATGTGAACCAGCAACAGGTCTACAGACACTGGAAGGCAGACAGATAGCTACTTAGTACTGAGACAGAGAGAAAATAAATAGTACGTACTATTTTCTGTTAGGCGTGTGACATTCTTTTAGACGCGACTACTTCCCATGTTCTGATTTTACTAGTTTTGACTGGCTTGATAGCTGATGATTTACCGTCAATACCGTAATAAATCAAACATCCAAGTTACCTCTTACTTAGTTTAGAGAAAAAGTTGATCACACATAGCCATCACGGATTTAGAAAACATCGTTCTTGTGAAACACAACTAGCTGTTTACTCATACGAAGTGTTGAGTGCTATCGACAAGGGGTTTCAGATTGATTCATTGATTGCGTGGTTCTAGATTTCCAGAAGACTCTTGGCACCGTACGTCAAAAACGACTTGTAATCAAATTGCGTGCTTATGGAACACCGTCTCAGTTACTCGACTAGAATCGTGATTTCCTGTCAGAGAGGACACAGTTCGTAGTAACTGATCTAGTCATCGAGTAAAGGACAAGTAATATCTGCTGTTCCTTAAGGTAGTGTTACAGGACCTCCGCTGTTTCTTATTTATATAAACGATTTAGGAGACGAACAGCCAACTTAGGTTATTTGCGGATGATGATGTCGTTTATCGTCTAGTAAAGTCATCAGAAGATCAGACAAATTGTAAAACTATTTAGAAAAGATATCTGTATGGTGTGGAAATTGGGAATCGACCCTGTAAGTGAAAAGTGTAACATCAACATGAGTGCTAAAATGAATCCGTTAAATGTCGGTTAGACGGCCGGTGTGACCGAGCGGTTCTAGACATTTCAGTCTGGAACCGCGTGACCGCTACGGTCGCAGGTTCGAATCCTGACTCGGGCATGGATGTGTGTGATGTCCTTAGGTTTGTTACGTTTAAGTAGTTCTAAGTCTTAAGGGGCTCATGACCTCAGATGTTAAGTCCCATAGTGCTCAGAGCACGGTTACACGATAAATCAATCAAATCGAAAGATCGTAAATTAAACTAAATATCTAGGAATTACAATTACGAACAACATTAACTGAAAAACACACACACACGCACACACACACACACACACAGGAAATGCCGCAGGGAAGGCGAACAAAGGACTGTGTTTTATTGGCAAAACAGAAGATGCCCCAGATCTACTAAAGAGACTGACTACATTACGCTTGTCAATTTCTTTTGGAGTACTGCGGCACGCTATGGGGATCTTACCAGATAGGATTAACAGAGTACACCGAGAAAGTTTAAAGAAGGATAGCACTGTAATTAGGCTGTTTAGGTTTTTCTATTGGTAACGCCACGTAGCGCTCTGTATGAAAATCACTGGATGTGCTGTGTGCAGTCTGTGGCTGGTTTGCATTGTTGTCTGCCATTGTAGTGTTGGGCAGCTGGATGTTAACAGCGCGTAGCGTTGTGCAGTTGGAGATGAGCTGCCAGTGGTGGTGGATGTGGGGAGAGAGATGGCGGAGTTTTGAAATTTGTAAGACTGGATGTCATGAACTGCTATATACATTATGACTTTTGAACACTATTAAGGTAAATACATTGTTTGTTCTCTATTAAAATCTTTCATTTGCCAACTATCCCTATCAGTAGTTAGTGCCTTCAGTAGTTTGAATCTTTTATTTAGCTGGCAGTAGTGGCGCTCGCGGTATTGCAGTAGTTCGAGTAACTAAGATTTTTGTGAGGTAAGTGATTTGTGACAGGTATTGGTTAATGTTAGTCAGGGCCATTTTCTTGTAGGTATTACTGAAAGTCAGATTGCGTTGCGCAAAAAATATTGTGTGTCAGTTTAAGCACAGTCTTGTATAATTGTTCTAAGGCGACGTTTCAGCACGTTTTGCATTATCGAGAAATGGGAGAGGAAATGCCAGGGACATGATATGGCAGTTGGAGAGGACATCATTAAAACAAAGGTGTTTCTCGTTGCGGTGAAATCTTCTGACGAAATCCCCCGTATGTGAAAATATCTTGCTGAGGTCGACCTATATTGTCCTGCTAAAATAAGGGAAATCAGAACTGGCGCAGAAAGATATAGGTGTTCGCTTTTTCCGCGCGCTTTCCGAGAGTGGAACAACGGAGAATTATTGTGGAGGTGGTTCGGTGAACCATGTGTCAGGCACTTAAGTGTAGTTTTCAGTGTCGCCATGTAGATGTAGATATCTAATACTTTTTTTGTAAGTTCTGCGAGACGTTAAATACAGTTGAAATACATTATCGTTAAGTTTCTACCGTTTCTATTTTCATTCTGATGCGGCAAGCTTATACAAAAAGAAACATCCGTCCAGATACATGTTAGAAAACTTGCGACAAGAACAGTATTAGCGCCATTATTTGAATTATGCTGCTAAAGTGTGTAGCTGACGCGAATTGGTAAAGGAATGAATCAGTAGAACTCTGCTAAACTGGTCTTGCAGAAACTAGAGTAAAATAGAAAAGAAAGCCTCGCTTCTATCTTTTAGTGTCCCTCATTTTCACGGTCACCTCTTTAGAGAATGAGTGACACCTGGTAGAGGAGACTGCGAAGCTGAGTGGAGTGAGACGCACAGCACACTACACCATATCGCACCATATCACACCATACACCGCACCACACGCGTCGCGCAGACTCACCGGATACGGCCCGTCCCGTGCCGAAACAGCCAGTGCAGTGGTTGCCTGCCGGCCGAGACTCATCCCCCCCCCCTCCCCCCCCCCCCCCACTCTGCCTGACGCTGCCGTGGCTGCATCTTCCCACCCACTTTGCCCTCAGTCAGGCCTCTGCTCCCGACCTCCCGTCACCATCACAGCGATAACCTCTTCACACGTCTGACGTCCGTTACATTTCTGTGCAACGCCTCACACCGTAGGCGCCAAGGGCGCGCGATAACAATTAGGCTGCGGTCAGAGTGCCTCCGCCAACGGTCATCAGAGGTCGTCGCCAGAGGTCGCACGGTAGTATCTGCCGACAGCTGGGTCAGAGTGCGTGCTATCTCAGTTGTCAGTTTTTGACCTGATCGAGGTGGTTAGGTTAGGTTAGAATCTATTTTATATATGAAGTACGCTATATTTTAACCTCCAAGGACAGGACAGACACCACGACACCTCTGTGCTCGAAGACGTACTGCAGTGCGGCTTTTGCTATTATAAGACGCATGTAAATGAGCTGTGTCTGTCTCGAAACGGACGTAGTGAGTACTGCGTACTCTGTCCTCAGTTTTGGAATTACCAGACGTTTCACGAATATACTAGATGGAGGAAAAAACACCCTGCCACAAAACTTAAAAACGCTTTAACTTTGTGACAGCCGTCCTCTCACCAGCTACTAGCGCCAGAAGCGACCACCATCCTACAAACTAGCAGGCTGTAATAGATGTGTTAGTGTCCTGCGGTCAGCAGGAAAGAACTAACGATCAAGCTTGAACACACTTTATTTAAAATGGCTTCTTGGCGTGCATTAATTTCCAAATAACAATAAGAAACACAATAATTCTTGTGGTAGCAAAGCCAGATAAGAATTACAAAGTAATGAAAAGAAATAATAACAACCAAAATACTACGCTAAGCAATTCGAAAGTGGCGTTATGCCCAACAAGATACAAATTTGTACAGAAGACTACGGTGAGTATCTACTGGGCAAGAGCCAACTTAGGTACTGGCCAGAGCTATAGTAGCTGTAGGTACATACTGCCCGACTGCCGCTGCTGACGAGCTTATACCACCGATTCTGCGGAGTGCTACACTTAGTCACATTAGTTCCAGTTGTTGGATCTCTGTCACACGACTTTTCACGAAATGGTGTCGTGTTGATGTGGAAAGTCTGCTGATGTTTACATTCACTGGCGATGTTTTGATATGAGCTCTTGAAGGTTGGTCGGCAACCCACCTTGCTTGTCTGTTGTGCAGGCCCTCTAACTGATAAGGGTCAGCTACGAGAGATGTTCTTTATATTTATACGCGCGCATTACGAAAATACGTAGTTTCAGTGATCCAGTGCACTAATGATCTCTCCAAAACACGTTTTTCTGGTTTATTATGCCACAGTGGCAGGATGTGCAACTTCGGTCTGTAAAGTTTTTGCCAATGAGGTTATGAGCACATACAGATTAATTTACGTGGTGCAAGTACATAATTCAGTTATATGATGCGTGAACCAGATTTGTATGTGAGGAAGCAAGTATGGCCTAGTTAATAAAAGACGGATCTGTAATTCCACAGCAACTCATATTTGTTCTGAAAATGGTGAAAATTAATGCAGCACTGGCTGGGTATTCCGATAATAAGATTATAGTACACTTCACTGCTCTCTAAACACTGACCCAGTTGATCTGAGAAAGGAAGTAAAGAGTGCTGATTTTAATAAAGAAAATCAGTATTTCAGTGCCTTTTAGTGCATTTGAACAGCTTCAAAATACGGTTTAGAAAAAATTAAAAATTTCGTGCAACAGGTACTTGGTGTGCAAGAGTAAAAATATTAGATTTTAAACTAGTATTTAGAGCATCGCAAATAACATCTAATGTATCACACACAAATAAATTTGAAACTGTACTTTTACAACCTGGTATAGGCACAATTATTAGAAAGATGTATTCGTCAGATGTCAAATATCAGAGTGACACTTCTTGTTTCACTTGAACCAGAACTGCATCTTTAATGTGAGAACTGGATTTTTAATAGACCTCAAATCACATTTCTACAAGCAGGGGTGTACTAGAAATCTTTTTCGATGAATTTATTTAACGTTGTGCACGCATACGTCAATGACTGTCATTCAGTATACGAGTGAATGACAAACATAAAGTTTAGTGTAAGATACTCTTAACACCCAAAGAACTGAGAAGTGAGAACACATACTTACACCAGATTTGCAAACCACGTAACAGAATCACTACCCTACTGCCATAAAAACAACGCCAGTAAACAGTAATAATAATCTGTAGACAACTAATGTCCACCTACCACAACCCTAAAAGATCCATTACAGTAATTTTAAGCAAAAGATAAGCCATCCTTATCACTTGAGCAAATTATTTTTCCAAGTTATAGTAGCACACCAAAAAAAAACTTTCCTGCCTCGTAAAGAACATGACGAGCACTATTAACTCTGTTCTCAGTTATCGGAATAACCTGACAAGTTTTACGACTATAGGAGATCGGGAAATACGTTCTGTCACATATTCGAGATAATTCGTGGTGACCTTGAAATGCAAGTTATAAACAGTCTGTTTCGCTGTATGTATTTAAAGTTGTGCTGACGCACGTCATTTAACCTTCAGTGACTGTCATTTAGCACACGAGAAAAAGATAAACTGTAGCAGAAGGCACTCTGAAAACCTAAAGCACTTAATACATATCGTGCACCACATTTGCAAATCACTCCATATTAATAATATCACTACCCTATTGACATAAAACTCTAGTAAGCAGTAATATTAATTTGTACACAACTAATGACAACCTACCACAAAAAAGATCCAATACATTTGCTATAAGCATGTAAGATACGCCACCCTCTTTATCTGAACAAATTAATTTTTAAGGCTATTATCTATGACTAAATTTCCAGTTAAGATTTTGCCTATTGAAATTTCCAGTAAACCTGTGATTTCAGTCCATAGATACCGAACTATAGCCCGATTATGATATTTTCGTCCCCACGATGCCACAGACTCAGTCTTTCTTGGAGAAAATGGCTCTGAGCAC
This sequence comes from Schistocerca gregaria, assembly GCF_023897955.1. Lineage (NCBI taxonomy): Eukaryota > Metazoa > Arthropoda > Insecta > Orthoptera > Acrididae > Schistocerca > Schistocerca gregaria. Next base: position 112,883,717 of record NC_064924.1, on the reverse strand, counting down.
TATGCGACTTAACTTCTGAGCTCATCAGTCCCCTAGAACTTAGAACTGCTTAAACCTAACTAACCTAAGGATATCACACACATCCATGCCGGAGGCAGTACTCGAACCTGCTACCGTAGCGGTCACGCAGTTCCATACTATAGCGCCTAGAACCGGTCGGCCACCCTGGCCGGCTTTCTTGGACTAAACTTACCAGTTTCTCAATCTCCATATTTAGCATATGAGAACGTCGGTCGATTTCACGGTAGAAGACTGATTTGAATTTCATCGATTGTCGTCTGAGGTATTTGTGTTTGGGAGATGGGATGGGCTATAGTGTGACTACGCCCATGATGGAGTACTGATTTGAAAAAATAGCCCGTCTCCGGCCGATTTCGGTCGTCGGCGGAATCCATCGATATCGAAGCCACTGTGACCGCAGCCCTATAGTTACTGCTCTGCCGATCAAGTTCTGTTAGCACCCTCTACCGACTCGCTTCCGTGGCTACCACATTCCTGCCCACTGCATCGCGTTAGTTTCAGTAACCATTCTATCGGCACAAACAATTTTTTTTTAACCTCAAGAGACGTCACGTATCTACCGTCACACTAACCTTGTCAGCGGTACCGATTCGCTGACGGAGAGGGTCCACAAGTTCTTCTTGCATGTCATTTAATGGATAATTAGATCCAAAAGTCTTCCGGCGGTTTTCGTATGATTAGGATCTATCAGTTTAGTTGGGCAGTCGCGGTGACCTGGGTGCCTGATTGTTGAGTCAACGCCTAATTTCTCTTGGAACGGTGATGCGACACCTCCCACGGAGTTGGTTTTTAATTCACTGGACTGGAACAAGGCAGCACCGGAGACTTACAATAGTATACGAGCATTAAGTCGAAATGTACTGTACAATAAGGTGACAAAAGTCATGGAATACCTCCTAATATCGTGTCGGACATTCTTTTGCTCGGCGTAGTGCAGCAACTCGGCGTGGCATGCACTCAACAAGTCGTTAGAATGAGATTTTCACTCTGCAGCGGAGTGTGCGCTGATATGAAACTTCCTGGCAGATTAAAACAGTGTGCCGGACCGAGACTCGAACTGGCGGAAGTAGTGAGGACGGGGCGTGAGTCGTGCTAGGGTAGCTCAGTTGGTAGAGCCCTTGCCCGCAAAAGGCAAAGGTTCCGAGTTCGAGTATCGGTCCGGCACACAGTTTTAATCAGCCAGGAAGTTTCATATCAGCGCACACTCCGCTGCATAGTGAAAATCTCATTCTGGAAACATGCCCCAGGCTGTGGCTAAGCCGTGTCTCCGCAATATCTTTTCTTCCAGGAGCGCTAGTTCTGTACAGTTCGCAGAAGAGCTTCTGTGAAGTTTGCAAAGTAGGAGACGGTTTACTGGCGGGAGTAAAGCTGTGAGAACGGGGCGTGAGTCGTCCTAGGGAAGTTTAGTTGGTAGAGCACTTTCCCGCGAAAGGCAAAGGTCTCGAGTTCGAGTCTCGGTCCGGCACACAGTTTTGATCTGCCAGGAAGTTTGAAGTCGTTGGAAGTACCCTGCAGATATAATGAACCATGCTGCTTCTATAGCCGTCCGTAACTGCGGAAGTGTTGCCAGCGGAGGATTTTGTGCACAAACAGACCTCTCGATTATGTTCCATAAATGTTCGCAGGGCTTCATGTCGTGCGATCTAGATGGCCAAATCGTGCTCTTGAACTGTCAAGAATGTTCTTCAAACCAATCGCGAACATTTATAGCCCGGTGATATTGTGCATTGTCATCCATATAAATTCCACCGTACTTTAGGAACATGACAGCCATGAGTGACTGCAAATGGTCTTCTAGTAGTCTAACATCCAGACGACCAATTCCATACAAACACAGCGTGCACCGTAAAGGAACCGCCACCAGCTTGCACACTGCCTCGTTGACAACTTGGTAGGGTTCGAGTGTGCCACAGATCCCACGAAACCATGGATCCATCTACTCTTACGAAATGAAATCGGGACTCAGCTGACCAAGGCCACGGTTTCCCAGTTGTCTAGGGTCCAAACGAAACGGCCACGAGCCCAGAAGAGACGTTGCAGGCGATATCGTACTAGTGGAACATCACTAGCGTCGGTCGTCTGCTGCTATAGTGCATTAACGCCAAATTTAGCTGCACGGGTACTTTTATCATATGAGCCACACTGATTTCTGCGGTTATTTCACGCAGTGTTGCTTGTCTGTTAGCACTGACAACTCTACACAAACGCCGCTTTTCTCGATCGTCACATGAAGACCGTCGGCTACTGGGTGGTCCACAGTGAGTGGTAATGTCTGAAATTGTGTATTTTTAGCACATTATTGACACTGTAAATCTCGGAATATTGAAATCCCTAACGATTTACGAAATGGAATATCCAATGTGTCTAGCTCCAACTACCGTTCAAAGTCTGTTCATCACTGTCGTGCGGCCATAATCACATCGGAAACCTTCACACGTGAATCACCTGCACACGTATGACGGCTCTGCCAAAGCACCGCCCTTTTATACAGTCTGTACGGGATTCTACCGCCATCTGTATATGCACGTATCGTTATCGCACGACTTTCGTCACCTCACTGTATTGCCCATCATCAGTTGCTCGCTGCCCAGACAGCAGAACATATCTGCAAATTTTACTGGTTCATTTCCCGATTTAGTCACCCCAGCATCACCACATTTAATTCGACAGCAATCCGTTATCCTAGTTTTCGTTTTATTACTTTTAGTCTTTTTGTCTTATTTCAAGATACTAAGGGGTAATGGAGGAGTAGGTTTAATAATGAATAGGAAAATAGGAATGCAGGTAAGCTACTACAAACAGCATAGTGAACGCATTATTGTGGCCAAGATAGACACAAAGCCCATGCCTACTACAGTAGTACAAGTTTATATGCCAACTAGCTCTGCAGATGATGAAGAAATTGATGAAATGTATGATGAGATAAAAGAAATTATTCAGGTAGTGAAGGGAGACGAAAATTTAATAGTCACGGGTGACTGGAATTCGTCAGTAGGACAAGGGAGAGACGGAAACATAGTAGGTGATTATGGATTGGGGCTAAGAAATGAAAGAGGAAGCCGTCTGGTAGAATTTTGCACAGAGCATAACTTAATCATAGCTAACACTTGGTTTAAGAATCATAAAAGAAGGTTGTATACATGGAAGAATCCTGGAGATACTAAAAGGTATCAGATAGATTATATAATGGTAAGACAGAGATTTAGGAATCAGGTTTTAAATTGTAGGACATTTCCAGGGGCAGATGTGGACTCTGACCACAATCTATTGGTTATGACCTGTAGGTTAAAACTGAAGAAACTTCAAAAAGGTGGGAATTTAAGGACATGGGATCTGGATAAGCTGAAAGAACCAGAGGTTGTACAGAGTTTCAAGGAGAGCATAAGGGAACAATTGGCAGCAATGGGGGAAAGAAACACAGTAGAAGAAGAATGGGTAGCTCTGAGGGATGAAGTAGTGAAGGCAGCAGAGGATAAAGTAGGTACAAAGACGAGGGCTGCTAGAAATCCTTGGGTAACAGAAGAAATATTGAATTTAATTGATGAAAGGAGAAAATATAAAAATACAGTAAATGAAGCAGGCAAAAAGGAATACAGACGTCTGAAAAATGAGATCGACAGGAAGTGCAAAATGGCTAAACAGGGATGGCTAGAGGACAAATGTAAGGATGTAGAAGCTTATCTCTCTAGGGGTAAGATAGATACTGCCTACAGGAAAATTAGAGAGACCTTTGGAGAGAAGAGAACCACGTGTATGAATATCAAGAGCTCAGATGGAAACCCAGTTCTAAGCAAATAAGGGAAGGCAGAAAGGTGGAAGGAGTATATAGAAAGTTTATACAAGGGCGATGTACTTGAGGACAATATTATGGAAATGGAAGAGGATGTAGATGAAGACGAAATGGGAGGTAAGATACTGCGTGAAGAGTTTGACAGAGCACTGAAAGACCTGAGTCGAAACAAGGCCCCCGGAGTAGACAACATTCCATTAGAACTACCGACGGCCTTGGGAGAGCCAGTCATGACAAAACTCTACCAGCTGGTGAGCAAGATGTATGAGACAGGTGAAATACCTTCAGACTTCAAGAAGAATATAATAATTCCAATCCCAAAGAAAGCAGGTGCTGACAGATGTGAAAATTATCGAACTATCAGTTTAATAAGTCACAGCTGCAAAATACTAACACGAATTCTTTACAGACGAATTGAAAAACTGGTAGATGCGGACCTCGGGGAGGATCAGTTTGGATTCCGTAGAAATGTTGAAACACGTGAGGCAATACTGACCTTACGACTTATCTTAGAAGAAAGATTAAGAAAAGGCAAACCTACGTTTCTAGCATTTGTAGACATAGAGAAAGCTTTTGACAATGTTGACTGGAATACTCTTTTTCAAATTCTAAAGGTGGCAGGGGTAAAATACAGGGAGCGAAAGGCTATTTATAATTTGTACAGAAACCAGATGGTAGTAATAAGATGTTATTCAATCTGTATATTGAGCAAGCAGTAAAGGAAACAAAAGAAAAATTTGGAGTAGGTATTAAAATTCATGGAGACGAAGTAAAAACTTTGAGGTTCGCCGATGACATTGTAATTCTGTCAGAGACGGCAAAGGACTTGGAAGAGCAGTTGAACGGAATGGACAGTGTCTTGAAAGGAGGATATAAGATGAACATTAACAAAAGCAAAACGAGGATAATGGAATGTAGTCAAGTTAAATCGGGTGATGCTGAGGGAATTAGATTAGGAAATGAGACACTTAAAGTAGTAGAGGAGTTTTGCTATTTAGGAAGTAAAATAACTGATGATGGTCGAAGTAGAGAGGATATAAAATGTAGACTGGCAATGGCAAGGAAAGCGTTTCTCAAGAAGAGAAATTTGTTAACATCGAATATAGATTTATGTATCAGGAAGTCGTTTATGAAAGTATTTGTATGGAGTGTAGCCATGTATGGAAGTGAAACATGGACGATAACTAGTTTGGACAAGAAGAGAATAGAAGCTTTCGAAATGTGGTGCTACAGAAGAATGCTGAAGATTAGATGGGTAGATCACGTAACTAATGAGGAGGTATTGAATAGGATTGGGGAGAAGAGAAGTTTGTGGCACAACTTGACTAGAAGAAGGGATCGGTTGGTAGGACATGTTTTGAGGCATCAAGGGATCACAAATTTAGCATTGGAGGGCAGCGTGGAGGGTAAAAATCGTAGAGGGAGACCAATAGATGAATACACTAAGCAGGTTCAAAAGGATGTAGGTTGCAGTAGGTACTGGGAGATGAAGCAGCTTGCACAGGATAGAGTAGCATGGAGAGCTGCATCAAACCAGTCTCAGGACTGAAGACAACAACAACAACATACATTTAGTTCAGTTACTCTTCCAAGTCCTTTGGTGGCTGTGACCTAACTGAAATTTCATCAGGGAAACGGGAAGTTTTTAATCTTTCTCTGGAAACTTTTATTGCTTCGTCAAATTTCTCTTTGGTTACTTTCCAACTTGCGGAATGTACTGACTCAATGGTATCAGGAATAGACAGCAACCCTGTCTCACTCCCTTCTCGAACACGGCTTCCTTTTCATATCTTTCGATTCTGATAACTATAGTCTGGTTTCTGTACAAGTTTAAATATCATTCGCTTGCTGTATTTTATCCATACCACATTCAAAACTGGGAGTGTGTAGTCCATTCAACATCTCCAAAAGCTTTCTATCAGTCGGCGAATGTTATAAAAGTATATTTGCCTTTCTTAAATGTGCCTTGCGTGCTCGTAAATTTCTCTGGCATCACAACTCATCTTCCCCGAAGTTGACTTCTATCAATTGTTTTCCATCCTCCTTTCAATACTCGTGTCAATATTTTGTTCTAATGACTTGGTAGTAGTCACAAATCTCAGCACATGCCTTACTTGGAACGAGAAATATTGCCTTCTTCCTGAGGTCTGGTGATATTTCATCACACCCGTGCACCTTGCACAGCAGTCTGGCTCTGTCATTAGTGTCAATAACTCTTACGGGGCGTCTTTTGCTCGACTTAAGGCTCCGCCACAGTAGTATCGTAGTATCACATTTCTCATTTCATCTTCTCCTACTTCTTCTCGTATTTCCTCAATACCGATCGCAGTTCTTTTTCCTTTATGGTCGTCTAATTACCTACCACATATTCACTTAGAAAGGTGTCATTCTACCTCCATTGTGCTCTCAGCATAGCCGTATTCTCAGCTTCCACTCACGTCTACTCTCAGATCATTTATAGAGCGAGGTGGCGCTGTGGTTAGGATACTGGATTCACATTCGGGTGGACGACGGCTAAAATACGCATTCGACCACTAACATTTCGCATTTCCGCGATTTCCCTAAATCACGCCATGCAAATACCGGGGTTGTTCCTCTGAAAGGGCAGGCCGATTTCCTTGCCCATCCTTGAAACAATCCGAACTTGTGCAGAGTTTCTAATGATGTCGATGTCGACGGACGTTAAACCCTAGTCTATTTAAGGAGATAGGGCCTGGATAAGCTGAAAGAACCAGAGGCTGTAGAGAGTTTCAGAGAGAACATTTCTAGCGTTCGTACACTTAGAGAAAGCATTTGACAATAATGACGGGAATAGTCCATTTCAGATTCTGAAGGTGGCAATGGTCAAATATAGGGAGCGAAAGACTATTTACAAAGTGTATAGAAACCAGATGGCAGTTATAACAGTCTAGGGTCATGAAAGGGAAGCAGTGGTTGTGAAGGGAGTGAGACAGCCTATCCACGATGTTATTTATTATGTGTACTAAGTAAGCAGTAAAGGAAACAAAAGAAAAATTTGGAGGAAGAATAAAAATCATTGGAGAAGAAATAAAAACATTGAAGTTTGCCGAAGATATTGTAATTCTGTCAGAGACACCAAAGGACCTGGAAGAGCAGTTGAACGGAATGGATGGTGTCTTGAAAGGAGGATATAAGATGAAGATCAACCAAAACGAGCATAATGGAAATTAGTGTAATGAAATCAAGTGATGCCGAGGGAATTACACTCCTGGAAATGGAAAAAAGAACACATTGACACCGGTGTGTCAGACCCACCATACTTGCTCCGGTCACTGCGAGAGGGCTATACAAGCAATGATCACACGCACGGCACAGCGGACACACCAGAAACCGCGGTGTTGGCCGCCGAATGGCGCTAGCTGCGCAGCATTTGTGCACCGCCGCCGTCACTGTCAGCCAGTTTGCCGTGGCATACGGAGCTCCATCGCAGTCTTTAACACTGGTAGCATGCCGCGACAGCGTGGACGTGAACCGTATGTGCATTTGACGGACTTTGAGCGAGGGCGTATAGTGGGCATGCGGGAGGCCGGGTGGACGTACCGCCGAATTGCTCAACACGTGGGGCGTGAGATCTCCACAGTACATCGATGTTGTCGCCAGTGGTCGGCGGAAGGTGCACGTGCCCGTCGACCTGGTACCGGACTGTAGCGACGCACGGATGCACGCCAAGACCGTAGGATCCTACGCAGTGCCGTAGGGGACCGCACCGCCACTTCCCAGCAAATTAGGGACACTGTTGCTCCTGGGGTATCGGCGAGGACCATTCGCAACCGTCTCCATGAAGCTGGGCTAGGGTCCCGCACACCGTTAAGGCCGTCTTCCGCTCACGCCCCAACATCGTGCAGCCCGCCTCCAGTGGTGTCGCGACAGGCGTGAATGGAGGGACGAATGGAGACGTGTCGTTTTCAGCGATGAGAGTCGCTTCTGCCTTGGTGCCAATGATGTTCGTATGCGTGTTTGGCGCCGTGCACGGTACATCCGAACCGTCATCGAAACCATCGATCTACCATTCCTAGACCGGCAAGGGAACTTGCTGTTCCAAGATCTCTGGATCTGTCCCCCATTGAGCATGTTTGGGACTGGATGAAGCGTCGTCTCACGCGGTCTGCACGTCCAGCACGAACGCTGGTCCAACTGAGGCGCCAGGTGGAAATGGCATGGCAAGCCGTTCCACAGGACTACATCCAGCATCTCTACGATCGTCTCCATGGGAGAATAGCAGCCTGCATTGCTGCGAAAGGTGGATATACACTGTACTAGTGCCGACATTGTGCATGCTCTGTTGCCTGTGTCTATGTGCCTGTGGTTCTGTCAGTGTGATCATATGATGTATCTGACCCCAGGAATGTGTCAATAAAGTTTCCCCTTCCTGGGACAATGATTTCACGGTGTTCTTATTTCAATTTCCAGGAGTGTAGATAAGGAAATGACGCACTTAAAGTAGTAGATGAGTTTTGCTACTTGGGGAACAAAATAACTGGTGCTGGTAGAAATAGAGAGGATATAAAATGTAGACTGGCAATGGCAATGAACTCGTTTCTGAAGAAGAGAAACTTGGTAACAACGAGTATAGATTTAAGTGTCGGAAAGTCTTTTCTGAAAGTATTTGCATGGAATGTAGCGATGTTTGGAAGTGAAACATGGACGATAAACAGTTTAGACAAGGAGAGAATAGAAACTTTCAAAATGTGGTGCTTCAGAAGAATGCTGAATGTTAGATGGGTAGATCAGGTAACAAATGAGGAGGTACTGAATAGAATTTGGGAGTAAAGTAATTTGCGGCACAACTTGACTAGAAGTAGGGATCGGTTGGTAGGACGTGTTCTGAAGCATCAAGGGATCACCAATTTAGTATTGGAGGGCGGCATGGAGAGTAAAAATCGTAGAGGGAGACCAAGAGGTGAATACACTAAGCAAATCCAGAAGGATGTAGGTTGCAGTAGTTATTCGGAGATGAAGAAGCTTGCACAGGATACAGTAGCATGGAGAGCTGCATCAAACCAGTCTCTAGACGGAAGGCCACAACAACAAGTGATCGAATAACACCTATTGACCAGCAGTCCCCTTCTGTAGTACTTCGGCTGCCTGATGCAAATATTTCTATTCGGCGACACTTGCGCGTCTTTGTTTTTGTTGTTCTAATCATCTTCTTGATACTCAGCCCCTGAGCGGAAATAATATAGTCCCGGATGGTACTATAAGCCGCAGTATAGGGCCGGCGACGATCACGTCTACACTAGAAAGCGTTTCTTTATTTTTATTATGTTATCTGTCTCAAACTCTCTGGTGTACCCGGGCCTTTTCCGCGAATACGACATTCTTTCATGATTACGGCGGAATAGGCAACCGTTAAAATAGTTTTCCCGTTGGTCAACAGATGTCGCAGGCGACGCTACAATGCTAACTGACCGGTCCATGTCGCGGAATTGGTAACGCTGTACCTTCGGTGAAGTGAATGACGCTGATTTGCGTTCGGCTAGAGCGCTGCGCGCGAAATGCATTCGTCACACAGCTGACTGTAGCTCATGATCGGCTGTGGTTTTTCCCAAGAATCGAAGAATGTAGATTGTCTCCTGTAATTCTACAAACCAAGTTTATTTCTTCTGTAGGGGTACTTCTCACAATCATATGCGAAATGAAATAAATAAAAAGTAACACACAAACATTTCTCGCGAGTTACTGTTTAAATGCAGACTGTATTGCAGTCGCATAGTTTTTACACTCGCCTTCCATGCCGTCTACTTCCTCTTTGCTATACAACTTTTCTGATATGGATTATGGTGGGAAAAAAGATCTCCATGTGCAAGTTAACACTACAAAGTTTTAAAAATCCGCACTTGGTTATGATGCGAATTAAGGCTGGACATATTTCAAAGACAGTCATTTCATATTTAAATTCTTTTACTTTGCCTGTAAATTATATTTTGTGGCACAAAACGATGAATTTTGGATTGTTGTTGAAAGGGGGCTGCAAACGCGGTAATATACAAGTGAAAGCGTGTTTTTCGAGCTTATTTTGGCGGTGTCAACTTTGAAGAGCCACAGACGGCAAACCATAATTATGTTAAAATTTACTTTGTAGAGTTTGAAGATAACCCGCAAATATTCGCAACAGACGTATGCTTTTATCTGCCACACAGTTTTTACTGGGGATATCCACACTCGCGCAGACCTGTTACTATAAGTAGTGTTGTTTTCGAGTGAAATCTGTGTGAAGATCAGTAGTGCACAGATAAAAAAAAATTAAATAGGAAGCGTCTGTAGTTTGAATGCTATGCTCGTTCTCTTCTATTCTCCTCCCTTCATTCCAGTATAAAAGCTTGTTCACAAGTATAAACGAATAGCAGTGAACATTGGCGAATTATCTATGAATACTCGTTCGCTGCAGTGTAAACGAGATTTTACACTCGTTCGCTCTAGTATATACCAGTATTTAGAGGGACCGATGACCTAGCAGTTAGATGACGACTATTATTGATTTATTTGACTGTTGCGATTTCAGCTCTAGAACCATTTTCAAATACCAATGGAAAGGTCTTGTAAGGTAACGCTTCTTAAATTGTTTACCAAATGTTACCACGCTACACTTTGCATTTTGTTATCCATATCTTATATTTGTTTCAGTTTTCACATTACAAACAAAAATGCCTCTACAGCCAGAATTACGATAGTGAAGTGAATAAACAGTTTAAAAAAGTCCAAATGGCAGCAAAGATTTCATTTAAAATTTATATGATATGATTCTTATACAGGAAGGGCTGCCATGTTATATCAGAATATAAGATCGACAAAATTTAGATAGGATCGAATGCTCAGGGCTCTTTATTAATTCTTACTCGTAACTAATTTATTGATTTACCTGAACTTAAAATCCACTCCCGTGACCTTTCTTTATCTTTGACGCGAAACCTGAACATTTTTAATTCAGGATTTGTCCGTCTACTCCTTCCACAGTTGATATACTCACAGGCCCTCAGCATGACGACTTGATCCGCTACCACTGGTATGTCAGAAACAGGTGTACTTCACAGACGCCAAATGGTGGAAAGCTGCACGTGTTCGGACCATGTTGCCACATATTTCACAGAACCGAGTGCCATCTAGTGGTTGGTGCCACAAGTAAGGGTGTGACGCTGTTGCCGCCTGGTGGCCGTTCCCTGACAAGGGTTGCCTGCTAGACCAAGCGATTGGGCAATCTGTTTCTTACGTGATCTGGGGTTGTACTGATAGGATGTTACTGATGTCTCGTAAGAGAGACGTCTGTAAAAAACTGTATTATGTTGCTTATTTAATATTTGAAAAATAAGGTTTATGTGTCATTGAAACGAATCTACTTTGGAGTTTTATTTCATTGTGATTATCGTATTATATAAAATTTAACTTTTCGGATCACCTACAAAGGAGTGCAGCTTTTAGTTCTATTCATCTACAGTGAGGTTTATTGGTAAATGCTGAACAATAAGCGATTAACATTGAGAAATATTTTCTAATGTTAATGCATATAGTAAAGGTACAAAATGATTTAACACATATTATTTGTTAGTAGTAAAACAGGAGTTGAAGCGGAATCGATAAGTGATTGTCTCATGTTAGCCGCCATCTTAGTGAAATAGTGCAGCTACAGTTTTAAATTGATTTTCTATACAGACATTAATGTTGTTGGTCATAATTGTGACAATAAATGTGTGTTGGTGGCCCAGAATCCAATATGAGGTAATAAATTCCAATTAGACTGTGAGTAACGTCTAAATATAGTGAACCTCTATGGACGTAAACAGCATCTTACGCGATACAAATTCTTATATGCTGATGTATGAAGCCTGGTGTTTCGTAACAACTTTTATGAAATATTTTCACAGCAAAAACTACATTAGTGTTGTGTGCACGTAGTATTTTGTGCCAAATCTGTCCATTAGGCCTAAAGAAAAGTGTTGCCACCTCGAAGAACAGTAGCGTTAAATTCGATAAACGATCTGCAACTAGTAAAAAAGACTATTATGCAACAGCACTGAAAATTACAAAAAATCGTTACTCTTGTTCAGTTCAGATTATTTATCACATATATAGCATGTTTGCTGGTTATATATGATTACTTTTGTGCATGAACTTAGTGCAATTTACACTGCTTGACAGACAAAATCGCTACACCTTCCCAGGTGGAGATATCTTCAACAAAATAGCAATCATTAGCCGGGAAAAGCAATGATTAAATAAAACATCATGTTACATTAATAATAAGTAACTAGTTTTATTGAAATCTTGCTGTAGATGTAGAACACGCAATCAAACAACACAGCACGCCACGAACTGTATGTAATGGACACGAGAAAACTGAACTTTAACATAACATTTACGCCATAGTCTATGATTGCGAGCAATTCGTAAGGGAAAAGCAGCAGGTGATATACTATACGGCACGCAGGTTCCAAATTTTCCCTGTGTACCTTTGAATTTCGATGCTTACACTACAATATACAGTTGAGGATGTAGCACAAAAGTCAGAGCAGGAAGCTGGGGAAGAAGTAGTGAAAGACAATGATGACAAGCGTGACCTCACAGTAGCTTCTGATGACTCGTGGCTAAAAACGAGTCACACTTTCAACAATGGTTTTGTCACAGCAACTAGTATTGTCGCTGTCGAGGTTATTGATGTTGCAATAATATCAAAATACTGTAAATGCATAGATAGGCTGGAAAATGAACATGCTGATGACTGTGTTGCTAATTATTATGGCAATACTGATGGCATGGAGGTTGCTGAGGAGAAAAAAATTTTTCATCGCTCTTCTGAATATTATAATGTTCGCTGTGTCCAGTACTTGATAGTTACCCTATTCAGAGAAATTTTGGAAAGATAACCATAGGGGGACGGCGTACATATGAGCAAACGTGAATGCATAAGATATGTGCAGAATAGAATGGGTGCCAGACTGGGTAGCTTGAAATAAATCATGAAAGGAAAAAAAAAAAAAAACTAGATGATTGGAAAACCATGGGTGGTAATGGAAGATTGACTGATTCCATGATAGACCACACTGAGAATTACTATAGTCTAAGAATTAGGTAAAATATAGGCAAACTTTAAGAAATGGAGAAAGCGACATGGGCTCTGCATTACTACACCGCATCCACAGATGAGCATCCAGTACACGGTTTGTGCCACAAAAGTGAAAAGAGTTGGTGTGAATTCAATAGGAGCTAATAACTGGAGAAAATTACAGTCATCTCCACAGTCTACCACTAGCGATCATGGAAATAATAAAACCCATTGCAGAAATCTGGCTGACAGAAGTCTTCTAATGAAATATCTTCATGGAAGAGCGCAAAACACCGAGTACTTCCATTGTGTGATATGCCTCCCAGAAACAGTGTTTGGTGGAATTAATACACTTCACTTTGGAGTGTATGATACTGTGGCAACCTTAAACCTTGGGAACATTACTAAATGCCAGGTCCTTGAAAAGTTGGATTTACTTGTTGGTTCCTCCACAGCAAGTGCTATGTTGGCTTTAGTTCGGCATAGACTAAGGGATGCAGACAATAGACTCAAGACATTAGTGAAAAAAGCAAGGCTGGTGCAAATGGGTTCCAAAGCAGACTTGAAGGTGATTATGAGGACTGAAGGAATGTTAAAATTTTCTTTATGTGCTTCCCAAAAGTTTATAGGAACATCATACCAGCTTCTGTGGAACCTACACGTTTGAAATTTGTATTACGTAGTCTCATGAGTTTCTTGTACACACTGAAACAATGGTTTTCGAATTACTTGATTTACAAAAGATTCAGTGGTAATAATGTAGTGAAAAATGATAAAGAGATATTTTATGTTTACCTTGCAGTAAATTATTTCTAAACAATTCCCTTTATGAAAACCGTTTTTCAGTATTATTATATGTCAACGTATATACAGTAAAAAAAATTTCTCTATAGCTACAGTAGTTTGTGAGAGAACGTACCCTAGAGTACACATAATTTAACACTGCGGGGATAACCGATTGCGTACCCCTTAAATAGATTCTACAATACGGAACAAAGTTCAGACAATACTATATGTAACTATATTACAGTCTCCGTATTGCTTCTCCCATACTTAATTACTTGGTTGTTCAATACGTAATGCAACACTTTTATCGATCGACCCATCTTGGTGTAGGGGTAGTGTCGTTGATTACCACACAAAACGTTCTAGGTCCAGGGTTCGAAACCCGACACCTCTTAAATTTTGATTATGCATTGGCGGCCGAGGACTTCCGGCATAAGAAGTCACCCTCATTCTGCCAATGGCCTTGTTAAAGAAGGCGAAGGGCAGACAGAGGTTCAGAGCACTCTCTTGCCCTTGGGCTGGGAAACTGCCCATAAAGGAGTAAGAATCAGCAATATCAACGGCATGGGGATGGAGAAGGATGAAGACCACTACATTAAGGACACATATCGTGTTTCCACAGGACATGTGACCTGTAACTGAAAAAAGTGTCATGGCGATCCCTCCATTAGCAAAAGATTCCGGAATAGTCCCCATTCGGATCTCCGGAAGGAGACTGCGAAAGTAGAGGTGACGATGAGAAAAATATTGAATAACCAACGGAAGGATAACGTTCTATGAGTGGGCGCGTCGAATGTCAGAAGTTTAAACGTGGTAGGGGAGCTAGAAAATCTGTAAAGGGAAATGCAAAGGATTAATCTAGATACGGTAGGGGTCAGTGAAGCTAAATGGGAAGAAGACAAAGACTTATGGTCAGATGAATATAGGGCTAATATGAACAGCAGTAGAAAATGGTGTAACGAGAATAGAATTCGTTTGAATAGGAAGTTAGAACAGAGAGTGTGTTACTGCGAACAGTTAAGTAATTAATACGGTTATTCTTATCAGAATCAACAGCAAACCAATACCGACAACGACAGTTCAAGTGTACATGCCGACGTCGCAAGAGTAATACAGAATGTATAGGCAGATGAAAATCTAATAGTGATGGGGGACTGCAATGCAGTGACAGGGCAAGGAGTAGAAGGAAAGGTACAGGAGAATATGGACAACTGATGAGAGAGGAGAAAGACTAATTGAATTCTATAATGAACGTCAGTCAGTAACAGCGAATACTCTGTTCAAGAATTACAAGAGGCGGAGGTATACTTGGAAAAGGGCGGGTGATAAGGGAAGATTTCAGTTAAATTACGTCATGGTCAGACAGAGATTCCGAAATCGGATACTGGATTGTAATGGGGTACTCAGGAGCACATGCGAACTCAGATCACAACCTAGTAGGCATGAAGTTTACGGCATTGATAAGGAATGATCAATACGCAAGGCAGTAGGATAGGGAGTACTAAGGGATGAAGAGATGCGCTTGAAGTTCTCTAAGGCTACAGATACAGCAACAAGGAACAGCTCAGTAGGCAGTACAGTTGAAGCGGGATGGACATCTCTAAAAACAGCAACCACAGAATTTGGAAAGAAAATAACATGGTAACTGCAAAGAAGCACATGAGTAACACATGAAATACTTCAGCTGATCAATGAAAGAAGGAAGTACAAAAATGTTTAACGAAATTCAGGAATACAGAAATACAAATCGCCGAGGAACGAAATAAATAGGACGTCCAGGGAAGGTAAGACAAAACGGCTCGATGACAAATGTGAAGAAATCGAAAAAGAAATTAAAAGCTAACATTAAGAGTGAAACGAGAATTCCACTGTTAAATGCAGAGGAGAGAGCGGATAGGTGGTAAAATACAACGGAGGCCTGTATAACGGGTAAGATTTTTTTGATATGATAGAAGGAGGAGTCGATTTGGAAGGGATATGGGATCCAGTATTAGAATCAGAATTTAAAAGAGGATTGGAGGACTTAAAATCAAATAAGGGAGAAGGGATCGATAACATTCCATTAGAATTTGTAAGATGATTGGGGGAAGTCACTACAAAACGACTATTCACGCTGATGTATAGAATGTATGAGTCTGGCGACATGTCAGCCTTTGCAGTCTTCAGAACTGTGTGGATGATAAGTGCGACAACTTTCGCACAATCAGCTTAACACCTCATGCATCCAAGTTGCTGTCAAGAATAATATACAGAAGAATGGAAAAGAAAATGGAAGATCCGTTAGTTGACGATCAGCCCGGCTTCAGGAAAGGTAAACGCACCAGAGAGGCAATTCTGACGTTGCGGTTGAGGTTGATAATAGAAATAAAGACTAAAGAAAAATCACGACACGTTCATAGGATTTGTAGAACTTAAAAAAGCGTTCGACAATGTCAAATGGTGCTAGATTTTCAAAATTCTGAGAAAAATAGATGTAAGCTATAGGGAGAGACGAGCAATATACAATATGTAGGAAAGCCAAGAGGGAATAATAAGAGTCGATGAACAAGAACGAAGTGCTCATATTAAAAAGTATGTAAGACAGCGATGTAGTCATTCGCCTACACTGTTCAATCTGTACATCGAAAAAGCAAAGATGGAAATAAAAGAAAGGCTCAATAGTAGCATTAAGATTCAAGGTGAAAGGATATCAATGATACGATTCGCTGATGACATTGCTATCCTGAGTGAAAGTGAAGAAGAATTACGTGATTTGCTAAATAGAGTTAACAGACTTATGGCCGGCTGGTATGGCCGAGCGGTTCTAGGCGCTTCTGTCTGGAACCGCACGATCGCCACGGCCACAGGTTCAAATCCTGCCTCGGGCATGGAAGTGTGTGATGTCCTTAGGTTAGTTAGGTTTAAGTACTTCTAAGTTCTAGTTCTCAGATGTTGAGTCCCATAGTGCTCAGAGCCATTTGAACCATTTTACAACAGACTAATGCCGGCCGGAGTGTCCGAGCGGTTCTAGGCGCTACAGTCTGGAACCGCGCGACCGCCATGGTCACAGGTTCGAATCCTGCTTCGGATATGGATGTGTGTGATGTCCTTAGGTTAGTTAGGTTTAAGAAGTTCTAAGTTCTATGGGACTAATGACCTCCGTAGTTAAGTCCCATAGTGCTCAGAGCCATTTGAATCATTTGAAAAGACTAATGGGCACAGAATATGGATTAAGAGTAAATCGAAAAAGAATGAAAGTAATGAGAAGTAGCAGAAATGAGAAGGGCGAGAAACTTAACATTCGGATTGATACTCACGAAGGAATTCTGCTACCTAGGCAGCAAAATAACCAATGATGGGTGGGCAAGAACATCAAAGGCAGAGTACAAGTGTCACAAAAAGGGCTTTCTGTCCAAGAAACCTACTAGTATCAAACATAGGTGTTAATTTTAGGAAGAAGTTTCTGAGAATGTACGTTTGAGCACAGCATTGTATGGTAGTAAAACTTCGACTGTGGGAAAGTCGAAACAGAGGAGAAGCGATGTATATGATTTGTGGTCTAACAGACGTATGTTGAAAATTAGGTGGACTGATGAGATAAGGAGTGAGGAGAGGAAAGGAGAGGAAAGGAATATTTGGAAAACGCTGATAAGAAGAAGAGACAGGAAGATATGGTCTCTGTTAGGACTTGAGGGAATGACTTCCATGGTACCAGAGGGAAATTTAGTGTGCAAAAACTGTAGAGGAAGACAGACATTGGAATATATCCAGGAAATAATTGAGGACGTAGGTTGCAAGTGCTACTCTGAGATGAAGAGGTTGGTGTAGGAGAGGAATTCGTGGCGGGCCGCATCAGTCCAGAGAGGAGACTGATGACTCAAAAGAAAAAAAATAATATAAAATGTGGAATTTGTCGTGCAATATTCTTGCTTCAACCCCTACAAAGTCATTACGTTCTGATGGGCGGCTGCGCTATGTGTAGCCTTCAGAATGGTGTCTGTGGTGGAGGTGCGTTCCAGGTAGACAGCTGTCATTGAGTTCTCTCTGTCGGAA
Source organism: Schistocerca gregaria (assembly GCF_023897955.1). NCBI lineage: Eukaryota > Metazoa > Arthropoda > Insecta > Orthoptera > Acrididae > Schistocerca > Schistocerca gregaria. Next base: position 112,866,030 of record NC_064924.1, on the reverse strand, counting down.
AAGCAGACATCGTAGATATTCATAGGCTCTTGCAGAAGTTCGCTAGTACCTGGCAGTGAACAAAAGCACTGTGAGTCGGTGGGCGAGGCGGCTATGATCATCGCATCAAGGTCGCTCAGATCTGTCTGATCTCCCACGTGCCAGCCTGCCGTACACAGCTGTAATTCCAGGAATGTTGGAACGTGCGGACATACACTATTCGAGGTGATCGACGGATCACATTGAACACTTCACTGTACAATTGGACGTCTCTCTTGTTAGTGGTGACACACTTGTCGACAACTTGGGGCACTCAAAGGTATGTGTCCGCTTGGTTCCTTCCCTGTTAACAAGAGATCATTAAGAGCAGCGAAGGACAATCCGTGCGGACTTCCTTGAGCGTTTGAGGCTTATCGTGACAATTTTTGTCGAACATCGTCACAGGCGATGGAACATGGGTTCAGCACTTCGAACCGAGAACAAAACAGCAACCCAAGGAGTAGCGCCACGCCACCTCTCTTCCGAGCCACACCCTTAGCTGGTAAAGCCAAGGTCTCTGATGGGGTAATTCTGTTTGATGCCCCCCCCCCCCCCCTCACTGTGCAACGATCAATTCAGAAATGTGTTGTGCTATGCTGAGGTAAATGTAGAACTGTATGATACACACAGTGCGTCTTCCAATCCATTTAGTGGCTGTTCGCTTTCTCATCTTACAGGTTTAGTGTTATCAGCATTGTTACATGCTTGGGTGAGCCTGTATTTTGGTGTCAAGTATCTATTTTTTCGTTCTCAAGTAAGCAGTGTCCTACAGTCTGTGGTGTTTTTTTTTTTTTTAAGATGTTTATGTTTTGATCAAATTATTATTCTCTTGTGAAGATTCAGAAATCTGTTGTGAGTTTTGCACCACTTATTGGCGGGAAGAGCAAAGACTTTTCAAAAAACTTAAGTACTGTAAGTGATAGTTTATATTTCACCTGAAATTGATGGCGTAGCGCTCTCTAGATCAAGAACAGAGTTCGCATTGACAATTTATTTGTGTCGTGATCATGTTCGATCACGACCGGATATGAGACATAGCAGCTACAAACAGAGAAAACTAAGGGACCAGACAGAGCTGGAAATTTTCTTTGCTATACTACACCACACATTAAAAGAAGTTGGATTTAAATTATAAATAAGGTAAATAGCAAGGCGCCTTCTGACTTAACTACGACGTTTGCCGACATGCAGTCGGTCCCTGGTAGCTGTATGAAAACTATAAAAACTCCGTTATTTCTGTTGCTATTAATAGGAGATGGATAGCATAGAAATACTTTAAGTAATAAGCAGGTAATACTGCATGTGAGAGCACAATAACTTATTTAATTACCTTAGTATTGCTAACAATAGGCTCCCTACAATTCAATTTTCTATCTTTCTGTCTGTTTCCTTAAATGAAGTCCTTTAACATCTTCTATATTTCATCTTAGATGCACACATGAATTCTTACATAGCACTGAACAATAGTAATATTTTATAATAACTAATTAGTGATTGCGGTCCACGCCATATACACGTCAGCCATCTTTAAAAAATATCGCGACTGTGGCAACAGAAGAGGATTACAATTCTTCAGCTGCCAAAAAATAAGGAACACAAAATATCTCTATCGATACATGATATTGTGTCATGGCGGCTGCAGTGTAACACGTGTTAAGTTCGGCTCGCGAAATTTAGTTGAATTCGAAGGTGTTCTCACAGGTGGTGTTGTCTAGTACAAGTGGAAATCGTGTAAACAACAGTGTTCTGTGCAGTAGTGCTATTTTTTTCTGTGCTCCGCCAATATCTTAGAGAAAATGGTAAACAGAAGAGTCAACAGCAGCGCGTCCAGCAGCGGGGAAGCAGCAGGTGCGGCGGGGAAGCAGCAGGTGCGGCGGGCCTGCTCCTGGCGGAAGGTGTGGCCGCGGCTCCCGGTATAACGGACATGGTCCGCTCTGAGGTAAACGCTGCGCTTCGCGATAAAAACAATCTCGACCTGATAGCAGGCACTATATCAGATACTGTAACAGCAGCAGTATTGGCCAAAATGCGTGAAACTGTTGAGGCCAATACTGCCGAAATTACAGCACTAAAAAAGTCTGTGTCTGAATACGAGAAAAAGGCACGAGAGTTGGAAGTGAAACTATCTGCCGTAACAAAGGCGAAATAGTCTAAGACTGTTTGGAGTAGTAGAAAATAAGGAAGAAGACACAGACAACCTGCTTATACAGGTTGCGCGTGAAAAATTAGGCGCTGAAGTGACCAAGGCAGACATTGACAGGAGCCATCGGGTGGGACGAAAACTACCAGGTGCTACCAAACCTCGTCCAATAATAATTAAATTTGTCTCGTACCGAAAAAGGGCTAAGATCTTTACCCAGAAGAAGAAGTTAGCAAGGACAGGGCTTACAATAAGGGAAGATCTGACACACGAACGGCTAAAGAATTTAAACAGTGCCATATCCCATTTCGGTCTTCAGAATGTGTGGACCCAGGATGGCAGAGTAATCAAATTGGTTCAAATGGCTCTGAGCACTATGGGACTCAACTGCTGTGGTCATTAGTCCCCTAGAACTTAGAACTACTTAAACCTAACTAACCTAAGGAGATCACACACATCCATGCCCGAGGCAGGATTCGAACCTGCGACCGCAGAGTAATCATTAAGACAGCAGCTGGAAAGAAGGCATGACAGAACTGAATAGTATTAAGTGAAGCTACTCGAGCCGAAAGTGCAAACTTAACACCATTTGCAAATTGTAACAGTCATATACTCAGATATAGTCTTGTAATTGTATTAACTTTTTAATTATACCCATATTTGTACCTTCAACTAATTTTTTTGTAACTGTATTAACTTTTTACTATTTTTTGTGTCTGTAGCTCTAACCATTGCTTAATTTTAGTTACTGCTAATACTTTTTTCATTTTCTCAGTTTATTCTCTTCCATTCTGTAATAGTACTATTGCAATTATTAGTCTCTCCTTTAGTTCATTAGTCACCCATCTCTTCGGTTTAAATTGTTCATAACAAAAATCACTATCAGTATCACTTTAGCAAATTTAAATCTAATTGTAGCTTCCTACGATAATCACTAAGAGTATCACTTTAGTAAATTTCAATTTAGTTCTAGCTTCCTACGATAATCTATTAAATATTAAGCTTACTTCTCTCTGCTGGCAGCATCGGCCTCTTAAATCACTCCCCTTTCCCTTATTTCCACCTTAAGCTGTTTCAAATACGCTAATTACATTTCTCCTCTTACGACATAGGATACTCAGTGACACACAGCCGTCATTATTTTGGTCATATTCTCCTTGCACCGAATACCACTAATCCATTTTCTATACTCTCGCAACCTCAGGAAATCTCTTGCAGTCGCCTTTCTTTCGGCGCTCGCGGAGTCACAAACAGGGCGCGCAAAATCTCGGACACCCCTGTGTTACGTCACTTGGCGGAAACACCGGCCAGTGCCCCTCGCGGCAGGTAGTGCCTAACAAAGGGACAAACCAGTCTGCCACCCTACTCCAGGCTGCTCATCGGAACGCGTCAGAGCTTTTAGCAGCTCACTGCAACATCCAGTCTTTACATGTGCATCCAACTAAACTACCACGTAATCCTCTTATCCGAAACGTGGTTGAAACCACACATATCCTCTGCATCTATTTATCTCCCAGGGTACACGTTTCTTAGGACAGACAGATAAAAAAAGCGAGGTGGCGGGGTAGGCGCGTATATACGAACAGATCTCAAAGCGAAAGTCTTATGTACGTCAAATCCTGCTGAAGAAAAAGAGGCTGAATTCATGCTCATTGAAATAAATATACAAAGTCGGAAATTCTTGACTGGCGTCGTGTAGAAGCCGCCAAAAATAAGCTCAATGAGTTCCTTCCAGTCGGAATTACATTCACTTCAGTGTCAATACGAACATGTTATCGTAATGGGTGACTTGAACATAGACCTGCTAAGAGACACTCCCTCCGCAATAAACCTAAGAAGATTGTTTAGTTGCAATAGCATGAACATTCTTCCATTACAAACCTACACATCATACCGCTCACAGTCATACTCTTATAGACGTGATCGCAACGAAACAGACTGACAAAGTAAGAGATGTTGGTCAATCATCGGCCCCTGGCCTGTCAGCACATGATGTAATATTCCTGGCCTACTCTGTGCAGCCCCCAAGGATCAAATCGCGTTACATAACTTGTAGGAACATGAAACGTATTGACCTTGACGCTCTAACAGCCGATTGCTCAGAAATCTCATGGCATCAAATAATCAGAGAACCTACAATCGACGGCAAAATTAATGAACTTGGTGATAAACTCACTGCCCTCTATGACAAACATGCACCTGTGCGCACATCCGTGTAAGAAAATCTCCTGCTCCATGGCTGACAGCTGAATTACGTCAAATGATAATAGGGATGCTGCCCACAGGCGTTTCAAGGCAGATCTGAAACCCGAGCGTTTCGAAGAATATAGAAAGCTACGGAACAGAGTGAAACAATGCATTCGCAATGCCAAAATCAGGCACGCTCGCTCCCTTGTATGCAGCGATCTGACACCCTCGACTCTATGGAAGAATCTCTGTAGCTTGGGGGTCGGAAAGGCAAAATCAGAAACTACTTTTCATGTGTCAGCTAACGAATTCAATGAATTCTTCTCTGCACCTCTGAATACCAGCACGGCTGATAATTACCGTCCACAAGAATCCCCAAACAGGATAACTAACAACGATACCTTCCATCTAAAACATGTAACAACAAATACGGCAAGAAAAGCAATAATGAGAATCTCTTCTGATGCAATAGGCAACGACAGTATCGGTATAACCATGATTAAGAATGTTGCCGATATCTTAGTACCTGTCTTAACTGACATATTTAATTTTTCCCTCGTGAACGGAATATACCCCACTGCATGGAAAAGAAGCATAATTCGACCCATCCCTAAGATCGAAAACCCGCAACTGCCTTGTGATTACCGACCAATTAGCATACTGCCTGCTGTTTCCAAAGCACTTGAATATATTGTTCATGACCAAATCACTGAACACTTGCATGAATTCAGTCTATATGACAAATTTCAATCCGGTTTCCGTAAACATCACAGCACAAACACTGCTCTAATTAAAGTAACTGATGACCTGAAATATGCCATCGACAATCGAAAGGCAACAATATTGACGCTACTGGACTTCAGCAAATCTTTTGACACTGTTAACTTTGACATATTACTCAGAAAAATGCAACAGCTTAATTTCTCTGATAGTGCAATGAGATGGTTTGAAAGCTACTTAAAAGACAGACAGCAATGTGTTGTCTGCGTAAATGAAAAACCTTCCTGGAATCATGTTTCTTCGGGAGTGCCACAAGGATCAGTCTTAGGACCACTTTTGTTTTCTTTATATGTCAACGATATTTCGTCGGTTCTGTCCTCCTGTAAATATCATTTCTATGCCGACGACCTCCAGCTCTACCTAAGCGTCAGACCTGAAGATGTAAACACTGCAATCGCTCTGATGCATGATGATCTGTCTTCAGTAGTGACATGGGCGAAAAACCTGGGGCTTAAAGACGCAAGTAATCTTAATAGCCCATCAGAAATTAATAAGTTCAGATTTTCGCGAACGGCTACCTCCTATTCTGCTCAACGGTACTCCAATACCATATCAGAAAACAGTGAAGAACTTGGGTGTAACTTTGGATGAGCATCTCAACTGGCCGGAGAATACAGTTGCAGTGTGCCGAAAGACGTCTTCTTGTCTCTATGCTCTCAAAAAGTTTCGGAACATATTTCCACAGGACCTGAAACGCCAGCTCGTGCAAGCACTCGTTCTACCGAACCTCCACTATTGTGATGTGATTCAACAAGGCATGAGTAGTGAAAACACTAGAGGCTAGAGCTAACCATGAATGCCTGTGTGCGTTACACCTGCAACATTCACCGATATGATCATGTTAGTACTTCATACTCCGAGCTAGGGTGGCTGCGGCCGGACAAATTGCGTGACTGCCACACTCTATATGTCTACTTCACCGACTCCTCGTCGCGCAAGCACCCCAATACCTTGCTTCAGATATTAAAAACCTGTCATGCCATCATAATTGAAACACGAGGTCACTCTTATTTGGTATCCTAACTGTGCCCACTCACAAAACAAAAACTTTTGCAAACTCCTTCTCAGTTGCCGCTGCCCGCCTCTGGAACAAACTGCCCCTTACCTTGAGGAAAATTCAATCTCCTGCTGCTTTTAAAAAGAAGTTGAAGCATTTCTTACTATCATCCTCATAAAGTTCTCCACAAAATTAATGTACAAGGCCAATCCTCTCATCTGTCAAATAGCAAAGCTAGCGTCTCCTATCTTGCTCCTGAGATGCCTTCCTCTTCATTTGTCTCTATTAGCCACATAATCTTCTTTTCCTTTATATTTCCTTAATTATGTTTCATCATGTCTCTCTATTCTTCTCCTCCCTTCACCATGAGTCTCCCTCATACTCCCTGCTGCCAGCACTCCTATCTAAAATCTTTCTCTTCAATAATGTATTTTTCCAGGTGTACCTTTCTAATTGTTTATTTCACTTTTTGTACTAGATGTAGTTTAACATGCCTACTAAAACATGAATGTAAAATAAGTAGAATGCCTGGTTAGATGTAAGAGAGGGCCTGATGGTCCTAATCTTGCCAGGTTAAAGGTATTCTTTGAAATATCAGGTGGTCGCTGCTTAGCGACGATCTAAGAAATTTTTACACAAATTTTACGGCTTTTATGGAGCCTGCATGATTAGACTATTGAATGTAAGTTTATTTAAGCTATCGAAACAGATACCAATATTACAACTCTTTTCGTTAAACAGGTTGTACGACATGTGAAGTTGTTACAATAGATATTTTTCCACTGTGAAGATGGTCCTTGATCGAAACCGGTAGATAATAAGTATATTGTAAGACAGCACCGTGTGTCGCATTTCTCCATGTATATCTATGCTGTTGATACTTGCCTGAAAGAAATCCTGAAACTGAGGAAACAACGTCAGCGTGTTCGTCGCCACAAGAATACAAGCGAGCTTCTCGTTCTCAGTGAGAAGCAGTACGATAAAGAGGGGGAGGTTACGGATGCAGCAAGGCGTTAACTCCGACGTCGACTAGGTGAGTGGTAGAATGCTGTCGTGTAGGCCCTCCCAGTAATTTGGGCGTAGGGCCGTCGCATTGAACAGAGATTGCGTGGAACATAGGGTTTTGTAGCCAAAAGAGTGGGGAGTAACATGGTGCACTGGAATACAGAATATGACCAACCTGCTTTCAGAAAAAAATGTTTTACATTTACATTACTTACTGAACGCCAGCAGTAATTTATGGGATTTTGCATTTTCCTGTTTCAAGATAATCTTAATTTCGTCGTAGCTATGCCTTGCTAAGCTGCACGTACAATGTTTATCACTTAGTATTATGCAGAGCTGCTGATGGTTGAAAAAGGAATTAAGCAGCGGCGTCAGTATTTGCAAAGTAGGACATTATTTTTAACGTTGGTCGATTGGTTGGTATGGAGATTAAAGGGACTTAACTACAAGTTTACCAGTCCCTTTTTCCTTAGGCACACAGGACACGGATTAAAACTACATCCTATATAACCCTATCGCCTGAAAACCGTAGAAGGAACAAAATCGGTAATCAGACTGAAGTAGAAAACGAAAGAAGCAAGACAAAACTGAAAACCAGAAGGAAGAAAAGCGTTAGAAGCTGTTGAAACAATGCAGGCCGGGGTGGGCGTGCGGTTCTAGGCGCTACGGTCTGGAACCGCGAGACCGCTACGGTCGCAGGTTCGAATCCTGCCTCGGGGCATGGATGTGTGTGATGTCCTTAGTTCAGTTAAATTTAAGTAGTTCTAACCTCTAGCGGACTGATGACTTCAGACGTTAAGTCCCATAGTGCTCAGAGCCATTTTGTTAAAACAATGTATCAGACGGCCTGTGCTGGCTAATCGCAAGAATAAAAAAGTGGTAAACCAGCCACTATGAAACGCACTAAAATCTCCAGTAAAGACACAATGCTAGAAAAACACAAATGTTGAAAAGACGAACACCAAGTCGAACAGACAGCAACAGAGGGAGCTATAAAAAATATAGGGAGAGTGAAGGCCTAGGAGACGAGGCCAGGTGCCCATGCTTGTTGTTGGTGTGGTCTTGAGCCATGAGACTGGTTTGATGCAGCTCTCCATGCTGCTCTATCCTGTGCAAGCTTCTTCATCTCCCAGTACTTACTGCAACCGACGTCCTGAATCTGCTTAGTGTATTCATCTCTTGGTCTCCCTCTATGATTTTTACCCTCCACACTGCCCTCCAATGCTAAATTTGTGATCCCTTGATGCCTCAGAACATGTCCTACCAACCGGTACCTTCTTCTTGTCAAGTTGTGCAACAAACTCCTCTTCTCCCCTATTCTATTTAATATATCCTCATTAGTTATGTGATCTACCCATTTAATCTTCAGCATTCTTCTTTAGCACCACATTTCGAAAGCTTCTATTCTCTTCTTGTCCAAACTATTTATCTTCCATGTTTCACTTCCATACACGGCTACACTCCATACAAATAGTTTCAGAAACGACTTCCTGACACTTAAATCTATACTCGATGTTAACAAATTGCTCTTCTTCAGAAACGCTTTCCTTGCCATTGCCTGTCTACATTTTGTATCCTCTCTACTTTGACCATCATCGGTTATTTTGTTCCCTAAATAGCAAAACTGATTTACTACATTAAGTGTCTCGTTACCTAATCTAATTCCCTGAGCATCAGCTGACTTAATTTGACTACATTCCATTATCATTGCTTTAGTTGATGTTCATCTCATATCCTCCTTTCAAGACACTGTCCATTCCGTTCAACTGCTCTTCCAAATCCTTTGCTGTCTCTGACAGAATTACAGTGTCATTAGCGAACCTCAAAGTTTGGTCCCATAGGAACTTACCACCATCACCACAATTTTCTTCCACGCTTAGTGTTTAGTGACGAGTTGAACGGTCATAATGTGAGACTGTTGAGTTCGGAACAAACATGTGAAGTTGTACAACATGAGAGGGGCTCTCCAAAATTTAAAGTATTTTGGGTGGTTTCATGGGAAAAGGTATAAGGATCAGTTTTCTTTGCCGAGAGCACTGTTAACACGGAGCAAATACCTCGTTACACTTGAGAACTTTCTTTTTCCACAGTTAGAGACTGACTCGAACGACTGCATTTACCAACAGGATAGGGCACAGCCACACTGGAAGCGTGGGAATTTTTAAATCAAACGATTACTGAACTATGGATCGGTCGCACTGGACCAAATGATTCAGATGATTCATTACTGACCTCCAACGTCACCGGACCTGATTGTATGTGATTATTTCTTGTGGGGCTTATAAAAGACTCTGTTTATGTGCCTCCGTTACGAACAACAATGAATGAACTGAGACAACACATAACAGCAGCTCTGGAAGCTGTAACTCAAGAGACGCTCGCTCTAGTGTGGGATCAAAGTGAATACCGTATTGACATATGCCGCACATCTCAAGGGTGGAATGGGGGAAGTATATTGAACTCCTATGAAAAGGAATGTAAAAACGTTTTTGAGTTTTACGTTCATCAAAAAACAAAATTCATTACGTATTCAAAAATAAGGACGTGGCGAATCGGATGATTCTTTTTGATACACACTGTATTTGAGGAAGCATGCCGGCCGAAGTGGCCGTGCCGTTCTAGGCGCTGCAGTCTGGAACAGCGAGACCGCTACGGTCGCACGTTCGAATCCTGCCTCGTGAATGGATGTGTGGGATGTCCTTAGGTTAGTTAGGTTTAACTAGTTCTAAGTTTTAGGGGACTAATGACCTCAGAAGTTGAGTCCCATAGTGCTCAGAGCGATTTGAACCATTTGAGGAAGCATATTACAGTGCTTCACATGAAGCAACCGTTCTTACAAGGGGAACTACCCATCGCACTCCCATCACATTTATTGATCAAATGGCACATTGGACAGCACGTCAAAAACTAATACAGGCCAAGCACCCATACAAGAAGACAGTGTACTGAACGGTGAAAAAAAGCGAAATAGAGACAGTGAACAGTCCAAGATTAATATGTGCATCATCGAGCGGTCTGCAAGAATTACCACGTCCTGGTTGTATGGTCACAATGTTGGGCTACAAAACAGGAGATCCTGCAACAATTTTTTCCCACAAAATTATGAACTATGACTGTTCTCCTTCTGAAGTACTGACAGTTGTCATACTACATATTGGTTTCGAATATGAGCCATGTAGTAAGAATATATTGCCGTTACAAGTAAATATGATGAATAGAAAGGGCAGACGAGATAACGTATAGCCCTCTTACTGAAAAGAAAATAAATAAATAAATAAAGAGGTGAGACTATGTGACAACAAAGGAATGAAAGAGTCAAAACTTCCAAAACGATACGCAAGAATCATAAGACGTGGTTCTCTTGAGAACAAATAGAAGGTAGATATATCTGGAGGCCCCTTAGTTTCATTTCGCTGTTTCGAAATGACGTTATACCGCGACACACACAGATTTGAATACAACGATCAGACACATCAGTGCCCGGACGGACAGTTCATAATTTTGTGGAGAGAGAGAGAAAAAAAGGGGACACGGGATAGATTTGAAAACCGGTGACTTCCTTCGCAGTACAACACCCACGTCACATGGCCAACATGCCTTGGCTGTTCACATTCGCTCCATGTTGCATATCTTGAGCTTAGACCATTCACCGCTTCGATTCTGCTTCTTTTTTCACAGCCCAATAGAACTTCTTCGAGCCGGCCAGAGTGGCCGAGCGGTTCTAGGCGCTACAGTCTGGAACCGCGCGACCGCTTCTGTCGCAGGTTCGAATCCTGCCTCGGGCATGGACGTGTGTGATGTCCTTAGGTTAGTTAGGTATAAGTAGTTCTAAGTTCTAGGGGACTGATGACCTCAGATGTTAAGTCCCATAGTGCTCAGAGCCATTTGTACCATTTTTGAAAACTTCTTCCTGCTTTCATTCTTGTTTTGTGTTCAGGTTTTGATGTACCATCTTACCACTTAATGTAAGGGGTTTCACTGGTTAATTACTACACTGCGCAGCTGTAGAACACTATTGTTAAGTGCTTAAAAAAAGCTTTCACTGCAATGAAAGTGCATTTGACAAACTTTACTCAATTAAGTCTAATGAACTGTTTTATTTCTCCGAACGGTTAATTTAAATTCAACTGTGTTCACTGCATGAGCAGTAAACATTATGAAAAATAAACCTTAAACAATTATTAATAGCAATGAAACAATTTATTGACTAAATACGTTTTCGAAACATAAAAATCTGGGTGTATATATACCCAGATTTTTATTTCAGTACACACACACATACACACACACACACACATGCTGAAAATGTTTTTGCCCCATTGAGACAAAAATATGCGTGCACCGCTGTATTGTTAGACGATTACTTCCAGAATTCAGGGGTCAGTAAATCGTACATTATAACAAGACATTTCCTTTTTTTTTCGACGAAACTTTGAAATCGTAAAAACTCTTGTGTCAAGAGTAATGTGTATAATGTCAGTGACTAACTAATAGATATTAATGAAAAATTCAAGGTGAAGAGGAAACACTTGTAGGAAAAACTACGTTCTTTTTTCTAATGAAACAAGTGTTCTTGGAAAGAAACGGCGACTTTCGTTGTTTATGATTCACTTCTATTTCGACATTCGATGTACTAAAAGGTATGATGTCGAACTCCCTGTCTTTAATCTTGTTTGTGGAATAATAAATTATCGTTCATAAATATAGGCGTCTGCAGTTAATATAGCGAAACTGTTAATATTGCCATATTGAATTTGTTTAATGATTTTATGTTTATTAGGAAGATGTACTAGGAGTCTGTGATCACATTTTTTGCAGTCAAAGTGACGAATTGCTAACTCGTCGTGTCGTTTATGTATATTATTCTCCACAAGTCGAACCTTCAGATGTGGTTTCACGAAGTGCGATCGAATGCTCCCTTCTTACGTGGAAATCACAATAGTACTTTCCCGTCAAGGAAACTCTTTAACCACCAGAGTCTGATGTATCAAAAGAATACAACAGCGATGGCCTAAAGGCCATATATATATATATATATATGTGTGTGTGTGTGTGTGTGTGTGTGTGTGTGTGTGTGTGTGTAAGGTTACTAACCACATCGTATCATCGCATTTCGGGGAAAACTCATACTCCTGCATAGCATTTTTGTTTATTAATTCAAATATTTCTCTCACAATTACCCGCCAGTAAAGACAGATGCATTGCAGCAGATACTACACTGCTTTCTTCCTTACGTAAGTGGAATATCGCGTTGATTAAATTGCTTTTGTATGTTAACTGAAACTATTTATCACTATATATCCATCGAATTGATGCACCGAACACCTCGGCCAAAACTCAATAAGCTGCACAGTCCCAGAAACCAAGGCTTTTCGTATTAAAATGTAAATCCGATGAGGGCAATCTTGACTGGGAAGCCTGTCCTGAGAGTTCGCTTCCGATATGTAGAGTGCGAGAATTGTCTGATATCGAGAAGTGATCCATGTCGATTGCTCGTACGGACGGCACTAGAGTCGATACACGCGGTATTTGCCCATACTGTTGCGCCCCATTAACTCGTCTAGCGCTGACTGCTGCGGGTTAGGCGCGTGGAGTCCCACTGTCATTTCCTGTGGGCCTAGTCGTCGTATCACAGCTTACGGTAATGTGCGCGTACGTCGTTTCGTGGGCGGAGAGTTCGGGCGTTAGGTGCAATTATTTTGTGTTTAGTGCCACATCGATCACTTGAGTGTCAGTAATGAAATGAAGACGATGACAACAGCTATGGAGACAGCTGTTGCCTGTATCCAACGAGCGGAATTTCCTGGGTCTGTATCATTGCTGTTTACTGGTTGACGTTGCAGTGCTTGGTAAGTACAGAGCATGCTTTGCTGATGTTATACATAGCGCAGCTGTTACTAAATATTGACTGTTTGACAGGCTACGAAAAACCCAAGTCGTGATGTTGATGTACTTTGTAAATCGAACTTTGGATCACTTTAATTATATCATTACAGCGTTCTTACGTATGTATTCGGAAAAATGTCAGTTACGTCCATATATTTAGCAGTTGAACAAAAAAATTGAATAATTGTTAGTTCATTTTTTTCTGACTTGTTTGTGCAAAGACTGTTGTTAGCTTAGCATCCTAGTTGTGCTCCGTAGTAAAGTGTGGAAGAATTTTTAATACGTAGAAGACTCGCTTCAAAGTTGAACCGCAGATAGTGTTACATGCCAGGCGCGAAGTGTGTCACGTGAATGCTAGTAAGTAATAGTGGGACATACGTTGAGAACTTGTTCGAAAAGCTATTATGTGGCGACGAGAACGTGTCAGTTTAACGCGGGGTAGGGTTGAACATCGGTTGCGTGAACCCCCCCACCACCTCTTTCATACATTATCACTAAATTTGCTAAGTTTAGTGCATTTGTCAAACAATTGATCGTGTACGGTGATGTTTTGATGTGTTTGTGAAGCGTTTATGGGTTTCGCTGCATGTGTTTAGTCAAAAATTGTTTTATTCCAGCCAGTCTCACTATATCGTTAGGTCCTCAACTATAGAAACAAAACAGCAATGGCTGTTACTAAAATGGGAACGGTGTTGCTTCTTCCCAGCCATATATTTCGCATGACGAGGTTTAGAACGTTAATATTCATTTAGCTTACCGAGTACAAGCGGGAGAAAACTGAAATGAAAAAATGGAAGTTCTCAGATTCTTCCACGAATGATGTGGGCTATGTAACCACGTAGCGTTATGTTAATGAATGTCATTAGAGGTCCAAGAACAGTGGTTTTTCATTGCGACTGCGAGTTAACATAAAATTACTTTCACTATCCACTTGAAGAAATATCATGTAATTATCAGGTGCTCAGCATAAATCCTTGTCATGTATCTTCCATTTTAAACCATTCCTTACACCAGCGTCTTTACTTTAGATGAGTTGATGTTAAAAATGCTTAATCTCCATTTTTACTCACTCCCCCTAATGTCAAAATGCAGCATACACGAAAAGTCTGCTCCAAAAGTAACGTTAAATTGTTCAAATTTCTTCGTACACGTACGGGCTCTTTCAACAAATCCGCAGCTAGAAAAGGGCGAATTTTGCAGTTTTCTCGTATACGACGGTCTTAACTCCCGAATAAAGGTTCGGTGATCCCTAGGTAGAGAACTCGGTCAAAGTAGCCAGTTACGAAATACAGGCCGGGGTGTAGTGTATCACACACCTCTCCACTCCCCCCCCCCCCCCCCCCCCCCCCTTGCCCACCAGTAACCCTCGCGCCAAGGAGGGCTAAATTCTTTACGCTCGCGGCAGCAGATGACCATGTTTTGACGTCTTTACTACAGGTGAATATGTGGTTACAGTAACAACTTCTCCCTTTGAAATTTTGGGAATGTATGCACTGCAAAAGTGATAATCTCCTTCCCCTAAAATCTTTTGTGGTGAGATCGATCTGCAGCTCAGATCGAAGCCCAGATTAGGTTTAAAGAATAAAGTGCTGAGATTAAGCCATGGAGGTTGGCTAGATGGTTCTTTAGTGGAGCATAATGTTCCGCGCCATGTTTCGAAGCACTTATCATAAAAAGGAACACAACGTAAACTAAGGAAACATGTAATAGGTGGTGGTGCAGTATCCTGATGCATATTACGCACACAAACTACTGAAAAAGAAAATGGGATCCGCTGCTAAATTCTCTCCAGATGCCACGTCAATTTGTGTGCTTTTTGTTCTAACTAGAAAGGTGTTAGTAAGGGATGGAAGTTTCTTGAAAAGAACTGTATAAGGTAACATTTTTTACGAAGTATTCGGAATAAGAGCTGCTGACAGCGAGTTCTTGGATTTTTCGTGAAACAAAATTGTGCGAATTCCAGTGTCGTGCTTTCATGCACGTACGTTGCTCTGTTAAGTTACTTCGGTTGAAAAGAAACATCTCGTTGACAATAGTTTGAAGAAATTTGGCTTCATGTCAGTTGCTTCATACACTGCTTGGACGTCAACTTCTCTCGTTCCGTCCAAATCAAAATGTCTTTCTAAATATTAAAACGTAAGTTACTTAGTCGTAAGTACGTCAGCATTTCAGTTTGGTGTGAGCGTTTACCTCATAGTGAAATACGTAACTTGAATATCGTTCGCAGGTAGGTGACGTCGTTTTATTTGCTGAAATCGTTCTGTTGGTTCACCCAAAATTTCGTTCCCATAATGTTACCGGTAGGTTAAGATTATAATTTTCCGTAAGCGCGCAGCTAATGGTATCCGTTTTTCTGTACGAATGCATAGTATCATTCACTGCAGCGTATATCTCTGCGTTCGTATTAAAAGAAATCCTGTAGCAGAGGTGAGGTGGTACGTCTTATGTGCCAATAAAAAAATTGCTAATGCTGTATTATCACATAGAAAATGAAATCGTAACTGGCGATACATTAGCCACTAGACTGAAACCTTTCGAGAAAATAGAAACATGTTGAAAGCAGAAAACTGCCAGAAAATTCCGCGCATGTCAGAACAGACTTAATCAAAATCGAACGAGTAGGTGAGGTTGATGCATGGTATTCTACTTTTTAGTAAGTACGATTGAAAAAGTAACTTACTTTCTTTGTTTATTTACTGATGTACAGCGTGAACACAGGTCTCACTATTTTGCAAGTTACGAACGGAAATTACGCCATTCCAAATTTTAGCTATATTGTACTTGGAACAGTTTCACATAGCTCAACAGATAGGTATACTTTGTTTCAGCCGACGTTGGAGCAAGCCTTGATGCCGACGGAAAAGTTTGTCACATTTACTTGCTGTTAGTTAATGAGCAACCAAGCAGGGACATTTTGTTTCCTGTGTGAAGTAATTAGTCTACACTTGTCACTTTTCTATTCGTCTTCTCATTGTTCAGCAACGGTGCGTGTGCGTGCGTATAATGCTAACTGGGAACAAGAATACAATGTCGTTAACTTTGATGTAATTAAACTGTTTCCGGAGCACGTGTCAGGTGAGAAATGAAACCGAAGTTTTGTTATACTTATCATTCAAGTATTTTGACATATTTTCTCGGTTGGAGCCGTAGAATATGGTCAGCCTAGTATTGAGGCAGTCGTTCCAACGTCACGTATACTTTCACTTGTGTATCTGAAGACGTAAGTAGTATTGAACTGTTTATGGCCAGGCTACAACCAAGTCGTGCTTTGTGGTGTACCTCGGTTCATTTCATATTTTCTAAGAGAATTTACGTATTCGGGAAACTTCGATACCGACATTAAATAACTATTTTAACAACAGTGAACTCAGTAAATAAAATGCTTTGGATTATTGGTTTGTGCACTAACTGCTAGGGGAACTTAAGCATCGTTCTAGCGCTGTGTAGTCAGATGTAGTAGAACTTAATCGTGGGAGACAGTTAAAAGATAAACAAAAGTTGGCATTGCTGTTATAAGTCGGTCACTAAAGGTGTCCGTTAATTGCATGGAGGCTGTTTAAGCGTGTATGAATAGCTACGTGGTAACTGGAATGTCGCTTTGATTGGGAAGGGTGGGGGAGGGGAAGAAAGGAGTAGGGGTGAACTGAGGTTGTATTAGGCAGCAGTAGTTATGACATATACTACCTAGTCCGATCCCACCAGTCGGCTTTGACCCGTCACGTAAGGCTGTTGGGTGTGACGTCACGACGGCGCGGAGTTTAGTTTGAGTGGCGTGTTCATAGGTGTCGTTTTGATGTGATTGGTGGTGCTCTCTGGTAGTGTGCTTGTTGTGATGTTTTTGGTTTAGTTTGCGTGTGTGGCGTGTTTACAGACGGCGTATTGATAGTTTTGTGCGCTGAGATTTACTCCTGTTGACTGTTTCTTTACCTAATTTTCAAATGAGTGAAAATACTGACCGAAGATTAAGACCCACACAAGACGTGAACGACAGTCCTTACGAATTGGATTCAGTTCTGGTTTAGCAGAAGCACAGTGTCCACCAGCCATGCGATATGGAGGTGATCCATTAACCGCCCACCACCGCTTGAGAAGTTTCTCATTTGTTTACCCTTGCGCGGGACCACCATGTTGCGTTTGCACTGTAGACGAAGTTTGTCGTTTCGGTAACAGATATTTTCTTTCAAATGGTGGACACACTTAAAGAGAAATGTGTGGTGTGTGGTATTGCCGCTTTAAAATGCATACCTTAAAAGTTAGGAACATTAGAAACACATCTTCATTAAGACTTGTTTCAAAGCAGCGAAGAAGAGAAAATGCTAATCAGTAGTGACATCGAAACTTTCGCCTAACTATGGTTCCTAAAGTCAGAACATTTTTACCTAAGTATTGGTCAACTGGTCGAAGGTGATCAACGCCAGTGTTTAGGAATACATTATGTATTTACTACAAACAAAAGTGGCAAGAATTCTATACCAAACCTGTCTGGCTTGCTTCCAATATATTGTGCGAATCAGCATCTTGGTTTAGACGACAAAATCTGTTCAGTTGTAGGATAAGGTTATGCTTTACAACATGACACCTGTTTTGTATGAAAACATTCCAAATGTGTGACGAGGGCATGTTTTCCAGTTTTGAAGCGTTCAGCTTTAGTGTATTGGGTGTCGAACGTCACATACTTCATTATTTCGGTAAGTATTTCGCCCCATAGTTTGAATAACAGTGCCCCATACTATTGACTACAGGCTTTTGCGCTCGTCTTGCATTCATTGTGATGAGAAAAGCATCTACTTCACTCTATTATCCAGGAATCATCTTGAGTCCGACGAACCTCAGCTTCAGTGCAGTGCTTGATGTGGCGCATCTTGGAAACACTTAAAACTAGCCACAAGACAAAAGTTCCCCCACTGTGAGTTTTCCTTTTAACATTTGATGGCGGACCTGGGCTGTCTTGCAGGCGACCTGAAGAAACGAAAATAGTTCTAAGTGTAGAGTACTGATAAAAGTACATCTGTTCCTGTATGACATCCTACTTCGTTCTACTTTAGCATACTAAGTTATTACTATTTGTTACCACATTTTTATATCTTAATTGCAATTTTACAAACTAAAACCGTACACAAAGAATAAAAATATTACTAACCTGCAGTAGAATCCTCTGGTACAGTTTTCAGTCCCATTTTATGCTGTTTCTTTTTCCTCTGCAGGTTTCGTTAAATCCAGCCCAGTCGTCAAATATGGGGTGTCTAGAAAACCTGTTTTCTCGAATCGCATTCAAACATATCGTATTAATGAGTTTTTACAAATGAAAAATAAAATACTTAACATTGCGTTACAAAGATGTCGCAAGCATCTCTGCAGTATAACAATTCCCAAGTCCAAGTGTTACATAGACAGTACAAGCAAGTGATTAGTTACCGCTTCTATCCAGGCTGCTAGTCTTGAAGCTGCAGAACTGAGCCGCGACCATTAAGGATGGGGCCCCTCTACGCCCACACTAACGCGGTGACCAAACCAAAGTTCTACTGTCACCTCCGTATAACATAGTTTTCACAGCATGCGGGCTGTGACGTTATCCATGCGTCTGGGCAGGAATACTCATGAACATGGTCCATCAGGACACACAAAGTGGACGAAAGCGATCGAAGGGTAGCGGTTTGTAAGGGCAGAGGGGAAAAAAGTGCCAAGGCAAGCGCCCAGGGGAAAAAACCTCTGCTACAGTAGGACGGGTAGTAAGGGCAGTCGCGGCTTTCTAGCTGCGACAGTGCATGCAAGGTGTGGTTATGTTAGTGCGAGGTATCGTGCATAGTTACCTTTGTCGTTGCGGAAGCTCGTTGTAGGGCCTGCTGCGACCCTCTAACAATTCAGGGTCGTCATACATTTGTGGGCGATCGGTCATAGATAAGCACAAAGTGTAGTGGGTGTGTGGGACTGGTTTGCCTGCTGTATACAGTACTGTTTCCCTGCGACTGCCTGT
Source organism: Schistocerca gregaria (assembly GCF_023897955.1). NCBI lineage: Eukaryota > Metazoa > Arthropoda > Insecta > Orthoptera > Acrididae > Schistocerca > Schistocerca gregaria. Next base: position 112,847,043 of record NC_064924.1, on the reverse strand, counting down.
TTTTCGGTGGGTCGAGCATCTGGGGTTCTTAATCGTACCTGTGTTGCAGGGGATCACCAGCACTGTCGTGTCAGCGTGCTATGGACCGTAAATTTTTAGTTTCTTGCTAATAGTGTCTTCGCCCTATTATGTTTCCATCTATGGTTGTGGTCGTAGTTACCCAGAGAGAAGATAAGCGGGTTGCGCGAGTGTCTCGTGATTCTGTACAGTCAAGTGGAGGGTTTTTGGAATACGTGCAACACTGTATCTAGCCGATCTTCCCGGTGATTATCCGCGGTGCTTGGGTAGCGCGGAGCTTGGCCTATGACTGAGTACTTTGTGTATGAGTTGCAGACGTGTGGGCGCAGCGTATCCCCAGACAGGGGCTGCGTAAATCAGGGGTCGAATAAGTGTCATGTACATGGACCTGGACACCCTCCTATTCAGTGTGCTACGCCTGTTAAACATGGGGTAGACTTGTTCGAGCCTCGCGTTTGCTTGGTTGGTCACGTTTTAATGTGCCCCCCCCCCCCCCCCCCCCCCCTCCAGAGTGGTTTCCGGTCCAGTTAGACAGAGGTATTTGACCTTCTCGAGGAAACGTATTGGGCGAGCATATAGTGTTATTGGGTTCCAGTGCTGCTGTTTGTGCAGTAGTTTCGATCTTCTAGTGAACAGACAGGCTTCGCACTTGTCGACGTTTACTCTAAAACGCCATTTCACCAGTCAAGGCTTTGCTACTGAGTGCAGTCTGCAGTCGTGAGTTAATTTTAGACGGCTTCCAATCTTGCGCAAGAATGGTGGTGTCATCCGCATAGATCGCCACCGTCGTGTTGTGTGTAGCTGGGGGGTCGTTAATGTTGAGTTTAAACAGTGGGGTCCCTAGGATGCTTCCTCGGGGTACTCCTGCCTGGATACCATACCGTGTCGATTGTTTGCCCTGAACGTCGGTGTTGAAACACATGTCCGTGAGATACGAGGAGGATATGAGACGTACGAGGCCGTCGGGAAACCCTGCATCGCTGAGTTTGCGTATGAGGCCGTTGTGCCATAGACGATTGAAGATCTATGATGCCCAGGAACACCGCCCCAGTTGGTTTGTGTTGTGTGCGTGTGTTAAGTATTTAACGACGCGGAGGAGTTATGTTGTCGAGTGGTCATTCCTGAAACTGAATTGATCCGGTCTTGGGGTGTCGTTGGTGATGCAGTGCCTAGTTAGTCGTTGTAGTATTACCTTCTCAACGATCTTGCTGAGCAACTGGGCAGTCTTCCAAAAGGCGGGGAAGCGTTGGTGTTTAAGTATGGCATTCGTGATACGTGTGAGGTATTACACTGCTTTCTTTGAACTCCTGGAGGACACGGTTTTGAATACCATCGTGACCAGAGGCCTTCCTAGGGGTGGTATGCATGATGGCCCACTTGACTTAAGCTGTTCTAGCCTGTCGGATGACGTTGCGCGCTGGTTGGGCCAGGATGCCTCTAACCTCCTGGTCGGTCGCAAATGTGAACGGTGGGTCTGGGATCCAGGTTTGGTGTAAATGACGCTGCGAGTGTGAGGGACATCAATTCCGCTTTTTCTTCCACAGAATATGCTGATCCGACAGGCCTTGTAGAGTGGCTGTGTACAGTTTCTCCTTGGTGATGTTGGGCAATCCGCCACACGCCAGGGTGATTAGTGTCCTGCCCATAGTTTCTGGTTGCACTGTTTTAAATGTTTCTATTTTGTCCCGGATTATTGTCTGAAGCCTGTTAATGTGCTGGCGCCTGATACGCTGCCAATGTCTCCTGAGGCCGTTTCTCATTGAAATAATACCCAGGATCTAATGGGGCAGGACAGCACTGTGTTGTAGTAGTGTGCGGATTGGTATGGTGTAGGCTATTGCGTCTTGGATGGCGCTGGTGAGGGTTTCAACGGCCTCAATTTGAGCTGTCTCGTTAATCGCGTGGGTGGGATGTGACTGTCATGCCTTTACTTGAACAAAGTCCAATTGGCGCGCCTGTAGTGTAACATCGTGCCTCAATCCATGTGCTGCAGTGTTTCTTGAATGTACAGCATAACGGGTTGATGATATTAGGGCAGATCGTTTTCAACGGCAACTTGAGTTATGCCCTTGATGAGAGCCACGTCTGGACTGTGACGCCCCCAGTAGGGGATGTGCGTCGATTCGGTCGGCGCTAGCATAATGTAGTTTGGTCCTAGTGCGTGGTAGTATAGTTTTTTGCACTTGCAGTTTCGTATACATGATTTCCAGTCAGGGTGTTTTGCGTTGTGATTTCCAGCGGCGATTACGCGCGGTGATATGTTGAGTATTGTGCTGATGTCGCGCCTTTTGTTCTTAGAGATTTTGTATACTGACACCATTGTAGTGTATGCTCCGTTAAACATGACCCTGACGGCTGTCTCAAGTTTTTCAACTTGTTGTTCAGAGAGAACAATGTTTGTGTGTCCTATGTCTTAGTGTATGACGGCCGTTCCACCGTGACCAGAGCAGTCCGGTCAGTCGGTATGATAGATGCAGTAGCTGGTGAAGTTTAGGTGGTGGTGTAGTTTGAGCTTTGTTTCGCTCAGTAGTGGGATAAAGACACCCTTGCGCTCCATGAGCGCGGCAATTTCCACCCTTGTGTTGTTGATGTCGCCTGGGTTCCGGAACAGGATCTGTGTTTGGTTATTTGCGATGGGGTTGGGTGTGGCGTGTTATCCACGAAGGTGTGGAGAGTGTGGTGAGTGCTATTTGTATGGTAGCCCAGTACTGCCTGGGTTGAGCAGCCTTGAGTGAGTGATCGTATGCTGTGGGAATAGTGTTGCCAATATTCCCTCTAGAGTTGCGTTGGTGTTGGGTGTGTCGGCCTGTGGCTCAATTGTAGTGGTGGTGGCGGCCGCTGGTGCGGGTGTTGGCTGGCACTTGTTACTGCTATGTGGTACAGAATGTGGTGTCTGTGTTACAGTTGCGTTCAGGTGTGGAGTAATGTGTGTGCTGGTATCACTGGCTTGCTGACTGTGTGCCTGCGTTTATGTTCTGTTCTTGCTGGGTGGTTTGTTGTGTGCGTGTGTTCCCATTCCTGTTCCCTCGTGGTCGCCTACTCTCTCTGGGTTCTTGGTTCCAGGGCTCTTTGTGTGGGTGCGTCTTCCGGTGTGGTGTGCATGTTTTCGCAAGCCACCACCTCAGGGTGTGGGGTCGTGTTTTAGGGAGCTGGTGTTGGTACCAGTGTGGTTGTGGTGTTAAATGTTGGCTGAGACTGTTGTGTTGTCACAGCGGTTGTGTTAAGTGCGTGTGTTGGACGTGGAGGTTCCGTGGCTTGCCCCGCTCCTCCAGGGCGTGTAGCCATGGCGAACTATACTCCATTCCTAAAAGGGTTTGGTGCGGGCCTTGGACGTGGTATGGCGTTGGGTGCCCTCAATTTTTGTTTTTGCGCCTCTACACCTCTTAGTATACATCGCAGCCTCTGTTGTTGGCAGAGTGGCCTTGACCACAGTTGGCGCAACGGCGTGTGTTTTGCTGTATGAGGGTGCAGGCGTTGGATGCGTGTTTGCCAGTGTATCCCTGGGAAAGGGGTGCCAGGTCACAGCGAAGGGCCGAATGACCGAATCTCTGGCAGTTGATGCATTGTTAGGGGACGTGTGGTGGTTCGTATGGTTCCACCTTTGCATTCATCCACAGAAGGCTCTTTATCTGCAGAAGGCCGCTGGAGGCAGCCGTATCGGCCATCTCGAGCAGGTAGTGTGGCAGACGGGTGTGTGAGCGGAAGCACTTAACAATCGAAACCCAGGAAGTTAAGCGCCGCTTGTACGGTTATTTCCAGTACTGGGGTCCACTCCCTTGACCACATACTACTATATTCGTGCTTCTGCTGTAATGTACGTGTAGCACTCGATCCTCTTTTCTTTGAGGAAGATAAAGAAGTATCATAGATGTGTACAGTGAGGCTCTATCCCCAGAGTACTTTGTGTGAGACGTACAAGGTGTGTGTGCCTTTCTGCGAATGTTGTGTTGAGGATGCTAAGGTCACCATAATTTTGTATTACGACTAGGGGAAAACCACCCCCCCCCCCCCCCCCCCCGGGTACGGGGGTTAGAATAGGCCCGCGGTATTCCTGCCTGTCGTAAGAGGCGACTAAAAGGAGTCTCAAACTTTTCGGCCTTATGATGGTCCCCTGTTGGGTTTGACCTCCATCTCTCAAAATTTTCCGAAGAGCGAGCCGATTGGGGAAGGGCGCCTTACTTGGTGCATTGTGTCCATCTTGCGATCAGACCTTTCGCCAGCTTATACACCGTTGAACTGCAGTCCTGTCCGCTCTCCATCTCTTGGACATGACTGTTTCTGCGTGCAGATTACACTTTGCACTGTGCAGTGCCTCTTTCTGCACCGACGGCGACCATGGACCACATGTTACCTAACATCCAGCACTGTAGCCAGTCCGTTGTGGTGGGGCCGCCATGTACCCTGTTGGTTGTAGCCCCCTGACAACACAGGGATCGCTCTACTGATGCCTGCGCCGTTAACTCCCCACGTATGCCAAGGAGTAGATGCCTATCCTCCTGGGGTATTGGGACTCCTGGCAATGGCCATCCTGCCAGGTGGCTCTTGCCGTGGCTGGGTGGCGCCCATGGGGAGGGCCCTTGGTCGGAGTAAGTGGCATCAGGGCGGATGATCCGCAATGAAGCGTGGTACATCGTCTATCGCTGGTGGCCAGCCGCCAGCAGTCTTTAAGCTTTCTCGGGCTCAGAAGTACGATCCGAAAACGTTCCCCTCCCTGGCCACACCGTGGGAGGAACGTAAGGCTCAGGATGGCAGTAGCAGTTATTCGCCCCGCTTCTTAGTTTGTACGATGGCTGATTGGAAGTCTTTTCTCTCCACAAAGCCTCAGTTCTTCGTCGAGCATTTAGAGGACAAGTTTGGGGAGGTGGAGGGTTTGTCAAAAATGCGCTCTGGGTCACTCCTGATACAAACGGCATCCTCTGTCCAGTGACGACAGTTACTCGCTTGTGACATGTTGGGGGATGTTGCCGTTACGATCACACCCCATAAGAGTTTAAATATGGTCCAGGGAGTTATTTACCATAGGGATCTTCTTTTGCAGTCTGATAAAGAGCTGCGCGCCAATTTAGAGCGCAGGGGTGTACATTTCGTCCGGAGCGTTCATCGGGGTCCGAAGGAAAATCAGATTGCTACCGGTGCCTTGATATTGGCCTTCGAAGGGGATACCTTACCGGAAAAGGTTTACCGATGTGACGTTAAGCCCTATATCCCTCCCCCAATGCGGTGCTTTAAGGCTGGAAGTTCGGCCATTTGTCTTCTCGCTGCACTTCCAGCCTCACATGTCGAGATTGCGGACGCCCATCACATCCCAATACTCCATGTGCCCCACCTCCCATCTCTGTCAACTGTGGGGAGCACCATTCACCTTGCTCGCCAGACTGACGAATTTTCCAGAAAGAGCGTAAAATCATGGAATACAAGACCCTGGACCGACTAACCTATAATGAGGCAAAAAAATACGATCGACTCCATCCTGTGAGAATGACATCTTCCTACGCTGCTGCTACAACACCTGTGCTAGCCCCATCTGTTTCTCAAATTGTGGCCGGATCGATGGGTAGTACAACTCCTCCTGCCCCCTCGCCAGTGGGGGGCTCTACCCACCGGGTTGCTTCTGCGCCACCTACCTCAGGAGCAACACCATCCCACGCATATGGGACGTCTGTCCCCACTTCTAAGCTGGAGAAGTGTCCAACTTCTTCGGCTTCTCACGCTTGCAAGGGGTCCTTCCCTTCCCAGGTTTCCGCCAGCGAGAAGGCTGACGACCGACAGTGGCGTAAGTGCCCGCAATCAGCTGGTCGTAGGGCTTCACGATCGTCCTCCGTTCCGGAGACTGAATCGGTGAAGCCCTCCCAGTCGGTGCGACCCAAGGAATGGCGTGAGAAACCCAAGAAGAGCTCTCAGCCCAAGGAACTCGCGGTGGCAGCCATCCCACTGCAACCTTCCAGCTCTGCGTCTGAGGATGCGGTGGAGATTCTGGCGTCTGCTGAGGACCTCCATCTCGCCGGTCCATCAGACGCCATGGAAAGCACTATCACAGGTGCTAAATCGGAGGCAGCAGGTGACCCAGCGGCGTAATCTCCCCAGTCCCATCACGCCTTTCTCAGCCATGGACACCACCATCCTCCAATAGAACTGCAGCGGTTTCTTCCACCATCTAGCTGAACTCCGCCAATTTATCAGCCTTCACCCTTTACTCTGCATTGCTCTGCAGGAAACTTGGTTTCCAGCAATGCGAACCCCCGCCCTCCGTGGCTACCGGGGTTATTATAAGAACCGGGCAGCTTATGAAAGGGTGTCAAGTGGCGTCTGCTTATATGTCCTCAACTCTCTTCACAGCGAGTCTGTACCTCTCCAAACACCTTTAGAGGCTGTCGCTGTTCGGGTGTGGACGCCACAGGCTGTTAGCGTCTGCAGTCTTTACCTTCCACTGGATGGTGATGTTGCGCAGCATGTCCTGGCTGCTCTGATAGCTCAATTGCCGCCACCTTTCTTGTTACTGGGCGACTTTAACGCCCATAACCATCTGTGGGGTGGGTCGGTGGCAACAGGTCGAGGCGCCATCGTTGAGCATTTATTGGCACAGCTCGATCTCTCGATCTTAAATGATGGTGCCTTCACACACTTCAGTGTGGCGCATGGCACATACTCCGCCATTGACCTTTCCATCTGTAGCCCTAGCCTCTTACCGTCTGTCCAATGGAGAGTGCATGACGACCTGTGTGGTAGTGACCACTTTCGATTTTTCTGTCACTGCCACAGCGTCAGTGTTGTGGGCGCCCTAGCAGATGGGCTATGAAGCAGGCTGACTGGGACTTGTTCTCCTCCACTGCCGCTATTGAGACTCTCTAACGATGCCATTGATGCAGTGGTTAAATCGGTCACCACCGGCATCGTTACTGCCGCCGACTTTGCCATTCCCCGTTCTTCTGGGTCCCTACGGCGGCGGACTGTGCCTTGATGGTCGCCTGAGATCGCTGAAGCGATTAAAGCTCGCCGGCGGGCGCTCCAGCGTTACAAGCGACATCTCTCAATCGAACACCTTATCTCCTTCAAACGGCTGCATGCGCGAGCTGGGAGCGGTATGTGTCCACCATTGGCCTCCATGTCATTCCATCGCAGGTCTGGGCCAAGATCCGCCGCCTCTATGGCTATCGGACCCCTGTCAGCGTCCCTGCGCTCTCACTGAATGGAGCAGTTTGTACTGACTCCGACGTCATTGCAAACCGCTTGGCAGAGCACTTTGCTCTGAATTCCGCTTCTGCCAACTACCCCTTGGGCTTCCGCTCCATTAAGGAGCGGATAGAACGTCGGAGTCTTTCTTTTCGCACCCACTATCCTGAATTGTACAATATTCCATTCAGTGAGTGGGAATTCCGCAGTACCCTCGCCGCTTGTCCTGATACCGCTCCTGGGCCAGATAGCATCCACTCTCAGATGCTGAAACACCTTTCAGTGGACTGCCAGCGACGCCTCCTCGACCTTTACAACCGCATTTAGGTCGAGGGTGAGTTTCCGTCGCAATGGCGGGAAAGTCTTGTTGTCCCCATTCTGAAACTGGGGAAGAACCCTTTGGAGGTGGACAGCTACCGTCCCATTAGCCTCACCAACGTTCTTTGCGAGTTGCTTGAACAGATGGTGAGCCGGCACTTGAATTGGACACTGGAGTCTCGGGGCCTTCTGGCTCCGTCTCAGGGTGGGTTTCGTAAAGGCCGCTCCGCCGCCAATCATCTGGTGAGCCTGGAGTTGGCCATCCGTACTGCCTTTGCCCGGCGTCAGCATCAGGTCGCTGTCTTTTTCGACAAGCGGAAGGAGTATGATACGACATGGCGTCATCACATCCTTCCTACGCTTCATGGATGGGGCCTTCGGGGCCCTCTGCCGATCTATATCCACAATTTTCTGTCGTATCGTACTTTCCGCGTGCAGGTCGCGACCTCATATAGTTCCTCCCAAGTCCAGGAGAACGGTGTGCCACAGGGTTCTGTTCTAAGTGTAGGTCTGTTTTTAATAGCCATTAACGGGCTCGCTGCGGCCGTGGGACATTCTGTCTCCGCTTCGCTGTATGCTGACGACTTCTGCCTTTACTACAGCTCTATTGGCATTGCAGCTGCTGAATGTCAGCTATAGGGCGCAATCTTCAAGGCGCAGTCTTGGGCTGTAGCGCATTGTTTTCAGTTTTCGGCAGCCAAGACCTGTTATGCATTTCTGCCGGCGACGCACTGTTCACCCGGAGCCGCGGCTTTATCTTGACGGCGCGCTTATTTCAGTGGTGGAGTCACATAGGTTTTTGGGAGTGGTTTTTGATGCCCGGTTGACTTAGCTGCCTCATATTCGGCAGCTTAAACAGGCGTGTTGGCGGCATCTAAATGCTCTGCGATGCCTGAGCCACACCAGGTGGGGCGCCGTCCGATCCACTCTCCTACGGCTTTACCAGGCGTTGATCCAGTCCCGTCTGGACTGTGGGAGTCTGGCTTATGGCTCAGCATCGCCATCTGCGTTGCGGCTGCTGGACCCACTCCTCCACAGCGGGATAGGCCTTGCCACTGATGCCTTCCGGACCAGCCCTGTGGACTGCATACTTGTGGAGGCAGGTGTCCCTCCACTGCGGTTATGACGCCAACAATTACTGGCTGCTTATTCTACCCATGTTTTTAGCTCGCCCGGGCATCCAAATTATCGTGTCCTGTTCCCGCAGTCAGTCGTCCATCTGCCAGAACGTCGGCCCCGGTCGGGTTGTCCGATCGCCGTACGCGTCAAACAGCTTCTCTATGGTCTTGGGTGTTTCCCTGTACCACCTCCTTTCCGGGCCCCTCTGCATACACCCCCACGGCGTGTGCCTCGCCCTTGCCTTCGGCTCGACTTGGCACACGGCCCGAAGGACTCAGTCCCTCTGGTGGCCTTCCGACGCCGCTTTTGCTCCATCCGGGCCACGTATCTGGGCTCTGGCGTTGTCTATACCGACGGTTCGATGGTTGCTATTCGTGTCGGTTATGCACTAACTCTAGGGGACCATTCTGAATAACGTTCGTTGCCGGCTGGCTGCAGTGTTTACACTGGTGAGCTGGTCGCCATCTTTCGTGCCCTAGAGTATATCCGCTCCTGCTCAGGTGAGTCCTTCATCAGTAGCGATTCCCTGAGCGGTTTACTAACTCTCGACCAGTGTTTCCCTCGTTCTCGTCTGGTGATGGCTATCCATGAGTCCCTGCATACTTTTGCCCGTTGCGGCAGATCTGTGGTCTTCGTTTGGACCCCGGGCCATGTTGGGATACCCGAAAATGAAACTGTTGACCGCCTGGCGAAAGAGGCCACTAGTGCACCATCTCTGGTGATTGGCCTCCCGGCGACTGATTTGCGGGCACTATTAGGCCACAGTTTTCGATTTATGGGACACTGATTGGCGCAACCTGCCCGTGCCAAACTAACTCCGCCGTATCAAGGAGACGACTACTGTGTGGCGGTCATCCATGCGAGCCAACCGCAGGGAATCAGTGGTCCTTTGTCGGCTCCACATTGGCCACACCCGACTCACGCACAGTTATTTACTGTCGTGAGGATCCCCCACTTTGTCGTTGTCGGGCGTCCTTGACGGTGGTCCATATTCTGTTGGAGTGCGCCTTTTTAACTGTGCTCAGGCAGACTTCTGCGCTGCCTGATACGCTCTCTGCGCTTTTATCTGACGACTCTTCCATATCGGACATACTCCTGCGCTTTATTCGGGCAGGGGGATTTTATCGCTTAATGTAAGAGTTTTTTTGATTCTGGCCTATGGCCTACGATTTATCATTTTTTTCATGTGTTTCTCGGTGGTTGGCTTTTACCTTTTTGTTTGTATGGTCGGCCGACCACCGTCACACTGTGATTTTAGTTCGTCTTGTCTGGTCTTTGTCTACTTTTCTCTTGTTCTGTGTCGTCTGTTGATCGTTTTTATTCTCTGTGGGTTTTATTAGTATTTGGAAAAGGGACCGATGACCGTAGCAGTCTGGTCCCTTTAACCCCCACAAACCAACCAGGCGAAAACCAGTTTTTTTTGTTGAGGGCATAGCTGCGGTTGGTGTTTGTGGTGTTGCTGACCGCAGGTCGGTTCATGTTGGTTGCTGTCTGTATCCCTAACCGGAAGTGTGGATTTGGTGTAGGCAGCAGCGCCTTTCGGCTGCCTAGCGAGTGTGGTTGCCCGCTTATTTCCGTTGGGTTCTTGTTTGTGTCGTGGGCACCTCCCCTGCCAGGGGCCAGTGTAGTGGTGCTGGGGGGGGGAGGGAGGGGGGTCCGCATCTGCTGCCGCTGATTACGCCGCGGGTCAGCTGCCACAGCGGGATGGCTGTACAGGAATCACCACTTGCAGGCGAGTGTAGTTTGGCGTGTAGAGCCCTTGCCCATGTGGGGGAATCGCTTGGGCCGCAGAGGTCTGTGATTAATAGACTCTGGTTGAGCAGTTCCTGCGCTTGCGTAGCGATCTGCCGATCCTTGTCGGCTAATACCTCATCAACGACGGCAAACGGGACGTTGACGGGAACAGTCGACTCACGTGCCTCTTTCACTGCAGCCTTGCTGCGGGTTAAGGTGGGGGAAACACTGGCGGAATCTGTCATATTGGTGTCCTAGGGAGTTTTATTTAGAGTGTGTGGGCAAAATTTGCTTTTTCTGAAAAGAGCTAACTAATAGGCCCTACGAAAGCGGGGAAATGCCCTACAGCCTATCATGCGCTGTTAGTGCAGTGGCGCGGCACCTGGAGTTGCCTACAGTACGCGGGATGGTCCAAAGTGAACGGGCCCCTGGCACTGGTCAACCCTAGCAAAGAATGGGATAGCCTGTTTGGGGAGTTTGTAACCAAAGTTACGGGGTAGCTGAGAGTCTGAGACTCTTACAATTCAACTTCTACGCGGCATTTTGACGAAAGGGAGCAAGGCTTCCGCCGATCCGAGTTCCACTGTCGCTTTCTTAAGAAGACACTCTGTAGAGCAGAGCGGTCAACGAGGCCTAAACCCCAATTGCTACCTGTTCACCGGCCATCACCGGCTGAGAGCTCCAGAGCTCCTGCCGCTACGGCGGCTAGAGGGCGTGTGACAAGCTGCGGCCAGTCGGGCGCGGCACTTAAGTTCTCTCCAGAGAGGGACCGCTGCTGTCGCATTGTCCTGAAGAGGGTTCGGTCAGTGTGCTGTTGACAGGACTTGCCATTTAGGTCGAGGATATGTTCGGCATGTTGGTTTTGGGCGTTGCCACGCTGGAGCGGGCTCAGGAGACGGGAGGGAAGGGACCGCAAATGCTGACAATGTAATTGTTTTTCGTGTATTCACATTCTGTGCATACGTCGCAATGTCAGGAGCGGAAAGGGGGTTGCTGCCTGAGGATTGCCAGTTACCTTTGTTGCCACCGTTGTTTTCCGGTTGAATTGCTAGCCCTAATAGAAAGATGGCAGACGAGAAAGTTCTGAACTAAGGTAGCGGAAAACCTCTCTTCGGTTACACAGCCAGTTTCCAGGTCCTGGCCTACTTTTTCCCTATTCTTGGGGAGCAGAGCCTAGATCTGCGGCTGCCCAAATGCTCGAAAAGGCAGGCGGCGTCGGTGGAAGGAGACCAACGCAACCCCAAGGCACCATCAAAGCTCGACATACCACCTTGACGAGAAGACACAACGATTCTGTCGGGTGACATGCAAAACTTCCCAAGTGCGATTTTGCTAAGTGCGAGACCTTGGTGTACGTCCTGTCAATGTTATAATAAAAACAATGCCGGAATACACTCTTGGTTGTATACCCATCCAACGGGGGTCCTATGGTGTGATGTGAGCGAATTAGCGCAACAGATGCTCTGTGCAAGAGTGCTACTAGACGAGTGTTGAGATACTGCCTCACTCACTCTCATGTAATACTTCCCGTCTTTGGGGAAGTGTTAGGGATTTTGTAGCCCTTTTACGGAGTTTTGTACTTGTGTGTTTAATACTGAGATTTTTTGTTTGTCTGTGTGATGTGATGATTGTTCTGTGTGTGTCTGGTACTTGCTGGAGTTGGTGAGTAGATTGGTATTATGGGGGAGGGAGGAGGATCATGAATTGGATATGGGTATTTTCACTCAGACTTCGTCGTCGAAGATCGTCATTGGGCGTTTGTGCTTGTCGCAGGACATGTCATACCGACCTGGGGAGTGGATGAGGAAGTTTCCTGACCTGGAAGAGCCTTCATACAAGGCGCTTGGCAGATCTTGGAAGCGCTCTTTTAGGAATGGGATTTTAGCTGCGGCGTGGAGATCATCAATAGCGAATCCGACGGGTAGACACTTCGCCCTCCTGAGGGTGTGGTTCTGCAGCCTCTTGAGCTTGTCCAGATGCTGCTTCGCCACATATACCCAGACAGGGCTTGCAGAGTCCATTACTGGCCGTATCAGGGCCTGATATACGTTCACACCTGCAGAGCAGGGAAAGGAACTGGTTGAGTTGAAGATTGGGTATATAATGGACTTCCTAGCAGAGACCTTCCTGCGGACCTAGTCTTTGTGGGGTTTCCCTGCAAGACGAGAGTCCAAGGTTACGCCAAGGTACTTGGCGGTTGTGCGCCAGGGGAGTTGGGTTCTGTTCAGGTTGTGGAGGGGGGGGGGGGATGCTGAGGAGGTCCACGCCTTCATAGCCTGCGTCTTTCCAGCATTGATGGTAATGCACCAGAGATGGGCCCATGCTTTTGTGTAATCTAAGACCGTTCGTAGCCTGCAGATGACCAGGTTCTTTTTCGCATTTGTGTGTAGAAGGCTGTGTCATGTGCGTACTGTAATGTGCACCAGGGGGTCGTTGGTGTGTCCACAGTGTATAGACTGTAAAGACGGGCCCCAGGACCGATCCCTGTGGCACCCAGTCACATACGCCTTTTGGTGGAGGTGGCAGCTTCTACTTTGACAGAGAAAGTTCTATGCGTGAGATAGCATTTGATTTGCTTAACTACGCTCCTGGGGAACCCTTGTGTCTACAACTTGTAGAGAAGCCTTCTGTGCCATAGTCATAGGCTTTGGCTATGTCTAGTACAACTATCTCGCAGTAGCCTCTGTGGTTGAAGCCCTCTGTGGGTGCTTGAACCACTCTCATGATCTGTTGTTGGGCAGAGTGGTTCTACCAGAATCCGAATAGGAAATCCGGCAGAAGTTCCTTACTGGTAATATGTTTGTGTATGGGTATTAGGAGGCGCTCATAGATCTTGCTGAGAGTTTGCAAGAGGCTCTTCGGCCTGTAGTGCTGTGGGAATAGAGGGTCTTTCCCTGGTTTGTATATCGCTACCACTTCCACGTTTCCAGCAAGTTGGGAACTCGGGATAACAGTAACCTCCTTGAAGACGTTCGCGAGGTGTGTGATCAAGGGTGGGAGGGTTTTGACTGATCAGTGAGTTATGTCCTGGCACCTTATGGGGGGGGATTGACCTAATTACTTTAGCCACATCCTCGAGAGCAAAATGTGTGGGTTTGTCTTCTGAGTCCTCCTCAGCATTGAGAAAGTTGACGACGGACTAAATTTTCATGTTCATCCTCGCGTTTTGCTGCTTCAAACAATTGTTAGGGGGTCCAGTGGCAGTGGTTACTTCCACCGCCACTGCTTCGATTTTGTTGGTAGCTGGTAAGAATGCCTGGTGGTGGGATTTCTGGATTTCAACAGCTCGAAGAGCTCTTCATAGCTATGTGCAAACTCTGCGACAATCGAAAGGTGGTGGTGGGCGACTTGGTTCTGTGTTTGTGTTGTGTCTTCTGTTGTCTCAGGCTCGTCAGCAACCGCCTGAAATCTGTTCGGGGTGAGTTCCACTCCCCGGGCTGGCGGAAGCCTCGGCTGGCGAAACGTTTTCTTCGCCAGTACGAAACCATCCGAATCCTGCCCGGTTACGCGGTTCCCTTCCAGTGCTGGTGTTTCCTGGTCCCCTCCCAGTGCGACGACAGTTGCTGTTGGGGGCGCAGACTCTTCAGTGTGTGAAAGAGGTTGGGGTGGGGATGGTGTAGTGCTTCTTCCCCTTGAAGTGCTTCTCCTTCCTGTCCTTCCTTCAACGCCACTGGTTGGATGTGGTGGACTTGTGTGGGGGGGGGATTTAAGGTATTCGGAACAGGTGGAAGACTGAGACGAGGGGGTGGGTTTGGGGAGGATTTTGGTCGGTAGACGGGTCATCTGCTTGCCATTCTTCATGGACGCAATGTAGTCGGGAATTGTGCCGGTGGCGTTGGCAAACAGGAGCGGACTTAGGACGAGGTTAGGAGGGGCAGGATAGCAAGTACTGGCTACGTATTTCGTTGTCGGCGTACTGTGTATGACTGCGTTATTTGGTGTATTTCTCGCCATGTCCGGAGCGGAGAGTTGGGCTGCAGCCAAGGGGATGCCAGTTACAGCCATCGTTGACACCGTTAGGTGGCCTGGCTGCATTGCTGGCCCTATTTTCCCAGTGGATGCGGAAGTGTGATCGGCGGCGGCGGCGGAAACCTTTTCTGCGATTCCGCGGCCGGCTGCGAGGTCCTGGCCCACATTTTCCTTAACCTTGGGGGGCGGGGGGGGGGGGGGGGGGGGGGGGCGCAGAGCCTAGTTCTGCGACAGCTGAAGTGCTCGAGACCGCCGGAGACGCGGCAACAAAAGACACGCCCTTTGTCGACAGCGGTGGACCGCTTCGACCCCAAGGCACCACTGGAGCTCGACATCCCGCAATTAGAAAAGGATACACGACAATTATGCTGTCGGGCGTCGCCAAAAAAACTTGCCGTAATTCCTTACTGCAGACCTTGACTGAGTTCCCGCCGATGCTTTAATAAAAGCAAAGCCGAAGATACCCCTGGTGTCACCCATACAAGCGGGGGCCTGGAAGGAAAATCAGCATTGGCCTTATCGTGTTCTTGTCTGAGTTGGCTGTGTGTCTATTGCTTGGGGTTGGCCGTATGGGTGCTCAGCTCTGAGGTTCCTCCACCTGCCCTCTGTTGCTGGGGATGCCAACCACCACTCCAGCAAACGATATTCCAGAGCCTCGTTGGAGGAGCAGCAACGTTGATGCACTTGGGTGGTGCTGTTAAGGGGGGGGAGGGGGAGGTAGGTGTCACTGTTTTGTGACCACTAGTGCATTTCTGGGAGTGGGAAGAGAGATCATATTAAATACCCACATGCACAAAACGCTGGCAGTTAGGACATTGTTAGGCGATGAGTGGCTTGTTGTAGGTGTCTACATTCACGATCACATAAATAAATACATTAATCTTCAGCACGTCGTTTGATTTGGACGTGTCCAGCAGCTCACTATGAAGTTGAGTGAAAGTCTAATCGTGCCGAACGAACTTACTCGATTTACGCAAGCGCATTCTTATACTAAGGCAATGAGTTCATTGGATATTGTGGATATTATCGATCGGGGTTCGAGCGTCTATGCCTTTCATCCTGTATGGATTCTTGGAATACAGTTAGGTATGTGAAACGCTCTAAATCCTTGTCATCCAGAAAGTTCAGTAGATTCATGTAGTGTTTTGTCAGTAGATTACGGCATGGTCCCTGGTAAGAATTCAGTAATACATAGAACTGGAAGGAAAATCAGCATTGGCTTTATTTTGTTGTTCGTCAGCAAAATCGATTTTGAGTCACTTAGTGACCATCTTCAGTGCTAGAAGTTAAAAATTTTCACACAACGATCAGAGACTATAAAACAGAAAATCACACCTGCCTGTGATCATAAGTTGATAGGAACATACCTGTAATATACAGTTAAAATTGGTAGGCACTGGTATCAAGCTATAACCACAAGCTTAAAGCGATCACATAAACTGAGGCCGCTGTTTACATGCACCTGTACAGCAGACCTCGGTGTGAAAGGCCTTGGAACGCCCTCTGTGACGTCACGTGTGAAGACTTAATATTACTGGTTTTTGCAAGATGTTAACACAAAATACTTCTTGTGCACTAGTGAATCATGAAGTAATTCAAATTTAAAATGCACGTAAAAAACAGCAGACGAAGGGGAAGCAAATATCTAAAATACATTGGCGCACTGTTTTAAAAACCAACTTACACACCATAAAACAGATCGATAAGTTTTCATGGTGCAGGACAAGTAAACGAGAAAAAGGATACTATTTGAATAACATGAAATGAGATATAAGTTTAAAAAAAATGCACCATCTGGCGTGGGAAGTTAGTACAACGTTCGTGATTTATCTAAAATGTTACGTTAAAGCTGAGTCCAATATATGAAAAGTAGTAATAGTACGAAAATGCCAGTAAGTAACAATTAAAATGCCATGAAACAATATTCATTACAACAAAAAGGTTTGATCGTGTAGACTAACAATTTTATTATTTTTAACGACGCCATGATAAACATACCATTCGTCCCATTTGGACAAGCTAACACTTTTTACAACACTGTTTGTACGCTGGGTCAGAACCCATACACACGTTTACAGGTTGATATAACAGTAATAAAATTGCCAAGCAAGCGGTTTTGAATACTATTAAAAATAATTTTTTACATATCTTACAGTAGTGGGACCCCTATGAAATCAATGCAGAATTAAGACATTCCTATAACTCTAATTGTGTTATTGAAATCAATTTAAAAAACAAGGTGTGAACAAGTAGTATACATCATACATCGAGAAACCTTTAGGAAGGACTCCATGGAGTCGCCAATCATTTCAGTAATACGTTGTGGGGTTATGCGTTTCGCTATACTCCGTGTTCAGGAGACGATCTCCCTAGTGTACAATGTGGGGTCGGAAGCCTGCTGATGACATGATTGGTTTTCGCATAGCTGCTTGTTGGTGTGATGCGGTCACAGGGTTTTTTCTGTTCCCTGTGTTTGTGTTGCCACTTGATGTTGGAGTTGGCAACAGCACTAGTAGTTGCAACGTGAGTTTGTGGGCTCACTTGTCCGTGTCTCGTATGTGCGGTATCGGCGGTGTGGATAGACTTGTTGCCACAGTCTACCTCCTGTTTCGTGCGTGTCCTATCAGCTGCGGCACTTGCAGTACCGGAGCAGCCGGTGATAATACAGAGGGCAGTAGGATCAGCTCCTGCTGGTCGGCAAACTGCCGATCTCTACGGCAACTGCCGCTTGAAACGTGGCGAATGGGACCGAGACATTGGAGCGTTCGGCTGGCATCTCCGCTGCTTGGCCTGTAGCCATACTGCAGGTAGTTGGTTGGGTTAGGCTGGGGATCCGAGGACTCCCTTCAGCAAAGAATTTTAACTCTGGAGGGATTCGCCGTATTTTTCTCTCCTGGAAAACATTTAAATGTGCCTTGCGACCTGTTAGCGCAGAGTGTAATGGCCGGTGATTAAAGGAAGCGCGGAAGGAAGAAAGAAGACCTGCAGCACGTGGGAGTGACCGACGTATTGGGTCACTGGTATTGCCTTGATGTCCCTAACGAAGGACTGACGAGTACTGCTGGGAAAGTTAAGAAGAGTTGGGGAAGTATGAGTCGTGGAATCGAATCCGCTAAGACCTTAAGTGTAAAATGTTTACGACCGGTAATCTCGCCTTCACTTACTGTCGACACTCTACAGCTATCCTCGTGCAGCTGCGCCACAAACAGAGAACAGCGGTCCGCTCGGGTCGGATGTTAAACAAATAAAATGTAAATGATTAATAACCTCTCCTAAGTATTTCCCAGTTTAAGAAATCTCTGAAAGGCTGTTTCGAAAATGAGGAACAAGTGGTTCAGACTAGTATGTAACTCGGTTACTAGCTAACGGATTTTTATTGCTAGCCTTATCGCTGCCCTTTCCCAAGCAAACAATTTATTTTACAGAATTCTCGGGTGACTGGCCGGATCATTTCGTATTTCCTCCACGGTATTTCTGTAAACACAAACATGTTAGTGGTTCATCCTGAATGCTGCGCTACTCAGACGTGACATACGTCCAGTCCATGCACGGTCAATTACGGTTAAACAGTCTGCTGTTCCTCCCTCTGTGAAGGATTGACCATTTCCTTCTCTTTTCGGCTTGTCTTCTTGGTTGTCACTTGGTTTTTTTCTTCTCTTGCTGCTG
Organism: Schistocerca gregaria; assembly: GCF_023897955.1. Taxonomy (NCBI): domain Eukaryota; kingdom Metazoa; phylum Arthropoda; class Insecta; order Orthoptera; family Acrididae; genus Schistocerca; species Schistocerca gregaria. The sequence continues at coordinate 112,829,049 of NC_064924.1, read as the reverse complement.
GGTATCAGTCCAGGATAAGGTCCGGCCATCTGGTAGCTACCATATAGGTGTAAAGACTGACTGGCCTCAAATGTATCAGTCAAGGAAATTCGATGGGAACGCAGTGATACGATTAAGTTCAAGTAATACAAATCTGATAGGAACCAAGCACAAACTCAACATATGAGTCGAAACTAAAAATATAAAATGTGAACCTCAGATAACGACCCCCCGTAACTTAGATGTCGATGGCTATCTACAACCTTTGTCTAAGCTACTAAATATTGTCCATCCTGTCACTTAGATCCACATCAGGCGTTGCCGTAATATTAAAAACTTAATACACACCTACACAGAATCAAGTGGTTGACAGACGAAATAAAATTATTGCGTAGCCCTACCGCCCAATATGTCAAAGAGGTGTCGGAAATAATTGGACACAGTGAAAATTATGAAAAAGTTGTATGAAGAATCACTGCCAAATTTTTTATATCGGGTGAGAAATTTGTACATCAGAATCTCTCACGCTATCTATAACCTTAAAAGCACCTTCACTAATTACTATAATATTATGATCCATAATAAATAAGGATAGTAATTTGGGTGTTACAGTAAAATATCACTCACGACACGCCATGTTCGTAAAATCGCTGTACGTGGAAGGAGCCATGTATCTGGATCCGCGAATCAAATCTAAAATACTAGACAGTGGGGCTAATGATAGTTACTGGAAGACATCAACACACAGAGTTGTATGCTCGACATGCTGCTATGCAACAACTCTTGGTGGCCAGGCGACACAGACTGGGGTGGTTTCCAAACATGGATGTGTGATCAAAGAGTAAACCACAATCTAAGGTTATATATAGCGTTGCTGGTAAGAATCGATAATAGTGTAGTCGTTTCTAGTGGAACGCCAGTGAGGGCGACACATTACAAATCAAGGTACGGGGAGTCAATGTCTCCAGGGGACTACTAATGTTCTTCATACCGGGGTTAGAGGTCGTGAACAATTTTCGAAACAAATTCGATTGTTTTTTCATTCAACATATTTTTATACTGTCGTTCTGCATGGATGTAAATTTCCAACTCTTCAAGTGTATCCATCGCCCCCCTCCTTTTTCGACAATATATAGTATTTCTACATTGTCATGAATATTTGTGACCTTATATTTCGTTTTTCGCAAATCTTCTTAAATGGTGGAGTGCTTAATAGTATCCAAAGTTGTGTGTTCACGGAACCTTTCTTTAAATGTTCTACCAGTCTGACCAACATACATTCCGTCACAGTCACTACATTCAATTTTGTAGACCCAAGATGTCAGAAGGGGGTCGTGTTTTTCTATAGAAAGAGTGAGCGTGTTTGCTAATGTTTCTACTGGTAAAGCCCAATTATGTATAGTTTTTACGGAGCGTTTGCGCGACTCTTCAAGAGATAGACCTAAGAATTCCATGCTAGACTGTATCTTTTTACTGCTTTCATTCCGGGAGACAGTAATTTCGTGCAGTAAATTGAACTTCTTTTTGAGAACTTTACTATATATCTTATCAATAATCTCAGGTTTGTATCAATTTTTTACCGCTATATCTTCAAGTATGCTTTTTCTTTTTCGATTTCAGTTCTTGGTAACCGAATTTCACTCATTCGGCTAACCATGCTGTAAAAGAAAGAGGTTTTGTATATATTGAAATGCATGGAACCGATGGGTATAATAGCATCAGAGGTTGTAGGTTCTCTAAAAATGCCGAAAAAATGCCTGCCATTCATATTTTTCAGTTACATCAAGAAAATTGTGTCCTCAGTTTGTTGCTCATATGTGAAGTACCTTACGGTACATTCGACAAAAATCACAAACAGCAGAACAGTGGTGCTCAGAAGTGTTCCAGGGTCGGCCTGGGGAGGAAAATAACAGTTCAGGTGAGACAGCCATCCAAATGTAAAACTAAGTAATCAGGTGGCAGCACGACCTAAGTACGACTGAAGAACTAACCAACAACCCAATCAATTGCCTTCCACCTATCCAACGGCACGTAACAGAAAATGTCCGCGAGGACGAAGATCGTAGCAGCACTAAGTCTTCACAATTGGCATCTAAACACAGTCAAGGCACAATAACCACTCACACCCTCGCTACCGACAGAGTGGCTACTCCAGTACGCAGACAGCATTAATCTGCTCAGCGGAAATCACAGAAGCTACACACAGTTCCACGTGAACACTTGCACCAAGACTCCGACAATCCTAAAACAAATCACCGTGGAACAAAAAGGAGAAATGACGAGTCAGTGTCAACGAGCAAATACACGTCGTCCGATGAGACGACCGACTGATCAACCAACGGTCGTCCGCTCTCCAGTCCTTCCTTAGGACAGAACATGAGTGTCGCCAGTGGTCGGCGAGCACTGGCTGTCCGCACCTCACTGGCGCTCCCTCCAAACTCCCTTCCGACGGACGACGTCCCGGGGACACTGGCTCTAACCCAACCGTGCAGAGGGAACACTGACCATAGGCCACCCGACACCTCTGCGCAAAGAAAGTCCCGCAAGATGATCAATTGAAGGGGCCCAGAAGCGAAGTAAAAACGCCAATCACGAAATAACCAACGACTTCGTTGAATGTGAGAGCAGTTTAAAAGCAAAACCACTTATGGAATTACAGCCTTTCCTTCTGAACACTTCCTTTCGATACGTTCTTCGTTTGCCAAAGCTATGTCGTCTTAAAACTTCGGCCATTTTTTTTCAGCCTCTTTACTTAGTCGGAAATACAGCCTCAATTCTGCAGTTCAGGTTTCTTGGGCCTGGTTCTCAACATTCGCGCTGCGAGCGGTTGCTTCCTTACTTCCAATGCTGAACACAGCTCTTCGTTCACTTGTTTTCCAATCTTCATAAGATCTTCTTGCCTAATAGCCTGTAGTTCAGCCCTATAATCGTTTTTGAAAGCCTTCCCTTATACTTACGAACGAGTGAGTCCAGCGACAATTGCCCGTAAATTTCACGCTTCCTCCGAATTCTGATTTTCAACTCCAAGGGCCTGGGCAGTTCCTGCTGGAAGCGATACGCTACGGCTATCCTCCGCACCGCAGACAGCAGAGCCCTTCTCAGCAGTTTTAACCTGCACACCAGCACACCTGCGCACGTTCGATGAAGGCTCCCTCGTTAAAAGCTTTCATGGTTTATTATCGGTATGAATAGTTCAGGATAGACGATGTGCAGCTACAGGTGTTCTGCCAACTAGACGCTAAACAGAACCAAACGGAAGAAATGCAGAGACTTCAAACAGTCCACTTTGGAAGCGTGCTGGGCCTATCCGTGGATCGTAACCACGCTCTGCTACTAGTTTGAATCTGGTTCCGCAGGACAGAGCGGATCAGGTTGTGGAAAGGGGCCAATATCAGTTACGGTTAGTTACACAATAACACACATTCGTTCCGCGAAAACCAGTGAACGGTTTTCTTTTTAAAACAAGGACCAGTTCTCGGCTGAGGTCCGAATTCTACTTGTCTAAAAGTTTAAATACTTTTTAAAACGCAAGAATTTATAGAAACGGCTGAAGGCCTTCCTTAAGTAAAATCAAAATATCTTGTGGCTAAAGGCCCAAATAATATTTCAGATCAGCAAAGGAAATTCTTAAAAGGCAAGCATTTACAAACTTCGGCTAAAAGCCATATTACGGAAATTATAAATAAATTCCACGGCTGAAAGCCCAATAACGTTTCCACACAATAAGAGGGAACCTTCAAAGATGAGCATTTGCACAGTACAACGGAAAATCATCTTTAAAAAAAACTTGATATATCTTGACACCTGAAGCCCCGAAAAACTACTCAAAATAAGGAGAAACCTTAAGATGAACATTGACACAGTACGGCTGAAGGCCATTTTAAGAATTCAAGATAAAGAGAAACCTTACAGACAGGAATTTAAACATTACGGCTGAAAGCTGCAGATTTTAAAACAAACGTGAAAGTACTTGCGACAAAAGAAAATCATAAACATCGGAACAGTGGGTCTAAGAAATGTTGCAAGGGTTGGCCTGGAGAGGTAACTCTAACAACAGTTTGGGTGAGACAGGCAGAAAAACGTAACGCTAAATAATCGGGTGGCAGCACGACGTAGGGACCACCGAAGAACTAACCAACAACCTAATCAGTTCCCTCCCACCCATCCAAAGGAACGACAACCGAAAATTTCCTCCAGGACAAAGATGTCGGTCGATCACGATACGTTTGCGACTTCAGATAAAATCCCAAAGCCAATAATCGCAAAGACTGAGGTTTGGGGACCTGGGAGGCCAAGCATGACGAAAGTGGTGGCTGAGCACACGATCACCACCGAACGACGTATGAGTCATTCCTGGCTGGTACGGTGGCTCGAATATCGGATTTACTGCTCAGTGTGGATTTCGAGCGCGCCGTTATGTAGTTGACAAACTAGTCACTTTTTCCACACTTGCCGTCTTGATAATAAGCAGCTAAACACAGTCGAGGCACTATAAACTCTGTTGCAACCTACAGAGTGGCTACCCTGGTACGCAGACAGCATTCATCTGCCCAGTGGTTTTCATTTGGATCACAAGCCATATTGGGATCACTGGAAATTAACTTGACGATCGACTGGCTAATACTGGTCATACCTTGCTATTGACATTCCGGAAATCTTTGCTCGGCACTACGTCGTCAGGTTTTGGGACTTTGGAATGCACAATGGCACACTCTTCACATAACAAGCTCAGGGCGATAAAGGATTCTGAAACTAAGTGGCGGTCCTCCTTATGGGCCCCTCGTAAGGCTTTCGTTGTCTCTTGCCAGCTGTGCGATGGCCATACTTCGCTGGCTCACGGCTATCTCTTCCGTCGTGAGTACCCCCCTCTGACGTTGTGGATCAATGTTGACTGTGGTTCACCTCTCACTGGACTGCCCCAACTTAGCCGCCCTGCGACGGACTTGTAGCTTTACTGACTCGCTAACCCTAGCATTAGCTGACAATGCCTGCATGGCTGATATAGTGTTCAGACACGGCTTCGCTGGCCATTGGAGCTCAGTTCGAAACGGCACTAAACACTGAAGGCAATTCTACTCGGCAATTCTACTCGTCAATGACATTACGCGCCTAAGACGCTGTGACGCCCCTGTCTCTGTCTCTGGTTCTGGTACTTTCGCTTTTCTCACCTTGGCCACTCCCTGGGAGAGGACAGGCCCACCAGCTTAGGGCGAAATACTCCCTCCGCTATTTAGTCTGTTTTCGGACCGATTGGGGGGGGGGGCATTCGCCACCTGCAAGCCCATGTTCTTTGTACAGCATATCGAGGATATCTTTAGAGAAATCACGGCTCTTAGTAAAATGGGTTCGGGGTCCATTCTCATAAAGACCACCTCTGCTACACAGTCGGCGGCGCCCCAGGGATGCGACCGACTAGGGGACATAAGAATGTCCATTGTCCCACATCTGGCGCTCAGAAGGACGCAGGGGATTATTTTCCATCGGGACTTCCTGCTGAAATCTGATGAGTTGCTCAGGGCCAACCTGGAGCACCGTAGCGTGCATTTCGTCCAGCGAGTCCAGCGCAGCCCCAAAGATTGTCGTGTCGACACTTGGGCCTTTATCCTCGCCTTTGAGGGGGATGTTCTCCCGGAGAAAGTAATGATGTGCTACTAGTGCGACGTGCGACCCTACATCTAGCCTCCTATGTGATGCTTCAGATGTTAGCGCTTTGGGCACATGTCATCATGGTGTGAAGCTGAGACCCTCTGTGGCGATTGTGGACGTCCACTTTACGAGGGACATAAATGCACCCCATCACCTCGGTGTGTCTATTGTCCTGGTCTCCACTCGCCCAGATATTTCGACTGCCCCCACATATCAGAAGATACAAGAATTACAAACCTTGGACCGTCTGTTTTATTCTGAGGCCAGGAAGAAATATCACCACTTCCATCCCGTGATGTTGACAATGTCGTTTGCTTCGGTCATGTCCACTCCTTCCACAGTATCTTCACACCTATCTTGTCCCCCCCCCCTCCACGTCCTCACCCCATCTGGGGTCTATGCCTCTGCCTCCCAAATCCCTCTCTTTCAAATCCTGCTCCCTTGCGGCCCCTGTCCCCCTCTGCCCCAGGGACCACCCACCTCCTCCTCCTCCTCCTCCTCCTCCTCCTCCTCCTCCTCCTCCTACGCCGCCGCCGCCGATGCCGCCTGAGAATCGATCCTCCTCTCAGGCGTCTATCAGAGAAACGTTACAAACCCTGACTTCCAAGGTCCCGAGCATGAAGACTTTCTTCAGGTCCAGCCCCCACAGCCCACCATCCCTGACTCATCGGTCTTCCAAGAAGGCCTCAAAGTAGTACTCTTTATCCCCCCTCTCCACCCCAGCGCCTTTCATCTGATGCTTCATCCGACAGTCGCTGCTCCTGGCCGTCCTCAGTTTCACCAGGACGCTCTGCTGCCAGGCGCTCAGCTGGCCTCTCGTCGGCGGACGATGCTGCCCCTCTTGTGCAACCCAGGAATGTGGCCGCAGCTGGCGACGCTTGGATGGAACAGTATCCGCCTCCTGACGGTTGTAGCGATGTTCCCTCGAAACCTGGCCCTCTGCAGCCATCGAGGTGACCAGCTCTTCACCCGTTTCGTTTCCCCTTCCTCTGATTCGCGATGGCTCTCTTACATTGGAACATAAGAGGTATTCGATCTAACCAGGAGGAATCACAACTGCTCCTCCGCCTGCACTGTCCACTAGTCATTGGTCTTAAAGAAATAGTTACGCCCAACTGACCGTATTGCTTTTACCCACTAGACCTCTGAGTGTTCTGACCTAACCCCTGTGGACAATATTCCAGCCCATGGTGGGGTCATGAAGCTCGTTCGGGACGATGTCTATTACCATCCCATCGACCACCTCACTCCAAGCAATAGCTGTCCATATTACTCTTCCTGCTTTTACTCTCTGTTTGTACTGTCTATACTCCATCTGCAGTTAGTTGGGCAGAGATGATGCACCTGGTTGCTCAGCTTCCTCCGCCGTTTTTATTGTTAGGCGACTTCAATGCACATCATCCCCTCTGGGGTTCTCCTACATTCTGTCAGAGAGTCTCCCTCTTGGTGGATGTTTTCAACTACCTCAATCTTGTCTGCCTGAATATTGGCGCCCCGAATTTCCTCTCGGACTCGTACCTACTCCCACTTGGACCTCTCGATCTGTTCTACCAGTCTTGCTGTCGGTTAGAGTGTATGTCCTTTCTGACACCTATTCGAGGGACTATTTCCCCTGTGTCGTTCATCTCCTGCACCACACCCAATCCCCACGTCCCTCGAGCTGGAACATACCGAAAGCTGACTAGGGACTTCACTCCTCCCTGGTGACCTTTCTGGACCAAGATTTTCTCAGCTGTGACAGTCAGATCCAACACCTGACGGCTGTTATCATCAATGCTGCCAAACGTTCCATTCCTCGTACTACCTCCTCTTCACGTCGCGTTTCAGTCCCCTGGTGGAATGAGGCTTGCAGAGACGCTATCCGTGCTCGACGACGTGCTTTACTCACCTTTCGCCGCCATCCTACGCTGGCGCATTGTATTAATTACAAACGACTCCGAGCGCAATGTCTTAGTCATCAAAGACAGCAGAAAAGCTTGTTGTGCCCACTTCACAAGCTCCTTTAACAGCTTTACTCTCTTCTGTTGTCTGGGGCCGGCTGTTGGGCATTAAGGCCCACTCTTCGATACCTGGCCTGACTTCAGGTAATAAGGTACTTGCGGACCCTGTGGACGTCTCCAACGCCTTGGGCCGCTTTTTCGCAGAGGTTTCAAGCTCCGCCCATCACCACCCTGCCTTCCCTCCCAGAAAAGAGGCAGAAGAGGCTCGGCGACCTTCCTTCCACTCGCTGCATCTGGAAGATTATAATGCCCCCTTTACCATATAGGAACTAGAACGTGCACTTGCAGTGTCCCAGTCCTCTGCTCTGGGGCCAGATGCCATTCACGTTCGAATGCTGACACGACACAACTTTCTCCGGCAGGTAGCCAGGACGCCGGGAGTTTGTAGCCGTCTTCTCTGTTCATGTTGTCAGGCTGCTTAATAATTTCGATCGCCTCCCGTATTTCGCGTTCTCGCATCCACGATTCTTTCGCCAGTACTCGGGCTTCTGGTAACTGATAAATCAGCAATAGCGGAACACCACCGTGACAGTGGGCAATTTATTATGTTGTTGTAGCCTGGAGAGCTGCATCAAACCAGTCTCAGGACTGAAGACAACAACAGTCGTACATGCTTAGAAGCCGTGGTCTAGGGTAGCGTCTTTGATTCATAATCAAAACGTCTTCGGTCCCGGGTTCGATCCCCGCCACTGCCTAAATTTTGATAAATTATCAGCATTGGCGGCCGAAGACTTCCGGCATAAGAAGTCAGTCTCATTCTGCCAACGGTCTTGTCAACTTGTCAAAGAGGGTGGAGGAGCGGATAGAGGTTCAGGGCACTCTCTTCTCCTAGGGGTGGGAAATTGCCCCTAAAGGCGGAAGAATCAGCAATGATCAACATAATGCAGAAGGCAATGGAAACCACTGCATTAAAGACATGTAATGTGTATCCACAGGACATGTGGCCTGTAGTTGAAGTGTCATGATGATCTCTCCATTGGCAAAAGATTCCGGAATAGTCCCTCATTCGGATCTCCGGGAGGGGACTGCCAAGGGGGAGGTTACCATGAGAAAGAGATTGAATAATCAATGAAAGGATAATGTTCTACGAGTCGGGGCGTGGAATGTCAGAAGCTTGAACGTGGTAGGGAAAGTAGAAAATCTTAAAAGGGAAATGTAAAGGCTCAATATAGATACAGTAGGAGTCAGTGAAGTGGAAGGAAGACAAGGATTTCTGGTCAGATGAGTATTGGGTAATATCAACAGCAGCAGAAAATGGTATAACAGGTGTAGGATTCGTTATGAATAGGAAGGTAGGGCAGAGGGTGTGTTACTGTGAACAGTTCAGTGACTGGGTTGTTCTAATCATCGACAGCAGAACACCGACAACGATAGTTCAGGTATACATGCCGACGTCGCAAGCTGAAGATGAACAGATAGTGTATGAGGATATTGAAAGGGTAATGCAGTATGTAAAGGGGGACGAAAATCTAATAGTCATGGGAGACTGGAATGCAGTTGTAGGGGAATGAGTGGAAGAAAAGGTTACAGGAGAGTATGGGCTTGGGACAAGGAACGAAAGAGAGAGACTAATTGAGTTCTGTAACAAGTTTCAGCTAGTAATAGCGAATACCCTGTTCAAGAATCATAAGAGGTATACTTGGAAAAGGCCGGGAGATACAGGAAGATTTCAATTAGATTACATCATGGTCAGACAGATTCCGAAATCAGACACTGGATTGTAAGGCGTACCCAGGAGCAGATACAGACTCAGATCACAATATAGTAGTGATGAAGAATAGGCTGAAGTTCAAGACATTAGTCAGGAAGAATCAATTCGCTAAGAAGTGGGATACGGAAGTTCTAAGGAATGACGAGATACGTTTGAAGTTCTCTAACTCTATAGATACAGCAATAAGGAATAGCGCAGTGGGCAGTACAGTTGAAGAGGAATGGACGTCTCTGAAAAGGGCCATCACAGAAGTTTGGAAGGAAAACATAGGTACAAAGAAGGCAGCTGCGAATAAACCATGGGTAACAGAAGAAATACTTCAGTTGATTGATGAAAGGAGGAAGTACAAACATGTTCCGGGAAAATCAGGAATACAGAAATAAGTCGCTGAGGAATGAAATAAATAGGAAGTGCAGGGAAGCTAAGAAGAAATGGCTGCAGGAAAAATGTGAAGACATGGAAAATAACTGTCCGAAGGACACTCAGCATACAGGAAAGTCAAAACAACCTTTGGTGACATTAAAAGCAACGATGGTAACATTAAGAGTGCAACGGGAATTCCACTGTTAAATGCAGAGGAGAGCAGATAGGTGGAAAGAATACATTGAAAGCCTCTGAGAGTGAAGATTCGTCTGATGTGGTAGAAGAAACAGGAGTCGATTTAGAAGATAGGGGATCCAGTATTAGAATCAGAATTTAAGAGCTTTGGAGGACTTACGGTTAAATAAGGCTGAAGGGATAGATAACATTCCATCAGAATTTCTAAAATCGTTAGGGTAAGTGGCAACAAAACGACTGTTCACGTTGGTGTGTAGAATATGAGTCTGGCGACATACCATCTGACTTTCGGAAAAGCATCATCCACAATTCCAAAGACGGCAAGAACTGAAAAGTGCCAGAATTATCGCACAATCAGCATAACAGCTCATGCATCGAAGCTGCTTACAAGAATAATATACAGAAGAATGGAAAAGAAAATTGAGAATGCGCTAGGTGACGATCAGTTTGGCTTTAGGAAAAGTAAAGGCACGAGAGAGGCCATTCTGACGTTACGGCTAATAATGGAAGCAAGGCTAAATAAAAATCAAGACACGTTCATAGGATTTGTCGACCTGGAAAACGTTCGACAATATAAAATGGTGCAAGCTGTAAAAGATTCTGAAAAAGTAGCGGTAAGCTGTAGGGAGAGACGGGTCATATACAATATGTACAACAACCAAGAGGGAATAATAAGAGTGGACGATCAAGAACGAAGTGCTCGTATTAAGAAGGGAGTAAGACAAGGCGGTAGCCTTTCGTCCCTACTCTTCAATCGGTACATCGAGGAAGTAATGATGGAAATAAAAGAAAGGTTCAGGAGTGGAATTAAAATACAAGGTGAAAGGATATCAATGACACGATTCGCTGATGACATTGCTATCCTGAGTGAAAGTGAAGAAGAATTAAATGATCTGCTGAACGGAATGAACAGTCTAATGAGTACACGGTATGGTTTGAGAGTAAATCGGAGAAAGACGAAGGTAATGAGAAGTAGTAGAAACGAGAACAGCGAGAAACTTATCAGGATTGATGGTCACGAAGTCAATGAAGTTAAGGAATTCTGCTACGTAGGCAGTAAAATAACCAATGACGGACGGAGCAAGGAGGACATCGAAAGCAGACCCGCTATGGCAAAGAAGGCATTTCTGGCCAAGAGAAGTCTAGTAATACCAAATACCGGCCTTAATTTGAGGAAGAAATTTCTGAGGATATACGTCTGGAGTACAGCATTGTATGGTAGTGAAACATGGACTGTGGGAAAACCGGAACAGAAGAGAATCGAAGCATTTGAGATGTGGTGCTATAGACTAATGCTGAAAATTAGGTGGACTGATAAGGTAAGGAATGAGGAGGTTCTACACAGGATCGGAGAGGAAAGGAATATGTGGAAAACATTGATAAGGAGAAGGGACAGGATGATAGGACATCATGCTAAGACATGAGGGAATGACTTCCATGGTACTAGAGGGAGCTGTAGAGGGCAAAAACTGTAGAGGAAGACAGAGATTGGAATACGTCAAGCAAATAATTGAGGACGTAGGTTGCAAGTGCTACTCTGAGATGAAGGGGTTAGCACAGGAAAGGAATTCGTGGCTGGCCGCATCAAACCAGTCAGTCGACTGATGACAAAGTCGTACATATCATTCGTGTTCTGTTACTCGTAAGCTGACAGGTCTCCCTGTTTCTCCTATGTAAATAGCTCCGCACTCACACTACAGTTCGTAAACACCTGCAGTGTTAAGGTTGTTGACTACATACTTGGTGGAACCTATCATTTCGTGTGTCCTGTGACTGCTTAGAAAAATCGGTATGAGACCTTGTCGGCGGAGGACGCTGCCTAGCCGTTCACTGACGCCTTATACGTAATGGTAAGAGCACCATTGGAAGCGTCTCTTCTTTGTCTTCTCGTGTTTTGCTCCCTTAGGTTTTAGCTACCTTCGTTATGTCATCATAGCCGTTGACACGAAACTTCCGTTGTAGCTCCTTTAATTCTTCATTTTCGTAGCTTATCCGGTAGGCTCGGGCAATTAACGTATGCAGAACAGCATACTTCTGTGATGGGTGGTGGTGGCTCTCCTCGTGCAGGTACCAATTGGTGTGCTTTGGTTTCCGGTACACTTTGTCCCAGTTTGCCTTCGGCAGCTCTGTATATTTCCACATCCAGAAATGGCAAGGTACCATTATTTTCAGTCTCATGCGTGAACATAAAGTGCAGACTATTTAACTGCTGAAGAAAATTTCCCAATTACGCTTTACCGTGAGGCCAGATAACGAATGTGTCGTCCACATATCGTAGCCAACAACTGGGCTGTAACGGAGCAAAACCTAGGGCCGTTTTCTCAAAGGCTTCTATGAAGATGTCCGCAGCTACAGGGGAGAGTGGGGAGCCCATTGCCACTCCGTCTAACTGTTCGTAGTATTTTCCCCGCCAAGTGAAGTACGTTAATGACAAGCATAAGCGCACCAGATCGCAGATATCTGGTGGTATCTGATCCAGTAGAAGGCGCATAGCCTCCTCAATAGGTACGTTAGTGAAGGGAGACGTCATGTCAAAACTGACGATAATGTCTGATTGGTTTAGTCACTGTTCCCTAATCAGTTGTATGAAGTGGGAATAGTCTCTCACGTAGGAGTCTCTCATGCCTCAACACGCCTACTCGAGCGGTCATTTCCCTTGTGACCTCCATCTGCTGACTGCTACGCCATCCACATGCATGCCCAAATGGCGGCTTACTAAGGCTGGCAGCTTTACTACTCCTTGGTGACCTTCGCAGAACAAGATTTCCTCAGTTGTGATGACCGGGTGGATTATCTCGCCAACGTTATTCATTCCTCGTCCGTCCTGAAAGCATGTTATATTGACAACTCTTTCAAAGAATTTATGATCACTGAAACTACCTGTATTTGTGGCACATGCTTTTTGACGTTTTAAAATAAGTTTTCTTTTTGTGATCGTTGATTATAATCACGCGCTTGTCTTCTATCCTCAGTATACCGTAATAAATTGTCTAATTGGTACTCGTTTAGTGTCATGCCGAGTCTTGGTTTTGATACAGACACTTACAAAGATCATCGTATTTGGAGTATCATTTTTTTATTTCGAGCCTCATCCATAACCTTCCGCTCTTTGTTTTAATGGAGTAGCTAACCCAAGCATGTTCCTTGATCTTAATTTGTGCGGACTTGGGAGTGACGCCTTGGGTGGTGCACCTCCTTATGGTCAACAACTGTTGACGTTTTAATTAAGTTGATTTTATTGTTAATTAATTCACGGGCTTGTTCCAACACGTGCTGTGGTATATTTAAATGTTGTCGATCCATTATGGACTGTGGGACAACGGCTGACACGTATTTCTTCATACAATAATTTACCAACAGCCGTATGTATTATAGAAACTTATTTTGTGAACTTCTTAATGCAACCAGTTTCAGCAATACATTTTGGTTCCTACTGGCATCAGCTATCCAGATTTGAACTTCTAAGACATTTTTCGCCATCCTGTATACAAAAATTAGTATGGTACAGGAGCAGGTGAAGAAATTCTAGAAGGTAAATAAATCTGTAGTCCCTTGTCTGCCGTTGCCAAGTATTTTCGTTCAGATGCTAGGAAATAAGACGTGAAGTTTTCAGTTTTGCTTTAATTTTCAGTACATGTTTGTTTCATCTCTCAGTACCTATTAAAGCTTAATTTTGTCATTGGATTGAAATGCGGTGACTTCAAGCAGTCGATCCGCTGCGGAATCAGAGGATAAGAAAAGGCCCGAGGTATTACTGCCTGGAGACTGGCACATTTCGGCCTTAATGATGGTCCCCTGTAGGGTTTGACCTCCGTGCTTACTGCCTGAGGAATTCAAGTGGAAAATCTGTCACAACACGACCTCTGTCTTAATTGCAGGAGCTCCCCACACATTTAAGTGTGGCACATGAAAAATATTCGTCCATTGATCTCACGGTTTGCAGTCCTGGCCTTCTCCCATCTATCCACTGGAGAGCACATAACGACCTGTGTGGTAGTGACCACTTCCCCATCTCCCTGTCACTGCCCCGGCGTCAGGCCAATGGACGCCTGCCTTGATGTACTTTGAACAAAGTGGACTGAGAAACTTTCACCTCCGCTGTCACCCTTGAATCTCCCACAAACGGCAACATGGATGTGATGGTTGAGTAGATAAAACGACTATTGTTTCTGCGGCAGAAAACGTGATCCCTCGCTCTTCAAGGTGCCCGCAGCGAAAGGCAGTCTATTGGTGGTCGCCGGAAGTCGCTGACGCAATTAAGGAGCGACAGCGAGCTCGACAGCGGCATAAGCGGCGACCTTCCCCGGAGCTCCTCATACCTTTTAAACGGCTCCGTGGCCCTGCTCACTTCCTTATCAAACAACACAAGAAGTGCTGGGAGAGATGTCTCGACCATTGGGTGCCATACGTCACCTTCGCAAGTCTGGGCAAACATCGTGTTTCCGGGTACTGAACCCCAATAGGTGTTACCGGTGTTAAAGTAAATGGCGTGTTATCTACCGACGAAAACTCTATTGCCGATCACTTCGCTGAGTACTATGTTCGAGCTTCTGCGTCGGAGAATCACACCCCAGCCTCCAGCAGTCACAAACGGCGGGTGGAAGGGAAAGTGGTGTTCTCTACACGTCACAGTAAATCCTACAAGCCACATTTACAGAGTGGAAGCTCCTCAGTGCCCTTGCACATTGCTCCGACAAAGCTTCTTCGCCTGTTCGAATCTCAGATAATCTCTGAAATCTGCTTTAACAGGACAGACTTGATAAGGTTATGGAAAGGGGCCAAGATCAGTTACTGTTAGTTACACAAGAACACAACTTTATTCATCGAAACGTAATGCACAGTTTTCTCTTTAAAACAAGGGTTAATTCACGGCTGAGGGTCCAGGAAACTTCTCAATAATAAAGTTTAAATAATTCATTTTAAAACACAAGGATTAACAGAAACGGCTGAAGGCCTTACGTAAGTGAAATAAAAATCTTTTCGGCTAAAGGCCCAAGTAATAATTCAGATCAGCAAAAGAAGTTATTAAAAGGCAAGCATCTAGCAATTCGGCTAAAAGCCATATTAAGGAAAATTTAAATTAATTCCTCGGCTGAAAGCCCAATAATATTTCAACATAATAAAAGGCAACCTTCAAAGACAAGCATTTAGACAGTAAAATAAAAAACCATCTTCAGAAAAATCTGAAATACCTTCACGGCTGAAGGCCCAAACAATTATTTAAAATAATTAAAGATAAACCTTAAGACAGGCATTTACACAGTAAATCTTAAGGCTATTTTAAGATTTCAAGATAAAGAGAAACCTTACAGTTAGGAATTTACATATTGCGGGTTCAAAGGCACAGATGTTAATACAAACGCGGCTGAAGACCTAAATACAGATCAAACTAGAATTTCAAATAAAACATGGCTGAAGGTCTAATCTTAAAATACTCCACATAAGGTTCGGCTGAAGGCCATATACTGAACAAAGAACAGACAACATTAGTACACAATTGAAGGCCTGGCACAGTACTTGCGACAAAGGAAAATCACAAACAGCAGGACAGTGGTGTTCAGAAGTGTTGCAGGGTCGGCCTGGGGAGGAAACTCTAACAGTAGCTTAGGTGAGACAGGCAACCAAACGTATCACTAAATAATCGGGTGGCAGCACGATCTAGATACGGCAGAAAAATCAACCACCCAATCAATTCCTTTCCATCCAACCAAAGCCACGACGACGGAAAATGTCCGCGAGGACGAAGATCGCAGCAGCACTAAGTCATGACAATTTGCATCTACACCCAGTCAAGGCACAAGATCCGCTCGCAACCGACCGACTGGCTACTCCAGCACGCAGACAGCATTCATCTACTCAGCGGAAATCACAGAAACTACACACAGTTCCACGTGAACACTTGCACTAAAACTCCGACAATCCTAAAACCAGTCAACGTGGAACAAGGAGAAATGGCGCACACACACACACACACACACACACACACACACACACACACACACACACACTCTCTCTCTCTCTCTCTCTCTCTCTCTCTCTCTCTCTCTCTCTCTCTCTCTCTCTCTCTCTCTCTCTCTCTCGCTCACTCTCTTTCCATAAGCGGTCGTCGACCAAATGCGTCGTCCGATGAGACGAACCACCGAATGACCAACCAACGGTCGTTAGCGCTCCGGTGTCCTTAAGTTCAACAGCATATGAGTGACCGGCGGCCGGCGAGTACTGGCTGTTCGCATCTCACTGGCGCTCCGTCCCAACTCCCGTCGGACGGTCGACGTCCCGAAGACACATGCTCGGACCCAACCATGCAAAGAGAGTTCTTGCCCATTGGGCGCCCGACACCCCTGCACAAGGAACAGACCAAAAGTCCCTCAAGTGATAAACTGAAGGAACCCAGAAGCGATCAGAAGTAAAAACGCCAATCACTAAATAACCAAAGACTCCGTTGAATGTGGGAGCAGTTTAAAAGCAAAAACACTTATGGAATTACAGCCCTTCCTTCTGAACACTTCCTTTTGATACGTTCTTCGTTTGCCAAAGCTACGTCGTCTTAGAACTTCAGCCATTCTTTTAGCTTCTTTACTTCGTCGCAAATACAGCCTCCAATTCTGCAGTTCAGGTTTCTTGGGCCTGGTTCTAAACATTCGCGCTGCGAGCGGTTGCTTCCTTACTTCCAATGCTGAGCACAGCTCTTCGTTCACTTGTTTTCTAATCTTCATAAGGTCCTCTAGCCTAATAGCCTGTAGTTCAGCCCTATATTCGTCCTTCGAAAGCCTTCCCCTATACTTACGTACGAGTGAGTCCACCGACAATTGCCCACGAATTTCGCGCTTCCTTCGAATTCTGATTTTCAACTCCAACGAACTGAGCAGTGTTCCTGCTGGAAGTGATATGCTACGGCTATCCCTTGCACCGCAGACAGCACAGCCCTTCTTAGCAGTTCCAACCTGCGCATGTGCGATGAAGACGCCCACGTTGAAAGCTTCCATGGTTCACTAGCGGTATGAGTAGTTCCCCATAGAAGATGGGCAGCTACAAGTCCTCAGCCAACTAGACGATAAAAAGAACCAAACGGAAGAAATGCAGAGACTTCAACCAGTCCACGCTGGAAGCCCGCTGGGCACATAACCCAGAAGTCCGTGGATCGTAACCACGCTCTGCTACCAGTTAGTGGGATCAGATTGTGGAAAGGGGCCTATATCAGTAACTGTTAATTACACAAGAACACACAGCTTCATTCGTCGGAAACACAATGCACAGATTTCTCTTCAAAACAAGGATCAATTCACGGCTGAAGGCCGAAGTAACTTCTCAATAATAAACTTTAAATAATTCCTTTTAAAACGCAAGGATTTAGAAAAACCGCTGCAGGCCTTACTTAAATGAAATTAAAATATCTACTGGGCTAAAGGCCCAAATAATATTTCAGATTTGCAAAGGAAATTCTTAAAAGGCAAGCGTTTACAAATTTCCGCTAAAAGCCATGTTAAGGAAAATTTAAATTTCTCGGCTGAAAGACCAATAATTTTTTCAACATAAAGTGAACTTTTAAAGACAAGCATTTACACAGTACAAAAGAAAACCCTATTAAGGAAACTTCAAATATCTTGACGGCTGAAGCCCCAAACAATTACACAAAATATGTAAGTAACTTTTAGCCCAAATAATTGAGCCTTCTTCAGAAAATAAACCTGAATCTATAATTTGTCTAGCCTGAATAGGCGTACACACATTTTAAAAATGCGGATTCTTGGGTCTGATTCTCAAAATCAGCGCTGCGAGCGGTTGCTTCCTTACTTCAAATGCTGAGCGCAGTTCTTCGTTGACTTGTTGTCCATTCTCCATAAGGTCCTCTTGCCTAATAGCCTGTAGTTCAGCCCTGTATTCGTCTTTCGAAAGCCTTCCCTTATACTTGCGTACGAGTGAGTCCACCGACAATTGCCCGTGAATTTCACGGTTCCTCCGAATACCGATTTTCAACTCCAGGGACCTGGTCAGACTTCAGTTCCGGCGTGCGCCTCGTCTCCATGGACGCCGTTCGGTGCTCCTCGGGAGCTCACGTGGAACTAAATAGGACTAGATGACGCGCTGCAAGTCAACATGGCGGGGAACACTGCGTATGCCTGAGACTGTGACAACGATAAAAGACCAACGCACTTACATCTTAAAACAAATATCTTACAGGAAGGTTGAAAATCTTAAACGTAAAGCCACTGCATCAGGTATGTAACAAATTATGCATGGATTTCTATACATTCGAACACACTATCCCGACTTACACTATTATAATATATCGGCCGTTTCACAACGAATGCTGCATAACGCACCTATCGTTACTAATGAAAGAGGACTTAAAATAGCTGAGCTGTAGTTTGTGAACGCCATAATGCAATAATCTCGGTTAACGTGTAGACAGATGGTAGATTAGGTGTTTTTATCAGTTGATGTAGATATGCTTAATGATAACACTCACTGAAGGAAGAATATTATCAAGATTAATTTCTTATCTTATTACTAAAAATAACTTCAGTGAACGAACGACGGCACTTCGACGCCATGTAATAGCAAATGAGCAGCATAGGTCAAATTAAGTTTTACGTGTAAAAAAGGTGGTAATTGAGTGAACGGACGTGCAACGCCCTTTCATCGCCCTTACACTCAATCAATTTCACTACGCGCTACGAAAGCGAATTATCGCCTCTTGTATTAGAGGATATTACTAAATAGATATGATAAAACGTGCTTGACCCTAAAAGATAAATAGGAAAATTTTATGGACACTTGACACGGGAAAATGGCATGTTCTTCACAGGGTAGATATAAAAAGAAATAACTTAGCTCCTAATAAGTCGATGTGCATGCCATAAATGGACAAGGATGAAGTCATCTCTGGATTGAAACGACAAATAAGTGTCAAGGGAATTCAATCCCAAAAGGTCGAGACAAACTAAACTTCATCTTGTAACCTTTGGCTCCATTTCACCGATCGTGGGCTAGTAACCACTTACATGAATATGACTATTGTATATGGGAATGTGTGCACCATAATTATTTAAAAACCATGTGTGGCACATTGTGCAAGCACCGTATGTGGAAAGACCACCTGATGGAAATCATACACTAAAATGTCACTTGCTCAAATGCACGCATGCTAGTCACTACCTTAAGGGATGTCTAAAACAAAGTACATTAAACACCATCCGTGTCACACCGCCACCGAAATACTGCTCGGCTACTGCCAATCTACCATTATCTGGTCATGATATCCTAAATAATGGCATAAAACATTCAAATATTCATGTTTTTAGCTGAAGTTGATCATTACGGAGGTTATCCTTATCAAATTGCAGATGTTTAAAAATCTCCACTTCTTCTAGGATTTCCAGTAACTTTAATCGCATTATGTAGCTCCGTGCAGGTTAGGGGATTAGGTGCATGTGCCATTTGGATCAGGTGTTCGGCGGAGGAGGAACCTCGGGTGCCGTCACTCCTTTTGGTTGGAGTGTGCTCCTTATATCTAGTAGCAGTAGCTCTGCCTGTTTGACCTATATCATTGTTCTGGCAATCCACACAGGCGATTTTATAAACTTTGCAAAAAAAGACATAATGTCTTATGGGATAACAGCAATCAGTGATTTTATAATGTTAGTTAAAACCCGTCTTGATTGCAAATTTGCAATCAAGACGATTTTATAAACCCCAGAGCGAAATAGTTTCTCATGTGATTTGTTTGCAGTGTATGGACAAAAGTTTTTTCAAGATTGTTATTGGTTATAAACGTTACCTTAAACCCATAAGTTTCCAGCACTCAGCCTAATCTGTAAGAAACCCTGCCTCTGAAGGGAATAGATAAAATGGCAGCAGGTTCACTTTCTCCCTCTTCATCTAATGTGAATGACGCGTTATTTTAGTTTCTTCTTGTACATTAGCCTCACCAAGTCAGCCTTGTAACCATTATTTCCATCAGTACCCTCAAGCGTTGCTAATTGAGATTCTAAAGCATCTGGAGACGGAGGAGACGTCAGGGCACGATGTATAATCGAATGAAAAAAAGCTAACTTAGGAGCTCGCGCATGGGCGGAATCGGCTGGTATTATATGAGTATGTACTGACAATAAAAATGCTCAACGCAATGTGGCTATCCACTATAGCGAGTGTAAGATCTAAATAATTTAGAGATCTGTTAGAAAATTCATTTTCAAGTGTGAAATTAATCATCTGATGGAGCTCGTTAAATGTTAGGAAAACTTCGTCTGTGTAGTTTTTGTTACCGTCAATTGCAAGTACATCGTCTACGTATCTTGCGTGAAAAGTTAGGTTATCCATGATGTCTACGTTACTGGCGAAAAACCACATTCTAAACAATATAGAAAAATTTCAGACAGAATGTCAACCAGCGGGCTTCAGATTGCTAGTCCACACGGTTGGGAATATATTCTTTGCCCTCTAAATACGAAATAATTCTGTTTCAACACAATAAGCATAGGATTCATTAACTCATCTATTTGATTGTCCGAAATTTTCTTACATTGATGCAAGTTACATTCTGAAATCTGGAGGGTTTGGTCCACCAGCACATCGGTGTATAGACTAGTTACATCGAAAGGCACTAACGTAGTTTACAGGACACGTTACGCGATCCAACCGATCGGCTAACTCCGTAAAATTTTTAACGGAGTATATCACAGAAGCTACACTCAGTTCCTCGTAATTACTTGCACCAAGAACTCCGACAATTCTAATTACTTGCACCAAGAACTCCGACAATTCTAAAACCAATCACCGTGGAACAACAAGGCGAAATAGCAGTCACACACAGTGTTCCCATAAGCGATCGGTGATCAAATACACGTCGTCCAATGAGACGACCGGCCGAACGACTAACCAAGGTTGTCCCCCCCCCCCCCCCCCCCCCCCCACTTAAGTAGTGTGTTTCGGCCACGGTCGGGAGAGTCATGACTGTCCGGCGCTCACTGCAGTTCCAACCCGACCCAACTTGATGTCCGTTCGGAACTCGGAGACACGGCGACCCGGGCACATTGGCTCGGACCCACCCATGCAGAAGTAACTCCTGCCCAGTAACATCTGTACGAGGATGGAACCGACCCATGTCCGGCAACATGACCAACTGTCGAGGCCTAGAAACGGTCAAAAGACCAAATACACGTGGCCCAATGAGACGACCAACCGGCAGTCGTTCCCGATCGAATCACCTTCCGTCGGACACTTGATGTGTGTGGCTAGCGGTTGGCAATTTCTGGCTGTCCGTGCCTCGCTGTCGCTCTGTCCCCGACTGGACTCTCGACACAAGACGACCCGAAATACTAGCGATCGCTCCAGAGATAGAGAGTGCACTATCGATACGCGCTGCAGCTGTCAGTCACGGGCAAACAAACTAGCAACTTAATGAAACCAGTAAATTGAATAACAAGGAGGCGACAGTACTGGAAGACAAGGTGACAAGCAATAAACGGCATGAACACAAGCCGCGCGCGAGCGGCTCAATTTGTCATGTGACCACAAGCTATACCTCATCTTCAACCGGATCTGGTGCGATGGCGTCTTTCCATCGCAATGGCGGGAGAGCACCATCATTTCGGTGCTTAAACCTGGTAAAAACCCGCTTGATCCGGATAGCTATTGGCCCGTTAGTCTCACCAGCGTTCTTCGTGAGCTGCTGGAACGTACGGTGTATCGCCGGTTGGGTTGGGTCCTAGTCACATGGCCTGCTGGTTGCATGTCAGGGCGGCTTCCATCAGAGTCGCTCTACCACTGATGATCTTGTCCTTAGAGTCGGCCATCGTACAGCCTTTTCCAGACGCCAGCACCTGGGTGCCGTCTTTTTTGATTCACGAAAAGCGTATGACACCACGTGGCGACCCGATATCCTTCCCACATTGAGTGGGGTCTCAGAGATCCACTTCAGATTTTTATCCAATATTTCCTGTCGCTTCGTAATATCAGTGTCCAAGTTGGTGCTCGTCACAGTTCAGTCCATCTCCAAGAGAACGGTGTCTCGCGAGGCTCCTTATTGCCTCCATTTTTAGTGACCATAAACGGTCTAGCGGCAGCTGTGGGGCCATCCGTCTCACCTTCTCTATAGGCAGACGACTTCGGTTTTTCGCACTGCTGCTCCAGTACTTCTGTTGCTCAGTGGCAACTCCAGAGAGCCATTCACAAGGTGGAGTCATGTGCTCAAGCTTACAGCTTAGAGCTTAGTTTTCAGCCTATAAGTGGTGTATTACACACTCCTCTCGGCGTACAGTTAATCCGGAACCAGAACCTTAACTTACTGTCCATCCACACACTGTAGTGGAGGAATATTGATTCTCAGGACTGGTTTTCTATGCTCGATTGACTTGGCTACGTCACCTTCGTCAGCTTAATCAGCGCCTCAGTTTCCCCTGCTGCCTGAGCAACACCAACTCGGGTGCAGATAGCTCTAAGTTGCTGCAGCTCTACAGAGACCTTGTTCATTACCGCCTTGACTATGGGAGTGTGGTTGTTTCGGCGGCACCCTCGGAGTTAAGTTTACTCAACCCAGTGCACCACTATGGTGTTAGACTAGCGACAGGTTGTTTTAGAACTAGTCTGGGGACCAGTGCCCTGGTGTGGGTGGAGTCCCACCATTGAAGGTTAGACGCGCACAACTGCTCGCCAGTTAAGTTGCACACGTATGACCGTTACATCCATATGACCGTCTCATTTTCTCACCCGCAGCAGCCCATCTCCCGCATCGGCGGCCCAGGTTAGGGCTAACCATTGCAGTTCGCGTACGATCTCTTCTGTCTAAACTTGTCCACCTATACTGGAAGTTCATTCACAACACCTCCATGTTGTACACCTAGGCCGCGTCTTGGCCTGGTCCTTTCAAATGGCCCTAAATACTTAGTTAACCCTGCGACTCTCCATTGTCACTGCCTCTCGATTCTCGACATGTACTGGGGCCATGAACTGGTTCACACTAGTGGCTCGATGGCCAATGGTAATGTTCGCTTTGCCTATGTTCATGGAGGACATACAGATCAGCACTCCTTGCCCAATGGCTGCAGTGTTCCCACTGCCGAGCAGGTGGCTATATCTCATGATCTTGGGCACATTTGTCCATGCGTTTGTTTTGTGTAGTGACTCCTTGAGCAGTGTACAAGCTATCGACCAGTGCTACCCTCACCATCCATTGGTAGCGACATTCCAGGATCTAAGCCCTGGAACGGACCGGGCGTTCAGCGGTGTTTGTCTGAAGCCCAGGTCACGACGAAACCCAAGGCAACGACCTTAACGACAGGTTGGCCAAACAGGCTACGCAGAAACAGCTTCTTGGAGATAGGCATCCCTGAACCTGACCTGCGTTCTGTCTTCCGCAAGGTTTTGCGGCTTTTGGACACGGAATAGAGCAGTACGCACAACAAGCTGCGTGTGTTCTGGTGCAATGTCCCACTCTTTGACTGCCCAGCGACGGAATCTTGGGTTACCCGACTCGCTGCCGCTAATTTGGACAACGCCTATTGACTGATATAGCTTTAAGTTGTATTCTGTGGGTTTTACCATTTGATCTAAGTTTTAGCTCATGTCCCTCGTCCCTGTGTCTTCTACCCTAGTGCTTTCATGGCGGAGGTTTTAAATATATTGGAGAGTGGCTGGCTTCTCGTTTTTATTCTCATGGTTAACCAGCCATGGTCATCTGCTTTGTTCTTTTACTCTCTCCATCCCATTTCTTACATTGCTGTGGTTTTCTTGTCCCCTTTTGTCCATTTACACGTTTGTAACCCTTCATCGTTCTTGTCATTTGTCCTTTCGTTCCGTTTTGTGTTGTTAGTCTCGTTTGTTGTATTCTGGCACTTGTGACATGGTTTTATACGGAACAATGGACTGATGACGTAGTTTGGCTCCTTCCTCCCTCTTTTGATCCGACCAACCAACTAACTTCAATCATTTGGAACAGCAGGGAAGCTAGACGACAGAAGTTCCAGTGGTGGATCACTCACATAAATAAGTTGATTACAGCCGGAAGAATTTCGTGGAAATAGCTCACCGTCAGTAGCTATGAAAATCGTCGGTAATAATTCACAAGACGGTATTTTATTAGTTGTGAGGATACTTAAAGGATTTTCATTAACGTCAAAGCACTAACTGGATCGGATTATCTAAATACATACTACACATTTAGTACACAAACAACGAATTACATGGTAGGAGGGTAGTCCCATTGTACCATTTTATTGGCCTTTTCCCTTCCCATTATCAAATTGCGAAAGGGAAGAGCAGTAGCTTAAACAACTCTGGGCGTTTTGTAATTAGTCCACATTTGCCTGCACGATGCTTACTTTAGTTAAATCTAGGAAAGTTGTGACGTCCTCTGGTTTGTCTGAACCCGTCCTAAAGCGTCTGTCAGTTAAGTTCCTTCAGTATCGCCGTGACTGTTGACATGTGTGAAACACATGACCATTTTTTCTGCCCTACGTATACGTTCAATATTTGGTTCTATTCGTTGCGGACCTCCCATGCATCATCAGTATTTTAGCCCCCCACCCCGCCCCCCAGAGACTCGCCACTCTTCGGTGGAATCGTGCTTAGGTTACCACAGGGTCCCAGTCTCCGCTGCATCTTTTCTTTTCCTGCTGCATCTCTAGCCTCTGTTTTTTTTCCCTCCCTTGGGGAACATGTCTGGGGTGTTACTGGGAATTTTTCACATTCTCTGTCGCTGACATACGAAGTATCTCTCTACTCTTTCATTCCCTTTTCCTTTCATTTTTTCCCTTCTCTTACCCTCCCTCTTGGGCGTTTGAGATCCCTGTTTATCTTCTTCCTCCCTGTGCGCTCCTGAAGGCTGGCCCACGCATCTGACGTTTAACAGGTGACTGGGTAACGCGTGACTTCCAGCTGAGTTCCAACATTCGCAAATTAGCGATTGGTCCATCTGTCAGGTGTTCAGGAGGTGTGACCTGAGGTGTGAAATATCGTCTAAGGCGGGTGCACTCCCTTTTAAAGGAGGCTCTCCGTTGGAAGTTGAGGCTATGAGATGCTGGCAGTCACGGTTCAGTTTCTCGGAGTGTGCCAGTCATCTTCACAATCAACGTATACGTAACGTAAACGAAATTAGGTCAACGATTCAAAGACCCTTCCAGCTGTAATATGGTTTCTCGTGGTTTCATGTACTTGAGACGGTCAGTCTTTCATAGTTGTATATCCATCCATTTTTCAGAAAGATCTTGACGCAGCCTGTGAAATCCTGCCCTCATTTACAGAATGGCACTTTGCTTTTGGAGACAACTTCGGATTCTCGAGGACAACTGCTTGCTACCTCGCTTCTGCACAGCTATCCTGTTCATGTCGAGGCCCATTCTACTTCGAATTCTTCCCAGGTTATTACACTAGGCTGCTCGATAGCCTGACCGAGGTTGAAATCCAGTCACACATCGCGATAAGGGTGTCATTGTCGTCAATAAGGTGATGCAAAAGGTAGATTCCTCCTTAGTGCCCAGATGCACTCTTTTTCTCGCCTTTGTTAGTGGTGCTGCCATAAATGATCAATGCAGGCTATGAAATTAAGTCAGACGGTACATTCCGAACCCGATGCACAGCTACCAGTGTCGTCGTTTCAACTACGTTAGAAAGTCTTGTGAACACACAGCCAAATGTGTAACATTTGGTAGGGATGTGCATGAGGGAAGTTGCCCGCCTCCTTCTCCCCACTGTACCAACAGCAAGGGCGGCCGTGCCGCCTCCTCTCTGGACTGTGTATCTTGATCAGTGCACTGTCTAGAAAATCTGGGTAATGGAAAAAGTGTCTCAACCAGTCGCTCATAAGTTGCTGGCTAATGTCAAACCCTATGTCCTCCCGTATGGCACTTACAGTTGTTACTGTCCCCTCGTTCTATGAAGCACATGGCCAAGCAGGAATGAGACACAAAATTCAGCTCTGAGGTTGTGCAATCGCCAAATGTCAAGGTATCATCGCCATCCCCCCCGTCCAGCTGTGCAACCAGCCATCAGATTCTCGCCTCAAGGGGCGAAGCCAGCAGCTACACAAACGACAGGCCGGAAAGGACAAGAGAACTCCCATAAAGACATCACATGTTCCTCCATCCAATGAACACTTACCTTCCTCTGATAACCAGAAAGGCTCAAAGTAGTCAAACAAAGGCATACGGTCTTCTTCGCAGTCTCAAATATCCCCTTCAACGCTGTCATAACGTGATACCTTAGCCTGGCGGCCTCCACTTCGTACATGTGCACCACCAACCGTTCATCTGCGTCAGACTCCATAGACCAACAGCACAAGCAAGCAGATGCTGCAGTGGACTAAATGGAGGATACTCCTGTCTCTGTGCCCTGTAGTAGCGAGTCGTGGCAGGTTAGAATTTGGCAGCCACTGAGGTGACACCCTTCATTATTTCATCGTCACTCTCCTCCAATGGAACATTCACACCCTTCGATCCCATTAAGATGATTTGCAACTGATTTTAGAGTCGCAGCGTCACCTTGTACTCTGCTCTTAGGAAACAAAATCATGGCCTCACAACCTCTTCGAGCTTTCGCTTTTCTTCCAAGGCTGTTTTGACCTGCCCCTTCTGTGTTCTGCATTCCATCTCACGGGCAAGTCATGCTGCTTAAACGGGATGATGTTCATAAACAACCCATGTCCAAATACTGGTCTTCAATGCTGTTGGATATCGCCTTTCCCTCCCTGACTACTTCCCTCAGTACCATTTATATCACTCCTCTATTCGATGTCAGCAGGGCAGACTTCATCGAGCTTACTGGCCCATTACCTCGCCTGTCTCTGCTACTCAGTTTTAAAATGCATGATCCCATTTGGGGTTCTTGCAGAACATGTCAGAAAGGTTCCCTCTTGGCTGGCCACGTTAAACAACTTCATCATTTCTGATTTAACAACGAGGAACCCACATTCCTTTCTGAATCATTCCATACATAGTCTCATTTGGACCTGTTTTTCTCCACTGCCCCAGAGAGGGGGGGGCACAGTCCCTTTTGTGGGTACATGTGTGGTTTGCACAGAACCCTGAGCTATTTCAGTCCCCTGACAACGAAGGGATCACACTGCTAGTACCTGAGCTGTTAACGCATTGTGTATGCCAAGGAGTCTATGCTCATCACTTTCAGGCATTAGAACTCCGAGCAATGGTTGCTGTGCCATATGGCCCTTGCTGTTGCTGGGTGGCGCCCACTTGGCGAACTCCTGATTGGAGTGGGTGATACGAGGTCGTACGTTTTGCACATTAAGCGACAAAAGCTTCAACATGCTGGCCATTGTGTGGGTGTCTCTGAGAGTGATTTCAGCCTTCTGCTCCCTGGTCATCCCCCTGGGAAGAGTGTCTAGCTCGCTAGCTTGGGTTGAAACCCTTCCTCGGTACCTGGTTTGTACCAGGACAGATGGCGAAAGTTTTGCCAAGACCAAGCCTTTGTTTTTCCTGGTGATGGAAACTACGTATGGCGAAGTGGAATCCATGTGTTAGATGCGGTTTGGTTCCTAGCTCATATAGACATCTCCTGCTGCCCAATGTGTAGCCCTGTGTGCTTGTGACCATCTTGGTGACATCCCAGTCTCCGTCACACCACACCAATCTTCGAACGCGGTGCAGGGCATCATTTGCCACCAGGATTTGCTTCTGCAAACTGACAAGGAGCTCTGTGCAAACTTAGAGTGGCGAGGAGTTCGATTAATCCGCTGTGTACAGTGAGGCCCTAAAAACAATCATACTGATACCTTGAGATGGTAAAGGTGATGGTGTATCAGTGTGATGTAAAACCTTAAATTCCTCCACCGATCAGATGCTTCAAATCCTGGTGGTTGGACACGTCTTCATGTAGCACCAATGATCACTGCTGCAGTGACAGTGGGTACCTCCCTCCAAAGGGGGAGTGACTGTGCTCCCCTGCCAGTGTGCATAAATTTTAATGTGCAGCATCCTTCACACTCGTCAAAATACTGGGTGTATGTGAAAGAACGACAGATTAAAGAGCAGTAGACCCTAGATCGACTTAGCTACACCAAGGCTTGCCGGAAGTATGACCACCAGCTACACACTCGGCAGGTCGAAAAGGACAGGAGTACACCCATGGAGACATTCTCCATTCCTGCAGCCAAACACATACAGTGTCTTCCTCTAACGGGAAAGTCTCGAACCCCACCAAAGGCAAACGGTCCTCTGATTCTGTCTTAAACATCCTCTTTGGCGGTGTCCTCACGTAATACCTTAGCCCAACCGGTCTCCGTATTGCTAGTGTGCCCAACAACCGTATTTCAGCGTTGAACGCCACAGACCGACCCCCCCCCCCCCCCCCCCTTCCAGGAACTCGCCCCTATTTGACAGGTTCGCACTTCGCTACCATGGGACCCCCGCACTTCCGTGCTGTATGTCTGTCTTCTTGCTATACTTTCTCCCCTCCCTTGGGGAACGTGTTTGGGGTATTATTGGCAATGTTCTGCATTCTGTTGCTGACCTGGAACAGTCTCTTTTTTGCTCCGTCTGTACTTTCTTTGTTTCCCTCCTCTTTCCATTTCTCCACTTCAGCGTTTGAGGACCTATTCTGATTCCTTGGCCACACAGAAGTATACATTTTAATTTTACCAGGATTTCGCATTATTTCATAGATTCTATATGAAGAAAGGGGAAAACTGAATCTGTGTTCTTTCTCCCTGTGTGTTCTTGAAGGCTGTCCCATGTGTCTGATCCATGAAAGGTGACTGGACAACACACAATTCCCAGCCCCAGCCACAGGTCAACAGGTAGTGTTGATACATATCCCTTGGTAAAGGCCTGGTCCGGGGGGGGGGGGGGGCGGGGGGAGGGGGAGATTGCCTGAGCTGTAGCCTTCCCAAATTGCCCATTGCTCCCTCCATCAGGAGTATGGGAGGTGTGGCCTGGAGGTGTGGCTCCTTAAGGAGACACTGGCATTTAAGGGGGGGGGGGTTATCTGATGAGTTAATCATCCTCTCCATCGACATCTATGAAACGAAAATGTAACGAGGCAGATGGAGAGACCCTCCCCACTGCACTGTGGTTCTTTCCAGTAGCCCATACTGAAGATAGTGAGTCCTTCGCCACAGTAAATCAGTATATTATTCAGGAAGGTTTTGATGCCTTTGCTGGTCCTGTGAAATCCTGTTCTCATTTATGGAATGGCACTTCGCTTTTGGAGAGGGTTTCTGATTACCAAGCACAACTACTACTGGCTGTCTCGCCTCTCCATGCGTACCCTGTTCACGTCAAGGCACATCAGACTTTAAATTCTTCCCCTGCTGTAGTTTACGCCAGGCTGCTAGACAGTCTGAGGCTGAAAGACGGTATGACCTCTATGATCTGGCTGTCATTGTTGTCCATCATGTAATGGATGAGGTCGTTTCCTCCTTGGTACCCACCGACGCCCTTTTCCTCACCTTTGATAGGGTGGTGCTGCCATCCAAGATTAAAGCAGGCTAGAACCTCTTCTCGACACCCAGCCACATGAGTAACCTGTGGCAAGGATTCACACGAAGGCGAATGTCTGCCGCCTCCTCCCCACTGTATCAACTGCTATGGTGGCCATGCCGCCTACTCCCAGGTATCTGCATGAGCGGACTGTTAAAGAGATCCAGGTAAAGGAAAGAGTGTCTACCCTGTGTTTTCCCTTCTGGCACCTAGGGTTAACTTCTTGTTACCCCTCGCTCCATGGAGGATATGGACACGTATAGTGAAGTACCCCAGTGTGAAGGTAACATCACCCCCCCCCTCCCCCCAATCCTACAGTGCAACAAGCCGTCAAACTCTGGCCTAAAGGGGCGAAGCTACCCACTACACAACAGGCAGGCAGTAAAGGACAGAGTACTCCTGAGAAGACCTCTGTCCATCCAGCCAAACAACACAGAAGTCTTCCTCTACCCAGAAGGGTTCGAAGTATTCAGCTAAAGACAAACGGTATTCTCCTTTACCAACTTGAAGATTCTGCTCGACGGTGTCGTCACGTGGTTACTTAGCTCGACCGGCCTCTGCCGGTGCGCACCACCAACTGTCTTTCAGCGTTGACCAGGATCCTCCTGCTTTTGTGCCCTGTGGTGGCGACTCTACACTAGCTATCACTCGATGTCCTCGTAGTTGACACCCCTACATCTCTTCCTCCTCATGACTGTCCTCCAGTGGAACGTTTGCGGCCTTCAGTCCCACAAAGGGCATTTACAGCTGCTTGTAGCATCGCAGCATCCCCTTGTACTCTGCCTT
Organism: Schistocerca gregaria; assembly: GCF_023897955.1. Lineage (NCBI taxonomy): Eukaryota > Metazoa > Arthropoda > Insecta > Orthoptera > Acrididae > Schistocerca > Schistocerca gregaria. Next base: position 112,798,939 of record NC_064924.1, on the reverse strand, counting down.
GAAATTGCGTCCTCAAGACCACATTGGGCTCTCACATTATTTACCAATTGGTTTTGACCTTCCTGAGGCTGTTGTCCATCTTATGGGAGTGCCATACTGCTCATAGGGGGTTAACTTTCATAATCAACTCACCTCCCTGGCTACTCGTCTTCAATCTGCTGCCATTCGCCTTTTCTTCCCCATTGGACTTTCACCCTCTGCACCATTTATGCACCTTCATCCTTGGATGTCAGTAGGCAGACTTCATTTAGGTTATTGGCCCGCAACCTCTCCCATTTTTGCTACTCGGTGTCTTCAATGGACATCATTTCCTTTGGGGTTCTCCCAGGACCTGCCAGAGAGGTGCCATTTTGACTGACCTTAACAAACTCAACCTCTTATGCCTTAACACTGGAGCACCCACTTCCGTTTCTGACTCCTCGCACACCTATTCCCATTTCGTCTTATTCTTTTGCACTGTCGAACTTGCCCATCGTCTTGAGTGGTCCATTCTTTGACAGCTGCTTCAGCCGCCATTTCCCATGTGCTTCACACTTGTCGACTCCTACTCTACCTGTGTGCATGCAAAAATGGCAGCTTACTAAGGCTGACGGGCAGCTATACTCCTCCCTGGAGACCTTAGAGAGCAAGACTTCCCCAGTTGTGATGACCAGGTGGACTATGTCGCCAGCGTTGTCCTTACTACTGCAGACCGTTCTATTCCTCACACTTACTCACTACCACGTCTTGTCTCAGACCGTTGGTGGCCTGAGGCATGCCACGACGCAAATAGTGGACGCAGAAGTGCCCTAAGCTGGCGATTTGCGTTCATTATAAACATATGGATGCAGTGTGTGCTCGTGTCACTCGGGATAGCAAAAGAGCTAGTTGGATTTCATTCACTAGTTTTTATCAATTCCACACCTTCGTCTTTCGTTTGGGCCAGCCTCTGACGGCTCTCTGGGACCAAGATCCATTCCCCCATCGGAAAGTAGTGGAGGAGGCTCAGGCCATAACTTTCCCTTCGCCGAATCGTGAGAGCTAGAATGCCGTCTTCACTGTGAAGGAGCGAGATCATGGTCTCAGTTCATCTCCCCTGCCCCAGGGCCAGACACTATCCACATTCAGATGATGCACCACTTATCTTTCGGGAAAGCATTTTCTGCTTACCACACACTACCGCATCTGGGCTGGCGGCACATTTCCTGGACGCCGGCGTGAAGCCACCGTCACACATACTGGAGCCCGGTAAGGATAAAAACCTTCCTTCCAGCAACCGCCCCATCTCTCATACCAGCTGCAAGGTTTTCTAACGTATGATTCATGCCCAGCTGGTGTGGTGGCTCGAATTCCGCCATTCACTCACGAATGCACAATGCGGATTTCGAGCGCGACGTTCTGCAGTAACTACCTCGTTACTTAGGCCACAGTCTGGGATTTCCGCAGAAAACCGTTGGCGACATGGGTGGACAAAGACACCAGCTGGAGAACTGGTATCCTCCTTACTCTTCCAACGTGAGGCTTCTGTAGGCGCCTGCCCTGTTATCTTTGGGCATTTTTACAAGATCGAGATTTCAAGGTGCGTGTGGGTTCTGCTCTGTCGGACAAGTTTATTCTGGAAAATGGTGTGCCTCTTAGTTCCGGCCTGAGCGTCATCATCTTTGCTATTGCCATTAACCCTGTAATGGCCTGTCTCCCGCCGTGCGTCTCCAGCTCCCTTTTTGTCGATTTTGCAACCTATTGGAGTTCCCCACGGACCTCTCACTGAGCGGCGTCCTCAGCGCTGTCTTCACCGTCTTTACTCCTGGAGTATCGACAATGGCTTTCGCTTTTCCACTGGCAAAACAGTCTGTAACAATATCTGGAGCGCAAATGTTTTCTGGTTTCTCCCACCATCGATACGTCTTGGGCCTGTTGCCCTTTCTTTCGTTGGCTCTACGAAATTACTAGGTCTCATGCTAGATAGGAAACACTCTCGGTCCTCCCATGCTTCGTACCTGGCATCCCGCTGTACAGAGTCCCTCAATGTCCTCCATGTCCTCAAGGGTACATCATGGGGTGTCGATCGAACCACCCTTCTGTTTGTACGGGTCTCTGGTCCGTTCGAAACTCGACTATGGGTGCTTTGTTCATGCCATCCCTTACACTATCTACCATCATGGCATCCACTCGGCCACAGGTGCCTTTTACACCAGCCTGCTTGAGTGTCTGCAGTCGTGATCTCCCCCCCCCCCCCCCCCCCCTCAGCAAGTATGCATGCCATTTGTCTGCCATGGGTGGCCACCCCTCCTCAGCCTCCTTCATGATTCCTTTCATCGTCAGTTTGGGGCTCGTCCCTCTTCCCTGTTACCTCCTGGCGTCTGCTTTCGCCACTTGCTACGGCGGCTTAACTACGTGCAACTTTCCCCATGGGTGTGACCCTTCAACACCTTGGCTTCGTGAAGCGGCCCATGTTAACCTTGGCCTTCATTCGCTTCCTAAGGATACTACTCTAGCCTCTGTTTATCGCCTCCTGTTTCACAACAATCGCATGGAACTTAGCGACAGTACCTTTGTATACACTGATGGCTCTTACCGTGGAGACGGGTGTGCATTCATCACGGGAACCCATGTGTTTCGATATCAGCTTCTGGCCCACTCTTCAGTATTTACAGCCTAGCTTTTCGCCTTTATCAGGCCGTGGAGTACATCTGGCGACACAGCCTTTCCAATTCTGTCCTCTGCTCAGACTCTCAGCGCCCTCAGTCTCTGTGCGGGGTTCCCTACTCATCCCTTAGTGCAGCGGGTTCAGGAAAACTGCTACTTCTTCACTCTTGGTATCATGTTTCTGTGGGTCACTGGCCGTGTCGGTCTGCCAGGAAACGAGGCTGCTGACTCTGCTGCCAAGGCTTCAGTCCTCATACCTCAGCCTGCGAATACCTATACTCTACCCGACGATCTCTGCGCCACCATCTGTCAGGCGGTGGTGTCTCTTTGGCATCGCCAATGGTCCTCCCTTAACGGGAATAAGCTTCCACTTCTTAAACTTCTCCTGTCCGCCACTACCTGCTGGAATGCTTTTTTTTCTAATTTACGTTCCATCTTGCGTTTGCTATCTGTTTTAGCAAATGTCCCGCTGGTCATCGCCTATGTTTCACTTTTTATTCGACGAAGCAATATGTTAAAGTGCTCTTCATTTTTAGCCCTTTTTTCACGTGCCTTGTTTAGATGTCCCCTATTCTTCACTTCGGGACTGGCATATAGTAGTTTCCCTTGTCTCTGTTTGCGTTCTATAGCTTTGACTTAGGCGTGTATGTTGCATCCTGAAACAAACAACGCTTTTTCTGATGGCTCCATTGAAATCTACCGTCTGAGTATCTTCCATCCACTTCGTCGTCTTGTAGTATCTAGGCTGTGCATCAGTTCGTCAGCTTGTAACTGCTCCTACAAAGCTGTTGCAATTATTAGCAGATGAAGGAATCCAATCCAAGCATTTATCAAGGTTTTAAACGAAATAATTCCAGTCAACTACTTGTAGGTTCAATTTGGATAGACGAATTACAGTTACCAATCTGATACTTGATCCGATTTCTGCGGAAGCTAAACATTACTATGAGGGAAATCTGATAATTCTGAGTAGTCTCGACCAAGCCATAGTTTCCATCAGCAGTGGCAACGTGGGTCTGTGTCGCTCGGTTGTTTCCAAGCTGCTTAACTGAAGGCATCGCTGTCTGCAGCATTGAAAATAAAATGGATGTCGCTTTCTTCTGACTAAGGATGCGCCGCTGATACCAGTTCTTCCCTAATGCCATTGCGTGTGGTGACTGCTAAGACGCCCACAAAGACGGCAGCGTGTCAGTAAGTTTGAAGTGTATGTCCTCCAGGGAGAAGTTTGTAGAAAGCAGATTAGTTGGCGAATTTTGATGGTAACTTAGCCGGCCAGAGTGACCGAGCGGTTCTAGGCGCTAGTCAGGAAACGCACGAGCTCTACGGTCGCAGGTTCGAATCCTGTCTCGGGCATGGATGTGTGTCCTTAGGTTAGTTAAGTTTAAGTAGATATAAGTTCTAGGGGACTGATGGCCTCAGAAGTCCCATAGTGCTCAGAGCCATTTGATGGTAACTTAGTGCCGTAACTTTGAAAGCAGGTGAGCATGCTCTGTTTCACTTTGGACGTTTCGGCTACGCCATAGGAATGACAGTAAGTTGCACAGTCAATTGTATTGTAGTATTTTTCCTCTAGAGAATAACCCATAATCTGTATGGCTTTCCTGTGGGACAAGCCCACTGATGCATTTAAACAGATTCTCCTGTAGAGTGAGACATTCGGTTTCGCCAATGCTCTCGATGTTCAGTTCGCATGACGTTCAGCCCAGGAAAAAGCTTCTGATGTAATGCTGAGCCATTCCTTCTGTAATGTATGTACTTGACACTGTCGGGTGATTTAAAACTGTTGTCTAGCAGGCGGTTGTTGCCTTCCTCGCACCAACCAGGAGTTACGGGTAGGGTCTTGGAGGCTAGTAGCTATGGAGGTGAAGCTATATCGACCCCATGGAACACTTGATTACAATTGTCAGTTGTGAGTCTCTCTGGCTATCTCACCTTACGTAAGCTGTCTATTCACATACCGCTCAACAGAATAGTGAGTTTAAAGAGAGACAGGTGTAGTTTACTTTCGAAGACATTCATATTCAAGTTTTTAAGCTTAGTGGGAAGTAGTTCTATGATTGTTGGAGCATCGTGCTTAGCTTCTTGCTGCTTCAGGAACAGGTTACGTTATTTGTAGTGTCATTCTGTTGTTCAGTCACACATGTGAACTGCTGGGCATAGGGTGTGGAGTTTAGATAACGAAACACATTCTTCACGAAAAAGCTGCTGAGTTCACTCTATCCTCAGCTTGTTTGGTTGGCTGGGACCAAACAGCGAAGTCATCGATCCCATCGGATTGGGGAAGAAAATTGGCCGTGCCGTTTCAAAGGAATCATCGCGACATTTGCGTGAAGATATTTTGGGAAATAAAGGAAGCCCTAAATCAGTATAGCCGGACGCGGGTTTAATCCGTCGTCGTCCTGAATACCAGTAGGACCGCGATCGGTGTATTCTCTGTTTGGTGAGTATAAAGTTCTCTGTGTGGTTTGCAGCATGGGCAAATACCCACGAACAGTGTTACAAATTCAATTAATTGCTGACTGTTCAATATCACTGGGAACTACCCTAGCTTTTTGTGACACTATCCAAACTACATTAAAGTGACACTGCTTAGCTCAACAGAAAGGGAGTCAAGAGCAAAGCAGTTACATATTTGATGAGCTGTTAGTGGCGGTTATCATACTGTATACTTAGTGGAGTGTGGCGCGATGACTGGGTATCGCAGCGTAGTATAACACTTCAAAACATTTACTGAAACTGAACATTAAATATGCTGATAAAAAAATTTCATGTCAACGTAGGAGAATTAAGAACATGAAATAAAAATCAATCCCAAAATCACATTTTTAACTACGATAAATACCCTGATCAGACACAACGTGTTCTTCAAATCGTAAAATAATAATTAAGGCAAACTCATTGTGACAGAAACATGAAAGTTGAACACTAACAGTGTTCACACACCTTGGACTAACCCAAGTGTGTTTTGAAATATTTAATATGTAAAATGCAATAACAATGAAAACATTACTTGGAGAAAACACAGTTCAGCAAAGTGTAACACAGTTTGCTGCGGCCGAACATCGCCCAGCACCAGCTGGCAGCGGTTCTTGTATTGTTAACAGCCACCACTCTAGAACCGGTGACAGCTGGCGTCAAAACGTTTCAAACGCCATTTACAGGATCTCCAGTGCCCATCCAAACAGTCACATATTTCCTTACGTAATCTGGAATCAACCATAATTAGTTCTTAGAAATAATATCTTTAACACTGATAGCCAACGCAGGTAACAAGTCATAACTCCCAATGTCAATTCATTGATACTGCCAAGATCATCGGAAGTACGTTGATCCAGGGAATAATCTGCCCTTCCTTCTACACAAACGAAGCCAGTAGGAGGTCAGAAGCGTTTAAACATAACGGAGTATCTAGCATCGGGATGTACAACTTGTCATATAGAATCAGTTTTAAACCGGCCACAAATTTGAAACTGTATTACGTAAGAGGACCAATAAAGTTCGTGGATCCCCACCTCACTCCACAATTCTAAGACATCTCATAATGCAGGTTAAGACATAAAGATGTGTAAGCATAGGCATATCAGCAAAATCAGTGGCATTCGTCAGATAATTACTTCGAACACTCTAGTACTTTTCATATACTGCGGTCATCGTCCCGTTGGATCGGCCTTTACCACTCCGATGGCGTCACTAGCGCGGGTCAAGGCGGCTAAAATTCAGTACGCCATTTATAGTCAAAACTGGTATGTCACAGTGCTGGTGTTACCTGCTAATGCGGCAAATGCGTGCTCCGTGCCATTCACAACTCCAGATACATCTTTACGGCAAAGTAGGCTAGATCCAGGATAGAGGACAGAAGGCAAGACACAGTTCCTGCATGTCAAACCGGTTTAGTCTTAGTAGTACCACTGGAACAGCTTCATGTCGCCTATATTACGGCTTCCAGGGGCAACAAATCTAATTTTTTAAAATACAGTCCACAATTACATGAAATACCGAAAATAAAATCCCTGTCACGATCTACTCAGAGTTAAGATTTGGCGTAACATGTTTAGCACAGTAAGACAAGTGTAAGTCAGAAACTGTAGAGTTCTTCAGGCAGTACAGCTCATGATGTACAACCAGTTTGTCATGACAGCACTCAGCTGCTACCAACAGACTTCAAACACAATTTAAAACGTTTTGTAAATGGTTGATGTCGGATATTTGGTTCTTCAAGACTCAAACTAATCTGTAAAGCAATCAGAAGTTTAATCTCCAACGTTTAAAATAACTTAAAAGAATTAGAGGTTCACTAATTAGTCTCGATTTGTTAATATTGTTTCTGCTTGCAAAAGTTTCTTCGTCCAGTTCATATTTGATTTAACAACATCTCCCAATATGTGCATTAGCTCTAATAAATTCTGGTGTACGAGAACGACGTTCTCATTTTCGATTTTAGCACAAACGTTGCTACCATATTGCTCAATTTTCAATTCTATAATAGGTATTTCAAGTAAACAAAGCCAAACGGATATGTTCCTGCTTTTGTATCCTTCAGTCTTTACAATAACTGTGACCTTTATTGTATGCTGTATGAACTTAATTTTTATGTTCTTAAACAATCACAGGGTTCTGTTAAGACTTATGTTTTGTCATATTAGATAATAGATAATATAGCACACGGTAGTTTCTGCATAGTTTTCTGTTAATAATTACGCTTTCAGTGCAAGTTTAAATTTGTGATATATACAAAAGAATTTATTATTACTGTCGTGGTTGCCATCCCGCCCCATTTCTTCTGTTGGTAAGAATGCCTCCAGAAATCAGGGGCTTAGTATTATATGTTTTGCTGTAAATACTTTTGTGCACACTGTATTGGTTCAGTTGCGAATAGTTGAATTTACAGTTAATCATTGTAAATATGCAATAAAACCATGCGCTCTTAGTATCATCTTACATACTTATTGGCTAAGTTTGCTAGTAGTCGGATGTTTGGTTAAGTTATTAATGACGTGAACTTCTATTGTGTTGCTGGTAATGTAATGTTAAAGTGCATAGACTTCAGCATGGTTAGGTACCTCACATGAGTATCTGACTCCCATAGTGCCATCACTTTGTATTGGACATGGCTCTTTTATCATTTCTCTAAACATGATAAAATTAACGATTGTGCTCACTATGAAATCTGAAATGTCCCTTATAAACAGGTTTGCGTATTACGTTGTGATGGCATTTGTTCAGTTATGTGGATCTTGTAAAAACTGAGTCACTTCCTTGGACATAAATGTTTTACTGTCCTACTTCTATGTAGTAATAACCTCATTATTTGGTAGAAATCGTTACATGTTACTATGCACATACATGGTCTTTGTTTGTACGTTGTCGGCCGCGGTGGTCTCCCGGTTCTAGGCGCTCAGTCCGGAACCGCGGGACTGCTACGGTCGCAGGTCTGCCTCGGGCATCGATGTGTGTGATGTCCTTAGGTTAGTTAGGTTTAAGTAGATCGACGTTCTAGGGGACTGATGACCATAGATGTCAAGTCCCATAGTGCTCAGAGCCATTTGAACCATTTGCTTAGTTTGTAAGTTAATTTGCCTGTTCGCTTCTTCACATCTTAGATCGTACCTGTGTACCTAAAAGCCAATGTTTTGCTTTAGTTCTCGAAACTTACGTTCAATTTTTTTCGTATATTTTGATGATAATCGTTATCTTAATATGTCAAATGTACGACGTGACAAAAATTGTAATCACTTAAAAAGTATTTAGATTGTCTAATCTAATGGGATCTTCTGTAATGTTTCAATGTTAAGTGTCCTTCTGTTGTTTGTACAGAGTACATTTAGAATCTTACATGATCGAACCATTCCTAATAAGTATTAAAATACTTTCGTCAAGCATTTGTCATAGTGTTTATGAAATATGTTGCAAAAAGATGGGATTTAGTAGTACACACACACACACACACACACACACACACACACACACACACACACACACACGAATGTATGTGTGTCTACCATTCAATCCTCGTGTACCCTCAAAACCACTACAGGTGGATGCTTCTCATCCTTGGCTCTGAGTGGCTATCTTTAGTTTTTTAACCTCTGCCAATGAATCAATCTTTTTGGTCGAAGGAATTACTAGTAAAAAGCACAGCTTCTTCAGGTGGATTTTACTGTTCACATAGCTACTGCCTCAGTATGAACTGTCTTTCCATATTTGGTTACATTGTCACATGTACTTAAGAGTTTAAGAGAAGTTTAATAATTTTTCATATTCATTTGGATTTTAATAACTTGGATTACTATTACTCAATTCAGCTTTTCATAGTAGTTGACGAAATTATTCGTTGTGTGCTTTAAGTATTCCTTTCGATTTGAAAAGACTGTGCCTCTACTAAGAATAAAGCTGTAAAATACCTATATTTCGTAAATTTATGACAATATAAATTTGTACTACCAGTTAAGTCACTTGAATTTCCACTTCTTCACAGTAAATAGGAATATTTTATACTACCATTATATTAGTAATAGTTCGTCCAAGCAATGTAAAAACATGTCTTATCAAGTTTAGTAAGATTATGCAAGGTCATATTTCGTATCTTAAGCGTATATGTAACGATATTTGTAGATGTGTTCACTACCTGAACATAAATACCATTTATGTAGAAAATGTTATTTGCCCGTCATTTAATATACAGCTAGTACTGACGTTGGATGTCATAGTTACTAAATATTTAAACATGTTACTGGTCACTTGTGCCTGAAATTCTAGTACCCAACTGTATCTCTGACATTTCTCGCTACATTTAAAGATTTGTATCGTGATGTATGTTACAGTCACGTCTTAAAATTGTACGTCCTAGATACATTCCTGAGATACGTGGTTGTAACACACAACTGACATTCACAGTATTGATACCTAGCTGATTTGTCCGTGTCAGTATTACATACATGACAACTCCGACTAGCATTTCGATAATATCCAGTTCCTTCTGATTGGCAACTCATTCTTGGCTAGACAAAACGATGAATACTGTTGCTCTATGTCGTCCCTGAAACGGTGCAGTAGTAGCGTTCTTTAACAAAAACGTACATCGAGCAGTTTCATCGCTATATATAAAATATGTTTACATTCATGTAGTTGTGTACGTACGTTTTTGACGTGAGAAATGTTGGCTAGTGAATTTTGCAATGCTAATTTGTCACCAGTTAGCATGCCAACGAATTATTTAATACCCATAAGCATACGTTATCTATTTACTTCTACATTGTTTTAGTCTCTCGTTGGCGGAAGGTAGAACTGCTAAGGATTTGTCTGTATGTTGTTACTTGTAGGTTAGTTATGGTTTACAATGTTATGAAGAGGCCCTGGAGTAAAAGGACGGAATCATCCTCAGATTTTACAGCAGGAGTGTATGAATCTGCGACATAGTTTACTGCTTTTCACTGTGTGTCTGATACAGAGCATAATTTTTAAGAAAACCCCATCATTTGAATATTGTTGATTATTTAATTATGACCCAGGTTTTGGCATTCAATGCCATTTTCAAGTACAGAATATTGGATCCCCACGAAATAAATGTTGGGAGCGAAAATTTTCCTTAATTGCCAATTTTGAGCTAGCTGACCTACAATATATGTTAATGAAATCAAATCAATAACTTAAAAATGGTATAAAGTGCCAGAACCTTCGTCGTATTTAGAAATTATTCTGACTGCAGCTCAGCTACAACAAAAATAATTTATAGGATATACTGCAATGCGTAGGTGGTTTCATGCGTGGATTGAGAATTCGTATGGCATTTTGTGCTACAGGGTGCATACTGTTCACATACTATTAAAGAATGGCCGAAACCTAAACTGAAATTAGACCTGTTCTGGTTAAGTTTTTCAACTCGTAGACTGTAAAAAAGTTCAGTATTAGTCTTGTATGTTGGTATACTGACACGTTGATTTTATAGATGCTTTGTAATGACATGGTAGTCCAAATCGGCCAGTAGTAGAGTAAATGACACAAATAATCAATTACTTTAGACAATGTTTCTTTTCATGAAATATTTGGAGTCGGTGGACCCATGTATACAAAATTCATCAAACTTGTTAAACGGTAGATGCAGAAATAGTTCTCAAAGACGATGAAGCTACAGTTCAGAATGTCAACAAACTTCTAAATTATATTGTTAATTTCAAAATTTTGTTTATTGAGAGAAACCTTTAATTTCTCTGCTAGTGTTTCAGAAACTACCCGAAAATAGTACTTTCTGTTCTGTAACCTGTGAATACATGCAGTTAATATAGTTCTCCTTAGCTAAATTAAGATATAAACCAAACGCATTGGAGATACCATGACAATCCATTTCGCTGTAAACCTTTTCAACTGATGGATACATATCAGCTCTAAAATTACCCTTCTTTGTGTTAAATGTGCACAGAATTATTTCTGTTTCGTGACAAAAATTTAATGTTTATATAATTTAGTATTTTTGACATTTCAGATAGAATAGTTTAATATTAATTTTTAACAAAGATGTAACCTACATGTAGGAGATACTGTCCACTGCTTTCGCTGTCTTTTGAATGTCTCTCAAAAAGTCTGCATGTTTCGGAAATTAACTGTAACATAACTATTACTCCATGAATGTAAAGTGATAATTGATTTCTTTTTTATTCTCTAGTAAAAGGAACGATGCCAGTAAGCTCAGTAATTCATGCAAGCAAATCAAAGTAATTATCACTGTGTAATGCTTACTACAGTAATATTTCCTCTATGTCGAATGTGTTCGACCATCTTTCAAAAGACGAGCACATGTGTACGACACAGCTTCCTCTTCAGTCCCAGACTTCTGTTTCTATTGTCTGTCGGCCTCTCTTGGCCAACTCTTGCTTTCTTCGACCCCGACGGTATTAGGTTGCGAGGCCCGAGGGTGTCGTTCATTTTCCTAATCCAATCCTACATTCCGTGGAAGAAGGGGACTTCATCACGTGCAGTGAAGCGATCTCTCCTGGGGTTGTAAACTCACAAGGAAATACCTGGTCCTGCACGGTGTGGTTGTGTGTAAAGGCTGGTAAACTGTTCAGGTAAGACTTCTCATACTCACAAGCCCACAAAATTGGTCTCGAAGGTGATGGCTGAGAGAGATGGTGAGACAAGAACAAATTATGCTGTGTGTAGGCAGCAGTGTTCCGGCGATTACTTGGTCACAATAACTCACTTAGGGGAATAAAATTTGACCTGGAACTGAAGAAGTTGGATGCAGAGAAAATTAAAATACGCGGATATATAAACCACGCTATATAGCAATTGTTAATGCTCTCGAAAGAGTCGTCACCATAACAAGTAATGAGGAATATGTCAACCGGATAACCCCATGTTAGTACCATCACTACAGGGACAATCCTGGAGAAGACAGCGGTTCAGCACCATACCGATGTGACTTTAAATGCAAGTGGAAAAACGGCGACACAGACAAGGCTGTTGTTACAGATTCCGGTGACTGCATGCAGCAGGTTGGAAATTGGTGAGGTACGGAAAGAAAGTAATACCGTTAATGCCGGGTGTGTAGAGAAAACTGGAGTGACAGAACATTGTGTATCGTTGCTGAAAATGTCGTGGGAGGAAGTACACTGGCACCTCCGTTGCCTACAGTCTCCCAGATGATACTGTGTTCCCGAATTATCAGGCATCCTGGACCTCAAGGACGTCTGCACCTAACCTCTACATTTGCGTTCTGGTGACAACTACAGGAAGAAACATCGTCACTGCAGAATATGGTTACGCACCTTCCTTCATTAACGGAAAGATGATGTAGGATCCAATCAGTTTCACTAGATGCCTGAAGCATTTTCACCTGCAGTCTTCCATTTGGGAAAGTGACATCAGCTGCTTGTAGGCAAACAATCTTCCACAGAAGTGTTGAAACTGCTACGAATCATGAGCTCTCACCTGCCAAGCAGCATGCTTCTCAGAGTTAAGTACCAGCCTCACCTTCCCTAAAATGTTACGCAGCATTATAAGGGGGAGGGTACAAAGGTACGATGTAGTTCAGGAGTGCCTCGAACAACACGCCGTGGACTGTGACAAGATTCTACATTAGTCGCAACACACAGAAGTATCTCGAGTATTCAACTGAATGCATTGGTATACTGCTTTCGTCTCACGTGGGTGCAGACTGCTTTGAATGAATGCAGTGCAAGATGCCAGCGTTTACCACACACTTGAGATGAGGGAATGTTTCCCCAATGTTTCCTGGACCAATCAGCGAGATGTGGTGGAGCTGTTTCTGTGTGTTCGTTCTACAAAAAGGATAACAGCCAGCAGTAGCTTACAGGCTGATATTTCCTAAGAAAACACAAAGCTGGACTCGTATACAAACATTTCTCTAGGAAGACAGGGTAACCAAAGGAGTGCAATGTGGTGTACGACAAACTATGATCCACTTTCCAAGGTCTCTATCGGTTTTACACTGAACAAAGTATACAAAAAGACTAAAAAAAATTTGGGCTAGCACAGGATAGGATGCAAAGAAATCTGTCACCAGGAATAAATTTGTGTCATTTCTGTCAATTTGCTTTCACTGTAGTATCAGCCACAGTTACCACTCTTCTGATAAGTGCCATGACATCAGTTGTGACCAGGAGGAGGACAAAACGTCCCATGAGCGCAGGTAGCATTACTAGGATAAAATATCTGTGCAGCTTCACTTCAGATAAACTGCACATTCTATTTGTGTTGCTTTCCTAAAGCTTCGCTATTTCAGTTCTTCGCCCATTAACTGTAAATTGATTACCAAAAGAATGTTATGTACATAAGTATCTGTGATTATAGTATTCTCTCTCTTCGTTCTGGTACAATACTGCAGCAGAGAAGCTGTGGAATGCCCACTTCGCACAGGTGATAAAATGTTTCAGATTTTGAATGTAGTGTGTATATTCAAATGAAGGCACTGGATGAGTGTTAAGGTTACTTTGCAGGTATAATATAACAAAGTATTCTACCGATAATGTATAGGCAGAATACTTTGACTTTAGAATCAAATGCCCCAATGAAAGGGCACTGTCCATACTTAAACAGATTGTTTGTATAATCGCAAACGCTGCACCAGTTTCTGTATACTCTCGTCCAGTGCAGGTACATCCGTTAAATATAGGAACATTTTGTTGCGGAATAACCACACCCAGCTGTTGAACGTTATTCCATTACTCTGCAATTAGTTCGGTGTGCTATTCTTACGACAAAATGTCGCTTAACGAGCCGTGGTCACAGTTATTGTTTCAATACATATGTCGTCTGCTATTACTGTGATTTCCAATGTCATATTTGAGACATTGTGAAATCTAGTTCTCGACTCCATTATTGTAAGTCACTGCAATTGTTCTGGAATATGAACCTTTCATACCGAATTGTACTTGTTAGTTGTAGTATCGCAGTCAAACAATTCTGTACAAGATGGACTAGCTACACAAGAAATAAAGAAGCGAGTTGTAATTATATTTTCATACATCAGGTAAAGGGATGTTATGTATGTTTCAATGTATGGAGAAAATCTCTCAAATCTCTCAAATCTTTCAAGAAAAGCCAATTTGGCAGTTGTATCCGGTTGTAAGGAAAATTTTGTGTAAGGAAAATTTTGTGTAAGGAAAATTTTGTGTAAGGAAAATTTTGTGTAAGGAAAATTTTGTGTAAGGAAAATTTTGTGTAAGGAAAATTTTGTGTAAGGAAAATTTTGTGTAAGGAAAATTTTGTGTAAGGAAAATTTTGTGTAAGGAAAATTTTGTGTAAGGAAAATTTTGTGTAAGGAAAATTTTGTGTAAGGAAAATTTTGTGTAAGGAAAATTTTGTGTAAGGAAAATTTTGTGTAAGGAAAATTTTGTGTAAGGAAAATTTTGTGTAAGGAAAATTTTGTGTAAGGAAAATTTTGTTCTTAACTGTTAGGAGCCACTGAAGGTCGAGTGAATTAACTTTGTCCTCACTGGCGCAAGCAAAATACTGAATCAGCAAATTACTCTCGTTCTTGTCTGCTGTGTGCAGTGTGTTTCAAAATTCCTGTTGCAGGTTTCTACAGGTTGCACACTCCCCTTGATCCAGTGTCGGATATTGTTTCACTATCAGGACTTCATAAACTAAGCTAGCTCTACAACCCTTGCAAACGTGACAGGAATTTCGAAATGCACTGTATTTATTAGTGACCAGATGGTTCGCAGATGTCTCACGTAGCTTACTAAGTGTAAGTAATATAGTGTCCCTTACATCTAATTTCGAAACACAGGATACTGTACGCATTTGAATTCGTGTTATTAGTACACACAAAACCATGGACAATGCTCATTTATAAAGTCTTCGTATGTTCTCAATAGGATTCTTTCGATGCTCGTTGTTTCTGAAAAGCATATTCTCGTGTTAATGTAATGAACCGAGAGATACATTTAAGAGATGTAAAAGTTTCAAACTTGCGTTTGGAGTAACTTACGTGTATGGTGCGATAAATTAATCGCACTTCCAAAGCTTCGCTTCAGTCTCCGTTATTGAATGTCGGTATACAGCCATATAAAAAACTGTCCTGAGATGACCATATGTCTGTATGTTCAGATTATATTACAGAAATATCGCCCCAGCTGTGAAAAGGAATTATGTTTCCTTATGAATTCAAGCAGTGGGTTTGAGTAAGAGTGTGAACGAACACTTGCTTTCTTGGTAATATAAGCACTCAGATAGTGTTCATGAATAAATTAGTGTTACCAGATACTGCTTCGCGAGATAATGTACCTTTATCTTATTAATATCACATGTGCACATAGATAATTTACGAACAGCAAACCAGTGTTATGTTGTGAACAATAAAATGCTAAACTCGTGCTATACGATGTCTGTATAATTTATCTGAAAATTTTGTACCTTAACATATAGGTTTTACGAAAGTACCAGTAGACTCTGACTCGAGCTCACACACAAAACAGCTGCAAACTTCTGATTGCTCCGCAAATAAGTTAATCCTTTAGGTATTTGTTCATAATTTCAATCCTTTCCTAAATGTTCTCCGTTGAAGTAAGTTGGTTGTAAGTCACGAAGTGCTCTTATTCCTATATACTGGATGAATAAAGTCGCTGTATACAGGGTGAGTCACCTAACATTTTCGCTGGATATATTTCGTAAACTACATCAAATACTGACGAATCGATTCCACAGACCGAACCTGAGGAGAGGGGCTAGTGTAATTGTTTAATACAAACCATATAAAAATGCACGGAAGTATGTTTTTAATACAAACTTACGTTTTTTAAATGGAGCCCCGTTAGTTTCGTTAGCACATCTGGACATATAAACAAATACGTAATCAGTGCCGTTTGTTGCATTGTAAAATGTTAATTACATCTGGAGATATTGTAACCTAAAGTTGACGCTTGAATATCACTCCTCCGCTGTTCGATCGTGTGTATCGGAGAGCACCGGATTACGTAGGGATCCAAAGGGAATCGTGATGGACCTTAGTTACAGAAGACTGAAACAGCACATTACGTCGACATGCTAACACCTTTTAGTTGGTCTTTTTCACTGACTCACATGTACATTACCATGAAGGGTGGTGAGGTACACGTACACACGTGGTTTCCGTTTTCAATTACGGAGTGGAATAGTGTGTCCCGACATGTCAGGCCAATAGATGTTCAATGTGGTGGCCATCATTTTTTTGGCACACAATTGCAATCTCTGGCGTAATGAATGTCGTACACGCTGCAGTGCATCTGGTGTAATGTCGCCGCAGGTTGCCACAATACGTTGTTTCATATCCTCTGGGGTTGTAGTCACACCTCTGGACTTCTTTCTGTGGGGTACGTTAAAGGAGAGTGTGTACCGTGATGTAAGATCAGGAGAACGGGTTGGCCAATTTATGCGTCCTCCACGTCCTATGAAACTACCGTCGAACACCCTGTCAAGGGTCAGCCTAGTGTTAATTACGGAATGTGCAGGTGCACCATCATGCTGATACCACATACGTCGACGCGTTTCCAGTGGGACATTTTCGAGCAACGTTGGCATTCTCTGTTAAGAATTGCACTCGATGATTAGTCATCACAATGTAATTGCTGATGTAGCAACACATGAAACGAGTGAAAGCGGTGACGATGCAGTATGCGCATGACAATACTTAGACTCAGTCTACCGGCTCATGAAATGTCCCGTGTACTCAAATATCGGTTCATGGCAACAGCAGCTAACACACCAACTGCACCCGCTTCTCCTGTGACGGGCCTTTTACGGACCCGTTTGCGTGCTACCACCATACTTGTTGCTTACAGTGGGTGGTAGATGTTTCGCAATGTGCGGCACGTTGGATGCTCTTTGTCTGGGTACCGTTCTAATTACACCCTGCTGGCTTCAGCTGCATTTCGTCGACACTCGCCATAGACGACTATCATCTCCGCCATTTCAGAGTTCGAATACACCATGGTCACAGTTTCTACGACACTACACTATCACAGACGTCTGGTAACACGGTGTACTACAGTTGGTCTGCGTGCGGAGGCGAATGCAAAATAACAATATCAGCAAGCGCTACATGCGGACACTGCGACAGCTAGACCAAATCCCAACAGTGCACTACAGCCACACTCGTAAACACGGTCGTCATCGTAAACATGTCCCTGCAGATGCTGCTTGCCGATCGTGGCCCGTGTTTATTACAACACGCAACTGAACGTCGGAGGTTACAAGCGTCAACTTCAGGTTACAATATCTCCGGATGTAATTAACATTTTACAATGCAACAAACGGCACTGATTACGTATTTGTTTTTATGTTCAGAAGCGCTAACAAAACCAACGGGGATCCATTTTAAAAAACGTAGGTTTTTGTTAAACATAATTCCGTGCAGTTTTATGGTTTTGTATTAAACAATTACACTAGCCCCTCTCCTCAGGTTCGGTCTGTGGAATCGATTCGTCAGTATT
Organism: Schistocerca gregaria; assembly: GCF_023897955.1. NCBI lineage: Eukaryota > Metazoa > Arthropoda > Insecta > Orthoptera > Acrididae > Schistocerca > Schistocerca gregaria. The sequence continues at coordinate 112,781,384 of NC_064924.1, read as the reverse complement.
TGATGTGGTTTACGAAATATATCTAGCGGTAACTTTACGTGACTCACCCTGTATATGTGCCATCAGTTACGCTGCGTCGACAGGCACGAAGTTACTACATAACACGAATACTTAATGTCCACTGACCTTTATAAGAAAATATGGCATATTAGGATACACAGCAATTTAAATTCCTAAATTTGGTCAATAATTATACAAAGTAACGAAAATAAAATTTTTGTTGCCCTTCGAAGCCATTATTTCGACAGTGTGAAAATACAGGGCTTCAGGATAGTTAGTAATGTAGATCTTCAAGGTGTGTGTACACAGGCATACGGAACATGTAACTGAATGTCAAATACCGTAACAGCTATTCCAGTTACAGCATTCTTAAGTCACAGTAACAGCTTTGCCTACAATCATCGAAGTTAATGATACTTCTACTGACCATATAGTGACGTCAACATATTAAGCCTGAGTTATTAATGTCACTGTATTTCCATCTGGGTTTCTTGCATGCTTTTATTACACTTCTCATTGGTTACATATTTAACCTCTCCAAATGCGTGTATTCATGTGTTCCCTTCATGCAAATATGAAGTATTACAAAAGTCGAATGATGCTGACAGAGCACAAAGGTACGTTTCTCTTTAATAGACAATGACGAAAGTTGGAAAAAGGTGTCTCATTCCGATTTCCTCACCAGAAATAGTGGCATGCGAACATAATCGCTCTATCCTAGTACAGAACACTGTGAATATTCACACTCAATCTGTTTACTGTTACGCCTTCATACTCCCCTGGATCAGGGAACTTAAGTACTTGATTCTAGGAGAATTGGGGTAAGCAGAAAAGTCCTTCCCCTACCCCCACTCAGAAAAACCGGACACGGATACTGGTGTTCATTTGGCTCCTCCTTCGCTTCATCTGTAGGCACTTGTATCTCCCTCATGGACGCTGACCCCTCTCAGTGACACCGGCTCATTTTGCCTTCCTCTCCTTCTGGCACTTTCTCCTCTCGGTTACTCAAGCGATGGGAAACGAAGACAGAAAGAGACACATTGTCCACCACAACTCGTAAACTCAAAAAGCATCCTATTCTCATTTGTGCAGAATTCCGACAAAACTGCGTCCTTCGCTGAGACGGGTGTTACGATTAATCAAGGAAAACGCCGAGTTTGGAAACGGGGCCAAAATTAGTTGGTTACTGTCGAGTTGCAATTTACAGTTTCTTTGTTGATTACTTCAACCGTTAAGTCATTCCTTTACCACTTGACGATGACCAGATCCAAAAAAGCTAGCAGGCATGAGTGCATTTTCAAAAAAATAAACACTTAACGGCCAAGCCACTTTACTTAAAACCGGATTTGATAAAACATTTGATAACAGATCAAAATTCTCCAAGTAATGAAATTAAAAAGCTTTACTATACCGTTAATAGTTCTTCCGGGTTATATGGCCGTGATTCATGTAATTTTTCTATTCCTAACGTTTCGTCCGATACTACGCTGGACATCCTCAGAGGTATGGCTGGTCCTGCTGAGTCAAGCCGACTGAAGAGTTGGGCGTCGGAGAGCGGCCTAAATACACAGGAAAGTGGGTGTGGACTAGCTTGCACATAGTAGCAGAGAGGAAACTAGTCAAAGATAAAATGTAACCATCGATAATAGTCCTTCATAGATAAAAATCACTTACCGATTCTGTAACGCCGCTGTCCATATCTCACTTAATTTCAAGGCGTCTTCTTTTCTATTAAAATTATCTTCATGTTTATAAAATTCAATAGCCTCCGTATACAGTCGTCGATAATAGTTCGTGGTAGCACTTAAAACTGTAGTTTCAGAAAACATAACTACATGGTCACCTGACTAAAGTGCATGTTCCGCAACGACCGATTTATCTATTTTTCCCAGTCGGCAAGGACTTCTATGCACCTTCACCCTCGTATTCACACTTCTTTTCGTAGTACCAATATAGACCTGGCCACAAGTACACGGAATTTTATACACACCGCTAGATGATAATGGTGGCCTATCTTTTACAGCACGAAGTACTATTCCTGTTTTCTGGTAGGTTTGAATACCGGTTGCACTTCGTTTCGGCAAGATTTTGTCGATTCAATCTGTAAACTTACTAATGAAAGGTGTGTCCTTCCATTGCTGTGTACCATCCTTGTCCTTTGGCCTGCTGTAATTAGGTCTTAAGTTTCTTAATTTCTTTGTTTCAGTACCCATTCTTTTCGAAGGTCTGTTTCAGATATTCAGTTCCGTATCCAGATGTTTTGGCGTACAAATCCGTTTTGCCCTGCCCACTAAACTAATGAATACGCCTCTTCGGTTGTGGGTGATGATTGGATTTCTTATGTAAGTATCTATCAGTATGTGTGCTCTTCCGAAGCACTTCATGTTTTAGACTGCCATCGGTCTGTCTCATGACTGACACATCGAGAAACGAAATAGCCTAGTGTTTTTCCACTTCAATGGTAAACTTAATTTTAGGGTTTATGATATTAAGATAATCAAAAATTTCGTGAAAGACTTTTTTACCGTGCGTCCAAACCACGAATGTGTCGTCTACATAGCGATGCCAACAACATGGTTTCTTAATTGCTTTATTTAACGCTAATTGTTCAAATTTCTCCATGTAAAAATTGGCAATCGCAGGGCTCAACGGGTTACCCATGGCAACACCATCCACTTGCTCATGAAACTCCTCAACCCACTGAAACTGGCTAGGTGTGAGACTGTGTCTAAGCACAGCGGTCAAATCTTCAGGAAAAATTTCCGTTATGTAAACCATAACTTCAAAGAAGGGAATCGTAGTAAACAGAGATACAATATCAAAACTGACATACCTGAATGTCTTCAGGAGCCAAGGTTAGACTTTTGAGGAAAACTAATACGTTGATAGTCTTCTACTTCCTTTCCACAGAAGGATAAAGTTTTGCTAACGAGGGAAGCTAAGTGTCAGAGACGTTATGGTTTATTTCAAGGCCGTCTTTATTCCTTTGGAATAATACATACATAAATATATAAATAAAACATGGTACATCAGGTGTTATGTACCTCGCCAATGTCAGCCACCAGGGTGGGGGACTTACAGGGCGAACACCAATAATAAAATATGTATGTGAACGAGGAAGAAAAGACAAAGAAAAAGGCAGAACAAAGACGGATATTCCTCCTGTGGATAGCCCTCAGGAGTCAAGGCAGAAGAATAGCCAGTAGCCTAGCCGACGCCGGCTCGTGGCATTAGCCTTCGAGAAGCCGTCATACGTTCGTAGATCCCGTAACATGTGCAGCAGCACTGCAGTACTCTGGTGCTGAGTACCGCCAGTTCTCGGGGTCGAAAGCCTAAAACGGAGAGATCCTTCGCCGACGCTGAGACCATGCGCCTCTCCAGTTCAATGTCGCGGTGGACACAGTCACCTCCTCGACGTCACGGTGCAGGTTGGAGATGGCACGCCGGATGGACGGCGTGTCGTAGTAGGCCGCCTTATGGGAGTGACACCAGGCGAGCCGGAGATGGTCTCAGACTACCTGGGCGTCAACCACGCCACCACGTCAGGCTTGCGGATTCCCTCAAGTGTACGGAGGTGGGGCTCCACATAGACATTGAAGCCCCCCTCTGCACGAGTCCACGAGCGACATAGCGCACAATTGCGTCGTGTCGTTCCACTCTGGACCCGTGCGTCCTAAAGCAAGCCTGTAGTACGTGGTTGGCGGTCTCCACGGTCTGGCAGCCCGCGCGACATCTGGTGTCCCCTTCTCGCCCCCGACTGCGCCGTGCCCTCGTCCGGGAAGGCGTTGATGCGGGCGCAGAGAGCATCGATGAAATCACGCCCAGATAGTAGTCGACTGCTGTCGGCGACCCACTGATGTTGCCCTTTGACGGCGGCGGAAGATGACAGCGCCGCACTGTCGATGGCAATGTGTAGGCGCGCAGCCCACATCTCTACAACCTGCGTTGACGACTGAGGAGGTGGCCCTCCCACGTAAGAAGCCGCTCCAGCACCTCGATCTCACGCTGTACCTCGTCCAGTCCTGCACCATCGAAGGCTGGCCCAATCTTCTTTAACGCCAGGAGACGGGACCGACGAAGAGTTGGCCCCTTCCAACGGCACCACGGAATGCCGAGGCCCCCCTGGGCAACAGGAGCGTGAAAGTAGCCCAGAGGAGTGTCCGCCGGGAGGCGGAACCGTCTCCTGACAGCGGCCCTGACGGTAACGTCCGCCGACTTCAGCGCACCCACCCAGGTGCGGTTAAGAGCCAGCCCATCGTACAGGCCAGCGAGAAGCACGTTGGTGAGAGCGTGGAGACGCTGTTGCGGCTTGGGCGGAGCTCGGGTGATGACGTCAAGCTGTTCCCCAGATGGCGTCGGGGGTTGAAGACGCAGCGACCGGCGGTGGAAAATTGCAGCCCCAGGTACCGGAAGGTTTCCCCCACATGCAGGGCAGGCACGGTGGTGTTGCCTGCCTTGAAGGTGATGTCTCCGTCCACCTTCACCTTCTTCTCGCGTTTAGACGCGACCAAGGCGAGGGTGAAACATTTCCTGGCGTTGATCTGCAGCCCCAGGTGTGCGATGGCTGCGTCAATAAGGGACTGCAAGCCCCTTGCGGTCGATGCGAACAGCAAGATATCATCAGCACAGGCCGCAGCGTTGATTCTGCAACCGAGTATGCGAGCTCGGATGTGGGAGGGCAGTTGTCCTAAAACACAGTCCACCGCGAAATTGAAAAGGAGGGGGGAGAGGGATCGCCCTCACGGACGCCCCGTGACGGCTGCACAGACAGGCCCACGCCGGCGCCGCCAGCTATCGCTGTCGTGCTGCCCTCGTAGCACCGCTCGATGTATTCAATAAAGCAATCCGGCAGGCCATGAGCCGTCAGCACTGGGCGAAGGGCAGCATGATGCACCGAATCAAACGCCTTAGAAACGTCGATCGACGCCACAAAGACAGAGCGGCAGGTGCGGACTGCGTCGGTGAGAGCGGTGTCAAGGATGGTGTTCTCCAACATCCCATCCCAAGGGATGAATGCCCGCTGACGTTCGTCCACAGCACACGTGCGCATCAGGCGCGACGCAAGAACCTTATGAAATATCCGCGCCAGCACCGAGCAGACCGTAATGGGGCGAAAGTCAGCAGGAGATGTTGGTGCAGCCGTTTTGGGGAGAAGGGACGTACGCGCGCGAAGCAGACGCTCAGGAAGGGCGCGGGCCAGAAGGAAGAGGTTCATTACTTTCACGAGGACTTCATGCGGCAGGCGCCTCAGCTCGGCAGGACTGAGGCCATCTGGACCGGCCGCTGATCCCCTGGGCGGCAAGGCAGCCGCGACCACCCCATGTGTGACCGGCCCCCACAGACACTCAAGAGCAGCAGGCTCCGAATGCGGCAGGAGGCGGTCACGGATGAAGCCCGCGGTGGAGATGGGCTTCTTCGTGAAGAGGTCCGCCCAGAAGTCCAGCAGACGAGGGATGTCAGGAGGCGGCTGCAGCAGGGTGCCATCCAAGAGGCCACGCACGCAGCGCGCACGCGACCGCCGGAAGGCACTCTGCGTCTTGGCGTACTCCCATCGGCGCCGTTTGCGCCTCTGCTGCGGCGGAGCAGCAGGAGGCCGCTTAGGCGGTTGGCGCGGCCTCTGCGACCTCGTGCTTGTCCTCTCCTCTCTGGACCCGACAGGGCGTCCGGGAGCATGACCTCAGGCGGCGTTCCCGGCCCCAGACCGATGACTCGGTCCAGGGCAGAGAAACGCTGAGCGGAAGCAGGCAGCCCCGCTAGATGCTCCCAGACGGCGGCGTCAGTCGGCCCCTCCGGCGGCGGCCCGGCAGTGTCGGCCGCAAAGTCCTCATGTGCGTCACCAGCTGGCGCAGCGCCATCGCCCGCGTGAGGCAGCGGCCACGCTGCTCCCCGGCGGGACGCCGGCTCTTCCCCCGACCGATCTCAAGTGCCTCCATAAATTCGCGGTCAAGCTGCTTGTGGGCAGCCTTCCGCCTTTTGCACTTCATTGCCTCGAGCGTTCGGTCGGGGAACATCCTAGTCAGTTCTTGATTGACAAAGAAGAACCGTGCGTCCCTCTCAAGGAGCAGTTCGGACTCTGCTTTGGCGAGCGATAGGATCTCTTCTTCCGTCCACCTCGCGCGATGCCTCTCCGTGATCTCCGCGTTGGCGGCCGCAGGCTGTTGGCGGCGGTGGTGGACCCCGAGACCGTTCTTGGTGGTGAAGCTGCGGTGGCACTCACTGCAGGGGTAGAGAGTTGCACATGTTACCGAATCTGCGGCACGGCCGGTTGACCGGATAGGTGCTGGGGAAGCTGGGGTGGCGCCTTCAGCGGAAGGGCCACCACTTGTATTCTCTTTAGTGCTGCCCCCAACTGAAAGGGATAATGCGAGGGGGGGGGGGGAGGGGGGCTGGTAACGCCTGCAGGCCCTTGGTGCGGTCTTCTACTCTGCGAAATCAGCGGGTCCACGTGAAGGGGAGAACACCGCAGGAATGGAGAGGCTAAGAGGGCTAGGCCCATGCATTGCGCATCACACTCCCTGTAACTACAACCCAAGGAAGGGACCTCGCAGCAGTGGCTCGACTACAGCAAAACCGCGCTTCGAAAAGCCGAGTTCGGATGTAGCCGCGCCGCCGCCACTTGGCCGCCTTAAGAGTGTCACAGTTCACTAAATAAATCTCCCTCTGAGACCCATTGTTAGTGCGGTTGATTCCCCTACTTACCAAACAATTAGGTATCTAGCTACTCTTCCAAAACCATAAATTGGTAAGACTGATGCTTATGTGAGAGATTCACGTCATTTTATTGAGAAAATTGCAGGTCTAAGTGATTTTTATCTGACGGACTATTATCGATAGTTACATTTTACCTTTGACTAGTTTGCTCTCTGCTACTTCGTGCAAGCTAGACCACGCCCACTTTTCTGTGTATTTAGGCCGCTCTCGGACGCCCGACTCTATAGACGGCAGGACTCAGCAGGACCAGCCATACCTCTGAGGATGTCCAACGTATTGGACGAAACGTTAATAGCCAAGCCATTTGACTTTAAATATACTTTAATAAAGCATTTAATAACAAAATGTTCCAAGTAATGAAACGCAAACACCAATTTGCATACAATTTCGATACCGAACATGTAGGTAACCACTTCTTTTAAATTCTGGCACAACAAGATATTAAATTAGGAGGGCACGGTAACAAGGAAGCAGAACTAGCATTTTCAGAAGATGCCAAGTAGATTGAAACAATCAAAGTAAGGATACAGTCATTCGCCTTTTACACTAACAATTTTAAAGCCAAGTTAATTTTAAAAAATAACCAATGAAAGGCAAACGTAACCTTTCTAAACAGCAGCCAAAACAGAGTAAAATACAACCATTCAACATTTTACAATAACTTTAATACCATGTCCTGCAACCAAAATGTCCTGAGATAGAAATAACCGACCGGGTGTAATGGTGGCCACAATTATCTCCCGAAGGATGCTCAGGCTAGAAGCGGACTGACAGATCACTGTTTATAAATACACCAGCGACAGGGACGGGAAATCCGAACGCAGGAGGCCACAAGGCAGAAAAGACGCTGGTTGCACAAACCAAAATTCAGTTAACATCTAAACCTTTAACCAACTTGCAGTTAATTAGGGAAACAGCAGGTGAACACCGATGCAAAGGTTCCTCACACCCGACCGTGTCCACGTTGTCAGCGTACCCAACTGGACACAGTCACGCAGCCATGCGCTCTTTCCCCGGAGCCCTCGTCTTCTCCACACCCACGGCGGCGTAGTACCACTCCTCTGGTTAGGCGAGTTACTAGTCCGTCACTCCCGCCTCCAGACGGACAATTCAGACATCCGTTGCCGCTCCCACCAAGTAGTGACTCGGAACCACAGCCGTGCCCCCCCCCCCCCCCCCCGGGTGTTCACAGCAAGAGGTTACACCGACCGACTCGTCACCGCTAGGCAACCAACCGGCCATCATCCCCCCCCCCCCCTCCCTCCAAAGATCTTATTCCCTTACACGAGGCTAACAGGAAGCAACGACTCTAAGATCGAGAAGACCAGACACGCCGCCAGAGGAGGAATCTCAACCGAATCGTACGCAGCATAACGATAAATATGAAAGAATCAATTAACAATAGAATGGTAAGGACTCAGAACAATCTTAACAGCGCGATATATGTTAAAAGCCGACACAGTGTTAAAGTTCGCCATAAATACCTCCATCCCTCCCTTTTACTGCCACGGTTTCTTACTGACCACTATTACTCTAGCTTCAGGTCTCAGTGCAATTATCATACTCCAACACAACCACTTTCTCGCCGTAACTTCTTTCTGTCAAGCTGGCACTGTCCACTGTCCACTGTCTCTCTGCTGCTCTTTCAGCACAAAAAGCTCAATCTCACGTTCTTCACCTGTACGTAGTCACGCTCATTCGACCGCATCCCCCTCAAACTCCACTTTCCCATCGTCTCCCATCTGTCACTGACGTCTGCAGATTTTCATAAAGGGCTCTCCTCTACCTCCTTCCCATGGGTCTCCTACATGTGAGGATGAAATGCAGGAACGTTAGTGAGTGAAAGGAACCACTACAGTACACTATGGAGTTGGCTTAGACAAGCTTTAACCTTTAAGCAATCCGTAGCCCCATGCTGTTGCTTGGTATTTTCCTGATGTCCTCAATATTACAGTTTCATTTTCTTCTGGTCATATAATCCTAGAAATACACGAAGACACCATCCTTGCTATGATCTCAACGTGTGGGCAATACTACTTGCAAGATCGTAGAGAAGCCAACGTGAAACTAGATTTACAGATTAGTTGGAGCAGGCGGAAACAACATGACGTCATCAGTCACCAGGATGTCAACCAGTGGAACTCTCAAACTCCGTTGATCCCAGAAAAAGTAAGATGAGGTGATAGCAATTTATGCATCGTATAAAAGAAATTAATCTGTCCAGCACTACATACTGGGAGAAAGTATTTTCTTCTGAGAAGTACATGAGCCATTTTATCTTCTCACCTCACTTGTAGTAGTATGAACTTAGAAAAAAATTTTCGGGATCTGTATTATGTGATTACCATAGTCCCAATCAGAAAGGTTGAAAAAGCCACGGCCACGCGGTTTGAGGCAGCATGTCACTGATTACGCGGCCCGTCGCCCCCGGAGGTTAGTCCTTCCTTGAGCACGAGTGTATGTGTTGTTCCTAGAATACGTTGGTTTAAGTAGTGGGTAAGTCTAGGGACCAATGACCTCAGCAGTTTGGTCCCTTAGGAATTCACACACATTTGAACATTTCGAAAAAAAACAGGGAGCTCTGTTGTTTCGTCCAACAGCCTGTTTCCTTTCATGGATTACTACCGCTCGCAGAATGTTATTTAAGAATCTTAGGACAAGTTTGATTTTAAAATGAACCTTTTGTTATTTTAGTAATTGCGCTTTCGAGAACGTGCAGCAAAGTAGTGTGCCCCCTACGGTAGTGCAGATCTTGGCGCAACTATGCGTTCAGCATTGACTGCCAGATACCACAACTCGTTCCATTGTCCAGGTAACAGGCAACAACTGTGCGAAAGTTGTCTGGAAATGGTCCGAAAAGTCATGGCCCGCGAACAAGCGGGTACTGTAAACAGATGTTCTTGATAGAAACGTGAGGCACTGTAGCAGGGCAGATGTTCCTAGTTGCACGAGTACAAAATGTACATTGGAAGGGAGACACCCGTCAATGAGAAGAGACTACTATATACGAAGCTTCAGTCTCATTACCACCAAGCAGGCACAGGGTTCATTCTTGTCGTAATTCCAGTAATTCTGCAGATAATCCCTTAACAAATATTACCGTTTGCTGCGCTACTGAAATGGGTCACTGTACATGTTTTGCATGTTGTAGTCAGCTCGCTGCACTACTGCTTTCTATAGTCTGAAACATGCTGCCCATTAATTGTTTGGCTATATAGGCCTAAATTCATATGGATTCAACACGAATTAAGGACATCACACTGACATACTTAACTTTGTCACTTAGTATACGTCCGAGTTAGTGTAAGATGCCACTGACAATTCCCAAGAGGTTTGCTTCACATTTGGCTTTCGCTTCTGTCACTTCGTCTACGCTCTAGTTTTTACTGCAGAGGAATAACGCAAAGATAAAAAGGAAACTTCCAGCGTATTCTTTCACTGCGTGTAATTTGTATTATAAGTGAACATGTAATTACAACAGGGAAACCTCTACTTTTTAATAATTTCCATGCATATTAACTGTGAAGTGATCGCTAAGTAAAAGTTGTTGGCGGACAGTTGTTTTTATGGTGTTTTTGTTGAAAATGTGGAATAAAGGCCTGTCAGGTGTCCTAACCAAGCAGCCTCCTGAGAGGCAGACAGTTTTACAAAGAGCTGCAGCTGGCACCCTCTCAGATGAAATACTACTCGCATAGCCTGTCAAAAACTAAACACAGGTCGAGCATGGAACGAAAACAAAAAGGAGTGCGGAACTGAGAAAAAAGAAGCGAAATAAAAACAGGGAACGGTCCAAGCTATCGATGTAGCACATCGAGGTACTAACACGGGGACACGGCGTCCTGGTTATGTGGTCACGGCGTTGGATTGCAAAGAGGGAGATCGGTGTTAAAATTTCCCTTGTGTCCCATTTTTTTTTCCATAAAAGTTTGAACTGTCCGTCCGGTTATTGACATCAGGTTTCTTTCTGTAGTCTTGGCAGTTGCAAGACTATAGATTGGTTGTAAAATGAGTCGTGTGCTAAGAATATATTACTGTCGCAAGGAAATGATCAATATTGAGAGGAGACCAGATGCCGCATAGACTTTTCACGGAACTGAAAACAAACGGATGTGTACTACGCTACACCAAAGGAATTAGTTAAGACTTACAAAAAGAAACCAAACAGTCGTAACATGCGGTAATTTGGTACAACACGTAGACGGTACGTTCATCTGTACACATCACGTGATCCTAGTCTCGTACCGGTGAAAACACACAAGATGTCGAAATAATGTTCTCAGCAAACGGACTCTCTCTTTAAATTTTGATAAAACACAGTATATACAGTTCCGTACAGTAAATGGCACAACTCCAGTAATAAATATAGACTTTGAACAGAAGTCTGTAGCTAAGGTAGAACTTTTAAAATTTTTAGGTGTGTCCATTGATGAGAGGTTAAACTGGAAGCAACACATTGATGGTATGCTTAAACGTCTGAGTTCGGCTACGTACGCTATTAGGGTTATTGCAAATTTTGGTGGTAAGAATCTCAGTAAATTAGCTTACTATGCCTACTTTCATTCACTGCTTTCGTATGGTATCATATTCTGGGGTAATTCATCGTTGAGTAGAAAAGTATTCATTGCTCAAAAACGTGTAATCAGACTAATTGCTGGAGCCCACCCTCGGTCACCCTGCAGACATCTATTTAAGGATCTAGGGATCCTCACGGTAACCTCACAGTATATATATTCACTTACGAAATTTCTTGTTAATAATCCAACCCAGTTCAAAAGTAGCAGCAGTGTGCATTGCTATAACACAAGGAGAAAGGATGATCTTCACTATGCAGGGTTAAATCTGACTTTGGCACAGAAGGGGGTAAATTATACTGCCACAAAAGTCTTTGGTCGCCTACCAAACAGCATCAAAAGCCTGACAGTCAACCAACATTTAAAAATAAAAGAATTTCTAGATGACGACTCCTTCTACCCATTGGCTGAATTTTTAGGTATAAATTAAGGGAGGGAAAAAACTAACTTAAGCATTAGTGTCATGCAATATTTTGTGTAATATCTTGTAGAGACATCTTTCATTAACTTGACACGTTCCACATCATTACGAAGTGTCGTATTCATTATCTATGGAACAAGTATGAATCTAATCTAACTTTCATTATAGATCACTTCCATAGATCTTGCTGTTGCAAATAGAAGTTACCACACACACACGGGGGCTCGCCACACTTTAGCGGGTTCGTGCTGGCCACATCGGGGAACATGTCTGGAGAGTGACTCCGTGGCTATCCTGTCGTGATAAATCTTTAAAGCCTCTTCGCGTTCGCTGCCGGATACTAAAAATGAGTACTGATACCAAAGCTGCAAATCTATATCCTTTATAGGCATCCGTACCGTACATAGCGCATGCGCAGCTCATCAGTTGCTGGCTTCAAAGAATGGGCAGGTGGCACCGCCCTTAGGGCACCGGTGGTAACGATTTATCGCACTCTCACGATTTTCGAACATTAGGAGTGGCCACACCGAAGGACGTTCTGTAGTACAAGGTTCCACGTCCTGCTAACAGGAAACCAGTGTCTCTATTAATCAAATTATCTGCCAGTCATATTTCAGTTGCTCTTTATAAACACTGCTCAAAAAATCGGAAGTTTTGGTAACTGCCACAGTTCAAATTTCATACCGTGTCCCTCGTTTAAACAATGTTACGCTACCGCCAGTTTGACCGGCTGTTCTTGCCTTGCATGACGGCGATGTTCCACACACCTGTCACGTACTGTGTATATCGAATGCCGATGTAAGCCTTTCCACATTGACATGGTATTCTGTATATACCAGGCTTTCTAAGACCCATATCTTCCACGGAACCGCGTAGTGCCCTAATATTGGAAGGTGGACGGAAGATTTATGCTCCTCTCCATACACCTCCGGTGATGCTCGTAACTACATAGTCGGACGAATACCATACGAATTGTTTTTACACTGCCAACAAATGCGAAAATTCCTAAGTTAAACTGACCGCGTTGGAAATGCCGTATGCACTGCGTACCAGGGTCCTAAGGACGCCATTGCGTTGGTATGGTGGATGAAAACTCTTTGCCTGCAGGTATCGATCAGCGTGCGCCGGCTTTCGGTGAACACTATCCCAGAGTCATCACTTCACACTCCAGGCTGAGATGCCGTGGTCCATACATAACTCTACCCTGACGTTTCGCCTTCAACTGCGGAAGGCATCCACCGAGGACAATCGGCTAACTGCAATGAGAGCACCAGTGAGCGCCGTATACATAAGCCATCCAGAGGGCGCCGCTGTCTATCACTTAACGTCGGCTGAGCTATGCTCTGATATTGCCAACTTTCTCAGTTGAAATTAATCGATTGTCACTGTGTGGCTGCAGTGTTGACATCCACGTCTTATCCACCTTAATGCCTTAGTCTTTGCTATTAAAATTACTGCAGTGTTTGGCAATCTGAGGCCTCTCTGTACATTTGCCCATAATAATGCGACGTCTTTGCTGTGACGATCGTCTTACTAAACTTTATTTCATGATCACATTCCTGAAACACATGTTCCGCTACAGCCGATTACCAACATGACCGAGGCGGTAGTTCTTATGTTCACGCAGATGGGTGTTGACGCTGCTACTTGGTGTGCATATATAGACATTTCCACAACAGCACGGAATTTTATTGAAACCTGGTGTAGATAGAGGATGTCGTTTTTCTTTAGAGGGTCTTAAACATTCTTTTATTCTCGTGGTGGGTCTGAAAACAGTTTCCACATAGTATTTGGTTAAAATTTTTCCAATGCGGTCAGTGACCTCACTGATGAATGGCAAGAACACTTTTCCCCTTGGGTTGGAGTCGATCCTCGTGCGTTCTGGTTGTCAGTCCAGGGCGTAGTGCACGATCTGTCTCTGTTAGAATACCCATTCATCTTGAAGGTCGCTCTAAGGTGTTAAATCTAATAATCTAGGTGAGCTGGTTCACATGTTTTGTAAGCCCTGTCTATTAATGTATTAATCACAGTTCTTTTATGTATTGGGTGGTGGTTAGAATCTTTCTAATTGTATTCTTGGATTAATACTATAGCCACAGCTGGACTACGAGGACTTCCCACAGCCACCCCGTCAACCTGTTCATAATAAATATCATTAGATCGAAAATAAGTTGTTGCAAGGCAATGTCTGAATAATGCCAAAATATCACTAGGAACACATGCGATCGCTTCATTCACCGGAATGATGTTAAACGACGACACCACATCAAAATTGACAAGGATATCATTAGGGCCCACACTAATTGCCTTAATATCGATGAAGTCATACGAATTTCAACAGGACTGTCAGTTCCACCAGCATGAGGTTTCAGCAGCGACGCTAATTCATGGGTGGGAGAGCCAATGGCGCTGACTATGGGTTACCCAAGGTACATAAACCGCTGGTACCTTTTGAGGCCTATTGTGTGTGGGCGAGTAAGCTTACGATTTAGTGTGTTCCTTCTCGTCGACTGAAGAGAGGGAAAACGCTTTCATACATTGATTGGTCATTTTAAAAATCATCGATGTCTGATACTTCTGGAGTTGTGTGTAATTGTTGCTATCCAAAATGTTCATGATTTTTTCATGGTAATCTTTACTCTTCATTACGACAGTAGCGTGGTCTTTATCTGTAGAAAACACGATGCAGTTTTCATCTGCGTTGATGTCTCACAGTGCCTTCGTTTCTGCCTGTGATAGATAACTATTAGGTGGCTTACAAGTGCTCAACATTCCAGCTGTTTCCATTCTTACTACGTCAGCGGACTGCTGTGGCAGCTGAGGGATACCTGCCTCAACATTAGCCACAATATCTTCAGTGGGAACCATTCGGGGCGTCACTGCGAAATTTCCACTCTTAACAAGTACTGAAACTTCATCTACAGTCAGGACGTTGTCTGACAGGTTAATCACTGTCAGAGAATTATCCTCTCTTGTGCCTCGAGACGTGATCTGTGAGCTATCGAACTTCCTCTTTTGTCTAACCACTGATATTTCTGCACTTACTTCCATAGTTCTAAATGTAAGGTTGTCAAGCTTCTTCCAATCGTCATACTTCAAGGTACTAATAATGTGAATATGAAGTTGAATTGGCTTACCGTTGGTTTCCGCCTGTGCTCACTGCGTCTGGTGAATCCTCTCTCGTAACATGGCTGATTCCGTACGGCTGTAAATTCGATGAGCTTGTGCCGAGGAGAACGTCTTCTTCACTTGAAAATATTTTAGAACACTTGACGTGTCCCTGCAGCGTACCATCTGCTTTTTTTTAACGTCGAAGATTGGAAGATCCCAATCACTTTAAACTTCCGTGGTAAGTTTATTGCTGGTGCTAAGACAGTTGAACTGTTCCAGAGAGATTTTTTGGACAGGCACGTCCATGTGGCCAGACGGAGGTAGTGCTATTCACATACTTCCAGAAGCACGTTGGTTGCAAGCCCGAAGTCCTCAAAAGGAACTCCCTCATCGCACCCCCTCAGATTTGCTTAAAAGTTGGCATAGTGGATAGTCCTTGAAAAACCGAACACACATCAAGCAAGAAAACAGGAAGTAGTTCTGTGGAACCATGAAAAATATACAAACTGAGTAGTCCATGCACAAGATATGCAATATCAAGGACGGTACGAGCTCAGGAGCGTCGTGGTCCCGTGGTTAGCGTGAGCAGCTGCGGAACGAAAGGTCATTGGTTAGTCTTCCCTCGAGTGAAAAGTTTACTTTCTTTAATTTCGCAAAGTTATGATCTGTCCGTTCGTTCATTGACGTCTCGTTTCATTGTAATAGGTTTAGTGTTTGTGTTTTGCGACCGCACCGCAAAACCGTGCGATTAGTAGACGAAAGAACGTGCCTCTCCAATGAGAACCGAAAAAAATTGATCGCAGGGTCATAGGTCAACCGATTCCTCCACAGGAAAACACGTCTGATATATTCTATACGACACTGGTGATGGCATGTGGGTCACATGACTGGGATATGTTTTCGACCCGCCAAGCTGTACACTTGGTGAATGGGTAATGACGTCGTGTGTTTCGATGTTTGTTTAGATGTAGCATCCCCATACTACGGCGCAGTTACCTCGCATCGGACGGACGGATAATAATTGTTTGAAAATAAAAAGTAAACTTTTTACTCGAGGGAAGACTTGAACCAGTGATCTCTCGTTCCACAGCTGCTCACGCTATCCACGGGACCACTACGCTCCTGAACTCGTACTATCCTTGATGTTGCCTATCTTACACATGGACTACTCAATTTGTATATTTTGCTTATTTTTTTCATAGTTCCACACAACTACTTCCTGTTCTCTAGATTGATCAGTTTTTCAAGGCCTATCCACTGTGTCAACTTTTAAGTAAATCTGAGGGGGTGCGATGAGGGAGTTCCCTTTTGAGGACTTCGGGCTTGCAACCAAAGTGCTTCTGGAAGTATGTGAATAGCACTACCTCCGTCTGGCCACATGGACGTGACTGTCCAAAAAATCTCTCTGAAACAGTTAAACTGTCTTCGCACCAGCAATAAACTTACCACGGAAGTTTAAAGTGATTGGAATCTTCCATTCTTCGACGTTATGGTTTACAAAAAAAGCAGATGGACCTTGAGGAGGCCATATCATTTAGGTGGTACAGCACTGTAAGAATTAACTATGTTGATGGTCTCCTGTGACCAAGAACTTTTCTTCAGGAGTTTGTCTCTCAATACTCTTAGTAGGGTGAGCAACGATTTTGCGATACGTCGAATGAGAAAGTAAACACTGTATCTTCTGAATGTAATCGTGCTTGTTCAAAAAAAAACGGTGGCGTTTACCTTGTCCGCAGGTAAACTAACAATATCAGGATCCATTCTAAGTGAACGTAAAGCAGCCGCCTCAGCTGCTGTAATATTACACTTGGGTGGACGGGCCCCAGTCAACACACAAGTTTCCCTCCTAACCTCTTCCGCAGCCTCGGATGGTAGTTCATAAACAGCCTGCTTGATAGGACTAATAAATTCGACTGGCAAACTTGGGCGTCGGTGCGAAGTTCAAACCTTTCCCCAGCACAGACAAACCTGCGTCGTCAAACGTTTTGTCCATTAGATTGATCACAGAACGTCCAGAATTAGAATTAGACACTGAACTAAGGAAACGTTCAAACTTCGCCGACTGACGAGCAGTTACAGATAGAAATTCCCAGTCAGACTGCGACCAAGAGGCACTGTCCACCGATTCTCAAGAAAACTCAGAAACATTAGACGGAATCATTAAATGAAGCTCAAATAATTCCTTAGCAACAACTAAATTGACTGCGAGTATAGTGGATCCTTTCACGAAGAAGAGCTAAACCAGCACGTTGCTTGTTGCGAATGGCGGCAGGAGAATTAATATGATAGACAACCTTAGTAAAAGTTGGAACCACACTATGGTTAATACACTTATAGAAACGATAATGCACATTCCAACCTTACTCTACTGCTGGGAAGTTTATCCAACCTCCGCAGGCAACGATACATTTTCTCCCCGTAGAGGTAAACAATGTGAGACCTTAACTTCACCCGACGAATTGAATGTTCAAATAACTTACGGGTTTGCTGCCGGGTGACGTCGTCGAACACCGCCGATATTTCGACAGGAGCACCTGTTGATCAACAGTAACTATAGATATTTCTCATGTTGGTTATCTTTGTTTGTGTTGATACTTGTTGTGTGTGTGCTGTCTTCCTTGTCTCTCCTCGTGAACCGAGGTATTAAATTTCCTTGTACATTTCTTCTTCCTTGGATTTGTGGCTTGATAATGGCAGGGTGTGCTCCTGTCGAAACATCCTCGGTGTTCGACGACGTCACCCGGCAGCAAACCCGTAAGTTACTTGAACAATTGTCTGTCTTGATTTACGCAGAGCAATAACTTTCACGGCTAGTCAGCAACACAGAAGCGGTTCTTTGCTATACAAGACTTTGCATTAATGTGCTTCAGTTTGTGAGATGCAAACCCTAACCAGAATGTTCTTATTGAGCCATCTGATGTGGTCACTCAGCGGCCACTGAGCTTATGAGTGGGACTTCTCGAGCCCTCGATATCATTCCAGGCCAGGTATACAGTCACGGAGAGGCAGCGGTTCCAGTTTTTGCAGCATGGCAGGAAGTTCTGACAGTCACTGCAGTAAACGCTCAGATAGGTACCAGGAGTTTCGAATTAAGTGCTGTTCGCTAGTGACGTGATTGTAGCGATGTTGCCTCCCATGCAACCCCCTCCCTCCCTCCCTCCCTCCCTCCCTCCCTCCCTCCCTCCCGACAAGAGTGTGACCTCCAGATAAGGCTAACGTTCAAGCATGGTGATAAAACGGTTTACCTACACAGTTAAGACATTGAGCGCTTATCTCCTGTAACTAAATGAAGAAACACACAAAACCCGATGAAATATCACTGAGGCCACACCTCCTTGCTTATGATACACACCTGAAGTGCTCCCTCCCGTTTCCTGAACGGAATTAAACGTTACGTAAGCTGCACGGCACATCTCTACTGGAAGGGCATGGGTTAAGACAAGTTTCACCCGAAATGAGCGCCTTCCGCGAGTATCCAAGGTTACCCGCGTAAGGCATCGGTTACTACTCTTAATTCAAAATTAAGTCCACCATCGATCATCCAATATATGGCATAGCGGTACGTTGTAAGCTTCCAAACAAATGGCATATATTTCCTGGGCGAGGGATTTTGTATTATTCAGTGACATGCCCGGTCACTAGCCTTCTTTCACTTCACTGACACTTAAGAACCTCTATAACTACTATTATTCCATTATGCCTGTACATTTTGTGACAATATATTCGTTAAAGTGGAATACTAATGTTTACTAATACATTAATTTTCCTTGTCCTCCTCCATTTTTGTTTTATAATTTGTTGGACGAGCCGACATGGATGTCTTACTACGCTCTTAAGATGGATCGAATGGCGTTACAGCCTCCTATGTACAAATTTGTGTTATCAGAGAACCAGCCTTCATTATCTTCTCATGATTCATGAGGTCTGATGACGCTCTGTTAAAGCATTTTTATGATTGCTAGCATCAACGATTCAAACTTTCATTACTGAGAAGCCGTCACCCTGTTAATGAGTGAACATGGAAAACCGGCGCAGCGATCATTTTATTTTCTCCTTTATCTCGTCGTAACGATAAATTGTCTTCACTAAAACAGAGAAACAGAGCATTCTTCCATAAGTCGGAGATGGCGCAGCTGAGAATCTGCAGTAGTCCTGCAGATCTAGGGAGCAAACTCCACGTCACTTCTTCTGTGGCAGTGAAGTTCTGTCTTGTGCCTTCTGTGAGGTCGGCAACCAACCAATATTATCTCCTCACCATCATCTCGTGGCTGAGTGCACAAATGCGAAACAACTGCAACCGAGCATGGCTAAGGTTGACAGTATCTCCCTCTTCCATAAGGAAGTTGTTCAGCGGCAGATGGCTGATTGGCGTAATGGAGCAACAGTTCGAAAAATATAGCAGCTTGTACTAAAACTTTCTATTCACATTTTAATCTGTAAGCTTTTTCCTTCGTTGAAGACAGTGCACAAGCTTCAGTATTCCAGTTATGCAAGGTGTATGGAACAATTACGTCCTTAGCCTTACAACATGTTAGCTATACCCATTTCTAAGAAAGATTCTGCGATTCATGTCCCTCTGTTCTATGGAGAACGCGATATGTGGAGCTGAGATACCTGAAAACTGACGTAAAGCAGTTGTCTCAAGTTACACTTTCAGTACTTAAAATTGCCCTGCTCCAAAATAGAACAGAGGAGTTTCTCTCACTATGGTGCCGTGAAGTTCAGCAACGAACTCCTCATAATCTACTCTCTATTGCCGCGAATCCTGTTTATTTCCAGCTACAAGACTGACAAACAAAATGTTCCAACCGGAGCGTCATCAAGAAACCACGGAGGTACCAAGCTACCTCTATCTCTGACGAAAGTTACAGGTTATTCAACACTGAAACGAGACACAGCAGCATCTCTCTCATCTGAACGCCTAGTCCTCCTCTAAGAGCTTCATACTGACTACCATTGGATTTTACTGCAACCTCTCAACACGTACGTGGCTCTTCAGAAAATGAGGGTGTGGCAAATGGCTCCTTTGTGGCTAGTGCACCTTCTGACGACGGCTCCTTCATTTAACCTTTCAACACTAACTCTGGTTCCTGATTTGAAGGCATTGGCTCGGTTCCCCACTACTAAGGCTGACTGATGACGAAATATGTGTTGCGCACTGAAAGGAAAATTTGATATTTAAACCAAAATAGTTTTAACTACATTTGTGGAATTATATTTCATCTGATATTAACTGCCCCTAACCGCTTTATAACTCGTCATAAGAGTCCGTCAAGAACTTTGTTGATCTTGCAGCTTTACTGTCATATGATGCGAATTGTTAAGTCCACTTTCTATATAAGCATCCGTTGGCACAACTACAGCAGTCAAGACACCAGTAAAAACGCATTTAGAACCGTCACTCTTGCTAGCACAGTGTTCCTCGGCATCCTGACGTTTGTATCAAATTTTAGCGTCAGACTGGACGGTAATGAATGACGGTCAGCAGTTCTTTCTTCTCCATATTTGCATTGGTTAGTTTCTCATCAATGGGGCAAGGTTTGCGAGATAGATGACGTTTGACTTCGCTCCGCTAGCGCACAGAAGACCTACCATTGTGGCGTCAGCAATAATAAAACGAGTGAAGAGGAAAGTGGGTTAACCAAACTTTTCGCAAGTGATCTGTTTCGTCATGCGAACTGCACAGGTTAGTCATAAATCGGTAACAACTGTACAGTGGAGTCTCATATCGCAACCATCTGTTTGCATGATAATTTACATAGCTAACACCGTCGCACTACACATTACTGCCTCATTTGTGCAGCACCAGTGTTTCGAAAACGCATCTGTTTACAATAGAATAAAATATCACCCATAAGATACGTGCCCCGTGGGGGACGTTATCGCACTTCAAATTGGTTTCGTTTTACACAGTTTATTCTTGTTTCTGAAAGTGGTAGTTCAGTGACCATAATTCATTATGGCCAGCAGCTGAGAGTTATTTATCACAGGTCATGGCCATACTACAATGCCCCAGCAGTGAGTTAAAGTGGAATATGTGTTCGAATCACTGAAGCCTATTAGGGAAGTGCTGTGCCAGCTGCGTCTAACCATAGTTAATTAATACCTGTTGAACCGCAATGACTCTTGTAATGCAACTGTGTCAATGACTCTTGTAATGCAACTGTGTGGTACTATAATCCTGGCCTGCCGTTCAGGTAAGCCCTTCCCTATCTGCCGTCGTATCAGGAACGCTTGTGTCCTAACCTGGGACAATAGGATATACCCATGGATCCACAAATCTGCGACAGCAACAAGCTTTGATGTTGAACTCCGCGAATGATGATTATGGGGAGCCATCTGTCCAAGTTAAGACTGTCTTCCCTGAATAGCTGCAGGAAATCTGCATCATGCTGGTGACAGACATCACTTAATCCATAATCAGGGAATCGGGTGGAAACTTTATATATGCCGTAAATCTGTCTTACCAACTGCCTTACAAGCAAATGGTGGGGTAGATTTGGAGCTAGGTAGGGACTACAGTTTCTATGATCTCACTTGTCATGACAGAATAGCTCCTGCTAATACGATATTATCAGCGGTTCTCCCAGCCGTAATTGATTATCGTATTTATTATAATATGCAACAGACTAATAAAAATCATTGTATGCGTTGATGCATTAGCAATAGCGTTTCTTTCTTGAAGTAATGAGCTTCAGAAGATCGTGTCCAGCTGTAGAGGTCCACTATATTCCTGCTCATGTCCGCTGACATCTTAACCTCAAAGATAAAAACCCATCTCTAGTTACATAATTCGTTACCAAGCACACCTAATGTTAACATTCCTGTATTTCTTCTATTACTGCCCATTCCTGAGGGATCTCGTGTGTGTTTCATAACTTTGTGTTTGTCTTCCGAATACACGAACTTCACAAATGACTGCTAGTGCTGAAATGATAATGGTGGCTGTTAAAAAAAAAACAGTAATATTCCCCTGTTATCGGTCGTCGTGATATTCTTGAAGATTTACACCTGTGGTCCCTGGGCTTAAAATAGGCCCGAGGTATTCCTGCCTGTCGCAGTATAAGGCTGTAGAGTGTGAGATTCATTTTAGTCGCCCAGGCTGAAATCCCATTACCTGGTTTGATGTGCCACTTCCCTAACTCCACAGAAGTGTGCGCTCTATGGGGAACGACGCCTTATGTGGTGCACGAGTTATACATAGTGCCATTCGATTTGATCTAATGCATCTCTTGTCATCGTTTTGCATCTCCACCCACTACTCAACTATTTGGGCAATGACCTTTCCTGGGGGTATGTAATCCACTTCCGTTGTCTCCTCTCCTCTTTCGCCTCAAAGACACTATTCGATTCCTCTCCGCTCAGTATGCAGCACCGTAGTCAATCCGTCGTGGTGGGGCAGTGATGAACCCATTTGGTGGTGCCACCGCCTGACAACACTAGGATCTCACTGCTGATGTCTCAGCTGTAAACTCTCAATGTATGCCCAGGAGTGGATGCTCATCTTCCTGGGGCATCAGGACTCCCAGCAACGGCCATCATGCCAGGTGTCTTTTGCTGTGGCTGGGTGGCGCCCGTTCGGATAGACTGTGATTGGAGTGGGGGGTCAGGATGGATGACCCCCCCCCCCAATGGAGCGTGGTACATAATCTGTTGTTGGTAGACAGCCGCCAGCAGTCTCTATGCTCTCAAGGGATCACTTAAGCGCGCAGAGGTATGACTCGAAATCGTTCCCCTCACTGGCGAAAGGCTAAGGATGGCGGCGATGCTTATACGCCCTGGTACCTCATCTGTAAGTATTTTATGGGGAATCATTTATGTCAACAAAGCCTCAGTTTTTTGTGGAGCAATTATAGAAGTTTTCGGAGGTGGATGGCATGTCCAAAATGCGCTGTGGGTGAGTCTCCATCAAGACAGCATCCTCTGCCTAGTCATGGACACTCCTAGCCTCTGACGAGCTGGGGGATGTTTCCGTTTCCATTACGCTCCATAAGAGCTTCAGTATGGTTCAGGGTCTTACATTCCACAGGGATTTTCATTTGCAGTTAGACGATGAACAGCAGGCCATCCAGTGCATCCATCGGGGTCCGAGGGATAATCAGGTAGCCATTGGTGTCTTTATCTTCGACTTCGAGGGTGCTGCCTTACCTGAAAGTGTAAAGATGATGGTTTCACGCTGTGATGTGAAGCCATAAATCGCTCCCGCAATGTGATGTTTCAAATGCTGGCAGTTAGGTCATATGTCATCCTGGTGTACTTCAAGAGTCACTTGCCGAGGTGTGGGCGTCCTTCGCATTCCAATACTCCATGTGCCCCGCCTCCCATGTGTGTTAACTGCAGAGAGCACCGTAGCTCTTGCACGCTGAACTGTGTGATTCTACAGAAAGAATAGAAGATACTGAAATACAAAACCCTGGACCGCCTGACCTATACTGAGGCTAAGTGAAGACACAAGTGACACCATCATGTCAGTATGACACATACCTACGCTGCCGCTGCGACAATGGTTCTGCCACCTCCCGTTTTGCCACATCCAGTTGCCTCTCAGAGCAATCAGACTCTGCCCCCGTGATGGGGTGTGTGTGTGTGGGGGGGGGGGGGGGGGGGGGAGAGAATCTTCCCTCCCTGTTGATCCCACACCACCTGCCTTGGGAGCAGCCCCCCTCCAGTCATCAGTGATCATTCCCCACTTTTCAGCCAGAGAAGGGGTCCCTTGGGTCACTCACTTCCTGGGTTCTGGCAGTCGTCCGCTTTTCCAATGGTCAGTGGCTAAACCAATCACAGGTAGCTTGTTGTAAGGCTTCACAGTCCCAGAGACGGAAGCAGTGGAGCCCTCCCAGCCAGAATCACCAAAGGAACAGCGAGAGAAACTAAAAAAGCAGAAGGCATCCAAGAATCCTACCTTGCAGTGGCACCCATCCCACCACTCACCACAAGCACAGCATCTGAGGATTAGGTGGAGATGCTGGCGTGTGCTGAGGACCTAGAACTCGCTGGACACTCAGACACGATGAATGTCGCTCACAGAGGTTCTCAATCGGTGGCAGCAGCTGACATAGTAGCATAATCTGCCTCCTCGGTCCCTTCACGCATTTTTCGGCCGTGGACAATGACATTCTTCAGTGGAATTGCTTCGATTTTTTCCACCAACTTGCTGAGGTGTGACAATTTATCGGTCTTTACCCTTTACCCGCATTCCTCTCAAGGAAACTTGGTTTCTGGCACTTCGAACTCTTGTCTTCCATGGCTATCGGTGTTACAAGAATCGGGTAGCTTATAGAGGGTATCTAGTGGAGTATGTATGTATGTATGTATGTATGTCCCTAACTCTTTTCAGCTAGCGTTTGCAACTTCAAACGCTTTTAGCAGTTGTCGGTGTTCAGGTGTGGACGTCACTGGCTGTTACTGCAGACGGTATCTATCTTCCACTGGATGGTGATGTCCCACAGCATGTTGGCTGCGTTGTAGCCCAACTGCAGCCACCTTTTCTGTTATTGGGCGACTTAACGCCTATAACAGTTTGGGGGGTGGATTGGTGGCAACAGGCCGAGAACCTGTCGTCGGTGAAGTGTTGGCACAGCTCGACCTTTCTCTTTTAAATGATGGTGACTCCATACATTACAGTATGGTGTATGGTACATGCTCAACCTTCGACCTTTTGGTCTGCGGTGCTGGCCTTCTATCCTCTGTCCACTGGAATGTGCATGACGACTTGGGCGGTAGCGACCACTTTCCGATCTTCCTGTCAGTGCCCCAGCTCACTCCCCAGATGGGCTATAAGGCTGAATGGGACTTGTTCGCCTCCATTGCCACTATTGAGCCTCTTTCTCATGATGCCATTCATACGGTGTTTCACAAGATAACCACAGGCACCGCTGTTCTTTTGGGTCCTGCTGGTGGAGGACTGTGCCTTGGTGGTCGCGAGAGATCGCTGAAGCGATGCGCGATCGCAGGGAATGTCTTTAACGTCATAAGCGGCACCCGTCACTGGAACACCTCATTGCCTTTAAGCGGCTCCGTGCCCGAGCCCGATGCCTTGTACCTTTCCCAGCACTCCTGCTTCTGTCTGCAAATGTCGCCACCATTGGTATCAGTACCTCTCCATCGCATTTTTGGACCAAGATAAGGCGGCTCTATGGGTTTCAGATCATAGTTAGCGTCCCTGGGCTTTCCCTGAATGGAGAAGTCTGTACTGACCTTAACACGATTGCAGAAAACTTCGTGGAGTTATGCATCTACGAATTGCCGCTGCTGAAGGAGCGTTTGTTATGTTTGAAGCTTTCCCGGCGTCCTTATTGTTCCATAAAAACACGGAAGAACTGCCAGATATCAATAACTTCCTGCCACGATATATCGGCACAGCCTTCTGACAATCTTCAGGTGAGTACCACTGTAGTAGTACTGGCGAGTACGCGCTGAGCTCTGTTATTTAAACCCATACTGAGGTCACTTGCGCATGCGCTGCTCAGCGTGCGCGTTCATAACAACTCCGTGCGCTGCGCCTCGCGCGCTCCACGCTGAAAGCTTGGCGTATCGATGTCAGGTCGATTTTCATTTTTATGCAGTTAACTACGTCGTCTACGAGTTTTCTCTAGAACAGGATTCCAAGCAGAGATTAGCTGATAACAGCTATCGGGATTGATAAGTCTCGTTGTCAGACAATTTCCACAGATTCATTGATAATCGAGCTCCAGAAGTTTGATGCATGGACCACAATTTTTGTGTCGTTGTAATTCATGAAGTGGTCTGTGGAAATATAATGTTCGCCGATTGTGGACTTGGTGGGTTGGAGAAGGCGAGTATGCCGCTGGTGTCCCACAATGCGTTGCTGCACAGTTCGTGTTGTTTACCCTACATATGATTTGCTGCATTCACACGGAATCTTGTAAACACCTGATTTACGCAGACCCAGGTCGTCTTTAACAGATCCCACCAGTGATGAAGTTTTGGAACGAGGCAGAAAGATGACTCTCACTTGATACTTTCTCAATATTCTACCTATCTGTGAAGAAATATTCCCAATAATGGTAGATAAGCAGTCGACCTGAAGGCCTCTTCATCTTAACGTCGTTTGAAGGTCTGCATCACTCTGTTCATTTGCCTAGTTGAGAAGCTATTCTTCAGATACACTTTTTTCAGGTGTTCCAGTTCCGCTTGAAGACCGTCGACAACAGAGATGGTATGGGCACGATGGAATAAGGTTTTGAGAATGCTCGTTGTTCGTGCTGGATGGTGGCAACTAGTAGCTTGCACTTACAGGTCTGTATGAGTGGGATTTCTGTACACCGAGTGACAGTGTGCCATCACTCACACGTTGTACCAAGACGTCCAAAAATAGCAAGTAACCGTCTTTCTCCATCTCTGATAAACGTTTTCATGTATGGAGTTGACGTGACGCAAAAATTCTTGGAGACGGTCCAAACCATGAGGCCACACTGTGTCGTCAACGTGTCGCCAAGATACTGTCGTTGTAAAAGCGGGAGAGTCGAGTGCTCTCTCCTCAAAATCTTCCATAAAAAGACTGACAACCAGGGAAGACAAAGGACTCGACATGGCGACACCGTCAGATTGTTGGTAAAATTAATCGTTACATATAAAACGTGTAGAAGAGGTTCGCAGGAGAGGTTCTGTAAAGTTTGGAAGGTAGGAGACGAGATACTGGGAGAAGTAAAGCTGTGAGGGTCGGGCGTGAGTCGTGCTTCGGTAGCTTAGATGGCATAGCACTTGCCCGCGGAAGGCAAAGGTCCCGAGTTTGAGACTAGGTCGGTGCACACGGTTTTAATTTGCCAGGAAGTTTTATATCAGCGCACACTCCGCTGCAGAGTGAAAATCTCATTCTGGAGAGTGGTGCAGACCTTACAGTGTTGTTTGAGCACAAACATGTTTCCAATGAGGTGTAGTGAGTCCACAAGACGACTTGGTGATCGTAACCTCTGCCCCTTCGGTACCCTATGAAAGCGGTTTTTAACCTCCCTGTCGAACTCTACTTTGATGAAGTCATCACTAAGGTTTTGTTCATGCAGACAATTCAGGAATCCCTTGTCCGAAATGTGTCACACGGTACACGGCTGCTGAAGATTTGCTTTCCTAGGTCCTTCACACGCAATAATTTCAATGTTCTTCGTGTATCCAATTGTTTTGCAGCTTTTTTCCTAAGTTGCTCCCTCGACAATTGTTGCTATTTCCGTGTTGCTTATTGATTTTACATGTAGGTTATCCCGTCTGTGACCTCTTGTGAGTGTTTTGCAGCCTTCATACCCTGATTGTTCGTAGACTCAATGAAAAGTGTGGTTGCCTCTTTCGCCTTCGCAAACTCGATCCAGTCGTGCTCTTTCGAGTTGGAGTGTGCTGTGTGTGTTTGTAACCGCTGCTGTGCCTGTTCAGCGACTTTGCCTGTGAGGTCTTCCACTTGGTCTCTCTGTTCCTGATCTATTGTGGCAAGTTTCTCGTTTACTACTTCCAGTTTGGTAACCAGTTCACTTAAGGACACGATTAGTAGGTCTTCAACTGGGTCTGCGGTGCACTGTAGTTGACGTGAAGGGTCTTTGTTCTGTTTCTGCAAAAGCTGCACTTAGAACTCGGCGGATGTCAGTTGGAATACGAGGGCGAGAATCTTGTTTCTGACTGTGTTTACGACTTAAACTGACACATGTTTTGCCTTTAGTTCAGCGCCAATCTCGTCGAGGATTTCATCATTGGTCGTAATTTTTTGACTAGGGAATAAGACTGTGTACGCATGGGCACAGGACGGTATTCCTACTGGAGACAGTTTGCTGCTACCGCTTGCCTGCGACTTACCGACTAATCCTCCCGTTGTTTTGGGAGTGGTGTGTGCAGCACAAAGTAGCCACACTCTATCCAGGGTTGCTTGGGTCCATTGTATGGTGACAAGAGATGAAATATGTTGTTCCTGAGCATCAGTACGGAGACCAGTCCTGCTCTTCCCATATGTAAATGATCTACGTAATTCAACTCCGACGAATCCCTTGTTTAAGATGATAGCCATAAGAATATGTTATCGATTGACTTCTACAGTGTTTGTCTTTCTTTATTGGAAGGCAGAACAGCTGATGAGGATTTGTCTATATGTTGTTACTTATACGTTTATTATGGTTCAAACATGATATAAAGAGGTCCTCGAGTGAAACGACAATGTTCCACCTCAAATTATACAGGGAGAGTGTGAAACATTTCACTGCTGTTCATTGTGTGTCTGGTACATAGTTTACTACTTTTTATGCGCACACCGCCATTTGAGTGTATTGTTTATTTCATTACGACCCAGGTTTCGCCCTTTAATGCCATTGTCAAGTAATAGAACATTCGGTCCCCACGAAATAGCAAATGTTAGGAGCGAATATTTCTCTTAATTCAATGCCAATTTTGAGCTTGCCCACCTGCAATATAATTTAATGACATAAACTCAATCAATTGAAAGTGGCATAAAATGCCAGATCCTGGATCATATTTAAATGACGGTTTGTACATTCAAAAATCATTGTATGACTGTAGCTCAGCAACATCAGAAACTGTTTACAGGGCATGCTGTATTGCGTAGGTGGTTTGACACGTGGATTAGGAATTCGTGTTGTATCTTGTCACATGGTGCACACTTTCCACATGTTTTTAAATAATGGCTGATAACCTAAGCTGAAATTAGATCTGTCATGGTTAAGTTTTTCAATTCTCAGACTGGAGAAAAGTTCAGTATCAGTCTTGTATGTTAGTATATTGACATGGAATTTGAACCTTTCATTCTGAATTGTACTTGTTAGTTGTAGTATTGCAGTGAAACAATTTCGTAAACGATAGACTAGCTACCCAAGAAATTAAGAAGCGAGTTTTAATTATATTTTCATACATAAGGTACAGAGATGTGTTCTGTATGTTTCAATGTATGGAGAAAATCTCTCAAATCTTTCAAGAAAGCCAATTTGGCAGTTGTATTCGGTTGTAAGGATATTTTTGTAAGGGTATTTTTGTTCGTAACTGTTAGGACCCACTGAAGGTCAAGTGAAATAACTTTCAGTATTTGCTTGCACCAGTGAGGACAATCAGCAAGTTAATCTCGTTATTGTCTGCTGTGTGAAGTGTTTCAAAACTACTGTTGCAGGTTTCTACAGGTTGTACCCTCTTTCATCCAGTGTCGTACATCGGTTGACTATCAAAACTTCATCAATTAAGTAGCTCTACAACCCTTGCAAATGTGTAATAGGAATTTCGAAATGCACCGTATTTATTAGTGACCAGATTGCTCGCAAATGTCTCAACTCACTGAGTGTCAGTAATTTAGTGTCCCTTACATCTAATTTGGAAACATAGGATACTGTACGCATTTGAATTTGTGCTATTAGTGCACACAAAACCATGCACAATGTTCACTTATAAAGTCTTCGTATGTTGTCAGTAGGATTCTTTCGAAGCTCGTTGTTTCTGAAGAGCATATTCTCATATTATTGTAATGAACCGAATTCGGAGAGATGTATAAGTTTGGAACTTGGTTTTGGAGTAATTTATGTGCATGGTGAGCAAAGCTTTCGAAGTACAAGCAATTTATCGCAAGTTCCCGTTAATGGGTGTCGGTATGCAGTGATACAAAAGACTATCATGGGATGCCCATATAATAGTATGTTCAGATTGTATTGTAGAAATTTCACCCCAGCTGTAAAACTGAAGGTGCTCCTTCATATTAGGTTTCGACCGTAACTCAGGTTCCTGATTTGAAGGCGTTGGCTCGGCTCTCCACTATTAAGACTTAACATCCTCGTTCTGACTACGAAATGGGTGTTGCGCACTGAAAAGCAAAATGGATTGAACGACATTTATGGAATTGTATTTCATCTGCAGTCCCTAACCGTTTAATAACTCGTAATACGAATCAGTCAAGAGCTTCGTTGATCTTTTACCTTCAATGTTCTATGCTGCGAATTGTTAAGTTCACTTTGTATATAAGCATCGGTTGGCACAACTGCAGCAGCAAAGACAGCAGTAAATACGCATTTACAATAGTCACTGTTGCTAGCAGAGTGTTCTTCGGCATCCTGACATTTGCATCAGATTGTAGCAAGCGTCAGGAAAAGCCTCTATCGGAACCAGCACGATACACAACTTCTACATGAGCAGTTCATAGTTCGGTAGCTCGTCCCCGACTGACCCTTGTTCCATCTTTCATACTAGGCCAACCACAACTTGCGCGCGCTACACAGTTCCATTCCCGAGGGGAACCACAACACCTACATATGAAATGGCTGAGAACCCTAAGTGAAGGTCAGCATTTTAAATAATTTGGTGTAGAACTACCAATATATGCAAATGTTCTGTTTTATTTAAAATGGTTGTTTGCTGTTATGTAAATAAAGTTATTTAATTTGAAAGGTAACCAAAGAGATTATATGACACAGAAAAAAAATTCAGTTTGCTCATAGTTTTTACGAAGTGTAGGAAGTGTAATCTGTGTATCCTCATTCCTTTAGAAGACAGTTTTGTTATCGATTCAATCAAACACATTTACAAAAGCTCAACGATGTCACATTAAATAAAATAAAAGGCAAAATAAATCAGTAGAGCAGTAGAGCTATGGTGTTAAAACTCAATTCCTGGGTTCTGACTTGTGGAAAAGCGGATGTCCGCCAGTGGCTGAAGCAAACACAGGTAGCTGGTTGTCAGTCTCGGGGACTGAGGAGCACCGTGAACCCTTACACAGTGAAGCCGTCCTGGCCAGAATCACCGAAGGAACAGTGAGAGAAACTGAAAAAGCAGAAGGAATCCAAGAATCAAGACCTTGTGGTGGCACCCATCCCACTGCCCCCTACAAGGACTGCATCCAAGGATGAGGTGGAGAGCCGGCCGCGGTGGTCTCGCGGTTCTAAGCGCGCAGTCCGGAACCGTGCGACTGCTACGGTTGCAGGTTCGAATCCTGCCTCGGGCATGGATGTGTATGATGTCCTTAGGTTAGTTAGGTTTAAGTAGTTCTAAGTTCTAGGGGACTAATGACCACAGCAGTTGAGTCCCATAGCGCTCAGAGCCATTTGAACCATTTTTTGATGAGGTGGAGATTCTGGCGTGTGTTGAGGACCAAGAACTCGCCGGACCATCAGCCTCGATGGATGCCGCTTACACAGGTACTCAATCGGTGACAGCAGGTGACGCAGCAGCGTAATCTGCCTCCTCTGTCCCTTCACGCCTTTTTCGGCTACGGGCAACGACGCTATGCAGTGGAATTGCATCGGTATTTTCCACCATCTTGCTGAGATCCGAGAACTTGTCAGCCTTCACCCTTTCTTCTGCATTGTTCTCCAGGAAACTTGGTTTGCAAACCCCCATCCTCCATGGCTATTGGAGTTACTGTAAGAATAGGGCACCTTATGAGAGGGTATCTGGTGGAGTCAGCATGTAAGTCGTTAACTCTATTTACAGCGAGCGTGTGCCACTAAAACGCCTTCAGAGGTAGTTGCTGTTAAGGTGTGAACGTCACAGGCCGGTACAGTCTGTAGTATCTATCTACAGCCAGATGGTGATACGCTGCAGCAAGTATTGGCTGCACTGATACCTCAACTGCCGCCACCTTTTTCTTATTAGGCGACTTTAACGACCATAACTCTTTGTGGGTTGGATTGGTCGCAACAGGCCAAGGGACTGTCGTTGAGCAAATGTTGGCAGGGTTCGACCTTTCTCCTTTAGATGATGGTGCCTCCACACATTTCAGTGTGGTGCATGGCACGAACTCAGCCATCGACTCTTCGGTGTTCAGTGCTGTCATTCTACCCTCTGTCCAATGGAGTGTGCATGACGACTTGTGAGTTAGTGAACACCTTCCGATCTTTGTCACTGCCTCAGCATCTCACCCAGATGAGCTCTGTATAAGGCTGACTGGGACTCGTTCGCCTCCATTGCCATTATTGAGCATCTTTGTCATGATGCCATGTGGTGGTTCACACCATAATCACAGGCATCGTTTCTGCAACGAAATCTATATTTCGCTGCTGTTGTGGGTCCCGTCAGCAGAGGACTGTGCCTTGATCACTATAGATCGCTGAAGCAATGCGCGGTTACAGGTGGTCTCTCCAACGTCATAAGCAGCACCTGTCACTGGAACACCTCATTGCCTTAAGCCACTCTATGCCTGAGCCCGACGCCTTGTTCGCCAATGGAAGTGGGATTGCTGGGAAAGGTATGTCTCCAGGAGGCCGGTTAACATCCACAATCAATGCTGAAACAACTCTCGGTGAACTGCCAGTGACACCTCGTAGACCGTATCTGGGTTGAGGGCGAGTTACCGTCACAATGGCAGGAAAGCATCGTCCTCATGTTGAAGCCAGGCAAGAACCCACTGGACGTGGATAGCTATTGCACAGAACGTTAGTGAGGCTAATGAGGCAAGTTACTAAAACGCATGGATAGCTGGAGGTTGAGTTGGCTACTTCAGTCTCAAGGCATTCTGGCTATGTCCCAGGGCGGGTTTCATAAGGGCCGCTCGGCCGCTCATAATCTGGTCTCCCTGGAGTCTGTCTGTTCAGCATTTGCATGCCCTTAGCGAAAAGATGGCAACCAGATGCTATGTTATGCGCAAGGCATAAGACACGTCAGAAATCATATCCTCAGCACACTTCGCTTCATTTCTTCCATGTACAAGTTGGTTTCTCCTGTATTTCCTCCTGAGTGCAGCAGAAAAGGGTGCTTCAGGGCTCCGACTTCAGTGTCCGACTCTTAGTTGCTATCAATGGAATAGCTGCAGCTATGGGAACGTCCGTGTCGGATAGCGTCCTGCAGCTCCCGTTAAGTAACCGCAATGCCAGTACAGCTAGAGTAGAGGCAAAAGTCGTCAGCATACAGTCTTGGGCCGTATCGTGCGGCTTCCAGTTTTCGGCCGCCAAGACTTGTCATGCACTTCTGCCGACATCACACTGTTCACTCTGAGCCACGGCTTTTTATTAACGGCGAACGTCTTGCTGTGGTGGAGATGTACCGGGTTTTGAGATGACTTTTTAATACTCAGTTGACTTGGATCCCTCATGTTCAAGAAATGTGCTGGCGCCATCTAAAGGCTCTTCACTGCTTGAGCCACACCAGCTGGGGTGCCGGTCGGTCACCCCTTTTACGACTGTATCAGGCATGTATTCAGTCCTATCTCGATTATGGGAGCCTGGCTTACGGTTCGGCATCGCCTTCTGCGTAGCGGTTGTTAGATCCCGCACTGAAGTATGGGGTCAGTCGCCTCTGGAGCTTTCCCCACAAGCCTTGGAAACAGCATTTTTTTGGAGGCTGGTGTCCCTCCATTGCGGATCCGGTGCCAACGACTAATGGCCGCTTATGCTGTACGTGTTAGTAGCATGTCCTGACATCCAAATTAACGTCTCCTTTTCCCCAACCCGGTCGCCCATCTTCAGAACGGCGGCCCCGTGTACAGTGTGTACGATCGCTGTTCTCGTCTGGGGTCTTATCTCTGGGCTTGAGTTTATCCCTCTCCCATCTCTCTTCCGGGCTCATATCCGTTTACCCCCGTGGTACGTTCCTCGCCAATGCCTTTGGTTTATTTCGACACAGGGCCTGAAGGACTCAGGCGATGGCGGAGGGCCTCGGGAGAGACTTACTCCCATTATTGCCGCTTCTCACGGCTCTGACGTGGTCTATACCGTTGGTTAGATGGTTATGCTCTTACTCTAGAGGATCAATCAACTCGACAAGCATTCAGAACAACTCATTGACGGCTGGCTACAGTCTTTTAACTGCAAAGCTAGTAGCCATCTCCCGCGCCCTAGAGTATATCCGCTCCTGCTCAGGGAGTCACTACAGATAACGACAGATTCAACTAAGTGGTTCCTGAGCTGTCGGCCAGTGGTTTCCTCGCTCTCGCCTGGTGATGGATATCCAGGAGTCTATCCATACTCACGCCCGTGTCAGCCTGTTTGGCCAGCGTGTCAATATGTTCGTCGGCATCGTGGGTAACGAACACGGAGAGGCAATCAGCGCACTGGTCCTGAAGACTGGTGTTTTGGAGTGTGATCTCCAGTCGGTGTTACGACGAAAAGTCCTTTGTACATGGGGTGATGAATGGTGTACCCTGCCCTCACCCAACTAACTTCGGGTTATCAAGGAGACGACAGAGGGATGGCGCTCCTTGCGAACCTCCCGTAAGGTCTCGGTTGTTCTCTGTTGGCCACACCTGACTGACGCACTGTGATATCTTGCACAGCGAGGACCCATCTGTCCGTTGCTGTGGTTCAGCATTGGTGGTCCACATTTTGTTGGACTCTTCGCTTTTAACTGCGCTGGGGCAGAAGTTTGCGCTAAATGATTTGCTCCCTGCTCTTTTTTACAGATGACGCTGCAGTGGCAGGTTTAGTTTTTTTTTTTTGGCCGGTGCTTTATCGCTTGATTTAAGGGTGTGTGTCTTATTTGTGTCGACTCTGGCCTTTGGCCTACGGTTTTAGATTTGGGTTTTTTGTGTCTCTCTTAGTGGTTGGCTTCATTTTCGTTTGCATGGTGGGCCCATCACTGTAACACTGTTATTTGCTTTTTCCTGGTCTTTGTTCGTGTCTTTCTTGTTCTTTGTAGTCCCTTGTCGGCGTTGCATGTTTTTGTTCCTCGTGGGTGTTCGATGACCGTAGAATAATAAACCGATGGCCTT
Organism: Schistocerca gregaria; assembly: GCF_023897955.1. Classification (NCBI taxonomy): domain Eukaryota; kingdom Metazoa; phylum Arthropoda; class Insecta; order Orthoptera; family Acrididae; genus Schistocerca; species Schistocerca gregaria. The sequence continues at coordinate 112,746,943 of NC_064924.1, read as the reverse complement.
TGTAGTCTGTCCCTTCAACCCCACAAAACCAACCAACCAAATTAGTTTTACGTGTCATGCACTAGAACTTAAATCGAATGAGAGAACCTGCATTCACGTATGTTCTTCGTCCCTGTGCGTTCTGCACCCTAGTGCTTTTAGGCTGGATGTTCTAATGTGTCGCAGACAGGCTTGATTATCCTTTCTACTTTCGTGGTCGGCCGTCCACTGTAATCTGCTCTATTGTATTTATCCCTGATACTTGTTTCTCGCGTCCGTGTGGTTTTCTTGTTCCGTTCTGTCTGTTAGTATTCGTTACCCTTCTGTCGTTTGGTTTTCCTTTCTTTCAACTTCGTTGTGTGTTTCGTGTTTGTTTTACTTCCACCCTTGGGGAATTAATTAACCTTAACGAGGGAGCGATGACGTAGCAGTCTGTTCCCTTCCTTCACTGCCCCCCCCCCTTTATTTTTTAAACCAACCAACCTACCTATTAACTGCTCTCCGTGACCAGAGCCTTTCGAACGATGTAATGAGCTTTGTTTGTTTCTTCTGTGTGTGTCCTGTCGCGTTACGATTTGTTGTGAGGACATAGTGGATATTACTCTTCCTGATTTTATTAATTGTGGGTTGGCTATCTTTGATCTGATATTGATCACCGGTCGCGGATGTGTGTTTTCACCTCCGTTTCTGAGAGATCAGAAATGTTGTCTATTTGCAATTTGTTGTCGTCCACTCTTGACGCTGAAAGAGGTTCGTCAATTTTGTTGTTTCTGTCGATTTTTGCGTGCAACATTTACTAGATCACGTGACTAATGCGGTGGTACTGAATAGAATTCGGGAGAAGAGGAATTTGTGGCACAACCTGTCATGAAGAAAGGACCGTTTAGTAGGACATGTGCTAAGGCATCAAGAAATAAACAATTCAGTACTAAAGGGTTGCGTGGAGGGTAGAAATAGTAGAGGGAGACGAAGAGATGAATAAAACAAGCAGATTCAGGAGGATAAGGGTTGCAGTTGGGGGGAATGAATACAGACACAAGGCTTTGCCACTGCCTGGGGATGTTTATCCTTTCTTCCAGCAGTGCTAGTTCCGTGAGTTTCGCAGGAGAGCTTCTGTGAAGTTTGGAAAGTAGGAGACGAGGTATTGGCGGAATGAAAGGTGTGAGGACGGGGCGTGAGTCGTGCTTCGGTAGCTCAGATGGTAGAGCACTTGCTGCGAAAGGCAAAGGTCCCGAGTTGGAATCTCGGTCCGGCATACGGTTTTAATCTGCCAGGAAGTCTCACATGCAGTAGGTGCTTTGAGATGAATCTTGCCCATACGCCAATACATGATGCTGCTATCCATGATACTACCCGGTGCATCAGTACGTTTCGGCGTCTTCATACGTGGGAATGTCGGAGTAGCTTACTTTAAATCAGGGTCGCGTGGTATCTAACGTGCCCGAGTCATCCGTCAGTATGTTTTTGTTTGCCTTAGTTGTGAATGCCAGAAGCGCTGTTGGATTCAGTCCCACGGTGAATAAATTCCACGGGCTTGATGTAACCTTCGCAGTTCGCTGTGTCGTATGAACGGCACTACATAGAAGTGGTTGGACAGTTTGAAGGGCTTATCAACGCAATTTTGTTTTTTAATTGTCGTTGTTGATGTCAGTCTGCATTTCCTTGGTCGCTAAGTCTCTTCGTTTGGACTTCTCATGTCTATTCTTTGTAGTTGGTCATCAAGTTATTGGAAATGTGGTCCAGTACCGTGTCTTTGTTTTCATGCTTCGAGTGGCATCTGCCCTACTAGTGCTAGTTCGTCTGTTTATTCGGTCCTTGGGTCGTGACTCTTCTAGGTTTGTGTTACGCATTACACCTGGAATATAACCGTCGTTATGATGGTTATGGAGTAGCAGTTTCACGCAATAATACAGCACACAGGTGGTTAAGATTCCGGGTAGATAGTGACCTATAGCTCTAGATAGCGCTGTGGCTGGCGTACTGAGCGTGTTAGCTGCCATTTGGGTAAGTTCAGTTGCCGTAATCAGTACTGTCAGATGTACAAACAGTTACTAAACCGATCAACTATCTACATCTACATGGATACTCTGCAAATCACATTTAAGTGTCTTGAAGGTGGTTTAATAAACCCTCATCCAAATTCTCTATTATTCCAACCTCGTATAGCGCGCGGAAAGAATGAAAACCCATATAATTCCGTAGGAGCTCTGATTTCCCTTATTTCGTTGACAACGACCTACACAGGGTGAAACGATCACCACGATAAAATATTTTCGCATTAGGAGGAGAAAGTTGGTGATTGGAATTTCATGAGAAGATTCCGTCGCAGATGAAAACTCCTTTCTTTTAATGATGTCCACCCCAAATCCTGCATCATTTCTGTGACTCTCTCCCATATTTAGCGATAATACAAAACGTGTTGCCTTTCTTTGAACTTTTTCGATGTACTCCATCCTCTTTTAGAATACTGCTGCGCGGTGTGTGAATTTAATAATGTAAGTGTAGACCAGATGTGGCTTAATTTGGTATGAGTGGAGATTCTCTCAGGAAGTCGTCAAGTGAATTTTTATCTGCTATCCCAAATCCTCGAAAAATAAGCAAAAATATACCTATTAAAAGAAGCACTGTTCAATCTCGCTACGACAATCTGTGTTCACTAATCCCTGAATCGGTTTTGATGCTCGTCATCAACTCAGTTAATGAGCCCACGCGAATAGTAAACGGTTGTGAAAACACACTTCTTAGCAACAAATAATCCTAACTGCTCGAACTGACTTTCAGAAAATGCGTCTAACACAATTTTGGCTGATGTTTTATGCGTACCTCCGGAATTAAACTTGTATTTTCGCCAACATTTCGAGGGTAAGTTATACGATAATAGTTGGTGGTGACTGAGTCGGGTACGTGTTTGAAATCAAACCCGACGTTATCTTTAAACCTGTCAGCAACTGTATTATCTGAATTGGGAGGTCGGTAAAAGGATGAAACTATTATTTTATTCTGGTTGCCAACAATGACCTCTGCTCATACTAACTCACAGGAAGTATCTACTTCAATTTCGAGACACATTAAGCTACTTGTGACTGCAACACACACACCACAGCCAACCGTGTTTAGCCTATCTTTTCGGAACATGGTTAGGTTCTTCGCAAGAATTTTGGCTGAGCTTATATCCGGTTTCAGCCAGTTTTCAGTGCCTTTAACGATTTGAGCATCAGTGCTTCCTATTAGCGGTTGGAGCTCTGGTACTTTCCCAACACAGCTACGACGATTTCCAACTGTTGTACTAATGGTTCCTGTATCTACGTTCTTCCGGTGTTCAGCGTGTACCCTTTGTGACTGAAGCCCTTCTTGTTTTTTCCCGAGACCCTCTAACCTAAAAAACCGCCCAGTCCACGCCACACAGCCCTTACTACCCGTGTAGCCGCCTCCTGCATATAGTGGGCACCTGACCTATTCAGCAGAACCCGAAACTCAGCCACCATTTGGCGCAAGTCGAGTAATCTGCAGCTTACGTGGTCGCAGAACCGTCGGAGCCTTTGGTACAGAGCAGAGTGGAGGGTCTGAATCAGAGGTCCGCAATCGGTTATGTTGACTATGCTGCAAATGGTCAGCTCTGCTTTCAACTTGCAAGCAAGACTGATTTCGAGCGGCTAACGGAAGTGGTAAAGGCTGGATCAGAAGAGATTCTCTCTGGCAAAGTGAAACATCATTCCTACCAACGTGAGCAGCCACCTGTAGTTGGCTGCACCCTGTGCTCTTCAGGGCATCTGGGAGGACCCTTTCCTCATCTTGTGCATACCGCGTGGAGTCGTTCCAGGAGTAAACATTGGTTTTCTTACCCTCCTTATCAGCCAAGTCCCGAAGGGGCCCCATGACGCTCCTAACGTTGGAGCTCCCAACTACCAATACTCCCACCCTCTGCGATTGCCCACATCTTGCAGACTGGGTGGTACCCTCGGCCACAGATGCTTTCGCCTGTCCTGTTTCAGACACTTTCGCGTAGCCAGACAGCACGTGGAACCTATTTGTCAGACAAACTGGGGAGGCCTTACGTACATCCGCGTGGAAAGTTTTTCGCAGTCTGCTTCGTCCGTGGGCGACCCCCTACTCGACCACTGGTGAGGGGGCGGGGGGGGGGGGGTGTTCTGCCATAATGCGAGCAGTAACTTTCGCCACCGATGAGGACCGATCGGAGGACTCTGGCGCCTATCCATTGCAGCCTCAAGCTGTGTAACCACTGTTGTGGACCGGCCGTGGGGATCAAACAGACGTTCAGCAGCACGTCAAAGCCATCACAGCCTGAAGCTGAGAGCGAAGTGTCACCAACTCGGCTCGCATCCGCACACAATAATCGCAGTCCCTGTCCATGATAAAGACCGTGGAAAACTAAACTATTCAGATAAACGGAGTATCGGCACGTGCTGCTGACAGAAACGCATGAACTGCGTCTAGTAATATGTGATTCGGTAGTAAGGTTTTTGAATATCTGCGTAAGTGAAACTAAATTACTTGCCCCTGATAAGGAACTTCTATTGTGTCACAAGATCGGTTTACTTTCTGACGCTAACGAAAGCGCGAGAAGTGGACCTCAGACGGATTGTGATTATTAGTATTGGGGCCTTCAGCCGACAAATCAGGATTTCTTGTCAATAAAGACCAATTGCATCCATTGCTAAAGGCCTAAGACTTCTTAATTATATATGGTCTGTTAATAGTGAAAATTTGATGATTGAACTTCCCCAAGAGATACTACAGTGTTATAAAAAAGGGACAGCCATCTCTCTTGCTGCGCTTCTTATTCTGGTTCCTGCAGGGGATGCAGTCAGTGGGCTTCGGTGCTCGACAGTCCGCGCGGTTGTGACCTCTTGGCCGCGACCTGTCCAAGGTGTGGAACCTTTCGGTCCAGGCTATGTTTGGTGGCCAGTGTCAAAACAGCTGTTACACTGGCTCGCTGCTGGCAAGTCCGTAAAAGTCAGAGATAGTCAGGGTGAAAATTGAGTCATTCTTGGTGAGTTGCTAATAAAGTCGGGGTGTCTCTTCCAGAACTTAATGATTGTAACCTGTTACCTTCGGTGCCCTACGAAAGCGGATTTTGACTCCCTCTCGAACTCGTCTTCGGTAAAGTCACCCCTAAGGTTTTGTTGATACAGAATCCCAGGAATTTCTTTGTCCGAAATGTCTGACACACGGTGCACGGTTTTTACCTCCTTTACACGCAATAATTTCAGTGTCCTTCGTGTATCCAATTGTTTTGCAGCTTTTTCCCTAAGTTGCTCCCTCGACAATTGTTGCTATTTCGGTGTTGCTTATTGATTTTACATGTAGGTCATCCCGTCTGTGACCTCTTGTGTTTTACAGCCTTCATACCCTGATCGTTCGTAGACTCAATGAAAGTGTAGTTGCCTCTTTCGCCTTCGCAAACTCGATCCATTCGTGCTCTTTCGAGTTGCAGTGTGCTGCGGCATTTGTGTGTGTTTGTAACCGCTGCTGTGCCTGTTCAGCGACTTTGCCTGTGAGATCTTCCACTTGGTCTCTCTGTTCCTGATGTATTGTGGCAAGTTTGTTGTTCACTACTTCCAGTTTAGTAACTAGTTCATTTAGGGACTCGATTCGTAGGTCTTCAACTAGGTCTGCGGCACATGGTAGTTCACGTAGGGGGTCGTTGTTCTGTTTCTGCAAAAGCTGCACTCTGGACTCGGCCGATGTCAGCTGGAATACGAGGGCCGGAATCTTGTTTCTGACTGTGTTTAGGACGTAAGCTGACATGTTTTGCCTTCAGTTCATCACCAATCTCGTCGAGGAGTTCATCAATGGTCGTAATTTTTTGACTAGGGAATAAGACAGTGTACGCATTGGCACCGGACGCTGTTCCTGCTGGCGACACAATTCGCTGCTAGCGCTTGCCTGCGACTTACCACTCCCGAAACAGCCGGAGGATCAATCGGTGAGTGTGGCTACTTTGTGGTGCACTCTATCCAGGGTTGCTTGTGTGACAAGAGATGAAATATGTTGTTCCTGAGCATCAGTACGGAGACCAGTCCTGATCGCCCTATATGTAAATGATCTACGTAATTCCACTCACACGAATCTCTCGTTAAGTTCAACTAATTATTGCGTTGTTTCGGGGATACGAAACACTATCAAAGCCGCTCACTTTAACGTACAGATTTTTAAATTTATTTATTGCCGAAGTATAGACCTGTCAAAAAAATGGCTTTGAGCACTATGGTACTCAACTGCTGTGGTCATCAGTCCCCTAGAACTACTTAAACCTAACTAACCTAGGGACATCACACACATCCATGCCTGAGGCAGGATTCGAACCTGCGACCGTAGCAGTCGCACGATTCCGGACTGCGCGCCTAGAACCGCGAGACCCCCGCGGCCGGCTATAGACCTGTCACCTGATTTTTGAAAACAGGTACTACTCCTTATAATTTTCGTTTTTCATCTTCAAAGAAGAGAACTGCAAACGTTTTACCTAAGACATTTACGAAGAATAACACTTCTGAAAATATAAATTTATATTTCAACCTTAAATTGTTATTCCTCAGTAACAACAAAATGTAAAAGGCGACAAGATTTAGTGGTTTGTTACCATCAACGAATGTGACTGACCGTGAATACCTCGGAATGGTTTACATGTATACATACGTACATATCGTTATTAGTAGAGAAATAGGATTAGCAATGTCTAGTGTAGGCAATACTATGTGTAAACCTTTAGGTGCCCATCCGTGTACAGCATCTGCTGTTTTTTTTTTTTTTTTTTTTTTTTTTTTAGCCCCCATCTCGTGGTCGGGCGTAGGAAGCGAGAACGCTACCGCACGGATTCCCGGGTTCGATTCCCGTCGGGGTCAGGGATTTTCTCTGCCTCGTGATGGCTGGGTGTTGTGTGATGTCCTTAGAACTACTTAAACCTAACTAACCTAAGTTCTAGGGGACTGATGACCATAGATGTTAAGTCCCATAGTGCTCAGAGCCATTTGAACCATTTTTGTTGTTGTTTTGTCTAGATCGCCAGCACCTTACGCTGGCCACGCTCAGGAGATCGTTCTTATCTTGCACAGAGGCATGTCCGTTACGTCGTGTCTGCATGTATTCTTCGTGTGTTGTTTTTGATACACTATACGTCAATACGCTTAATTGTGCCCATTGTTCTTCGTGTGTGTGTGTGTGTGTGTGTGTGTGTGTGTGTGTGTGTGTGTGTGTGTGTGTGTGTGTGTGTGTGTGTGTGTGTGTGTGTGCGTGCGTGTGTATCTGTACGCTTCTGCGTAGTCTATAAGTTTAGTGTGTCTTTTCCGCGGGCAACACATGAAAAATAGACTAAGTGTTGTGGGGAACCTTCCCCGCGTGTGCACGTATGCGTCTAACCCCATGACTGTGTGAAAGTGACTGGGATAAAGTGCGTGTCCGGTTACGAAGTGAACAATACCGCGGTCGGGATGGGTATGTTCCTTTCTCAACCGCTCCCTTCTGTCAGTGAGGAAGACGTGCAGTCTACGTCACTTATCACTTCCATCCCAATCACCTTGCCATGTATCGAAACGCCAACTTTTAAGGTGACACATAGGCTCTATCGGCACACCAGTTACTGTACTTTACCAACTTCCCCGTCATTAACCAGTACCTTGCCGCTCTATGTGGTGCTCCGAAGATGCCCCATATATATCACGATGAAATACACAATCTATCTAGAGCTTTCGAAACCACTTCAGCGGATGCACTAAGTAGGACATTCCTCTGTCGTCTTATTACCGATGCTTCGTTGCTGACTAGGTTCAGCTTATCTGCCCACATGCTAGCTGCAAAGTTGAGTACTGATTCCGAGAGTGCACAGTGATACGTCCGTATGACTAGTAGAGGTAATCTCTATTGTTTTCATTTGAGCCTCACCAATCTGTGTACTATTTTTCTTCTTTGATGGAAATTCAGACAATTTTTCAGGGACAGGTTAGACTAACAACAATGTGCGCCCAAGATAGCGCTTAAAGTGTGCTCGTTTTACGTTCGTGTCCGTAATTTGAACAGGAGGATAACTCTAGAGAGATCGCTTCAGTAATTTGTATGTTGACTTGTTTTCGGCTATCTTGAACATTCTGTTTGACACCATTGTGTAATTCTTTGTAGTATTCCACTGGCTTCCAACTGGGTTCTGAATTGCCGCCTACACAGATTACAACTAAAGTCATCACTGAAAACAAGTCTGACGTGTGATCCCAATCCAGAAACACCCCTTTTTTTGGGTCTTTGGGTTAGAGCAGGAATGAGGTACTCCTGCATGTCGTAAGAGGCGACTAAAAGGAGTCCCCTGTCATGTATGACTTCCATCTTTCAAAATTTTTCCAAAGAGCTAGCCAACTGGGGAAGGGCACCTTACATGGTGCATTATGTACATCGTGCATTGAGATCTTTAGCCCACGTTTTCGTCGCCGCATTGCAGTTCCGCTCGTTTCCCGACTCTTGGACAAGGATTCATTGCATTGTTCATGGCGGAAGCAGCACGCAGTAGTCTCTGTTTCAGCGGCGGCGACGACCATCGATCATGGACTTCTTTGCACCTGATAACCACCACGACAACCAGTCCGTTGGGGTGGGCCGCCATGTACCGCTGTTGTTTTGCAGACCCCGACAACACAGGGATCACTGTGCTGATGCATGCGCCATTAACTCCCCACGTGTGCCAAGGGCTAGATGCCCATCCCCTGGAGCATCGGGACTCCCAGCAATGGCCATCCTGCCAGATTGCCAGATTGCCAGATTGCCAGATGGTCCTTGCTGAGACTGGGTGGCTTCCGTGGGGAGGGCCACTGGTTGGAGTGGGTGGCATCAGGATGGATGATACGCCATGAATCGTAGTATGTCGTCTGTTGCTGGTGGTCCGCCACCAGCAGTCTTTAAGCGTGCAAAATCTAACTTTAATGCTAATAAATGTTACCCTAAGTCGTTCTCCTCCCTGGCCACACCATGGGAGGAACGCCAGGATAAGGATGGCTGTGAAGCTTAAGTAAGGTTGTGAAGCTTCGTAAGTGCGAGAGTTGATGAGGAATCTTATATGTCCATTAAGCGTCAGTTGTTTGGGCGACAAGTTTGGGGAGGTGGAGGGCTTGTCCAATATGCGCTCTGGCTCTGTTTTGATTGAAACAGTATCCTCTGCCGAGTCATGGGTATTGCTGTCCGATAACGAGCTGCGGCCCAATTTGGAATGGCGAGGCGTTCATTTCGTCTAGTGTGTTCATCGGGGTCCGAGGGATAATCAGGTTGCAACTGCTGCATTCATCTTGGCCTTCAGGGGTGATACATTGCCTGAGAAGGTAAAGGTAATAGATATACGGCTTGACATCACAGCAGTTGACGCTCCCCCCATGTGGTTCTTTAAGTGCTGGAAGTTCAGGCATGGCTTCCCGTTGTGCTTCCAGCGTCACATGTCGAGATTGCGGACGCCCATGCCATCCCAATACTCAGTTTGTCCCACCTACCATCTGTGTCAACTGCAGAGAGCATCATTCACTTCTCTTTCTGAAGAATCCTGCAGTCTGGCAAGCGCAGAAAATCATGGAATGTAAGACCCTGGACCGACTGTGCGAATATTTCCTCTTTGCGTCAGTATAGGTCAGTTTGGAGTCGTTCATCACTTCCTATTGCGCCGCCGCTACGATAACAGTGATACAGCTCGAGAGCCGACTGGAATTGGCTGTACTGATGTGCTAAGACTGCCTGCCCCTTGATGTTTGCGCACTACCTCCCCTGTTGCTCCTGCACCACCTACTTTAGGAGCAACACTCCACCCCCCCCCTACCCCCACCCCCAACCATCGAAGACCGTCCCCACTTCTAAGCTGGAGTATCGTCCAACTACTTCGGCTTCTCTCGCTCCCATTGGTCCCTTCCTTCCCACGTTTCCAGCAGTGGGAAAGACGACGCCCGCCTGTGGCTAAAGTGCCCACAAGCAGCTGATCGTAGAGCTTCACGATCATCCTCAGGCCTAGAGACTGACTTTTCGCGCTGCTTCAAGGGTTTCACTGGATCGGTGAAGCCTCCCAGTCAAAGACAACGACCTTAGAAGGCTTAGAAACTGGCTGTGGCACCTGCCCTACCGCTTCCTACACGCTCTGCGTCTGACAATGTGGAGATTCTGGAGTCTGTTGACAACGTTGATAGTGTTTCAGGGTATCTGACGGTCTGGCGACATCGCAGAGGTACCCAATTGGTGGCAGCAGGTGACCCAGCAGCGTAATCTGTCTGTAGCAGAAAAAGGTGTGAAGGAACTGAGGAGGCAATGCCATCCTCCAGTGGATTTGCAACTGTTTTTTTCCACCACCTTACGAGAAATGGCCAATCCACAATCATACGATATATCCAGGTATTACTACTTCTTAGCAGTTCGTCTGAGAATAGGGTTTGTCCAGCCTCGTATTTACGCTGACACATCCTTACTCACTAACTAGACCAAACACAATAAAAAGTGCGGCTTTTAGATACGGGGTTACAAAACAAGTGGAACTTTCAAGCGCTAAGTTTCTGTGACAGTTTTATCGAGGTGCGTATAGTAAATTGTCGTATCTCTACCATTTGTCTGGTAGCAGCATTTTTACGTAAGATACAAGAAGAAACAAATGGCGACCTTGACAAACCATGGTGGGTGCACCTTTGATGGTGGAGACTGAACCGTCAGTCATACGAGGACTCTGGTGAGGAAGCGAAATTTGTGAAGAAATGGCTACACCAACACCTCATTGCATTCAGGATAATGGACAAAGAATCTTTGTTACTGTTGTGGATTCCTGCCACGTGTGCAACAATGGCTGTGCTTTAAATAAACTGGCCTCACACTGTTGATAAAATGTGTAGTTTGATGTGACTGACGTGACTGCCTGCGTTACTGGCAAAATTCTACACGAGCGACACTGTCACCACCTTAGTCATGAGTGCAGTCTTCTTAGGATTAGGTAGCGGAGCTGGAGGGTTTGAGGGCTGTAGCTGTCACTTTGCGTAAGATTCCTTAGAGCTTTTAGTGACAGACTTTACAGTTAATGACGTGAATGTCTCCCTAGTGCCTGATAAGGAAATTCATTAGAAAACCCTGTGATGTGAGAATATGTCCTCAGAAACAGTTTTACCAGTGGTCTCTCCGTTCAAGTACCCGCCCAAATCGAAGCACCAGGCGACAACACCATCATATAGAATGAACTGCTTCAGCACATAGCAACAATTCAACAAATGTTGTGGAAGTCACTGTCCCCTCAAACCGAAAGCCTGGCTGAGATGGATAAACCTGATGACGATGAGGAGGAGACCCTGTGGCACTTCAGACAAATCCCTCTCACTTTGTGCAGCATGAGGAGGCTCCATGTCCCAAAAGGTGAGTGTGTGTGACAAATAGAAGCCATGTGGTTTTTCTTACGCACCAAGCCTTCCTTGATAGAATGAATGTCAACGTCCATTTCTATTTCATTGTCTGCAAGTTAGAATGCACTTTTTATTGAAGTGTTTGCACTGAAGAAACTGTTACCTTCAAAAGTGAACACCAGATCAACCGTTTCACGCCTCTGCTCTCACTCTCACACAGATCGGCTCCCACCATCAGCAACCATCAAATTCCATGTGGTAAGCTACAAACAAACAGCATATTCCAATTCTGTTCCTGTCCACCACAGCTTACATGGTTGAACGGACTGTTGTTTATTTGGTTGTTACAGGTACTAACACTCAAAATTTGTATGGGTGTCATTCTTTTAATACTTTCGAATTTTTTATTAATGAAAACATGTATCTTTTGTCAGGTACGGTTCCTTATCAAGACCTAGATTGTGTTCTGAATTTCCGGATTTGTTTTCCGTGAGATTACGGTGTGAATTACATTGATGTGTGCTGTGAAGTTATTTATGTAAGAACGTGAAAAATGCAGCCAAAACAAATTGAACGAGTACGAACTGAATATTTTTAGTCACAAGGTATAATTCGACTGCTTTAGGCAAATGTGTTTTTGACGATCATTAATGATGTATCCACAGAGTTGGAGGTGACACACTTGGGTGGGCTACATCAGATTTATCAGTCCTGTTATTGACATAGACCTTCTGCCATGAGCTGATGAGTTACTTGCAAAATTGCACTAATCCTATTCCTAAACTAATGGAACCTGCAGAGAGACCATACCCCACTCAAAGCACACAATGAAATAATTTCTCATAGTAAGCACGCCTTTTGGTCTTCGTTGATACTGTGTCGCGCCCCCCCCCCCCCCCCCCCCCCCCCCCGAACTCCAACCGCGTCCTGATGTAGTCGACGCCGTAGAGCTGCGACTGCCACGGCTCTCGCGGCAGAGTACACACATGATGCGATATAACGTCAGTCCCTGTAGGTTAACGGGAGAAAAAGACCAGAAAAACTTCCGAAAAGGCGTTCCTCGCGTAGTCGTTGTAATTGAGATAAAAGTCCGGAGCGTTTCCACTTACGCGAACTCGTATAATTGATGATTCTTGTTATTAATTGCCCGGATTTGCAGTAGTTATTAATATTGTATTGTTAAGTCTTCTCTCGTTCGCATAGCACACACCACTGACAGCGTAAGAAACAACTCTTAACTAAAATATTTCCTCGCAGTTGTTTCGTTGCTATTGAATTGTTGTGTTGGTATGCAACAAGATCCAGAGGTACTCTTTGATTCAGCCTTTGTAAGATCGCGTTGTAATATGAAAATATTTTAAAGTTCACTTCTCAACTAATGACCTGATATTTGCACTTCAATGAAACAGTCTTTCATGAGTAGTCGTCTGTCATTTGTCAAACTATTTAATGATGAGAGTCCACACTGGGTATTTAACTGATAACAAACAGTTTAGTTAAGTATTTAGCAATAAAATAACAATAAACTATTCCATGTTCGTGTGGTGCGGGAGTTTGTCAGTCCAATTGAGTTATAGTTTCTCAGCAATTACCACAACTCAACACTTGAGTAGGACCCTTGTACACTACATCATGAAGATAAAACAATTAACCTAAGACTATTGCACTGAAGATAAATAAGATTTGAATAAGGTGAGTGTTTATGTACATAGACAATCTTCAGCCTATTGCTTAGACCAGAGATCCCTACAAAAAGAGGAATATCCCAAGGCTCAGTCCTTGGGTCTTTCCTGTTCATTGTGTGTACTAACGATTTCTCGAAATATATCATCAGTATATTCTTAGATGGTATATAACACTAATAACCTTAGGTCACAATTTACAAACTGTGCTGGATAACAGAAACAATGCAAATGACTACACAGTTGGGTGGCCTGGCACCAGTGACTATAAACAATAAAAATTTAGATTACAAAAACTAAAGAAATAAAAGTTACAAGAAGTGAAAATAAAGCAGTGAAACTACTTGGATTGCACATAGACCAAGAACTCACTGGGAAGAATAAGCCAGCCACCTGTGCAACAAATTATTGTGGGCACAGTACAAATTAAAAAAAAAAAGGACATGGACTGTTTCTCAAACAACTGTTACTCCACTCATATTTTGCTTTCTTCCATTCCCATTTGGAATATGGAATTTTGCTCAGAGGTAATTCCTCAGGGGCTAAATGTATTTTCAGATAGCAAAAGGCCATTAGATGTATACTAGGATTAGCACCCAGAGATTCCTGCAGAAATCACTTTCAATATCTCATGCACATGTTAGCATAATGACAGTACCTATGTTTAGTGTAGGCTAAAAAAAATCTGGACGAATTCAGCACAGGATGTGATGTGCCCCCCCCCCCTCTCTCTCTCTCTCTCTCTCTCTCTCTCTCTCTCTCTCTCACACACACACACACACACACACACACACACACACACACACACTTGTATAGAATTCCCAGTATTGAAGAATTCCATGGGAATACTTATTTCTTCACCATTGATTAAAAGCTAATATCATAATGTTTTCAATTCTAAAAATAAGCTAAATAATTCTGTGTATGTCAGTTTCATTGTCCTTAACTGTACTACATTGTAAATTTGGATGAAGCCAATTGTATGAAAAATACTGAAAGGCGAATAAAAATATTCTACTAATTTACAAATAAATTCATACCCTACGTGTTCAGTTTGTTAATGAAAGAACTTCCTAAAACCACAATTGTTTTCTTCTATATCAGATCTCATACCTCATAATTGCAGTTATAAGGTGGGAGTGCCCCTGGGCATTCAGGATGCTACGTTTACCACTGCCTGGTGCTGCAATTCTTGGAATGGAAGATTTGAACAGGGATCCCACCAGACTGAATTTTAGGGCCTTACCTTTTTCTGTGATACTTGTAAACATGGAGGTTCATTCCATTTTATTCACAGATGACACCTTGGTTTTAATTGAAAATGATGATTCAGAACAAATTCATGATACTGTGGAAAATTTTATGGGAATCCTAGAATTATTGATTTTTAATCCATTTTGCTGAAACCATGTCAACACTATTTTTTATGGGAGATGATGATAATGTTTTTGAACTGAACTGCACTAACAGTGTACAGCAGTCAGAAATTTTACGTAACTTGCTTCAGTCATTTCCTGGGTCTAGTTTGTTTTTTGCTAAGAAGTCTACATGTGCCTTCCAATTTAAATTTTTGGCAAGATTTAAACAGTGTAGCTCAGGTGATGAACGTCTACCACAAGTGTGGAACCAGATGAGACATTCATCCTGGTGTCCATATCTACTTGAGACTATAACTAAGGGCTGTTCATAGAATTTCCCCAGATAATTATTACATATAGAATTACAGTTCAAAACAGAATAATAAGAAACATGAGTTTAGGCCAAAGAACAACATTTTAATTGTTTAAATAATGGGAAACATAAATTCTAACCATTCCTTCTGTGTACATTTATGGAATTTTTATTTTGATCTATAAAAATCAAAACTCACTTGACAATTTTCATCACTTGTCACAGACAGCTTGAAACTTCCCTCTCATAATTTAAAACTGTATGTTCAAACACCATTGGACACAGGATTAAAAATTTAACACCTTTGGGTAATTTATTATAAATTAATCATTATAGTGGGTCAAACTCCATATTTGTTATTTAATACACTATTGGAAAAATATTATTATTCAGTTCAAGAGCTCATGCAGGTCAGTTTTGCAATTTTGAAAGGAAAGAAAGAATAATTATGTGTTGTATAATTGTTAATATGGTCATTTTGCAGCTTGCAATGCAGTCTACAATATAAGTGTCACTACACATCAACAATTTAACAAGAACATATATAATACAGAAATGACTGCTGAAATGTGTTACCTATTATAACATTTTCTTTTTCAAGTAATTTGATGTACTGGTTGTAATGGAGACATAACATACCGATACAAATCAGAGTATTGTGAGACCAATAAACTACATTCTACATTCTACATTCACATCAATTGCTTGTATGGAAATGCTATACATACTGAAAGACATAGCCTTTTTCACAATGAAGTGTTGCAAGCAATTGGCGACATGCAAATAATCAAAGTTAAGTATTGTCAGTAAAATTACTGTAAACTCCATTAATGATTTTTGCATGTATGTTGTCTAGCTATCCAAGAAAACCCACTTGTCATTTCTATAGCATCACAGGTCAGCACTAGAGCAATTTCAGTACTATCTGCTGACCAGTGTGCATCTTACAAATGTAAGAATACTGCAGTGTGTGCTCATTGTCACTGAGCCCTTAGTTATTTTGCTGATTACTGTAATGTACAGCAACACAAGGAGGAGCTGCTTTGTGCATGAGTGTGTATCTGCTTTCAAATAAGTTACAGAAGAATGGAGGACAGAATAACAATGGCCATGTTATGAGATGAACACAATTTCCTCTTCATAACACCATGAGAAAAAATTGCACAGAGTCATCTCTGCCCTGCATTCTTGTACTTCAAGATCACCGGTGTCTTGGGGTCTCATGCCACTGAGGCATAATGACACTGAGAAACTAATGTCACCCTGCAAGTGTGGTGGAGCCCAGTGGAGCTCAATGCTGCTGGAAAACTAAGTCATCAGAATCCTCACAATGTTGTGGGAAAAAGACAGTCCTGCTGCATTAGAAGATGGATTGTCCTTTCTTTTTTTGAGAAAAATGCAGTGGCTAGAATGAGCCATTTTTTCATGAGAAATGGCACTAAAAACATTCCTTTGAGGTGAGGCTTTCAGGCTCAATAATTTCATTACGATCCTGGGGTTCCCATATGCACACATTGTTGGTTTACTTCATTTTCAGTGATGAAGAAACATTTCATGTGAGCAGTAATGTATTGTTTTCCATGACATCTAACACTGATGATGAAAGAAAGGAGTACAAGCTCTTGAGATTGCATTGCTGAAGTCTGCCTAGGTGCTGTTTTTGTCTATAAACTGTACTGACCACAATTAAACACATTGCCAGTTCGCTACTTGCACGGCAAGTAGACTTTTGTGGACTGCTCCAATTCTGATGGTGTGGAAAGAGAGGTGCATCATAAACTACGGGCTTTGTGGGGGTGGGGGGATTGGGGTGGGGTGGGGTGGGGTGGGGTGGGGTGGGGGATTGGGGTGGGGGTAGAGGCGGGACTGGTTGGCATCACCACCCTTCGAAAAGTTCTTGGCCTATCTCCAGTCATGGGCTCATCTCACCTGATGGTTGTCACTCATCTCCAGTGTTCTCTTACTTGATGTTGAGGCAGATGCCATCTGTGTTGTCATCTCCCCTACCCAGCATCGTTTCATTTATGATATACCCCAGTGCCCATTGCAGAGGAGTTTTAAAATGTAAGCCTTCAGCAGGCAACACACATACTGGTTCATTCTGAAGAAGGATGTGGAGACCACAGCACAGGGCTGTTATTCCAACTTCCCCTACACTGTCAACAGAACTTTTCAATATGGTGTTTAGGAAAGCAGACTGGTAGTATTAAATGGGTGTGTAGGGCCAGAAACTCCACATGTTTAAGAATCTGGCATCCCAACCCTGCTAGTTTGAAAGCCTACCAAAACTGAGGGGACTCCATGATAGAAGCTAGACAGTACTGCTACAACCTGCAAGCATTGTTGTCACAGAATACTCAGAAGCACAGCGATTCAGTCAGGTGTGGCAGACTGACTGACTATAAATGGCAGTTATGATTTCTGGCCAGTCATGATTCACTGCACTCTGATGTGTAGTGATATCAGTACCAGTGTCAATTCTAAAGTTGCTACCTCTTGAAGTTTTTGAGGTGGATTACTAGCTGAATTTGTTGTTTTACCACACCATCTGTGTTGTTCACCATCACATCATCTTTCTCAAATTTAAATTTGACGACTCGTTGCCAATGCACTCCGACTTGAGAACTGACTGAACAGACATTCTGGCTCTTGTCAGATGTCGATTACAGTAACACTGGAGACGTGTTCTCATATAATAGTGATGCATTATTTATTCCATGAGACAAAATGCCTAACTCCATGCATTTTTCCACAGAGAATAAAATATGCCATTGTCAAACCCCTCCATAAACCAGGTGCTAGGAGAGATATCATTAACTACTGACGTTTCTGAATGGACGTCAGTTGTAAAACACATTTGGGGAGGTGCAGTATTCTAGAATAGCGTCCCCTCTGAGCAACAATAAAATACTCAGTAAATCACTGTCTGCACCATCTGGCATATTCTGTAACTCATCCAAGGCATCTGACTCTGTGAATCACAACATTCCTGTAGGTAAACTGAGATTTTATGAAATTTACAGTTTATGCAACCAATGGACAATCTCTTATCTAATCTAAAGAATGCAGAAGGTTGTACATACAAGGGAAACTCCCCATTACACCACTCACATTTGGTGGTAAGATGACTCACTGATACATATTCAGTTTTTGATGGGCTATTCAAACATGAAAATAAGGAGAAGGTGAAAGAAAAGCAAAATAGAAAAAAATTGTCAACAGATAAAACAAGTAATACCATTGCTGTTACAGACTGTTCTTTGTCAGGGTTAAGTGGTACAGTAATGGACTGTCCTGTTGGTGAACCGGTGTACCAGTGAACCGTGTTCACCTTACTGTTATGCCCTTTACTTTTATTTTTTCCACATCATTAAGGACTGTCATTCCAGGAATTGAAACATTTGTTCTCTTCCTGTAGTCTTGTCAGCTGTCACACTATTCTCTAATTACGGAATGAGCCATATGGTAAGAATATTTCGCCATCACAAGTAAATGTGATAAATAGTGAGAGCAGGCAAGATACTACATTTTAAAACAAAGACATTCAAGAGGCTGATGATCCAAAATGGAAAGCAGCTTCAAAAACGTTAAAAACATGCATTTTTACAGAGCACAGAAAAACTGATTGTCACATATAGTGCAACAAATGAATGTACAGTTTCACAATTACACTCATGTTTTCATCACTGTTAGAGAGTGATGACATTCATTGGACAAGGAGGTACATCTCACTAGCTCACCAGGTATACAAATTAGGTGTGTCAATAGTCACAGAATGTGTGTAGTGTGATAAGGTGACAAGTCAAGTGAATCCTCCATGTATGTCATGCCATATATGGTAGTAAGAGATTCTCGTTAGCAAATGTTTGCAGTTCCCATTGGAAAGCCACTTTCTGTTGACTGCCAATAGAGTACTTGTGTGGAATCCACAGTTGTTACAGCTGTTGCAAATCTTCATTAGACCACCAGCACATTTTCAAATACAGTGAATGGGGAGGAGGGGGGAGGGACTGCCATGTGCACCAGCTGTGTTCAAACCTCCCTTGTTAAATTTCACCACCCCAACACAGTAACGCTTTAACTACAGTTGCCATTACACCCAGCTCTATATTGCCCTTCGTGTTGTTTGCTGTTCACTGTTTCTATTTTGCTTCTCTTTTTTCATGGTTCAATGTTTTCATGCTCGATGTGTGTTCAGTTTTCGACTTGATATACACTGAACTATCTTACCACTAAATCTGATGGAGTGTGTGATAGAGAGTTTCCCTTGTTAGTATTTCCATCAGTGTGGTCTTGGAAGATTATTGTACTTGAGGGGAACCATATGGGGATCGGAGACACTGTTAGATACAGTGCCGTTTGGGCCTGTTGTATTTTAAATGGAAGAATGTCTACACACATGACAATTAGTTCCTTTCATGGATTCCAATAGTATGTTAATAAATCCAGTCACATATAAAACAGAATAAATGGTAAACAACAATCAAACTTCAGCAGTTTTAAAAAGCCACAACATGTACAGTCCTGCAGTTTAGAAGCACCAATGTCAGTTATAAATGAGCTTTGCCAGTTCAAGTTATAAGTTCTTTAGAACTTATATAAGCAACACTTAGCACATAGAATCATTTTTAATTTTGGGAATCAGGAAGTTGACACTTTTGCACATGTTCACTCAATTACGTCATACAGAATAATATTCCGGGGGAACATCTCTTTAAAAACAAAGTCTTCACTGCTGAAACATCCGGCGAGGATAATACATAGTGCTCACTAAGCACCATATTTCACAAGATTTGGGTATTCTGACTACATACACAGTATATTTATTCCCTCATTGACTTTGTTGTCAATAATACACTGCAGTTTAAAAAGATCAATGATGCAGATTGTTGTAGTATCAGAATCAAAAACAACTTTCATTACTCCACATTAAGACTGTCACAGGGTATTTTTGATTGCAGAATTGTGGTGTCATCTTCGTGTTACAGAGAAGTAGAAGCTTAAAACAAACAGAAGGAGAGATTCAGGAGAAGACTTTTCAGTTCCAGGTTTCTCCCTGACAAATACTTATATTCTGTAGAACATTTCTAATTTTGTAATGTACGAAAGTTAGTAATTCCTACATACTACCATTTACACATTTCTGTTCATTTGTTCAATTTATAAATATGGCCACATGCTCAAGATTTATTTAATCTGTGATCTGACTGTAATATCACTCCCTCCACAGCATCATGATGTCTTGAGCAAATAATCCATGGACGTTACATGACCAACATTGAAGTAAGTTCTTTTTAAGGAGTGATAAAATGAAGTAAGAGGATACTGATAGTCAAAGGATGTGAACCTTGCTAAGTCACTTCCTCTTTTGTATTGCTTCTCACCTACTTTCGGACAGCACCCATTCTTCTTATGTGATTTATGATGATCTCTCCCTGTCTTGGTACAGAACGTTCATATTTCAACCATTTATTCATATCTGTTCTTATACACAATGAACAGAAACAGATGGAAATCTTTTTGAAGACCCTTTTATTTTGGCAGTATGACTGACTGTGTGAACTGGAAGAAATACAACTTGAAGAAAGCTTGTGAATTGTGCTTCCATAGCTCATGCGGTAGAGCACTTGTACACAAAATGGAAAGTTTCTGTGTTTCAGTCCTCGTACAAAACACAATTTTCCAGTTTTAATCTGCCAGCAACCTTCAACTAATTCTGAGGTCCCACAGCATAGTCTGAACTAAGCAAACACTCAGATTCCCTTACTTCAAATGTGTGGCACTTTTCCACTAAAGTTCGTGTAACATAAAATTTTTTAGAAACAACATTCTTGATCAAAATGAGCCTTCCACTTCAAACAGATGTAAAAGAGAGAATTCATTACCTTTCCAATGCTGCAGCCACGGAATCAGCACCCAGCCCCCAGTACTCGATTTCAGGCCAGCCTGATGCACCAGGTCCTCACTGATGGTTTTGCGATGTCTATAGTGAAAATCAGCACTTAATAGAATTCATCTGTCATAGTGTTTAACTTCATTATGAGTTTGTCATATTAATTATTCATAAGTTTGATTTTTGAGAATATGTTAGTACATATCTGTAATAAAAATAGTGCACCCATAATATGTTTAGTGATTTTTTAAATCTAATGTGCAAGCCATAGTTTCAAGTGGGGGGAATTAGTAAGGGAAGGGGAGCCTGCTCAAGGTTTAATGGTGTATGAAGTGTCAGTGGTATAAACTGTGCAAAACATGACCTGCAGGAATTCCACCACATAAGACCATCATATGACTATATATAACAGTATCAAGATTTATCACAGGAATGGCTGGTTAGAACACTGCCAAATTCTTGTTTATTTCTATATTACAGTAATTGATGTTTTGAAACTGGAAGGGAAATCAAATTGATATGGAAATGTGCGATGTGGTCAGTGGCAGAAGGTAGGGAGAGGGGTGGGGTGTTTCATATAGTAGGAAGCTCACAGAAGTGCAGAAGACTAAAGAGGAGATTTGGGTGACATTGACAGTATGTGCTGTGTGGTACTGTTTTCACAATTGCAATTCTTAACTTCATCTGAATCAGAATTGGAGAAAAGTGCCTGTGCACATTGTTAACATTCAAATAACTGACGAACATCTAAGTCGTCATGCTGACGTGGACTGAGGATTTCTTAGTACAGAGGGTGCAGCATGTTACCTCAGACGTAGACTCATCAAGAGATGTAGAAGTAACTTTGGGTGTACTGGAGGGAAGAGTGTTGAATATTTGCTGTTCACATTGTATATTGATAATCTTTCACGCAGTATTAATAGTGACACCTTGGGTTGTCGGGTGTTCCGCCATATATATCAGCGTCGTACTTGCAAGATATTTCGGTCACGTAGCTCGTAACCTTCAAGTACAACACTGATACCCAGCAGAGTACCCGACAACCCAAGATG
This sequence comes from Schistocerca gregaria, assembly GCF_023897955.1. Taxonomy (NCBI): domain Eukaryota; kingdom Metazoa; phylum Arthropoda; class Insecta; order Orthoptera; family Acrididae; genus Schistocerca; species Schistocerca gregaria. The sequence continues at coordinate 112,725,315 of NC_064924.1, read as the reverse complement.
TCCTTAGATTGCCGGGAAAGCCTGAAGAGTTACAGTATTAATAGTAATTTAGACTTGTTTCTAAATTATTTGTACTGTACTTATAACAGATGATGCAGTTAAGCTGCATAAATATTCAATCAGACCTTGATAAAATTTCGGTGGGTGGGTGGGTGGGTGGCCTTATGGTTCAATCCAATATTTTATGTCCTTTCTTTCTGGGGCTATTCACAGATTGGTACTGTCAAGTACAAGGGGATTTGTCTTGTGTGTATCAAAGAAACAAGAAAGCAAAGATATGGAAGCAAATGGAAGAGTTGATCTGCCCAGAAAGCAGCTTTAGACCCCTGGGACAAAGATGCAGAATTTATCTCGCATACCGACAGTTGCTTCCACACTTCCCATTGCCACAAGAAAACTAGCTATTTATACAAGATAAAATATCAGGAAAGAGAACATTGTTGGTGGTTGACAGATTCTTCACCAGATGTCCAAGAATAGGGAGGATTTTAAAGGTGCAAGGGGCAGGAGTGAGGCCATACCACTGAGAAGGGGCAGCTGTGGACACATCACACCGAATCAGGCTACAGCACACACCTCAAAATCCACAAGTGACGGACGAGCCTTTTGTGCCCTATGGCACAGAGTGATTTCGCTTTGTAACCTTGAATGTGGTTTTTAGTCCAAATCAGCTGCTTTGGTGTTGTCCACTAGCACCAGAGGTAGTATGCTTACAGGTGTAAGGCTTCATTGTAGGGTGACAAATTAGGGCAGCCCAGTAGAATGTGGTCCGCCATGAAACAGACTGACAGTGGGGTACATCTTCATGTTTTGAATTGACCACACTTGGCTGACCCACAGCAACATGCTCCAATTTGAAGTGAAGTCCACCATATGATTGTGGACTCCATTATGGTTCAAAATTGCTGTGTGGTGGATTCTCTGAAGTCGAGTGTCCACTGATAATTGTTGGAGGCTTCAAAAATCTGATTCCAGTACGCACATCATTGAATCAATGTGTATTCAGTCAACACCCTGGCAACTAACTTGGCCAACCGGTCAACATATTTTTACTATGTGGTCCCAATGTGACCAGGGACCCATAGAAAGATGACGGACCCTCCAGCATGGTACAGCTCACACCTAACGTCCTGGATATTAAAAAGTAATGGTTGTCGAATATAGCACTGGTCAAAAGCCTGAAGATTAAAGAGGGCGAGACAGAACATGGCAGAAACTTTTTGGTTAGTCATTCTTAATTGGCACAGAGCTCAAGCAATGGCCACCAATTCTACACTTCCTACCAATCATATGCAGGTCACTGTATTGTGCAAGTATGTAGCCAAAACTGGTTTGTCAGTTTACCATTAAGCCAGCAGTGTATACCACACCTGAGCCTAGAAATGTATGAATAACCTCCTCAGGACAAGCTAATTATACCCAACTGTTTTTTGTTGCCTGTTCCTGGAAAAGTTGAGGCAAATATGAAGGTGTGGTGCATATCTTTGTCACCTTTTGTCAAGAAGAAATCCTATACACCCCAGTCGGGAAAGACGGAGTTCACGACAGAGACTGTGGATGTGAAATGCAATGACAACTCCAGACCTTGGCCTCTTTCGTAGGAGGTGGGTATCAGTAATCAGAAAAAAAGACATTTGCTGTTACCGTGAGCATCCTAAATGTGTATTGCATAGTTCAGGTGCCAATAACTGCAGCTTATCTATAGAGTAGGGATAAAAGCTTACATGTATAAGTTACATCCCACACTGGTGTATCATGTCCATCATCCCCTGTGCAGTAGCCTTCCATAATAAAGTGACAGGATCAAAGATTTGTAGTGCTGCAGAAGTCTGCACTGCCTCAGTAACACCAGTTGGGTTGCAGACCACTGTAGAGTATTAGTATGTGTTCACATTGTGCATTCGGCCTAAATGTGCTTGGATTTCAAACTCATTGTGTTGCATTGCAGCATTCAGGTGTTGATTGCACAGCAAAAGCCAGCTCTTACCATTCCTGCATGGCCTGGCTGCCACTGTCAACATGCAGAATGTTTAATACTCCTGACAAGCTGGCCACCAGTGCAAAGCCAGTGAAGCTACAATTCAGCCTCTGTAGTAAATGTATAAGATGTCTAACATTTTTGTTGATACTTCTGATAAGAACAGATGCAAACCAACCTCAGCTATTGACTGCCTTTGTACGGTTTTTGTCATTTTATTAGAAGACATTTGGCAAGCGAATTTCTCTGATATCTTGAACTGATTACACTACATTAGTATACTACAAATTACAGGAACCACTGATCGAAGTGTTCTGGCATAGAGATGGTCTATCTTCTGACCATGCATTACTGAGTGTAAGAAACTCCCATTTTAAGGGAGAATTTCATACTGAACACAATGACTATGCTAAAAATCTAATTAATTAAACTTAGAAACCACAAATTTGTCTGTTACACTCCTGTAAAAACATGTTATGTATTATTAAACATTTTGAGATATAAATTTCATTATTCGCTGAAGACCATTGGACACACACATTACAAATCATTATTGTTTTAAGGGGTTTTTTAGTTCTTCATGTAAGGAAAAAAAACCTCTGAATCCTGAAGCACATAAGAAATGGTTGATTAGGGAGTCACTCCACGAATACTGATAGTGAGTCATTGCTAAATATCTATGTGAAAAATTCTAATAGAACAGAGACACATCTTACATAATGATTTCAAATTGGATGGCAGTGATACTCTTTCACAGCTGAACTCAAAGATAACACAGGTGCACCCAAAAGTGCGAGGATCCCTTGCTGCTGGGTATGGGCCCACAGGACAAAGAAGCCTTGTCTGGCTTATTCCCTCGTTGTATTGGTTATCAGGCGTTAGTTAAACGTTGTAAGAGTGTTGGTTTGTCACTGTGTTTTAAGTAATTTGAATTCCCGTCTAGTAACATGAAAACAACTCTTGGCTGGCTGTCTCATCGTTTACGAACTTCAGTGACTCACACATTGATCCTTGGAACACCGACGAAATCAAGAGAGAAGTGGGCCTCAGACGGATTGTGATGATTAGTATTGTGGCCTTCAGCTGACAAAACAGGATTTCTTGTCAATAAAGACCAATTGCATCCATGGGTGAAGGCCTAAAACTTCTTAATTATGTATCGTCTGTTAATAGTGAAAATTTGATGATTGCCCCTTTTTTTATAATACTGTAGTATCTCTTGGGGAAGTTCAGCCATCAAATTGTTTTTTAAGAACGAGCTGAATTTCTGGATAGAAAATTCTTGAGTTATTGCTGTTTGGATCTTCCGCCAACAAAATACTTTGATCATTGAATTTCTGGTCAATAAGGACTTCAACAAATTTGACTTAAGCAAGTTGCACTTACGCTTATGACACGATGTCAAATTAAAAAAGTCTTCTTATTTATTGGCAACCTTATTTGCAATTGTTTCCAAATTGTGATTTAAGGAAAAAAAATTGAGCAACCAACGGTAGCTGAGTACAGCCCCGTCCACACCAAACCCTGCATGTTCCTAAGTGCCATGTTTAAATATTATTTTAATGTAACATGAGGCACCGACAAGGAAAATTTCACTTTTAGACTCCAGGTACTCGTGACTTCGGTCGTAACTCACATATAAACGTAAAAGAACAGTTTGCTCTCATACTGCAAAATAGGTGAAGTGCACTGCTACCAGCAGCGCCTCGTTAACTCACGATGCGGCGGTGCAGCGGGTTGTACCAAACGCGATTTGAACTCTCCGGTGTCACAAGGGCATTCAGAGTTCTCTTTTTCCCGTTTTTCTTCATGGAGCTGAAAACTTCTGGAAAAAATTCTTTAACGAAATCAGAACAAGACCTTTAGTCATTCAGCCTTTTCTCAATATCGACTTCGTAAGCCGTTTTAAAGGCCATAGACGTCTGTTTTGGGAATATCAAGCTCCATGAGTATATAGACAGCCATGAATAGATGTGAATCAATTGGCAGCGAAACTAATCTGTAACATTTGCCTTAACATGTGTGAGTTTTTTTTTTTTTCGTCGCTTAGAACAAAGTGAATCAACTGATCAATACAGTTCCTCTGTGATAAATTTGTCAGTGTCAGCAAATGTCGACAGGGATGCCTCACTTCTGACGTTATTCAAAGCCACCTAGAATGGAAGGAAATTGCTAAAGGCAAATTTGTTGGTTTAAATGTAATTCACTGCCTTCAAGTTAGTCCAACGTGATATTTAAGCTACATGAGGTACTCGCAGTGTGCCTCTGTTGCTGTAGATCATAAACTCTGAATATTTCGCAGTGTATCACGTACATTTAATGTAAGGAATCACACGACAGTAAAACGCCATGCACCACCATTACTCACTTAGCTTAACAGAAATAGACGAACGCCTGACGAAATAATTGCATTAGGAACCCCTTGTAACATCGAACACTGTAGTGAGGTAGTTTAATTGGATCATGAAGTGCAGAAATATTGTCACATTACTGTAAAAGAAGACATTTTGAAGATTTTGTTGTCGGGTGTGAAATGCAGAGGCGTACAACCAAAATATGGACATTTTTGGTGGAGCATCACTCCACAACATTAAAGCATTTAATACCAACCAAAGCCATTAGCGGTAGCTGAAGCGCCTTCGACAAGGGCTGAGGGAGCGCAATGTCACCGCCGCAGCCGCTGCCGCTGCCGGGAACTACCACAATAAATGGGCCCTGGCTACCATAGGGTGTGTAACCGATTGCTTAGTAGCCTGCCGGCCACTGAACGTCAATGTTACTGGGTATATCAGAGCAGGGCTAAAATTATTTCACTCATGAACTCAACATTCATACGAAAGCCGCCATAAAAATGTTGTAGCGGAGTTATGGTGATCGCGAGACCCCACAGTCGGACGTCAAGTGTGTTTTTCCGGCTGTGGCCATGGTCTAGCGGTAAAATTATCTCGGATTGGAGACAAGGCATCCTCCAAAAAGTGCCGCCGCGCACATTACTTCCAGAAGGTGCAGATGGTCGGATTTAGAATGTATATCAGTGTGGCCAGGTTCTCCGTCCCAGCTCGCGATTTCCGTGGACTTAAAACCTGGCCGCGGCAGAGCCTACGTCAAAAAGTGTATGTACAATCACAGAAGACTGCATCTCCGTAACATTTCCACCGTTTCTGTCAGAGGTCAATCAAGACTTTAGCACCATAATGATTTGAGATCTGAGTGCAAGCTGAAGGCTTATTACATCACTATTCCCACCTTGGCATTACTCATGCTCCTTATCCTCAACCAACGTAGTGACTCTTCAATTCTGCAAATTTAAACTTTAAAATTGTCACACTACAGTGAGTACGAACATGAAATATGCTCAGACATTACACAGAACTACTGTACAGCCTTAACCATCCCCTCACGTGTAGAACAGCTTCCGCTATAATTTCGTTTCACGCAAGCACCCAGGATCTGGTTATAGTACTGTCACATGCGTTTACTGCCGGTGCAAGATTGATGCAGTCATTATTTCTCCCCACCTAAAAAGGTCTGTTTGAACTTCATATGCAAATAACGAGTCTAGGAATGTTAGATTTAGTACAGAGGTACCTGCACACGATGTTGAATAAATTCCTCAAAAACACTGAAGGTCACGAGGGTCGTGCAACATAGTTCGAGAAAGAAGTACTGTTCTGATAGAAATATTCCAGAGACTTTTGGTCATTCACTTCTCTTAGCAGCAGAACGTTGAAGCTATTTAGTGGTGTAAAGGAACTTGTTTTCTATGTTGTGGGAAATGTACGTTTTTCTGTATCTTCTGACTGGGCTGCTGTTGAAAGAAGACTGATAGGTCCTTCAGATCTTACTCTTATCAAAACCAGGAGTCCTTAATACAAGAAATTGTAAGAAGTCTAACGAGTTGTTTCATTTGAATTCTAGATCTGAATGGGAAAAAGATGCCACAAAAAAAATACAAAAATAAAAAATTACAACATAAAATGGAAATCAGCAGCTACTTACTGTGTCATTTTTATCATGAAACTGAACTATGCGACAAAATTACTTCTCATAAAGAGGCCTTCCATGACAGCGACGTTGGGCAGTGTAGTGTAAATGTATATTCCTCTTCTATTTTTCACAGCCGTCATGTGTTCTCTTGTGAGCAGAGGGGCAGAAAATTTCATACGCACTTCAGTGGTCATTGTAAGGGGGCAGTCAAAGGAAACGAGGCAGATGGAAGACAGTTTCTGTAAAAGAAGGAAACGCCTCATTATTTCTAAATAGTCATAAGTGTTACTACCGAGCAAGGTGGCGCAGTGGTTAGACACAGGACTCGCATTCGGGAGGACGACGGTTCAATCGCGCGTCCGGCCATCCTGATGTAGGTTTTCCGTGATTTCCCTAAATCACTCCAGGCAAATGCCGGGATGGTTCCTCTGAAAGGGCACGGCCGACTTCCTTCCCCATCTTTCACTAATCCGATGAGACCGATGCCCCGCTGTCTGGTCTGCTTCCCCAACCAACCAACCAACCAACCATCCATCCATAAGTGTTACTTGCAGACCTACTGTCAGACAACGTTAGATCATCTTTGCCAGCCGCCATGCTGCCAACATAGCCAACTGCAATTTATTGGATACTTAACAACAAGCTGCAGAAGTTCCGTTAGTAGCTCATACGCATCCTCCATACAGTTATGATTCGCCTCCATACGATCTCCGTTTTTGAAACACAGAAAAAATATGCATTTGTGGTTGTCCATTTGCTTCAAATGAGGACGTGTTCGCCTGGATTCGTTAGGAAAACGGAATAAATTTTCAATGAAGGCATTCACCATTTTGTTCCTCAGTTCAGTAAATGGATCAACAATTGCAGGAAATTGTGATGTGAATGTAAAAGTGCGGCTTCTTCCATCTGTCTTGAAATACGGCAGTTAACTTTTCTTAAGCACGTCCAACACTTCTTTTGTACATTATTAAACTTTGTTTCGGCAGCTTCCCGTATTGTGGCTGACCTTCATTGGGAACCTCATATCGACCAGGAGTCATCACCGACGTAACTTTCGTTACAAGGCTTTCCCTTCATTTAATGGAACTACTTATGTTCTTCACCAATAGGACTTCGACTTTCTAAGGAATGGGCCACTTTGCATCTGTAATTTCAAATTTGCCTATTGGGAAACCATGTGCTGGTGTGACCGGCATTTTTGCGGAATTCTGCACACTGCATGAGGAAAATCCAGAGTAGCCATTTTAGAGTCTCACATTTGGTGCTCTTACCGTGACTTCTCGAAAACGGCTCCTAAGCTTGCTTCATATAACAGAAGTCGATTTGAAACTCAGTCCGGCACACTGTTTTAATCTGCCAATAAGACTTGAACTCGGGACCTTGGCCACGAAAGGCGAAGTCCCCCCCCCCCAACCAACTGAGCTACCCAAGCACGACTCACGCCCCATCCTCACAGCTGTAGAGAAACTTTGGAAGGAAGGAGATGAAGCATTGGCGGAAGTAATGTTCGAATGGTAGGAGACGAGGTATTGGCGGAAGTAAAGCTGTGAGGACGGAGCATGAGTGGTGCTTCGGTAGCTCAGTTTGTAGAGCAGAATCCTGGTAGGAATTCCAGTCGACACGGGAATAAGCATGGGCATATTTCGAGGGAGGGTCGATGCAAGGATCGGGACGTGGTCGGCGACCGTCGGAAACAGTAAGGAGGACAGGGAGATGGTCACTGCCAATAGGACAAAGAACGTCCACCGTTGTGCGGCCAAGGTGGTTAGGGGAGGAAAGGATAACATCAGGAGTGGAGTTGGATTCAGGGTGGGTGTGCTGGGGAATGGGGATGAGGTCGCCTTAGTGACATCGGTTCCTCTCCTCCCTCCGCCATTACTGGGTGGCGGAACGACTATGGATGTTTAGGTCGGCATCGATCACGTAAGAGGAGAAGGTATGGTCAATGTGGGAGAGGAAGTCAAGAGGGATAGGGGTGTTAGTCGCTTCTCACCATCGCCTGCGCCACCATCTATGTCCACCCTAAGGATCAGGTGTCAAACTGGGATCTGGTGCTCGTGACTGATGGCAACTCCGCCACGCGCTATTGGGAAGGGATTCTTGGAGCGGTGAAGGAGGTAGGGCGAAGTGTGGAGGGTGTGGTTGGGTTGAAGAAAGGCTTCATTGAGGAGGAAGGCATCCATGCGGTGGGTGGCAAGGCTGTGCATCAAGAGGTTCTTGTTGGCGGGAAGGGAACAGATGTTGTTGAAAAGGGTACGGTGCTGTCACGCCATGACAGAGATATAGACGAGGGTGTCTACATGGGAGAAGGTGAAATTGGCCTGGTTGTGGAAGTAGGTGGCATACATTTTTAGGTGGAAGACAGAACGGGTGGTGAGGGATATGTTGGAGGGTGTGAGGGCGCTGGAAAGGGTGGACATTTTGCAGAACAATGGTGAGGAACCTGATGTCGTCAGCACTGGGGGAGGGGGGCGGACGAAGGGAAGAAAGGAATTGCCAGGAGGGGTGGGGGTGTCCAGAGGGTGGACAGGGACAGTGAGTTCAGGAGTGGTCGGAGTGGTCGGAGGGGGTATGGCTTTACATTTTTGGGAGTAGGTGGGATGCGGGATATTGCAGGTATTACAGGAGGGAGTGAAGGTTAGGGCACTGCCGGAGGAAGTGCACTTGCTTACAGTGTGGACAGGTGGGGGCCTCGCAGCACTCATCTGTTGTGTGCGCATTGTAGTGCAGACACCTCAGGCAGCGGAGGAATTGAGGAGGGGAACGGGAGGGGTCGACCTTGTATCTGTGCCTCCTGAAGGAGGGTGCCCTCCTGTTCAACCAGTCAATGGAAGGGGCGTTCTCTGAGAGAACCCCATAAGGTGGGTGGGGCCGGCGGAGTTAAAAATGCGGCAGACCGCCCGCACCTGTAGCAAGGGATGCGCCTTCAGCTCCGCCAACACCACCTCCATGATCATCGGACTAAGCAGAGTGATCATGGCGGTGATGGTCGGTGGGCGATGCGGGTTTGGGGTTGGCGGGTAGGAGAGGGGGAAGGAGCAGGGGTGAGGTAGGTGTAGGGGTCAAACTGAGTGATAGGGATGCAGGAGAGGATGTCAGTTCTCATCTCCTCCCCCAGCCCCACCCTCCATACTGAGTCTCTTCTGGGAGTGAGGAGGGAGATGGGGGCTCCAGGAAAGTGTTCGCGGAGAAGGAGTGCGAAGTTCCGTGCCTCGAGGAGGGAAGGATCGGGACGAGAGAGGAGGTATTTATAGGAGGAGGAGGGAGGAGGGAGTTTGAGGGCAATGGAAGGGTGAGTGGAGATGCGTGGGACTGGAGCAACAGGGAGGTGGTGGAAAGTGGCACGTCCCGGCATGGACGCAGGAGCCGGAGATGGCGACGGTTACTGCGAAGGCGGAGATGACTGTGATGGTGAAGGCGAGGGGGAGAGTTGGGCGTGGCCAGTGGCCAGTCGGGCCACCACCCTTGTGGGAGCTGCAGTGACACGCTGGGGAAGTGGGGGGGAAAGGATCAGAGGTGGAGGTGTGGGAGTAAGAAGCTGGGGAGGGGGTGACAACGAGTGAGGGCGAAGGCAAAGTGATGGAAAGAGGGGGTGGGGGCGACAGTGGCGGCGACGGAAGGGGAAGTATAAACTATTGTGGTGGTGGTGGTAGGGATAGTGAAGGTGTCGTCGTGTCCGCCCGCAAGTGGGAACTAAGACAGCACAGGACGAAAACGAGAGAGGAAAACCGGGGACGGACGAAGACGAGGACCAGTCCCACGCTGCTGGCGCTGGCGACGGCGACGGCTGGCAGGAACGCCGCAGCTGCAGCTGCAGCAGCAGCAGCTGCTGCTGCTGCTGCTGCTGCCGCCGCCGCCGCGCTCGGGACCGCTGCTGGCTGGCTGGCTGGCTGGCAGGCGTCTGCAACCCTAACACTTCCATTAGTGACAAGGCACGAATCAAAGGGCGGTACTCATTGCGAGGTACCGCCGGAGATGGCGGAAGAGCCCAGGTGCAGTCGCGGCACTTAAGCCAAATCTCGCGCTTCGAAATGACTCATGCGCTGTAGGATGCCAGTACATTTCGCACCGCGAGATTCGGCATAAATACCGCGATTGCACCTTATCACCAGTGGTGAGTACACAACTACTGAAGTGCAATGTTCAGCTTTTAACCCGCGCATGCGTGCCCGGTGTCCAGGCGAGCAGGCCGCCTCGCGTTGTCAACAGAACAGGCTGCGGGAAACTTGCTTGCTTGCTTGCTTGCTTGCTTGCTTGCTTGCTTGCTTGCTTGCTTGCTTGCTTGCTTGCTTGCCTGTCTGCCCATATGACTAAACGGCTGCGTGGTGCAGCTGAGCAATTTGCGTGCGTTATTGTCGTATTATGAACGTTAGATAAAACCCAATATTATTTGACCTGAATCTCGTGCTTTGTACAGAGTTCCTTTACACGTGTATTTCGGGCTTTTCATCATCCGGTAGATAATAAGTCTCTGTTATTCCGCGATTTATTAGAACCAAAAAACCCAGACAGAAACAGTTTAAATTTATACTTTCTTGGAATGACATGGTGTTACTTGTGAACTTTACGTCTATTTGAATAAAAGTTCAAAAATGTCCAACTGATGGCGCTTCATCTGATCAGAATAGCAATAATTCGCATAACAAAGTAAGACAAAGCAAAGAATGTTCTTTTCAGGAAATGCTCAATATGTCCACCATTATTCCTCGACTACAGCTATTGTTTAGGAATGATGTTGTGAACAGCACTGTAAAGCATGTGTGTTTCCACGACAAAGTTCTAGGATTTTCGGTAGCCCAAATTTTGCAGTTGTGGGCGTTGACAGACCCTCGGAGCGTGAAATGAGCTTCGCCCTTCCACAACACGTTACTCAACCAATCGTCATCTTCCGCCATCTTCCGCCATCTTTTGAAACGGCCACACCATAAATGCCCTCCGCTTCACTAAATCGCCAGGTAACAGTTGATGATGCCGATGGATTTTGTACGGATAGCATAGGAGGGTACGCCTCAGTGCCAACCAAACAGTAGTGTGTGGAATGCCGGTGCGACGTGCGACTGCACGAGAGTTCACTTCCCCGTGCATAGACGAACCCGCTACAGTCTCTACTTCTTGAACTGTCTTAGCAGCATTACACCTTGTGCTTGGTCGTCCACTACGGGGTCTATCGTCTACACAACCCGTGGCTTCGAATTTCGACATCATTCTCACCACAGCTGCATTTGTCAACGGACCTTTACCCGTTCGAATCCCCTTCCTACGGCGATAGCTAGTTCAGCGTTACGATCCTAATTCCGCATTCTGATAGTACAGCTTCACTAAAAGCGCCTTTTCAGGTAACATCAACATGTTGCGACTGCTGGTGCATTTGATTCTCTCTTTCATTACAGCTCCTTTTATACATTATTCTGAAGCGCAGTCACTGACGTTTTGCTGTCCAGCGCCATCTGTCGGACATTTCGTTAAGTTTTCAAATTTGTACTGAATTTTTGATCACCCAGTATATAAATAAAAATGAATTGCCAAATGTGTTGATAAGCGTAAAACTCGAGAACGGAAGCACCAATTCGGCAAATTTTTTTGCTGTGTTCGTAATTCTCAGGACAAGGTTTTTGTGAAATAAAATTTTTGGAAAATCGACTGAAAAATTGAAAACGCACTTTAAGAAGTGAAATTTTCCATTGTGTCCGTGTGTTTGAAACCAAGAGGGAGGTCAAAGTATAGTGTGTATTGCATACAATCAGGATGAAATTTTGCAGTCTACATAAAATTTCGTAGGGTAGGTTACTTTACCTAAGGGAATTCGACAAATTGTACGTTTTCATTCGGATCTTGATGGTCAAGTGTGCAAAATTTCATCAAGAGGAACATCACTGTCTACATAATCTTTTGGACACTCATTGTAACCCGCAAACGATGTCAAAATCGTTTGTAAGGTGCTCTATTCCATGCAAAGTTGGCTCATACACGCATGTTTCCATGGAGAAGGTCTTTGAATTTGTGTGTGTGGCTCTTAGCACTATGGGACTCAACTGCTGTGGTCATTAGTCGCCTAGAACTTTGGCATGGATGTGTGTGATGTCGTTTGTCAGGTTGGAATCCTGCCTCAGGTTAGTTAGGTTTTAGTTCTAAGGACATTTGCTGTGCGCGAATTAACAGTTGCAAACAATTTTCGGTTGAGCGAACGTGTTATACATTTCGTTAACATATTGGCTGCAAGAAACCTTGATGTCATCAATTCGCCAGTTATCATATTTTGAATCTGAAAATTCAAGTCGGTTTATTTCGTTGCTAACCAAGATGATGCAGTCAACTATCCTACGGAATTTTTGAAGTCCATGGATTTGCCCGGATTACCACCTCCCAATCTGAAATTAAGTCGGATCGGCAATCATTATGTTGCGAAAGGTAAACCAGCCACGTCTTCAATTTCTTCACTGCAAGCCGGGTGCCATTACAAAGAACAACGTAATCGAAGCCACAATTTTTTAAAGGAAAGTGATACGTGGAATCAAACTGTCTGCACCTTTGTACTATGATTCCGACCGACGCGCCATTCGACTTAAACAGATAAAATGGTTATAATTTCCAGTGCGGCTTGCAGTGCCATGTCGATATATAACGACTGCCCTTGCGATTTGTGGGATCAATCTTGAAAATCAATTGGCCATGAGAAAAACATGTTGAAAGTGTCCCGACAGGGGAATATGCGACATACATCATTTGTTTACGCACCAGAAAACAAAACTATCAACGCTGCGTATCAAAAAGTATTACAATAAATGCTACCTAGCAATAAACTTTTGTGGTGATTAAAGTTGACAGTGAAGCAGTGTCAGATGTGAGTTTTCATAGATAGGTGAAGAGGAGATGAATTGAGGTGGCGGGGTCCAACAGAGAGAGGACGAGGAGGAGGATATAGCGTGGGGGCAGATGGGTCAAGGGATGGGGAGGGGGGAGGAGGTGAACAGAGAGATAGTGGGAGAGGAATAAATGGATAGAGAGAAAATAGGGGAGGGAAGACGGACTACGAGAATATGGAATAAATCACAACCAGCTGAAAACCCTGCGTTGCCTGGGCATTTAATTCTCGAAAAAAATCCTTCTATATTTGACAATCTCTCGATACTGGATATTCTCAATTGGAACCACCATCAGATCACATCGCAAACAAATTTAGGTAGCAAGCAGAACAGTCACTGAAAATGGAGCTCCTTTGTACACTAAAAGCTACAGATAACCACAAGGGGCGTATATAACGGAGGGGGAAGGGAGCAGGGGTTCACCCCCTCCTCCCCTCCCCCCCCCTCCATTAACACAGACTGTGTTACTGCATTGCGTTCCACTAAAACGAAAACTGCGTTTTTTAACACTGAAACGGATGGATATTTGTACTAAAGAAGTGAATCTCCACCTCCTCAAAAATAAGATTGGTCCCCTACCCAGAAGAATAAATTTGGTTCTCATTGCAGTACAGTGGTTATCAAGAGCGTGGATAATTAAGATTTTGGAACACTAGATTTTTTTTAAGTTTGAATGAGTTCACGGAACCAGTAAAATACATCCTGGAAAAGTAGTTACTCTTGACTGAAGCATACTAGTTATACAAATGTTTCACACCCATTTTGGCAATTTAGAATGATTTTGCCAACTTTGATTTTAACAAAATCGAAGCACTTGTTTCGCTTCCAGTTAGTCTAAAAATTACAGTACTGGGAAAACAATAGCGACTCTGAGCAGTTTCTCGCGGCGTCTACGTCATGAGAGTCCACGCTTGTAGTCTGGTCCCTCATGATGCAGACCTATAGTTCGAATACTCATTATGCAGACCTAGACGAGTGTTTACTTGCATGATGCAAACGTAGACGTAGACGCTGTGGAGAGTTGCTCAGACTCGTAGTAGGAATATAATGGAAACTCAGACCTAAACGACAATACATTCGTGGAAAAAGACGCTTTTCATTGCTTGTGGGATTCCTCTAAATTAAAATTTATTATGTTGAGTTCCACACACATTGCGAAATGTAATTTTATTCCGGTATTTCTATATTAAAACTCATGTGTATTGCCTTAATCTGCAAAATAAAAATATTTACAAATTTTCCTTATTGCAAAGTGTTCCACAAATGAATATTTATCAGTTCCCTTGAAAGTGTGTAAACCATTTTCTAAGTATCTGGTTTGGCCTAAATCAAACAATAACAAATGTTACTTGTGCTTGCAAAAGTAGCCAAATATTTTTGTCACTTTGGAGCACAGAAATTTTAGTAATGCGTACAGTTAATTTTTATTTTAGACTAAACGTTTTGATTTGTCTCAGGAATTGACGCCCGGAAAGCACAAGAAAGAAAACTGCACTCTTAATTAGTAAATTTGCACTCATAGTTTCCTGTTTACAGTAGAACATTGTGTCTGCTGATTATTCTTAGTGTTCGAATTAATTATGACGAGATCGTTAAGTCTGCCTGCATTAAGACGTGATAGAATTTTTAGTTGCGCTGGAAACCTAATTAGCAAAAAACTCACTAGAGGCACTAATGGCTGGTAAATTTAGTATTTTTTGCCACACACGCAAGCCGAGGAAGTCGTGGGGAGTTACTTCGTGAACGAGGGAGACACTTGCAATAACACTGTGCCACCACTATGGAGTATCTGCTGACTGTCCTCTCCTACAGGATGAACTCTTCTGCCCAGTCCTCAAATCCTGGACCGTACAAAATGGAGAAATTTGTTTCTTGGGTACTGTGATTGGAACATTTATAGTTTCGGTACGAGTGGTCAATTAACATTTGAAGAATATAATAATTTCAATAATGTGTAGTACGATCTTCAAATTAGTTTTTAGATGATGCTATCATTTATCGTCCAGTAGTCACCAGAAGATCAAAACTGCAGGACGATTTAAATAAGATCGATGTTTTTGGTGTGAAAATTAGCCGTTGGCAATAAATAATGAAAAGAGCGAGGTTATCCGTGTGTGTACTTGCAAGATCAACCAGTCAAATCTAAAGGCTGTAGGTTCTACTTAATACCTCTGATTACAATTACGACCTATTTAAAACGGAATGGACGCACAGAAAATGTTGTAGGTGTTTTAATGACAAAACACTCTTTTTGGAGCATTGCTACGCAGTTAGAGTATCAATCGTACCAGACAAGGCTCTCCCTCTCGACATCTTCTAAAGAAGGGCAGCTCGTTTGGTATTATCGTGAAACGGGGGAAAGAGTGTCGCGGAAATTATGCGGGAGTTGGGGTGGGAATCAAAAAACGCCATTTTTGTAATGACGTGGCGCGATCTATATATGAAATTTCGTACGCCAACTTACACCTCCGAATTCGAAGATACATTGTTGAGTCCCATCTACATTGGAAGAAATGATCATCAGAATAAAATACAAAAAAGCAGTGCTCAGATGAAGAGATGTAGGTGTTCTATCCCGCGCGAAATTCGAGGAGACAAATAAGTTGAAAGTGGTTCGATGAACCCTCAACCAAGCGCTTGCGTTTGACTTGCAGAGTACCCATATATATGAAGAATAAATGCATTATCTTAGGAGCTTACCTTCAGCACACGTCTGTCGTGCTGCTTGGTAAACATAATTTTTTTTCATCCTCGGTTAACTTTCTTAATGTGCGGTAGTTAGGCACCATAAACGTTGCAATTTTATGCAACATAATAACGCACGTTTTCTGTTCTATGAAGGCACCGGCGGCTTGTTACATATTTCACAGGAAACCTTGGTATGTTGTCCTGAAAATGTAATTTTATTTCATCTGAATATTATAGAACCACTTGATAAAAGCTCACTGTACTATACGGAATAATGATGAAGAGGTTTACATTTTAAGGCATAAATCCACGGTAGAACTAAATGTAGGGTTGGCTCCTTGTCACCCTCCAAATCACCTGTGCCTTCTTTAAACGGCTTAAGAAATGCTATACGCTGGCCGGGTATATGGTGATCATAACCCAGCATCTTATCAGAGGCACCTTCGTTATGTAAGACAGCCTTCACTGAATCAATCTAGTTATTCTGACATGCTTGTATCAGTCCATTCCCAAAGCAGTGGGTTTCAACTCGTTGTGTGAGACTGTACTGATCTTTACTTCAGAGACCTCTTCTCTTGAAGCAGGAAACCGTAGCCCGCACTGTATTAAGAATGGCTAATTGGACTGTTCGCTCAGAACATCTCAGTTTTTGAAAGAAAATGTTTCAAGACTTTGTTAACATTGTCAGCCAAGCATGGAAGACGTTTCGAATATTCGAGCCAGTTTCTGGGCAATGTTATGTGACAAAGCTCTCTAAACATTTCAGCATGTTTGACAATGTCATTACGAGAAACACCCATTGTTTCTAAGCGATCTTCCAACTCAATTTGTGCTCTGCGTTTCGTGACTGGCGTTTGGATAAATAAATACTGATTGGCAGTCTGAATTGATGTAATGCATTGTCACGGACATGCATGCACTGTGGACAGACAATTACAAAGGGGTGCATTACGATTCCTGGTATATGTGCCAGTACAATTGATCTATATCTGGGAGCATTTTGCTGCGCACTTTAGCTAGGAAAATTCAAACCTTAGCTGATACTGTCACACGGGAAAGCTTAATATTTTTGATATTAGCTGAGCCATATTTTTTACCTACGTCGATCAGTGTCTGTCCTGAGAACATTTAGCAGTATAGAGGGAGAAAGATTTCTTAATTTAGGACAAAGATTTAATGGCCAAAAAGTGCGTCGAAATATGTGCTGAGGACCTCTTTGAAGGACTTACTTACGGAGTGAGGGAACTGCTTGTCGAATTTGCACCCATGTCGTAACATACTCGAGGTTCCCGAATATCTTGAGAGCTTTTTACCTAGTTTGCATTGAGACACACCTATCGATTTATTTGAAGCGGCCTCATAAACCACGAAAACTTTTCCCATGCGGCACTTGTGATTA
The DNA here is from genome assembly GCF_023897955.1 of Schistocerca gregaria. Classification (NCBI taxonomy): domain Eukaryota; kingdom Metazoa; phylum Arthropoda; class Insecta; order Orthoptera; family Acrididae; genus Schistocerca; species Schistocerca gregaria. The sequence goes on along the minus strand of NC_064924.1, from coordinate 112,708,400 downwards.
GTGCGGTTGAAAAAAAAAAAGACAACTATCGAATACATGCTGGTAGCCAAACAAAAGTTCGACCTATTAATTGTGCTGTCCCCCACCGTTGCGATAAATGAACTGCGGGCTAACTACCTGGCTACTCTAGTCACGGTAGCTTGACAGCGCAACCTGTTGTCAGGCGCAACAAGCTGAGGGGGATCTGTGAAGCTTGCCGGGCCTGCGGGAACCCAGGTAGTACGGGCTTGCGGGAGGTCAAGTCAGTCGCATTACCCACTATGCCTCAGTACACGCGCACTCCTGTGTTTACGTAGCGGCAGGCTGACCTTCATGAATGGTTGCAGGGGAGCTAGGGCAAGCAGGCTGCAAGAGGAATTTGTATACCTCTAGTTCACCTGATGGTGGCCGGACGTCTCTGCGCCGAAATATCGTGGCAGAATGTCGACGGGATCCGGCCGCATACCTGGAAATTATTAGAAGAAATAGGGCGAACTGAAATTCTCATACGACTTCGGTAATTTTCCCAGCCTTACATCACAAACCCTACGCGTTGCTATCTGTGTCAGCGGTTCAATCTTACCAGCCAGTCGTGTTCCAATCAAGCCAAATGCGTTATGTGTGACAAGGAGGTGGAGAAGCACCCTCATGGGCATCCATCCCCTCGTTGCATCAACTGTGTGGGTGACCACGCTGCTTCCTCTAGAGACGGCTTTCCTGAACGAGCCGTTCGTCTTTGTAGACACCTTTTCCTTCACTCTGCCCCATTTCCATTTACTGCGCATAAGTTATTCGCCAGTCGAAAGCCCACTGTGCCTCCAGCAGGTAAATACAGCACTGTCCTTGCATCTCCTAGGCCTACTAGGGAGGCAGCCACGCAGACTTTAGTGTCATCGTCGTCAGATCGGTCAGCGCAGTGAGATCGAAAGATAGCAGAAGCCGATGAAGGGTGAGCCGTAGAGTGAGCAGGCGATAGTGGGGAGATTGACTTTAGGGCTCGTGAATTAGCCCCCTTCAGACGCCCAGATTTCCAAAAAGAGCCTACTCGGGAAGATTTTTTTACGTCTCCCGACTTCACAACCATCGATTCCTCCCTCATCTCAACGTCCTGCTTCCACGAAGACTCAATAGAAACCCAGTTCCTCTCCTCCGCCACGGCGTGTCTCATCTACAGCGCCACCTGACGATAACCTCCCTGATATGTGTTACTAACTGTTACCCCTTTGTCTTAAAATGTTTATTAAATCACAAAAATACACGAGTGATAAAAAAAATTCAAATTTATATAAACCTTACATTGTTGCCAGCAGAAACCCTTATGTTTAAAAAGCAACCTTTACTGGGAGCAATAATTTTATGGAGTCAAAGTTTTGTTACTGCTTAAGAGAACTATTTCATGTAGTTAAATCACTAGCTGCGTGTTTGAGCTAATCACGACAAAAACACTTCAACCATTTCGGCAACAAATAAATAGCGTGAGTTTCTACTGTCATTCAATGGCAAGGCTGTTGATTAGTTTGTTGCTAATTCGTTCCAAATGGCCCACTACTTAGTAACACCCAGCATCTAGGGGAGTTAATACCAACAGTCCTTATATGTGCTGCTCCCCATTAAGTAACTAAAGCTCATCTCTGTGTTCCCTGACACATGGGGCAAACTTATATACAAGACAAGTGTTTGAAGGGAGCACATCAGTAAAACCGGTAGTGGAGCTAACTCGTGTCCCGGTCTAGTACCTTAATTTTCAGTGGCACAAGGTGGTATACAATGAGGTTGCCTTAGTGATATACTGCGCTCCAAAATGTTATTTTTGAATTGGCCATTTGAATCAAGTACACATAAACCAGCATTAATTAACGAGGACACCAGGTCGTTCGAAGGGATGACAACACTTACTTGAAAAGACGTATAGCGGGAAGTGGTTCCTGGTTAAAACTCGGATAAGGTGTTTTCTCTGTGGGGTTCCTTCCTTGTGTTTGGATAAACGTTTGATGTTACTGCCGCCTCCAGCATTCAAGTAAATTCAAGTAAAACCCCCAAAAGATATAAAGGACAGAGAACCCCAACTATTTAAATTTTAAAAGAATTAGCGTTAACACAGCTTGTGGGGAGTGCTCAGGCCGCACGTAAGAGGCCAACAAAATTGGTTACAAAAAGTCTTCTTGATTGGCGACTCCAAGGAGTGTTCTGTGCACCACGACCAGATAATGGATATAATTGGAAGGAGAATCAGCATTGGTCGAATTTTTTTTTTGTTTTATTATCCGCAAAATCGATTTTCGGTCACTTAGTGCCCATCCTCAGTACTGTAATATACAGATTGGTAGGCACTGGTGTCAACAATTTTAATTGTTGACACCAGTGCCTACCAATCTGTATATTACAGTACTGAGGATGGGCACTAAGTGACCGAAAATCGATTTTTGCGGATAATAAAACAAAAAAATTTCGACCAATGCTGATTCTCCTTCCAATTGCATAAAAAGTCTTATGCATTTGCTCCTTTTCTTTAAAAGAAACACATGGCTGCTTCTGCTGGACGTCCAGTATGGCTCGTGTAGGATACACCAGGCAGCAGTCCAAGCCAGGCGGTCGCACGGGTGCCTACCTACCTGCTCTCCTGATTTTCTCGCCAACACACATCCTCCATCCTGAACCGGCAGACCGCGTACAACCACCTCCACATACACGTGGTTGCTTCCCACCTCGTACCTCGCGGCGTCTCAGCAGGTAGCCCGAACAAATGTCAACAGCAACTCACCCGCGAATGCGGAAAACAAGGCTATCAAAGATACGAAACATCGAAGGATCGATAATGGACATCCAAGACACTGGTGCACCAGTAACGAGCACCACGGCTCACGCCCTCGGCCGTCTTCCATGTCGCCAAGGCGCACTGCTGGTGACCGATCAACCGGCCGATCGCTGGTGGCAAGAGCTGCTCCCGAACAACCTATGGATCAGCATCTTCTGCCTTCGGCTGAGTGACATAGGGTGTACAGAAAAAGGAGAACCTTACCACAGTTGCTCTCAACGATTGCTGAGAGCTGGAGGCCGACAGCGTGGAACGGCAAATACCCATTGGAATGTGCGTGGCATTAGAACCAAATGGGATGAATTGTCGATAATACTAGCCGGTCATCTTTTGTCTTCAGGAAACAAAGCTTCCCCACGATCGCCTTTTTTTTTCACTCATTTCTAGTCAGTCCTGTTTGTTGAAGGGGATTGGGTGATAATGGACGAGATAAGTTCCTTCCAAGCTGTCGCTGTACGTCTTTCCCTTTCTGGATACAACTTCTCTCTGTGTACTGTATACATTCCATCGTCCACACTGATGGCAAGAGCTGATCTCCTTGGTCAGCTCCCTCCCCTCTATTTGCTGGTTGGGGACTTCAATGCCCACCACCCGCTTTCGGGATCTCCGCGTCCTTGTCCGAGAGGCTCTCTATTGATTGATGTCTTCCACCAAGCGGACCTTGTTTGCCTAAACACTGGGAACACTAAATTTTTGTCTGCCTCCATGACTAATTTATCTCATTTGGACCTTTCGGACGGTACTGTTCAGCCAGCTCGGCGCTTTGTTGAATGGTTCGCTTTTGCTGATACACAATCGAGTGACGATTTTCCAAATGTCCTTAGATTGCATCCACAACTGCCATCTATCCGTCCAATCGGCTTTGGTAAACTTCCAGCGTTTCGGACACTTTTTTCGTCTCTGACGATCATCGAATGTCACTACTTTCCTAGCGTCGACGATGAGGTCACTCATTACAGACGTTATTCTTACAGCTGTGGAACGTTCAATACCTCGCACCTCCGAATTGCCCCGGCGCCCCCCAGTTCCTTGGTGGAACGAGGCGTCCCGTGACGCAATACGTGAGCGGAGACGTGCTCTTCGCGTTTTCCGCCATCATCCTGCTTTGGCCAACTGTATTCGCTATAAGCAATTACGTGTGCGGTGCCGCTGCGTTATCCGCGATAGCAAGAAGACAAGCTGGGACTTCTTTACTTGCTCTTTCAACATCACTCCCTCCTCCGAAGTTTGGAGTCGAATCCGACTGTTATCTGGCGCGTCTAGTTTCTCCCCGATCTCTGCGACGGGGTCCACAAACGTATCATTGGCGGGTAGTTTGATGAGCTCCAAATCTCAGCAAAGTGTTGACCCAGAGTTTCTCGCGAAGAAACGGGCAGCGGTAGTGCAACCTCTTTCCTTCTCCTCTCAAAATCGCGAAAGCTGCAATACTGTTTCCCCCATGCGGGAACACCAACATGCACTCCCTTCATCTCGCTCTTCCGCCCCAGGACCGGATGGTACCCACATCCAAATGTTGCTGCATTTATCATACCATAGTCTGCGTTATCTCCTTCGCCTTTATAATCGAATTTGGACCGATAGTACTTTCCGCATAAGATGGCGGGAAGCAATATTCGTTCCTGTTCCGAAATCTGGAAAGGTCAACATCTCCCCTCTACCATACGCTCCAAAACTTTACTCGTGAGAGAAATGGGGCGATAGCTAGTGTATGTAAAATACCGTTTAGGCTGGTGGCTGGAGACCCGAAACCTTTCAGCACCTGCCCAATGCGGTTTACGAAAGCATCGTTCTGCAGTTCACCTTTTTGTTGCTTTCTCCACTTATATCATAAACAATTTTCTCAGGAAATGCCAAACAGTAACAATATTTTTGATCTTGAGAGAGCATACGATACCTGTTAAAGGACAGGCATCCTCCGTACGCTGTTCTCTTGTGCAGCCGACCTCGAAGGCCCCCTTTTTCATTCGTGAATTTATGGCAGAAAGCACATTTAAAGTGCGGGTGAACACTACTCTCTCCCGTATCTTCTCCCAAGAAAACGCGGTACCCCAGGGCTCCGTGCTAAGTGTTGCACTGTTCAAAATTGCATTTATGACAATGACATTCTCAGGCTCCCTCTTTGTTGACGATTTTGTGATCTTCTACAGCTCTCAACAGACCAGCCTTCTCGAACGACGTATTAAAGGACATCTAGATCGCCTCCACTCTTGGGAGAAAAGCGGAAGCTGGTCTCAATACTCCAATTCGACCGTTTGTGTCAAATTTTGGCGTCATAAGGTCTTCCGCCTTCCTACATCTAGGCCCTGTCCACCTTCCATTCACGGACGTCACCAAATTCTTGGGTCTTACGTTTGACAGAAAACTGTGCTGGTCCTCCCCCGTTCCCTTTCTTTCGGCTCGCTGTCTCCGAACCCTCAACACCCTCCGTGTCGTGAGTGGTACCTCCTGGGGAGCGGACCGAGTGCATAGTTTACTTCTCCGCTCGGCCATCTATTTTTCGGCGTCTCGACCTTCCGCTGCCCAATCGGCGAGCAGTTCTGAGTCATCAGTCTGTCCACCGTCGATTGCGTTTAGCGTTTGGAGCTTTCTACACCAGCCCTGTGGGAAGCCTTCATGCCCAGAGTCGTTATGCTAGCTATCTGTCTTCCATGCCTGCTAATCCAGCCCATGACCTTTTTCTCGACGCCTCCTATTTAGGGTATGCAGGCGGCCTTTTCTCGCTACTAACACCGTGAGTCCGCTTCCGTCAACTGCTACGTTCTCTTTCCTTCCATTTTCCTAAAACTTTCTTGACATGTGGTGGTACAGCACCCCTTGGCTCCGCCCCCTGACCTGCCCTGCTCCGTGACCTTTGTCAGCTTTCCAAGGATGGTACCCCTTCTCTCATTTATCGTCGGGCATTTGCTGCTCCATGCGCACAAATGAAGGATGCCACATTTTTTTTTGAGCTGTCAGTGTAAATAAATCATTTGGTGTTGGGAGTGCCTATATTGTTGGAGACACCTGTAATCGGCTTCGGCTTCCACTAGTGTTCAGGTTTCACTGCAGAGCTTTACGCTGTTCTCCAGGCTGCCCAATACATCCGTCGCTATCAGCGGATGCAGTATGTTATCTGCTCAGATTCGCTAAGCTCTCTCCTCAGTCTCCAAGCTCTCTACCCTGTCCACCCTCTGGTCCACCGGATTCAGGATTACCTCCACTTCCTCCACTTGGAATCCAGAGGAGCGCAATACAGACGACCCCCCCCTCCAGGACACGTTGGTATCCGTGGAAACGAGGCGGCTGATAGACTGAAGAGGTTGCGAAAAAGAGGCTGCTGCCTTGGCCGCTTAGTTCCCTTAGCCGATCTACAGAGCGTTTTATGTCGTTGTTATTCTTTTATGGCAAGCACGTTGGTTGACACTTCCCAATAATAAATTGCGGGGACGTGAAACCTCTTCCCTGTGCTTGGACCTCTTACCTCTTACCTCTTACCTCTTACAGACGTCTAGTTCGGGAGGACAGGAAATTTTATCGAGACTCTGGATAGGGCACTGCCTTCTTAGCCATCGACATCTTTTAAGTGGCGATCCTCCACCGTTTTGTCCCCATCGCTCTCAGCTGTGGACTGTGGCACCCCTTTTACTTGAGTGTCCCTATTTTACGCGCCCGTCTGCATCTGTCGCCTGATACATCGTACGTTTTAGCAGATGACATGCCCTTAGCCGTTCGCTTTCTCGAGTTTGTCAGTGAGATGACGTCATTTGAAGCTCTTTTTGGAGACACTGATAAACACCCCCCCTTTTTTTCTATAGTGCTTTTTTAAGCTTTCCTTTTGTTTTTAGTTTCCCCACTTTTTCGAGTTTCACTCCCATTGCTGCTAATTACCAGATTTTTTTACCTTTTCCTAACCCATAGACCGGGCGCTAATGACTATTCAAGTTTTATTTTTGTTTTAAGGCGCGAAACTGCTGTGTTCAGGTTCAGTGGCCAAAGAACTTTGTCGCTGTCGCAGCTAGCGGCTCATGATCCGACAGTGCGTGCACGCCGCCAGTGGTCCCGGCCTGGCCGTGTGCCGCAGAGACTCTGTGCTTCAGTCAGTCGGTTAGGATAGAGCAGCAAGGCAGACAGCTTTAAAATAACTGCTCAGTCAAAACCACAAAATCTGCACGTGGTTCCACGAAACACTACCACAAACAACTCGAGAAATACTATAACCAGTGGAACAAGAAGAACGCATTAGAAGTCGACGCACACGGAGAACCCAGAAGCGGTCTCCGACCATAGACACGGTGTCGATGAGATGACCGACCGAACGACCAACCAATGTCGTCCGCACTCAGTTCGTGTGTGTTGGCCACAGTCGGGCGACTCATGGCTGTCCAGACCGGTCGGGAAAAGTAGCAGTGTGAACTTCCGAGAGACGACGTTGACCCAGAAATACTAGCGGTGGCTGCAAAGATAGTGCAACTGTGCTCCTATTGATAAGTGCTGCTGCTGCCACTCACGGGCAGGCAAGCCAGCAACTTAGCGACGCCAGACGGAAGTACCTCCAAGACACGATGTCAGCAATAATGGCACGAACAAAAGCCACGCATAGCTTACATAGCACTTCAAAAATGAAAGCTTATCAAAGGATGAACCGGAAACAGCAAGGGGAGGAGGGTTGGGGACGATTTAAATCTCCGGATATTCACTGGATAATTGGATTTTCCTCATTCTTAGTTTTCCTTCATTTGTTCAGTTTTCATACTATGGCTACTGGTGACAAGCATGAGAAAAATGAAGAACAGTGATCTCTATCCAATGCCTCAGACGGTACTAGATTTATATCCATCGCAGTCCTCGTACGCTATATGATAAGAAAACAAGAAGTCTTTGGATGTGGATGTAGATGTAGATGGTAACGTCGTACAGTAGAAATAGGGTACCCTCCTTCACACACCGTCAGGTGGCTTGCGGAGTATGGTGGAATAAATGCTCTAAGTACCTCTATCGGTTCTCCCTTCTTTCTTTCCACGAACAATACGAGACTGGAATAGAAGCATACCGACAATCCGTGTGGGCTCTAATCTCTCTGATTTTATCCTCATGGTCTCTTCGCGAGATACACGTAGGAGGGAGCAATATACTGCTTCACTCTTCGGTGTTCTCGAAACTTTAACAAAAGCCCGTGCCGAGCTACTGAGCGTCTCTCCTGCAGAGTCTTCCACTGGAGTTTATCTGTTTACCTTGAGCAGTTAGTTTTCAGATAAATAACTTTAAAAAAATTCACTGGATTCTTCGTCCCTGCCACCCGTTATGAACGTTTGAGTCTCCCAGTCTATATGCGGCAAATTAAAATCTCCACCCAGAACTATAACATGGTGGGGAAATATACTCGAAATATTTTCCAAATTATTCTTCAGGTGCTGAGCCACAACAGCTGCTGAGCCCGGGGCCTGTCTCTGCGGTATACATTCCAATCTGAGTTCAGGATTTCATTACTGTTTACGTCTGGTTTCAGCCAACTTTCTATCCCTGGTACTATATGGGCGTTGTCCCAGAACTGCTCTCATTAATTAACGGTCACATTTCTACAGACGCTCCTGCAGTTTACTATTAGCACATTAATATTGTTATTCCCTGTTGCATTTTGCCTACTCCTGCCTTGCCGCGTCTCAGGAGGCGTCTTGTCGGGCCTAGGGAGGGAATTCTCTAACCTTAAAAAACCCCATGTGCACTCCACACGTACTCCGCTACACTTGTAGGGTCCCCCTGAATAGGTCAGGCGTGCACTACACGCCGGAAGCGGCTACATTTCTCCACCCGATAGCGGAGGTCGAGAAATTTGCACCCCAGCTCTCCGCAGAATCGTCTGAGCCTCTGGTTTAAGCCTTCCACTGGGCTCCAAACCAGAGGACCACGATCGGTTCTGGGAACGATACTACAAATAGTTAGCTCTGATTCCACCCCGCGAGCGAGGCTTTCCACCTTCACCAACTCCGCCAACCGCCTGTACGAACTGAGGATGACCTCTGAACCCAGACGGCAAGAGTCATTGGTGCCGACATGAGCAACAATTTGCAGTCGGGTGCACCCAGTGCTCTCTATCGCCGCCGGTAGGGCCTCCTCCACATCTCGGATGAGACCCCCCGGCAAGCAGACAGATCGAACACTGGCCTTCTTCCCCGACCTTTCCGATATTTCCCTAAGGGGCTCCATCACCCGCCTAACGCTGGAGCTCCCAATAACTAATAAATCCCTCCCCCCGTGTGCTGCTCGGACCTTGCTGAAGGAGCAGCCGCATGTCCACTCACAGGCAGAGCGGGCGAGGCCACACGGATAGCCTCTACATTTACCCTCCGCCTCGTGCGCCGCGAACGCCACTGAACCCGCCGCTCCCCTTGGGGAGAGGGTGGCCCAACCGCGCCCGGTACCCGCGAAGATGTCTCGACAGCAGGGACAGTGTGTGAAGCATGTAACACCTTGGGTGTACCTTGCGACGCACCACTCCCCACTGCCGCTACACTCAGAGGCAGCAACCTGAAGACGACTGAACGCGGCCATCAACACGCTCAGCTGTTCGCGAAGAGTGGCCAGCTCCTCCTGCGTCCGTACACAGCAGTCACACATCCTATCCATGCTAAGGAATCAATTTACTTAAAAGTTGATTAAGTCTCTTAAGTAGACTGCTAAATCACTAAAGGCGGCTGATCTTTGACTAAACTGTGATTGCTAACCACTTGTTGTAGAAAACAATGAAAATAGCACTACTGGCACTATGTTTTGAATACAGAGACAGGTAGTGCCAGTCAGTGTTTTTCAATACAGGTCAGAGAGTCCCTTTAGTCAACCAAACACGAAATTATGGAATACTACTAGTAGCACTCGACAATTAAAGCTTCCTATAAGCAAAAACACACCGAACAAGAAGTGAAAAGTAAGAAAAATACAGTTTATACTTAAATTAAGGTAGCTCGCTGCACAGCAGACGTGAAGCAGACGGCGGTTTGGACGACACTGACTACTGGCACTATGACTGACTAAAGGGACTCTGACTGACGTTCTGGTTCTCTTCCTTCATTTCATCACTTGTTTTAGATCACAAAGATGGGAAAGGGAAGGAGAGGTACGTAACATACACTAGCTGTTGGGGGAGGTCTTAATTATCCTTTCGTGTCACTCACGTTAGATTATCGTGAAGTGAAAATGAAGAAGGAAGCAGTCATCTTTCCTCAGAGAGAGAGAGAGAGAGAGAGAGAGAGAGAGAGAGAGAGAGAGAGAGAGAGAGAATATGTAGGCTTGGTGGAGAAGACAGAGAGAGAGTTCCCCACTGCTTTCTCGTTTCTCTCTCTCTCTCTCTCTCTCTCTCTCACACACACACACACACACACACACACACACACACACACACACACACACACACACTAAAAGATTGAGTGAAATGAGTTGATAATGTGGTTTACTATATCAGGATAGATGTTCACATCGTGTAATCGTGAAGTGATCCATGGCCGAGATAGCAGCAGTATGGCAGGAATTCGAACTGTGTGCGTCTGCAGTAACATCTCTGTGCAACCGTGTCAAACATCCGTTAGGAGCAGCCGGTACAGTGTCGCTGGTGACACTGCGCACTGTATGAGAAATAAAGCAAGGGCGACTGCTCTTTGTGTATATACAAGTTATAAGGGAAGCTGATAGTGAATAAATATCGACCCCTGTTTCAAGGTGATCACGGATTAGATTGGGAAGTTGCGGTATCAATCGTGTCTGGTGACGATTTAATTTGCCGATTGCTCTGCCGGTACTACAGTAACACATCCGAAATTACATTAGTGATCTGTAATCAAAACATGCAGCTGGCTCCGTGCAATGCCGTTTGAACTGCTAACTTTAAAAATTGAATATTTACACCCCTAAGGTGGAAAAGATTCAGTAAGTTGATGCAATTAAGTAAAATATTTGCTAAGCGGGAAATACAAAGATAAATTGGATTTATACAGTCACAGTTTTGTTACATACTGAATTATTCGTCTCCATCTGGAACTATTAGTGCTGTTTCCTTATAAATGATTCAGGAAGTTTTAATTACATTTCTCCAAAGAACGTGGTGACTATGTTACCGAAGCTACAGATCAGTAAACCACTGTTGTTCGAACACCAATCATCGTTGAAGGCCTTTCCGAGTCCATTCTACTGTGCCATATGCGAATTTTATTTATACGTAAATAACAATGGAACTAGTAAAATAAAGTAAATTCGCCATTCTCCCTTTCAGCTTCTCTTTTTATCCCATTAAGTACCTCTGTGTGAGTGACAGAGCCAGCGACACGCTCTCCCAGGGCGATTGAACTTGTGTCCACGAGGGCAGCCACATCACGAACCGAGGGCCGAGCCCACAAGAGAACGTCTGTAGCAGACCGACCTGGGGAAGAGTAAACTTCGGTGCACCGCTTCAGGTCCGTTATTTCCCAGGGGACCGCGAGACGTGGATTGAACTGGAGACTTGGAAAACGCGTGACAACGGGGTTTTATCGGCCGGAAGGACGGCCAGGCTTGACCGAGATTTAAGTTTCTTTTTTGTTGCAGTTGTGGCGGGGAAACTATCACCCCAAGGGGTGCTTGCGGTGGTAGACTACCATCGGAGTGACACAGGATTAATTAGAATGCGATGCAACGTATACTGTCGCCGCTTTTCTGACTGGCATGCGCGTGCAGTTTATGCTTCTCGTACGGAAATAGCTGCGATTACGTTGCGTAAACGGAGAAATTACGCCTGCCTCAAGGCAACATTCATTTATTAGGTTAAGAAAACTTTATTACCCTCCTACTTTTATCAAACAATAGAAATGAAATTCGAATTTGGACATACATTTTTCACCGTATCCTTCTCTGCTTCTCACTTCTGGCCAACTACTCCCTCTCCTTTGCCTCTACCTTTCTCATATCCCTTCTAAGCTACTGCTCTCTCGCTCCCACCCCCTCCTTCCTGTTTTATTTCTTGTAAATTGGCTGTTTCCTTGTTTTCTCAGCCTCTCACTTCTTCCTACTAAAAAAATGAGTAGGACCAGTCTTCGTCACTGGACGAGTATTAGGTCATGACCTACTCAGTTATGTACTGCGTGCACGTTGTTTAATGGTGGAGAAATCCCAGAAAAGTATTCAGTTTGGACAGGCATGTACTTGGCCAAGTCCTAGGTATAGGTCATGAAAACATCGGAAAAATGTTGACCTGTATTACGAACTAAATAAGAGTAATATCAATTAGACTAGGATATATCCAGCAAGTGTCTTCCTCTGCAGCTCTATCTAGTACCATCCAAGTTAGTCCCTGATGTCAGGACGTCTGTTTAAAATGTGGAGAACACAAATCATCTTGTCCTCCTGCGCAGAATTGGAGAGGAAAGTAACGAGAACTTCCTCATTCCTAACCTCACCAGTCCACCTAATTTTCAACATTCTTCTGTAGCACCACATCTCGAATTCTTCGATCCTCTTCTATTCTAGTTTTCCCACAGTCCATTGTTTACTACCATACAATGGTATGTTCCAAACGTACATTCTAAGAAATTTCTTCCTCAAATCGGGATGGTGCTAGACTTCAGCAGCCTGGAATGCACTTTTTGCCAGTGCTAGCCCGCTTTTGATGTCCTTGTTGCTCCGTCAGTCATTGTTTATTTTGCTACCTAGAAATGAGAACAGCGGGAAACTTAACATCGGGATTGATAGTCACGAAGTAGATGAAGGTAATGGGAAGTAACAGGTAGTAGAATTCCTTAACTTCATCTTTCTTGGATTTTCTCTCATTTCGTATTAAGTACTGTTCATTCCATTCAGCAGATCATGTGATTCTTCTTCATCTTCATTCAGGATATTAATGTCATCAGCGAATCTTACCGTTGATAGCCTAACACCTTGAATTTTTATTCCACTCCTGAACCTTTATTTCCGTCATTGCTTCTCCTGTGTGCAAATTGAACAGTAATGGCGAAAGACTTTCTAATCCTAGCACCTCATTCTTGGTCGTCCACTTTTATTCTTCCCTCTGCCTGATGTACATACTGTATATTGCTCGGGACTGAGGACGTTATCAACAGCATTTCTTCTACACTGCACGTGAAAAGTTTTCAGTCGCCAACGAAAATTATGGATTTCTGGTTAAACAGTAAGAGATATTGTTTTTAGTATTCTATGTCCCCATTCTTATCGTAAAATTGGTCGTTCACATGGAGGGGCGCGGATGAGTATCCACAACAACACGGACATCCCTTGACTTAAAACAGTTCAATTCGAAGAGGCCTTATTCCTTCAGGTGTGTTTGTATACCTGAACAGAGTGTAGTGTAAAGTCATGTGATTTCTAAACACATTGTTGTATGGACAGATTCATACCACATTACCTCCTAACGGGAGTGGGGCAAGAGACTGGAATTGGGAAAACGTGCTGTAATTGCATGTCAGGCTATTTTAATAGGACAGTAGACTGGGCTACGCTAATTCAAACTAACGTGTGTTGCTACACTAGTGCAAACTTTGGCGAACCCCCTGGGGGAGAACCGTTGCACTCTTCGGCGGGTTCATGCTTGGCTACCACAGACAGCCAGAAGATAGGCCCCCAGCAGTTGCTGCGTTTTTACCCTTCCTTTCTGCATATTCCTTTTTCCCTCCCTTGGGTAACATGTCTAGTGAGTTATGCGGAATGTTATTAGGCCAGCGACAAAGCAGAACAGTAGAACAGTTTCACATTTGTTTTTGGCTCCCTTTTCCTTTCTTTGTTTCCTTTCTCCTCTCGTTCCTCTGCTTCGGAGTTTAAGGATCCTCTTTTTCTGATGCGTAACAGGTGACTAGGTAATGACTAATTCCCAGCTCCAGGTCGACCGGTGTGGTTCGCTTGTACCACCTGGTACAGGCCAGGCTCAGGTAGGGGCGATTGTGAGGTGTGTTGGGTATGAACGAACAGCGGACAGACGGACCGATCGTGTGTTAGCCTGAGCTGCAACCATCCCAATCACCTAAGGAAGGTACATCCCCTTGTTAACGGTCCACGCCCCCCTTGTGAAGGGCCCCCAATTGGAAGGAGCACAGCTATCCGAGACACTGACTCAATGTTGATTGGGAAGATGATTGGTGCAGTGGGAAGGGTCTTCTACGAAATGTAAATGTAATGAGGATAATGATTCACAGTTCCTCGTGGTCTCTAGTACTGAAGACATTGTGAGAAAATCCCCCATGACTGCCAGTCAGTCCTTAGCTGTGGTAAATCGGTTTGTACATCTACATCTACATGACTACTCTGCAATTCACATTTAGGTGCTTGGCAGAGGGTTCATCGAACCACAATCATACTATCTCTCTACTATTCCACTCCCGAACAGCGAGCGGGAAAAACGAACACCTAAACCTTTCTGTTCGAGCTCTGATTTCTTATTTTATTTTGATGATCATTCCTACCTATGTAGGTTGGGCTCAACAAAATATTTTCGCATTCGGAAGAGAAAGTTGGTGACTGAAATTTCGTAAAAAGGTCTCGCGGCGACGAAAAACGTCTATGCTGTAATGACTTCCATCCCAACTCGTGTATCATATCTGCCACACTCTCTCCCCTATAACGTGATAATACAAAACGAGCTGCCCTTTTTTGCACCCTTTCCATGTCCTCCGTCAATCCCACCTGGTAAGGATCCCACACCGCGCAGCAATATTCTAACAGAGGACGAACGAGTGTAGTGTAAGCTGTCTCTTTAGTGGACTTGTTGCATCTTCTAAGTGTCCTGCCAATGAAACGCATCCTTTGGCTCGCCTTCCCGACAATATTATCTATGTGGTCCTTCCAACTGAAGTTGTTAGTAATTTTAACACCCAGGTACTTAGTTGAATTGACAGCCTTGAGAATTGTACTATTTATCGAGTAATCGAATTCCAACGGATTTCTTTTGGAACTCATGTGGATCATCTCACACTTTTGGTTATTTAGCGTCAACTGCCACCTGACACACCATACAGCAATCTTTTCTAAATCGCTTTACAGCTGATACTGGTCTTCGGATGACCTTACTAGACGGTAAATTACAGCATCATCTGCGAACAGTCTAAGAAAACTGCTCAGATTGTCACCCAGGTCAGTTATATAGATCAGGAACAGTAGAGGTCCCAGGACGCTTCCCTGGGGAACACCTGATATCACTTCAGTTTTACTCGATGATTTGCCGTCTATTACTACGAACTGCGACCTTCCTGACAGGAAATCACGAATCCAGTCGCACAACTGAGACGATACCCCATAGCTCCGCAGCTTGATTAGAAGTCGCTTGTGAGGAACGGCGTCAAAAGCTTTCCGGAAATCTAGAAATACGGAATCAATTTGAGATCCCCTGTCGATAGCGGCCATTACTTCGTGCGAATATAGAGCTAACTGCGTTGCACAAGAGCGATGTTTTCTGAAGCCATGCTGATTACGTGTCAATAGATCGTTCCCTTCGAGGTGATTCATAATGTTTGAATACAGTATATGCTCCAAAACTCTACTGCAAACCGACGTCAATGATATAGGTCTGTAGTTAAATGGATTACTCCTACTACCCTTCTTGAACACTGGTGCGACCTGCGCAATTTTCCAATCTGTAGGTACAGATCTATCGGTGAGCGAGCGGTTGTATATGAGTGCTAAGTAGGGAGCTATAGTATCAGCGTAATCTGAAAGGAACCTAATCGGTATACAATCTGGACCTGAAGACTTGCCCGTATCAAGCGATTTGAGTTGCTTCGCAACCCCTAAGGTATCTACTTCTAAGAAACTCATGCTAGCAGATGTTCGTGTTTCAAATTCTGGAATATTCCATTCGTCTTCCCTGGTGAAGGAATTTCGGAAAACTGCGTTCAATAACTCCACTTTAGCGGCACAGTCGTCGATAACAGTACCATCGGCACTGCGCAGCGAAGGTATTGACTGCGTCTTGCCGCTTGTGTATTTTACATACGACCAGAATTTCTTCGGATTTTCTACCAAATTTCGAGACAATGTTTCGTTGTGGAACCTATTAAAGACATCTCGCATCGAAGTACGTGCCAAATTTCGCGCGTCTGTAAATTTTAGCCCATCTTCAGGATTTCGCGTTCTTCTGAACTTCGCATACTTTTTCCGTTGCCTCTGCAACAGCGTTCGGACCTTTTTTGTGTATCACGGGGGATCCGTTCCATCTCTTACCAATTTATGAGGTATGAATCTCTCAATTGCTGCTGCTACTATATCTTTGAATTTGAGCCACATCTCGTCTACATTCGCATAGTCAGTCCGGAAGGAATGGAAATTGTCTTTTAGGAAGGCTTCTAGTGGCACTTTATCCGCTTTTTTAAATAAAATTATTTTGCGTTTGTTTCTGATGGGTTTGGAAGAAATGGTATTGAGCCTAGCTACAACGACCTTGTGATCACTAATCCCTGTAACAGTCATGATGCTCTATATCAGCTCTGGATTGTTTGTGGCTAAGAGGTCAAGTGTGTTTTCGCAACCATTTACAATTCGCGTGGGTTCGTGGACTAACTGCTCGAAATAATTTTCGGAGAATGCATTTAGGACAATCTCTGAAGACGTTTTCTGCCTACCACCGGTTTTGAACAGGTATTTTTGCCAACATACCGAGGGTAGGTTGAAGTCCCCACCAACTATAACCGTATGAGTGGGGTATTTATTTGTTACGAGACTCAAACTTTCTCTGAACTGTTCCGCAACTGTATCATCGGAGTCTGGGTGTCGGTAGAAGGAGCCAATTATTAACTTAATTCGGCTGTTAAGTATAACCTCCACCCATACCAATTCGCACGGAGTATCTACTTCGACTTCACCACCAATTCTGCCTAATCTATCTTTCCTGTAGTGGAGTGTTGGTGTCTGTCAGTAGTGGTTTATCTTGAACACCGTCTGAGACTTCGTAAAAATTTCTGCAGAACTTATTTCAGGCTTTAGCCAGCTTTCTGTACCTATAACGATATCAGCTTCTGTGCTTTCTATTAGCGCTTGAAGCTCAGGGACTTTTCCAGCGCAACTACAACAATTTACAACTATAATTCCGACTGTTCCTTGATCCAAGCACGTCCTGTAATTGCCAAGCACCCTTTGACATTGCAGCCCATCCCGCACTTTCCCGAGGCCTTCTAACCCAAAAAACCGGCCAGTCCACGCCACACAGCCTCCGCTACCCGTGTAGCCGCCAGCTGAGTGTAGTGAACTCCTGACCTATTCAGCGGAACCCGAAACCCCACCACCCTATGGCGAAAGTCAAGGAATCTGAATCAGAGGCTCAGACGGTTTTGCGACCGTATTGGCTGCAGACCCTCCACCCGGCTCTGCACCAAAGGTCCGCAGTCGGTTCTGTCAACGATGCTGCAGATGGTGAGCTCTGCCTTCATCTCGTAAGCAAGACCGGCAGCCTTCACCAAATCAGATAGCCGCTGGAATCCAGAGAGAATTTCCTCAGATCCAAAGCGACACACGTCATTAGTGCCGACATGTGCCACCACCTGCAGCTGGCTGCACCCTGTGCTCTTCATGGCATCCGGAAGGACCCTTTCCACATCAGGAATGACTCCTCCCGGAATGCACACGGAGTGCACACTGGATTTCTTCCCCTCCTTAGCCGCCGTATCCCCAAGGGGCCCCATTACGCGCCTAACATTAGAGCTCCCAACTACCAGTAAGCCTACCCTCTGCGATTGCCCGGACCTTGAAAGCTGAGAATGATCCTCTGAAACAGGGCAGGCAGCTGCATCTGGCTCAGCCAGAGACAGTGCCTGAAACCTGTTTGTCAGACGCACCGGGGAGGCTTTCTGATCAGCCTCCGGGGACGCCGGGACGCCTTTCGCTGCCTGCCACGCCTTGGAACGACCTCCCAATCAACCACAGGCGAGGGCTCAGCACCACTGCGGGCAAGATTCGAACCTGCGACCGTAGCAGTCGCGTGGTTCCGGACTGAAGCGCCTAGAACCGCTCGACCACTGTGGCCGGCGCTAGGTAGATCTCTTCAATTAACATTTTGTATCGTGTATTAATTGGTAGTCAACCTTTCCTTACCACTGTGTAAAAAGAGATTCACAAGAGAGTAGTACGACGACAGTTACTGCACCAAAGTTGGACTGGAGCAGAAACGATTAATGGGCAAGTTAACACAAAAATAGAACATTCACTTAACTGTCTTTCTTGCTGCCTCATTTGTAATGAGTCGTCTCACTCCTGGAGTAAGTCCTTGTGCTCAGGGAGAAGTCTGCCTGTACTAGCCCACGAACGATGAAGACAGAGCCACAACCAGGCGCTGTCAGCGCAGCATCCCGAAACGAAATGGCTCTGAGCTATATTGCGGGGACACTCAGGCACACTCTCAAAGGGCCGGTGGCAGCCAGAGGGCGCTGGAAGTACAGAGTTCTTGGTGTGGCTGAGTGGGCGTGCACTATTGCGTCCGTCGGATCCCTCGTGACCGCTGTCGGCATCTCACGGAAACTTGCGATTCCCTTGCTATGACGCCCGTGGCGTAGCATTGACAATGTGGTGTCATGTATCAATCTTATTTAGATTCAGTTGAGCATAAATTACATCAATAAAGTGTCGAAACACAGCAAACACAGAAGTTGCATAGTCTTAGATTTCGAGGTGAGATTGGAAAATTTAAAAGCTGAAATAGCCAGCTAATCCGGGAAATTATTATTTTTGACTTCACTATCATATGAGAATGTGCTTGCATGTTGCCAGTTTAGCCATGAATAGCAATTACAGTGATGCCAGTTCGAAAAAGAAAATCATACAGACTGACCTGAGGTGATGTTACGAGTAAGGGGGTGGGAGAGAGGAAGGGGGCGAGCCAGGGAGGCACCTACCTACACATGGAATTCTAAGCGAAATTATCAGAAATAGTACATAACCAATACGCCAGTAGGTGAGGAGGTTCTACACAGTAGCTGCAAACAAGTTTATTATGCTAATCAATTACAGCCAAGGCGATCAAAATTAGCTAGTACACTACGATCCCTCAGTTCCACTAGCTGATAATGTGTAGACTATGGAAACTATTTCTTAAAAAAACGTTTTACATATTGCCTTTATTTCAATGAGCGTATGATCTTTATTTTTCCTGTGTAAAATCTACAATAAAGTTGAAAGATTCGCAGCGAATGATATGAGAATTTGAGACGCTTTTTGGATTTGACATCAAATTCAAAATTGGCCGTAACCTGACAAAAATTTTGAATGTCTGACACATCTTATCGGGTATCTGTCACATATGACACAGTAAACACCAATAGTTATGATCAGTTAAGGGTAACGTGTTTATTTTTGACCTACGTTTGTGGGAATAATATAGGCACGAAGAATGCAGGCTCCACATTCTTTTAACATAAATCTCTATCGGATTATCCACTCTTTGGAGTGGGTACGATGTTCTCTCTCAAACGCTTACTTATTAAATAGATACATAAAAAGTCCGTCCTCAGGTCTTCAGAAAGAAGGACGTCGAGAAGTCAGTTGGTACCGCAGAGGCGTGCTTCTTCACATTTGGTACAATAGGGCAGACGGTTGGGGAACCTCTTCCCCTGGGGGCGAGAAAGTGGTTTTTCCGTGCTATTTTCTTCATGCTATTGGATCAAGTATCATACGCATTATTCCGTTGCAGTCCTCCTCCAAAAAAAAGAAAAAAAGTGCCCTTCCACGCCCATACCGGCATGATGGCCAACACACTAACCCTTATGCAGAGATGGCAGTAGACCTAGTTTCCACTAAAGTGAGATGTCGCAGGATGTGGATACTGCGATGTTTGCGTACGTCTGGTTAAGGTTAACCATTAATGAGCACTCGTCTGGAGATAGCTCTTGCCTTGGGACTCCCCCCCCCCCCCCTTCCCTTCAAACCGCTACCCTTCGTTCGACTTCGATCCAATCTAAGGGAAAAAACCTCTGCTATTGCTCTTACCACCCGACCTAACTATCGCAATGTCTTGCGGCCTGCGATAGGTTGTGCAAGGATAGGCTTTGTTAGTAGTGGGTATCATGCATGCCGATACCTTTGACGTGCGGTGGTGTTGCTTGGAGGCTGCCACTGGCTGCCGGTGTAGAGCTTTCGTTCAGCGTCAGCAACCTACAACAGTTAGGTTTGCTATCGTTTTTGTGTCCGATAGGTCATATACACTGTGCATCCGATATGTCTCCTAACTTGGCACGCAGTGCTTCGTCCTCTTTCCTAGTATGAAGAAATAGTAGTGCGGTAGGCATTTCCAGAATGCTCCGAAAAAGTTTTACCTTGAAACTAACCTCTACATTTGAACACACATGATATCTTGGTTTTAGAAGTCTATAGACACCTTACAAGATTGTCGTATACTTTCTTGCGAGTAATGTGAGACAATTTCGCACCTTACAAGCACTCAGCCACATACTTTGCTGTGAACAACCACAGTGAGGTATCATTTGATAGGTTGTACGTCTTATATATGAATATTTAGAGGAGACTAATATTGTCACGTACGCCTTGTATATAACGGTTAGCGCTTATTGCAGGAAAGGTGACGGAGTGTCTTTGCCTATACTAGTAATCATTAATTACGCCGTTTTGATAATAGAGGTTGGAACGCCAGTAGAGATGAAACGGTAGGCAGAACTCAAGCTCTGGGTGGAAGGTCCGTACAGGTGTTAGTCCTGTTTAAAAACAGGAAAACTAGACGGACGCCGTGGCACCTAAGCTCTCTGGAGCACAATAGGGTGATGGTCCAAATGGCTCTGAGAACTATGGGACTTTACATCTGAGGTCATCAGTCCCCTAGAACGTAGAACTACTTGAACCTAACTAACCTAAGGACATCACACACATCGATGCCCGATGTAGAATTCGAACCTGTGACCTTAGTGGTCTCACGGTTCCAGACTGAAGCGCCTAGAACCGCTAGACCACACCAGTCGGCTAGGGTGATGGCCAGTCGCTATTGTAGCAGGACCAGATGGATAACCGGGAACTCTGCAAATCTTGGACGCAGGTGAGGGGAACGAAGAAGCGGCACCTGGGAAACCACGCAGGCTTGGTTACTTCCGCGGATTTTTACTCAGAAGCGTACAATTGTGCGAGTATAGGTATTTCCTCGCAAACATTCCGCGCTGGACGACAAAAGACTACAGATTCTTCCGAACGTCGACCAACCATATTTTAGAGAGGGAGATTATTCGGTGGTTTCGGGAATATGATTCGTTCTCGGAATTACGATGGCGGGGAGCCGAGTCTTGCTGGGAAGCAAGCGGTTGAGCGAGACGAGGTCTTCCGTGTGTGACTGTCCTGTACCAACAAAGCTGATACCGAGCGAGAGTTTATAGTTGAAACAGTTAGGCACTGTATTGTTCCGAACCTATACGATTGTGGATTGCACCTCCGGGTCGGAAGTCGACGTTGAGTAGACAGCGTTCAGTAATTGAGAGCACTTCCTCTGCATATACTTACGTTTAGACGTTATCTGAACTCCAGCCTTGTGGCTGGGAGTTCGCGTTTCTCGTCTGTAGAATACAGAGAGGAGAAGGCAGTATTTGTTTGTGGCTGGCGTTCTTCCATCGTCCCAGGCGAGTACGGGAACCAGCTCTTTCAAAGACTGTGTTAGTCAGAGGACCGCCTTCTGCCGTGCTAAACTATCACTAGACTCAGTACATACGGTGATATCGCAAATTGCTTTAGATTGTTATGGCTGTAAACCTAAACAGCTTTGACCACGTTAGTTTATTTCCACTGAGGATCTCTGGTGGCGGGGAACGTCGTTGACATCATTTACGTACCGAACACTAGAAGACACTACTTTGTCATTTCGCGTTTGTGACGTTAAACCGCGCAGTCATAATAAGGGACAGAGTTGGACAATTGATGAATAATTTTAGCTAAGAAATATATATAATAGTATTCACATATTGAACAATGTTTAGTTATTATAGATTAAAAACAACTCTTTACACATGAATGAATGATGAAGGTAACATACATTACATTTAGTAATATTAATGTTAAAAATGGCATTATCATTTTACACACACCTGGAGTAGCATCTTGGTGATTCTGTCTTTCCTCCTGTTCATATACGTTCCAAATTTCATTGTTCAACTTAGTTTATGACTTCGTATGGAGTGCGAGGAGTAGCTGTGATGTTTAAATTGGAACGACCTTTATCAGTCCTCGCGATACGTTTCGTCCTTCCAGATACCAAACTAACATTAGGGCCGCCATGGAGACAGTTTGCACAGCACTGAAAATGTGCTCAAGCTTCTCGCTAGAGTAAAGGCCAACGTACACAAAATCAAATAACTTATGTGCGACTGCGACGCTCGTCACTCTGACGCTCGTTGTTAATGGAATCGGTAAAGTATCTTAAACAAGTATGCTACCGAGGAACGTAAGTGTTGGAGCAATGCTGAAATTCTAGATTGACTTTCGCGAGTAATGAGTACATTTGTAGAGCCCCTGCCCACTATAGTGTGTGGACAGCAAGTTGGAAAGTTGGAAAGTTGGAAGTGTGGGTCTCACGGGGACTGTGTCAGAGATAAGTACTGCAGTAGCACTATCGTCTCTGTCCTCGATGGCTCACTCATTCGCTGCTCTGCCGCCGAGCTGGACGGACGTGTGGCGGCAGCGCTAGGAGGGGTGGTGTAAACAGAGGCTGTGTGGCTGTTGCGAAGGTCAGTAGAGCGTCGAATGGTACTTGAATTACGTCACCATTACGGCACCTCACCCCAATTTCTCGATAGCAGCAATATTCTACTGTGTTTCTGTAAAATAGTTTACGTATCGATGTATATGAAATCAAATCTGAATGTTGTCACAGAAATATGTTTATATTGCAATGATATTATTCTTATGCGTGTTCTTTCTTTTGTCACTATGATCTTCGATGTACTTGTAACTCCGATTTTTCAGTGCGTAAGCGGTTATAGGAGAGTCGAGCTTTGGGCGTCAGGTGAAAATGAATACATATGTTGAAAAGACGCATATTAGTTTATATGTGTGTGTGTGTGTGTGTGTGTGTGTGTGTGTGTGTTTTTTTTAGGTTTACGGGCGCTAAACAGCGTGGTCATCAGCGCGCGCACACACACACACACACACACACACACACACACACACACACACACACACACACACGAACACGAACACATGCGGTGAAGGGACGAAGACGGACACCAAACAAGGAGAACGGCTAAAAGACACATGCCTGACGCAGTTCCAAATGCTCACATACAGAGGCAAAACAAGAGGAGAAGAAACACACTAAAAAAGGAAAGGAAACACAAGGAAAAGAGAACAGATACCGAAGGGAAAAAAGGAGGTAATCGTGACTGGCTCACCCAGGTTTTAGGTAAGAGGTCCGCCAGTCACCCAGCAGCACATTAAAACCCTCTCCCTAAAACCCTCTCCCTAAAATCCGAGGCAACAGATTGGACAGGACACAAAACCGTAAGACCTTAACCACAGTCGCTGCGTCGTCTTGCAAAATAGAGGGCAAATCCGGTGGCAAAGAAACCACCGCCCTCTGGTCAGAGAATAAGACACAGTCAAGTAAACTGTGGCGGACAGTAATCTGGACGCCACAAGCACTGCAGATTGGGGGGTCCTCCCGCCGGAGTAAAAAACCATGCGTTAAGGGACTGTGCCCAATGCGGAGGCGAGTGAGAACCTTATCCCGCCTGTATGACTGGTAGGACGTACGCCATGGTCGCGTAGTGGCCTTTACCAGACGCAGCTTATTGTCAGAAACTGCCAACCACTCCTCTTCCCATTGATACATAACACGAAAACGCAAAAGGGAGGTTACAGCTTGGAGGGGGACGGCACATTCAACAACGTGAGGGAGGGAACATGCATCTTTGGCAGCCACATCCGCCAGTTCGTTTCCCCTAATACCCACGTGCCCCGGCACCCAGCAGAAAGAAACCTCCTTCCCCTGCCGTTGCAGGTGGAGTAGGGCATCATGGATGTTCTGGACGACCGTATCCGCTGGGTACAAGTGTTGCATGGTCTGAAGGGCACTCAGGGAGTCAGAACAGATGAGGAACTTAATACTGGGAACACATCTCATCTGCTCCAATGCCCGCAGTATTGCAAATAATTCGGCTTCGAGGATGGTAAACAGCGCAGGAAGCCGTAACTTGACGACTCGATCAGGGAAAACAACAGCACAACCAACAGTGTCCCCCTGTTTAGAGCCATCTGTGAATACAGGTACATGGTCCGGATGCTGGTTTAAAATATCGTAAAATAAGGAGGTAAAAACAAACGCCGGAGTGCAGTTCCTCCGGTTCTCCGACAAGTCTAGAAGGATGCTGGGCCTCTGGAGCAACCAGGGAGGCAGGCAGGCGAGTAAAACCTTGTCGTTGGGGGGCCACACGCTCCACACCAAGGGACTCAAGCAAATGCTTGGCATGAATCCCAAATGGTCTCGTTGCCCTGGGACGACTGGAAAAGAGACGTTCCATAGGCGGTCGGGCAACGGTAGGGTACGCAGGGGAGGTAGGACAGGCAAGGAAATGACACACCCGTCGCACCATGAGGAGTTTCCGCCGGATGGCGAGCGGCGGTTCCCCTGCCTCAGCACACAGGCTGGGGATGGGACTGGTACGGAAGGCACCAGTGGCCAGCCTGATACCCTCATGGTGTACTGCGTCAAGGATCTTCAGATACGAAGGCCTTGCTGACCCATACACGGTGCAAGCATAGTCAAGACGCGATCGAACGAAAGCCCTATAAAACTGAGGCCCAGGAACCTCAAAGACCTCAAGGTGCGGGCCCTGAAGGCACCGAATATTTTGAAGTGTCTGAGCCATCGGTCCTGGGGAGCAGATCGGGCGCGTCTGCTGCACTTTTGATTCCAAGTTGTCGTGGTTGCCTCACCTTAGTGTCTCTAAAAGGAAGAACGGTGTCCCTCAGACGCAATTCAGGGGAGGTAAAAAGACGCCGAGAACGATTAAAATGAACACACACAGATTTGTCTGCAGAAAAGGTAAAACCCGTCTTTGCAGTCCATGCCTCTAAGCGCTTTATCGTAAGCTGCAACTTCCGACTAGCAATGACAAGACTGGAGGAAGAACAGAAAACAGCAAAATCGTCCACAAACAAGGAGCATTGGGCAGGACTCCGGATAGTGGACGTGATACTGTTAATAGCGACGGCGAAGAGGGTGACACTTAAAACGCTGCCCTGAGGAACACCATTCTCCTGCACGTACAAATCCGATAGCACATTACCAACCCGATACCGAAAGAGGCGGTGAGAAAGAAAGGACCGAATGAAGATGGGGAGACATCCTCAATCAACTCCATGAGTGGGGCTTTCGTGGCCAAGGCGGCGCCAAGTAGTGTCATACGCCTTATTAAGGTCAAAGAAGACCCCTAGACAATGTTGGTTACGTAGAAAGGCCTGCTGGATGGCAGCCTCAAGCAGGGTCAAGTTGTCTCCGAAAGCCACACTGGGAGGGGATAAGGAGCTGCCTGGTCTCGAGCAGCCAAACCAGGCGCCGGTTGACCATGCTTTGACGAGCTGTGTTGGGAAGACATTGGAACGCAACACTCCGATAACTACTGGGATGCGTTCGGTCCTTCCCTGGTTTGAGGAGGGGAATCAAAATCGCCTCCCTACACGAGTCAGGGCACGTGCCGGAAAACCATATCATATTGAAACAGTTCAGGAGAACTTCCTTGGATGGCAGCAACAGGTGCCGCAGCATGCTGTACCGGATTTGATCATGACCAGGCGCAGTATCATGAGCCACAGACAGCGCAGAATCCAGTTCCCACATTGTGAAGGGGCAGTTATAGGGTTCAGAATTTAGAGACTGGAAGTGCAAGTGACCCCTCTCGATGGCAGTGCGGTAGCGGCAGAAATCTGGATCACAGTTAATAGTGGCGGTAGAGTCCGCAAAATGCATGGCCAGTGTCTGGGCAATGTCTCTCGGCGCCGTGAGGAGACGTCCCTGATGCAGCAATGCCGTGACAGGGAGCTGGCTGAGTATCCCGGAAATCCTCCTGATGGCTTCCCATACTTTCGTAGAACTAGTGGAGCGAGAGATGGAGTTCAAGAACGATTGCCATGACCGTCGTTTGCTCTCTTTAATCACTCGCCGCGCTCTGGCCCTTGCCACCCGAAAGGCCGCAAGATTTTCAGCTGAGGGACGGCACTTGAAGCGGCGCAGTGCTGCACGGCGGGCGCGGATGGCTGAGCGGCACTCAGTGGCCCACCAAGGGACAGGACGCCTCTTGGGATGACCGGATGACCGTCGGATGGACAATTCAGCAGCATGGGAGATCACGGCTGCAACATGGTCAGCCATTCGTGGACGCTGGCACGGTGTTCCAAAACAGCCAGTTGGCTGAAAAGTGTCCAGTCAGCTCTGCAGAGGTGCCACTGGGGCGGCACTGGTAATGCCACAGCCTCATCCAGGAGGCGAATCCAAAGGGGGAAGTGGTCACTACAATGGAGGTCAGCTGCAGCCTCCCACAGAGCAAAATCCGCGAATGCTGGAGAGCAGAAGGAAACGTCAATAGCCGATGACGACCCGGAAGCAGTACAGAAATGAGTGTGAGCACCAGAGTTGAGGAGGCACAGTTCTTCAGACATCATGAGGCGTTCCAGAATGCGACCCCTGGGGCAAGTAGTCGGAGAGCCCCATAAGACATCATGAGCGTTGAAGTCCCCCAGAAGAAGAAATGGGCGGGGGAGTTGGCTAATAAGGTCCGTGAGAGCCTCAGAGTCTATCGCATCCGGAGGTGGTAAATAAACTGAACAGACAGTGAGCCTCCGACCCACAAGAATGTCAACTGCAACTGCAACTGCAACTGCTTGCAAGTCGGTGACGAGAGGGAGCGCACATGAGGGGTGCATTTTACGGACAAAAACCGCAACACCACCCTTTGCCCCGTCAGATCATCTTTTCGCTATACGGCATAGCCCCGTAAAGAAGGAGAATCAGTGGCCCGAAAATATGTCTCTTGGAGACATAAGCACAAGGGGCACTCTCGTATAAGGAGTTGAATGGGTTCAGGACGCATGTGGCCGAATTACAAGTTCCACTGTAGTATGGGAGCCAGTGATCAGGGTGGCTGAACTTTCCTCCAAAGCACAGAGGCAGGGTGAGAGACCGTACTGGCCGGACATTTATTCCTGGGGCGAGAAGATCGCCCCCCCCCCCCCCCCCCGTCGACATCAATGTCCATAAGCTCCGATGACGACCCACGGGAGATGTCAGACAGTACGATGGCATCATCATCGGACCGACGCTGACTAGTCTCCTCAGGTGGCAGAACCTTCATCTTCTGAGGCTTTGTCTTGGGGGGGCTTGGAATGCAGAGCCTTGTCAACAGTTGGAGGTTGACTCGCCTGGGAAGAAGGCGCCATATGGGGAGAGGCAGGAAGTACCCCAATGTCAGCAACCACGGCCTTGTCCGATGTAGCGGGCAGAGCCGCAGATTGCAAAACAACCGCAGCAGCACCAGTGCACTGGCAAGCGCAGGTATTAGTGTTAACACTAGCAACCTCCGTTTGCGTAGCAACAGTGGCCAGTTGTACCGGTTTTTTGAGAGCGGAAGCGAAAGATGTTGAAAACACAGGAGGTTGCATGGCCTTAAAGAGCTTCTTGGCCTCACCATAGGGGATGCGCTTAGATGTTTTAATCTCCTGTACCTTCCGTTGTTCGAGATAGATAGGGCAGATCCGGCTCCAGACAGGGTGACTCCCAGAGCAATTCACGAACTTCACAGGCGATGAACAATCGGCTCCGTCATGGGCAGGCTGACCACATTTACCACAAGTGGCTTTCCCATTGCACCCCAACGTAGTATGCCCAAAGCGCTGACATTTAAAACAGCGCATTGGGTTGGGGAAATATGGCCGTACTGGCAAACGTAAGAACCCCGCTTTAACATGCTCTGGGAGTCTCGGGCAACTGAACGTGAGAATAAACGAGTCAGATTTGACGAGGTCCCCATCGACTCGTTTCATAATATGCTGCACGCCAACAATACCTTCGTCAGCCCACTCAGATTTTAACACGTCTTTGGGGATATCCACCAAGTCCCTACACGTCACAACACCCTTACTATAATTCAAAGTGGAGTGGAGCTCGGTATCGACAGCGTACTCTCCTAGACAGGTTGCTTTCCGAAGGGCAGCGACTTGACGGGAACTAGAAGTCTCAACTAACAGAGTCCTATTGCGCAGTCGCTTTACAGATTTCAGTGTTCCTGCAATTCCCTCAAGACCCTTGTGGATGTAAAAGGGAGAAACCTTCTCAAAGCTACCCTCCTTCCTTTTAATAATCAAAAACACATTCTGATTATCAGCATGTGCTCCGTTACTACACTCTGTTAAATCTTTAGCAACACCAGGCGCTGCAGGATTCGCAGCGCGTAGCCGCTTTTTCGATGGGGTGTGTTTACCTACCAGTGGCCCACCAAATCCACTGGTAGGGGGAAATGTAGAGGTCGAAGGGTCCATTGCGGTCCCACGAGCAGCTAGGGAACTAAAGGTCCGCTAGACAGAGCCCCGCGTGCCTGAGTAACGCTTATACAACTGGGGTGTGGCAGGTGCCCCAGAGGTTGTCCGCTTGCGACTGGTCCACCCCAACAGCCATGCATCTTCTAGGCGCGGAGCACACCGAAAGATTGAGGGGTTTTTATAGAGGTTGGCCTTCCTCGCAATCCAGGCGGTCAAGCCAAGATTACCATTCCCCGCAGCACACAACATATCACCGCCGCGCCGTACGGTGGTCGCTGAAGCATGTCCGGGGTTACGGTGACTGGTCAGCGCCGCCAGTGTCCTGTCCCCAGCTCAGGACCCCGGGGTCACCAAGCCCGTACTCAGCAAGTGAATGCTGAGCCCCTGGGGGATCAGTTTATGAAATAGGAACTTTTCACAATGTAAAACATTTTCCTCCCTGTTAGTGATGTTTTGGAACGAGTTATGTGATATTCTGCGATATTCAGAAGTTTCAAAAACCATTCTTTAAGATTACTCTTTTACATCACCATTGTCCTAAACCGCAAAAGTTCAATTAGCTTAAATTCGGAGTGCTGCACTTTTTTATTACTTTTGTTGCAATAACACCTAGGCAACTTTGCATCCGAGCTTGGAATCATTACTACCTAGATTTTCGACGATTGAGCCATGAGTTTGCAACGAGATTAGCGTGGGAAAGACGAAAAGATGAGTGCCTAGTTTATCCATTATTTCAAGAAATGGCATTATTAACGTGCTCTTAGTAAACCTGCCACATAATACAACTTTTGTTATTGTCCGGAAATGTAATGATTGTAGAGTTGCTCACGCTGCTAAATATAATTAATTTTTGACTTTTGTTGTGGTAGGGTTGTTAGAAGCGCTTTGTTTGCTTTGGACCTGTAAATGACCATTCTTTCACAGCTAATTTCGTCCATTTTACCATTTTAAATCACTAACTTTTGATTGCATCTTTCAATCTTACCGTATCTAAAGGCTTTTGAGATGAAATTATTGGCGTTCGTAACAGTTTCTCAAAGCCACCTTTTCGTCTCCTGTGATCTTCTTTCTTTTGTTTCCAATTCTGTATTTTTGAAATTGATTCCCTCTGATTTGTGCTCTTAGATAGTTGACAAGTGTGATGGCAAAATGAAATTTAATCATGCAGACGGAACAGCGGCGTTCTGAGGTGTGAGGTTGATCTATTATTCTGCGCAATGGATTAGTCTACCCTGTGGCTCCTGCAAGATGCAAAGGGTACGTCTCAAATTCCACCCCCCACACTGGAACGTTAGGAGCGTCTGTCTGTAGTAAAGAGAAATGCCTGAAAAACTTCCAGCAATAAACATCTTCTGGAGTCGTTTGCTATAAGGAAGACAGTGTAAGAATTTTTGTGTCTAGCACTACTCCAGTACCCAAGTATCCCACTAGGTACGTAAGAAAAACATGGAACTAACGTAAGTTATTAGTTTTTTTTGCAAAAATTCTGGCCGCCCGCGGTGGTCTCGTGGTTCTAGGCGCGCAGTCCGGAACCGTGCGACTGCTACGGTCGCAGGTTCGAATCCTGCCTCGGGCATGGATGTGTGTGATGTCTAGGTTAGTTAGGTTTAAGTAGTTCTAAGTTCTAGGGGACTGATGACCACAGCAGTTGAGTCCCATAGTGCTCAGAGCCATTTGAACCAAAAATTCTGAGCAATCACAACTTCACATTCCGAAAACAACCAGGATATAATTTTTTCAATTCCTAACTGTATAGAAATGTCTTTAGCGAATCCTATCCTTGAAAGGTAATGGCACTTTTAAAGTTTAAGATGGTTGTTGCCTTGGCAGAATGGCTGAGAGGCGCGCCTACTCAACTTGAATAATTATCCTTTAGAATGTTGTTAGGTACGGTCGAGGCTGTCGCGTGTGAAATGCAGTGAAGTGTACTGTTGTGAAGGAAATATGGGGCTCGCAATAACTCGTTCCATCTGCACTGACATTCGCCAATCAGACAGCAAAGATAAATGTCATCTCAGCTTATGGTATTGTGCACTACAGAGTTGTCAGCATCGAGCAGCGCAAACTCTCCCTCTGCCTTGATGAAGTCAAGGACTCCTATTCGCCCATAGTCTATTGGCGTGGTGCACCGGTCAGATAAACGCCTGCGAGCGAATTTTCAGTGGCATCGTTGTGGACTGGTTAACTATAACTCTGTCCATTCACACCGCACAATAAGTGTGTCGGCCAACACAGTGAACAACGCTTAATCGCAAGGACTCAATATAGAGTAGCCCTTTGATTCGCTCTCGACAGAGGTGCTCTCCCAGTGAAGTACTGAGGAGAGACTTGTTCCTCGCTCTTCGAGTACATGTACGAACGCACACGCTCTCGTTACGTGTTCTCGCTCCAAGAGCGACAACGGAACTGCGCCCCTCCACGCCAGACGTGAAGGGGTATACCTTTCGGTCTCTGACAGACGATATTCCTGATGCCTTGAGCTGAAGGAATAATGGAAATCAGCATTGCTCTTCTATAACGGGAGAATGACGTTTCGTTTAAGGCGACCAATCTGGAAGCTTGTAGCTTTGAAAATCTCTGAAACTACAAAAATAGCACGCAGAGGGAGACAGCAAACGCCAAAGAATGCATAGGCTGGGCGCTCCCACACAGTGTAGCTGAATTTGCTTTTAAGCCAAACATGGGGTTGTTCCTCCTTTACAGTGGGGCCCACGCTGTCAGCTACACGGGTGGTCACCGGCCGACATGGGCTGGGTCGTCCTCTGAAGGGCCTGGCGCCCTGTTGTGCGGCCTCTCTCCTGCACTATAAGCTTTTGTGACCGTCGTGTCTGGAATATATGTGTGCACACCAGCCTCGAGTATTTCAACCACGGTGCGCTCACTTGTATCAATTCATGTAAACGATATGCAATTGACAACACTGACTCTGTGTTCGAATGCCTAGCCCAGCATGGGAAACAAAGGAGGTCAGGAGACCATGACGTCTTACAACATTCTTGTTTACATATTCCCTCCCAATCATGTTCTGCACGTCAAGACGCTTCATTTGAACCCAAACTCGATAAGATTGAGTTTTCGAACTGCCTTTCGAGGTCCCTGCCGGAGCAGTCAATGCTGCTCTTCATCTCTATGGTAGGGTTATATTATGTATTGCTCTCACCATTTTTCTGCAATATTAGTTTCCGGTTTTGAATGGAGTTAAATTATGAGAGCACGATGGCCACAGATGTTCAGGTAAGAAGGGATATGTCGTAAGAGCTCAATCTTCATCTATGATGGGCAGCCATGGACCTGTGCCCTGTGGCGTTACATAATGCACGTCAGAAGTGAGTGCAGTAGAAGGCGAGTTCCTCAGTTACCGACTAACGAGGCAGCTGTCCCAGGACAAGTTGTTAGGGGAGCCGGCTCGCTGCCGCGGCAGCGTACGTCACTTGCATGCTACCAGGAGAATATGGCCGAGCAGGCGGGACCTTCCGACGCGCGCACGGAAACGGGAAGCACCGCGGAGTTGACTATTACTGGAAAGATTCTGATTGTTATCGTTAGACTCTTAGGGAGAACGCGCTTGCACTCTGTGACGTCAACTACCGCTTCGTACTATACCATTTCCACATCAGGTATTATCGATGAAGCTTGTCGCTATTTTGGAAGAGTTGTCACACACGAAAGGGCCAACATCCTAGAGGGAACTGCAGTAGATGGACATAAAGAGGAACTGATGCAACAAATAACTGACAACCACACAGATGACAGGACACCACAGACAGGTTCCGGAAACGTCAAAGGAAAAGGGGTGTCGCAAGAAGACGAACCAATGACACCACCCACCTCCCGTGTCGTAGAAACAGCAGCAACGGCCGATTCCGAAATTAACGCTCAAAAATCTTCCGCCACGATTGCGGGAAAGGTGACTTATCCTCGATCTTCCATGACGTCGCCAGGAAGTTCACCAAACGTTTCACCGAAATCATCAAAAAATAAAAAGATAAAGGAGGGGCCAAAGTTCTCTGCAGCTTGATGTGCTCTTCGTCTGAGAGCGGCTGAGGAAGATACAGGAGACCGAAAAGAAGGACGAAGATACACAAAAGGAAGCGGTCGGCGAGTCTTCGGATCATAACAAGAGACAAGAACGGGCGGACACGCCACACTGAACATTTGAACCCTTGCATGACAATACGACATCAGATATGAATAATGAAACCGTACTTGGACAAGGGCATGGACACGGCATCTCCGCGCCACGATTTCACTGGGCGCACGAAAACGAGGATCAGACCGATGCAATGGTGCAGGAAGGGGCTTTTGAGGAAGAACTTTGTCTATTAAAAATTGCCACACTGAACTCTAAGAAGAAAGAGAGAAAAGAAAAAGAAGGAAACCCGTCAATTGAATATATATATATATAAAAACAGAAGTTATGTTACGCGGCTCCAATAACGTGTCCTTTACTTGACTCTGTTCCACTTTGAGACGCTACAAGACAGATACAAAGGTAGCTGCACTGAAGAACTTTCTGTATATTTACTGACTGTATATGTTTAGGGTGGTGACGTTTTATGTATCAATTCTTTGACAACGTCCTGCAGGAAGGCGATATCTGAATTTTGTTTCAGGGTGCAAAGAGGGGAGGGGAATTAGCTGCAAAATTTTTAACACCACTTTCGTAAACCTTTACACACCATCCGGCAAAAATGGGAGATGAGAGAGGGCAGCCTTTTTTAAAAGTGACAATTACTGCAAGGTTTTATTGGAATAGAAATAAAATGACATTGGCGGAGATACTAATTGTAAAAATTTGGTCGCTGATCCTTTTTATTTAAAACACTTCTCCCGAGAACTGCAGGCGTTGGTCACAAACATGAAGTGGTTTGACGCGTGGGAAATATCTGTGAAGTGAACTGGTGCTACACAGAGTAAAGTGGTGTCTAGTATCGACAGAATGGCCTGGTTAATTTGATACTGCACGTCACTCCGAGGTGGCCAGAGAAGGCAGCTGGTATCGCCTCGATATTACTGACTTTGGGGGTGACACACAAAGACACATTGGGGTCACCCACTATGGAAATTAAATATCAGTTCCGCCCCATGAACCTTGCCGTTGGTGGGGAGGCTTACCCCTCCGTTGTGGTTGCACCTACGGTACGGCTATCTGTATCGCTGAGGCACGCATCTGTTGAGAGGCCAGACAAACATGTGGTTCCTGAAGAGGGCAGCAGCCTTTTCAGTAGCTGCAGGGGCAACAGTCTGGATGATTGACTGATCTGGCCTTGCAATATTAACCAAAACGGCCTTGCTGTGCTGGTACTGCGAACGGCTGAAAGCAAGGGGAAACTACAGCCGTAATTTTTCCCGAGGACATGCAGCTTTACTGTATGATTAAATGATGATAGCGTCCTCTTGGGTAAAATATTCCGGAGGTAAAATAGTCCCCCGTTCGGATTTCGGGGCGGAGACTACTCAGGAGGACGTCGGTATCAGGAGAAAGAAAACTGGCGTTCTACGGATCGGAGCATGGAATGTCGGATCCCTTAATCGGGCAGCTGGTTAGAAAATTTAAAAAGGGAAATGGATAGGTTAAAGTTAGATATAGTGGGAATTAGTGAAGTTCGGTGGCAGGAGGAACAAGACTTCTGGTCAGGTGACTACAGGGTTATAAACACAAAATCAAATAGGGGTAAAGCAGGAATAGGTTTAATAATGAATAGGAAAATAGGAATGCGGGTAAGCTACTACAAACAGCATAGTAAACGCATTATTGTGGCCAATATAGATACGAAGCCCACACCTACTACAGTAGTACAAGTTTATATGCAAACTAGCTCTGCAGATGACGAAGAAATAGAAGAAATGTATGATGAGATAAAAGAAATTATTCAGGTAGTGAAGGGAGACGAAAATTTAATAGTCATGGGTGACTGGAATTCGAGTGTAGGAAAAGGGAGAGAAGGAAACATAGTAGGTGAATATGGATTGGGGGGAAGAAATGAAAGAGGAAGCCGTCTAGTAGAATTTTGCACAGAGCACAACTTAATCATAGCTAACACATGGTTTAAGAATCATAAAAGAAGGCTGTATACATGGAAGAAGCCTGGAGATACGGACAGGTTTCAGATAGATTATATAATGGTAAGACAGAGATTTAGGAATCAGGTTTTAAATTATAGGACATTTCCAGGGGCAGATGTGCACTCTGACCACAATCTATTGGTTATGACCTGTAGGTTAAAACTGAAGAAACTGCAAAAGGTGGGAATTTAAGGAGATGGGACCTGGATAAGCTGGAAGAACCAGAGCTTATACTCTCCTTGAAAATCTGTACAAGGGAACAATTGACAGGAACGGGGGAAAAAAACACATTAGAAGAAGAATGCTGCCTTCACTACTTCATACCTCAGAGCTACCCAGAGGATAAAGTAGGTAAAAAGACGAGGGCTGCTAGAAATCCTTGGTTAACAGAAGAAATATAGAATTTAATTGATGAAAGGAGAAAATATAAAAATGCAGTAAATGAAGCAGGCAAAAAGGAATACAAAATTCTCAAAAATGAGATCGACAGGAAGTGCAAAATTGCTAAGCAGGGATGGCTAGAGGACAAATTTAAGGATGTAGAGGCTTATCTCACTAGGGGTAAGATAGATACTGCCTACAGAAAAATTGAAGAGGTCTTTGGAGAGAAGAGAACCACTTGTATGCTTAGAACTGGGTTGCCATCTGAGCTCTTGATATTCAAAGAATGGAAGGCAGAAAGGTGGAAGCAGTATATAGAGGGTCTATACAAGGGCAATGTACTTGAGGACAATATTATGGAAATGGAAGAGGATGTAGATGAAGATGAAATGGGAGTAAGATACTGCGTGAAGAGTTTGACAGAGCACTGAAAGACCTGAGTCGAAACAAGGCCCCCGGAGTAGACAACGTTCCATTAGAAATACTGACAGCCTTGGGAGAGCCAGTCCTGACAAAACTCATACATCTTGTTCACCAGATGGTAGAGACAGGCGAAATTACCACAGAATTCCCTCAGACTTCAAGAAGAATACAGTTCGGTAATTTTCACATCTGTCAGCACCTGCTTTCTTTGGAATTGGAATTATCAGTTCAATAAGTCACAGCTGCAAAATACTAACGCGAATTCTTTACAGACGAATGGAAAAACTGGTAGACGCGGACCTCGGAGAGGATCAGTTTGGATTCCGTAGAAATGTAACACGTGAGTCAATACTGACCTTACGACTTACCTTAGAAGAAAGATTAAGAAAAGGTAAACCTACAACGTTTCTAGCATTTGTAGACTTTCCCTGATGTTGTTCAATCTGTATATTGAGCAAGCAGTAAAGGAAACAAAAGAAAAATTCGGAATAGGTATTAGAATTACAAAGTTTTTAATTCTTCTCCCTGGATTTTGTCAGACAGCAATGCCCATTCGGTTCAACTGCTCTTCCTAGTCCAATGTCATCGGCGAACCTCAATGTCTCGAAAGGAGGATATAAGATTACATTCCATTCCGTTATCCTCGTTGTGCCTTTGTTGATGTTCGTCATATTAAATAAGATTATGCTGAGGAATTAGATTAGAAAATGACACTTAAAGTAGTAAAGGAGTTTTGCTATTTAGGAAGTAAAATAACTGATGATCGTCAAAGTAGAGGATATAAAATGTAGATTGGCAATGGCAAGGAAAGCGTTTCTGAAGAAGAGGTGGATAGATCTCGTAACCAATGGGCAGGTATTGAATAGAATTGGAGAGAAGAGAAATTTGTGGCACAACTTGTCCTACCAGCTGATCCCTTCTTCTAGTCATGTTCTGAGGCATCAAGGGATCAACGATGTAGTATTGGAGGGTAAAAATCGTAGAGGGAGACCAAGGGATGAATACACTACGCAGATTCAGAAGGATGTAGGTTGCAGTAGGTACTGGGAGATGAAGAAGCTTGCACAGGATAGAGTAGCATGGAGAGCTGCATCACACCAGTCTCAGGACTGAAAACAACAACAACAATCACCCTCTCTGAAAACTCTGTAGCTTTAAAGATGCAAGAAACTTGGCAGTCTGTTTTAAGGATGCGTCCTAAATATAGAAAAACTATTGAATGGTGGACTATCTTTGGCCGCTAAGAAAAAGAGCAGCGCTGATATCTTACGCCAAAGTGCAACGTGGTGAAGACAAGCAACAGTAGTAAAACTCCATTGTGTAAGAGATCTTTACGTCCAACCAATGTCTCAAGACATCATTTTGGCTTTAACGTTTTTAATATTGATAAAGACAAGTATCAAGAGGGTACATTAGGAGGGATTAAAAATCAAATCACACACAGGAACGACAGATGGAGGTGTTTTCTGCCTCCACCAACACTTCATACAACATACAAAAAAAGAACAAGAAATTTTATTGCCACCCTCAGAACGGAAGAGAAGAGTCCTGACAGTTTTTACAGAACTCCGGAATAGATTTTTTCAGCAATTAAATGAAGCAGATAGTTGTCAGTAGCATTTCCAGAATATAAGATATCCCTTTGTTCTCTGTTCTCCTCCTCTGTAACAACTGCCTCAGTACAAGAGGTTTAACGTTAGAAATTACGAATGACGAGGTTTTTGATCTACTCAAATCTTCACCTTCACGGAAGTCTCCGGGCCCAGATGGCCTGCCTGTGGAGTTTGGGAACCTATTAGGTGCCAAAAGGTCCTATCAATTCACGAAAGTAGTAAATGACGTCTTGAGGGAATAGGAAATTCCTGCTGCTTTCAAGAGAAGTGTAACTGTACTACTTCCAAAGGGAAGGAGTACGGACACGAAAGATATTACTAAAATGAGGCCTATCAGTCTAATGAACTCAGATTACAAGGTAGCTGGACGTGTAATTAAAGAACGAATGGGATCGATTTTAGAAAAAGTCATTGGATGCCACCAGACGTGTCTCCCACGACGTACCATTTTTAAGACAGAAATAATGTCTCTAAATTCACAGACAATTTTCTCATCATCGTCGGTGAATGGAGGCATTGCCTTAATTGATTTTGCTAAAGCGTTTGACAGGTTTCAGATATCCGTAGTTGCCATCATTGTTCCAAACCTTGAAACACAGTGTCAACTAAGCGGTTTTAGTGAACATCGAGATTTTGGTTAGTATTCCTCTGACGATCAATGAACTATATACTGATGAAGTATTGATATCTAGTGGAGTTCCTCAGGGAACTCCCCTGTCCATGTTGTTTTATGTGGTTCCTCTGGAACGCCTTTTACGGCTTTTTGAACACAACCTTAGACGGCATAACAATAGCTGGGCTGAAGACGGTTACAAATGCATAAGCTGACGATGTGGGAGTTCCAGTAAGGAGCGATGAGGACTGTGCCCAGCTAACGGGCAAGTTATTGCTTTATAGCAGGGTAACTGGTGCGAGGATAAATGAAACGAAAAGATTCTTTTTAAATTTACAGGGTCTTGACAATGTGCAGCTACCGTGGGCAAACAGGGTGGACTGTCACACTGCTTTGAGCATAACTTTTTACAATTGCCCATTAAGAACAACGGCTGCTAATTGGAAACAGGTGTTAGGAAAAAATCAGAGGGACCTTAATACTGCATGAAACGAGACACTTTAATTCTTTGCTTGATATTTAACAAATAAACGGTAAAATCTGAGCGACATATGCAGCTTTCGAAAGAACTGCACCAACACCTCCAGACATAGCGAAATGTATAATGAGCAAAATCTGTCGACACGTATGGAAAGGCCGCTTTCGGGTCTCGATGTAGTCGTTCCTACTGCTACTCTAAAAATATGGAGGTCTAGGGCTGACAGACTTTCAGAGGAAAAACACTGCCCTCTTCATTAAAATAACGCTAAAACTTACAGATACGCAGCCACACAGCATAACTGCCGCTCTATTTGACCTTCTCAAACCCGGAAGCAAGCTGCCGCCAGTAGATGTTCACAACATAAATTACAACCTAAAGCATATTAAGCAGTTTTATTTTTGTCTATTAAAAATCGACGTCAAGTAGCTTAATTCTGCATAAAAGGTCAAGTAAATATATATAGTAGAGAATTTACAATCACACGAAAACCAAAATGAAATGGAGCTGAAGTATCCCAACAAAAACTGGGAAAAAATATGGACTAATATAAATGTACCATGGCGCTTGACTTCCGTAGTCAATGTTTTGTTAGAGTTGTCAACAACATAATTAGCACCAATGTGTGTCAAAAATTTCACAATTTGGACTCCTTCAAGCATCGCTTCATCTGTAAAGGATACAAGAATATTTGGAATGACATTGTATTTATATAATATTGTTTTTTTGTGGTGGAAAGATAAATTGACAAAATTTCCGAATAGCCACAAGATGACGAAATTTCTTCTGGGACGAATATTGCAATTATGTTGTCAACAGCAAAGGCAATCACAATCTACAAGAATGTCAAGACTATATGAAAGACGAATACTTCATAAAAAGAAGTTCTAGAATATTTTAGTCTTTGTTGCGGTATATGATGCAAATTTTGTTTCAGAAACAAGGCATCGGTTAATATCTAAATAATATGAAATGGACGGTACAAGATAGATTGCCAAAGTAGGGGATTGCTGTTGAGGGTGAAGTACAGTGGAGACTTCTGTTGAGGCCTTCACGGCTACCGTAGCGGCCCCGGGGCACACGAACTCCGAAAAAGCAACAGGAGGCATTCACGTCTTATGCCACAGCACAAGAATAATAGGGAAAAACTAATTTCCTCCCTTACACTTCTTCAGTGATGCATTAGAATAAACAAAAATTAAAGAGAAGCAAATATAAAAATTATAATACTGTTAACGGAATGCAAAATATTCTTCCATTAGAATTTAGAGACTTAGAAAACTGAATTGCATCTTGAAGACAATGTTGACTGCATTATTTTCACTGTAATCTATTCGGATTACAGTTTCAAAACACATTAAAAAAAAAGTTTGGCATTGAAGCTCGCCGAAGAAGGCACTTCTATCTCCGCATGAAGGAGAGTGAATGGAAAGGCTAGGAGGCCCTAAAACTCCGATGAAGAAGGGAAAAAAAACATGGCAGACGCTCTACCCGCCTTTTAAGCAGGAGATCCCGGGTTCGAGTCTCGGCGGGGCACATATTTTCAACTGTTCCCGTTGATAAATATCAACGCCTGTAAGCAGCTAATGGTCTGGATTTCATTGTAATTTCATTGATGGTTGCGAACCGTATGATCAATGAGCATGTAGAGGCGTTTAAAAATTTTGAGTCTCCTCAAAATTAGCAGATCGCACGTTGCTTTAAAATTAATTGATTTAGTTCGTTGCCTGAGTTGCGCAAACAAAAATGTTCCCTCGAATAACTGTACTTAGATTTCATTTGAATCCTACAGTAGCCTAATTCCTGCTGAGAAAGGAAGCCCGAACAAATGTTGAAAAAGCTTGATATTGACCAGAGATACTCCACATTCTGCTTTCCAGGGATAAGTATTTGGCTGCTTTCTAATTACTTTCTTGTCCCACTTATTAAAACAACATTCTACATTGCTGCTTAACTAAATTTTCGCTACACGGATCAATGTAGACGGAAAACTATTTCCCGTATCGTTACTCAACTTCAGAAATACGGAGAGGTCCTCTTTCCGCACTGACATTCAAGAACATGACTTGGAAGTTAGCCGGCCGAGATGGCGAGCCATTCTAGGCGCTTCAGTCAGGAATCGGGTGACTGCTACGGTCGCAGGTTCGAATCCTGCCTCGGGCATGGATGTGTGTGATGTCTTTAGGTTAATTAGGTTTAAGTGGTTCTACGGTACTGATCACCTCACAAGTCGCATAGTGCTCAGAGCCATTTGAATCATTTTGAACTTAAAAGTTCGAATAAATTGCCGTCAGCATCTCCCAGGAGCAATTCCCAAATCGCCAAATTCCGCCACAAGTTGTTCAATAATTTAAGCATTGCACGTGTTCCTCCTTCTGAGCCATGGCGACAAAGATCGCACGTTGCGTTCAAAGGTCAACCGTTCGAGAACTGCTGCGAAGAAATGTGAAATGTGTGTGTATTGCGGTTTCAAGCTGTCGAGTGTGTAGATGGTCGTCACACTACTCTCCACGTTACGAACGATGCTTAAACTTAGTTTACTGTTCACAAAATTCACCCTCTCATGAAAAAAAAGTTTCCACACTTTTTAACTTTCAAAGACATGCAGAAGAGAAATAACACTGATCTGTTAAAATAAACGAAATTGAATTGTCCTACCATCACTCCTGTTTCATGGCGTCCCCCCCCCCCCCGCCCTCAAGTAGCGATAGTTTAACTAGAGATGGTTTAATTATAACCACCATGTATTTGATAAATTTTGCTAACCGAATTTTAAAGAAGCTACAATGTCGTTGTCGATCGCACGTCGCTATGGTGGATGAAAGTTTGGTACCAACAAATCCAGTGACTTTATCTTCCAAGGTACTCGAGGGAGTTGGAGCCTGTTTCTGATTTGAAAAATGTACTAATGTCAATGTCAGTATTACCCACATGTTCCTCTCCTCGGAATTTCTTTGAGAAACCTCCTCATTCCTCAGCGTAGCAGCCCACGTAATTTTTAACACCTACTACAGCACAACTTCTCCAGACGCTTCGATTCAATTTTTTACCGGTTTTATCACAATCCGTGATTCACTTGCATATGATGTTTTACTCCAAACGTACTTTCTCAGAATTTTTTTCCTCAGATTCGCACGTAAGTAATCGCAGGTGGTCTGCGGGGGAAGAATATTTTTACACTAATAGAAGTAATGAGAAAATTGTTAGACATTCTGGTGTGGTGTATCTGGTATCTTGGCAATGGTACTTCGGGTTAGTTTACAAGAAACGTGCCGCGGGCACTGGTGTCAGTTCGTTAGCTCCGCATAGGTTATTCGTGTGCGTGCGCATTGGCTTCGTTTAATGTTGTACTAACGAAAGGCACCGATCAAGTCTGTTCTATTGCGAGTGTTGTAGCTGCATGATGGCATATTCTTAAGAGGCAGAAGAAGAGATAATTAGGTATCTGATCGAAATCAGCAGCTTCTCTTCAGGCCATCAGTTCTTCTAAACTGGAGGATTCGATTGTGAAGAAATCCAGGCTATGAAACTTCTCATCCTATGTTTATTGTTCGGTGTAGGAACAGGTTCTAAACAGGAGACCGTGATTATAGTAAAGATAGTGAAGACGGAACATGATGCCCAAGGCAGGATTCGAACCTGCAACCGTAGCGGTCGCTCGGTTCCAGACTGTAGCGCCTAGAACCGCACGGCCACTCCGGCCGGCTGTAAGCTTATGGGACTTAGGCTGCTCAGTGCTGTTGACTAGCACACGGGTAGGTCTGTGTGAGGCCAACTGAGGAGCTGAGTCTGAACGTTTTTTCGGGCTTCGCAAGTGGCGTGTACTCAGATGTATGTGAAATCTTAGTGAAGTAACTGCTAAGGTCATCAGTCCCTGAGAAGTAGTGGCACCGGTCATGAAAAGTGACAACGGCCGGAAGAGCTGTGTGCTGACCACATGTACCTCCATATCAGTATCTGGTGATGCCTAAGTCTGGGGATGGCATGGCGGCCGGTCAGTACAGTTGGGCCTTCACGCTCTGTTCGGTACAGTTGGGCCTTCACGCTCTGTTCGGTACAGTTGGGCCTTCACGCTCTGTTCGGTACAGTTGGGCCTTCACGCTCTGTTCGGTACAGTTGGGCCTTCACGCTCTGTTCGAACGGTGTTGGTTGGTTGTTTGTTATAACCTTACTAAGGTTAGAGTTGACGTCATAGTCGGAATAAATGCAACATGTAAGTAATTGAAAATAATAGCGGCATTTATCGCAGCTGCATTCACGATGTCATAAAACAGAACGATTTGCAATTTTCTTGTATTTCTAACACATATAAGAAAGAACTGAGAAGAAGAGAATTCCCAAGGCAGCTTTCTTTTGCGCTCCTGCAATACTATCTTCAGCAAAGGGCAATGTAAAAAAAAGTAATAGAAAATGGGAGAGCTTTGAGCTCGTAGTTTGTGGTGTGAAAAGTTCTGAAGTGGAATAGAGTCCGGTGTGGGGACTGAAAAAGCAAAAAACCAGGAAAATCAGGTAAGTTCGTAA
Source organism: Schistocerca gregaria (assembly GCF_023897955.1). Taxonomy (NCBI): domain Eukaryota; kingdom Metazoa; phylum Arthropoda; class Insecta; order Orthoptera; family Acrididae; genus Schistocerca; species Schistocerca gregaria. Next base: position 112,666,065 of record NC_064924.1, on the reverse strand, counting down.
AAATAAATAAATAAATAAATAGTAACAAATAAATTGCAAGTAAAGCATTTGCCATGAATATTCTGTGTGCTAAGACTGTTTTACTCAACAGTATTTCCGCAAAATGGAGGTAAATAAAAATTACCTGCCATCAAAATAACGCACGTACTCAATGGGATATTTTGTCGATACAGAGTTTTCTTCAAAAGTGATTGGTAATGATAGTGCTTCATAGACCTTTTGGCCACGAATGTCGTATTTGGAAGCAGAATGCATTTTATGTCTTCAATAAAAAACGGACAAACTAGCAGAATCAAGGGAGCATCATTTCTTAACGTCTTATTTTTATCCCCAAACTTCGATGTTCATCGATAAACGTACCCTCAATTCTGCTACTCCTTACTACTTTCGTCTTCTTCGGTTTATTCTTACTCCACAGTGTTTTGTCATTAGAGTGAACATTTCATTCAACAGATGTAAGTGGATCTTTTAATTATTCAAAAACAGTCTTAATCGCATTTATTAATAATATTAAGCATAGTAATCGATGCTTCATCTCCACAACCACGTTGTCAAAAAATGCTGGGATGGTTCCTTTAAAAGGGCACGGCCGACGTCCTTCCCTAATCTGATGAGACCGTTGACCTCGCTGTTTGTTACTCGCCATAATGTGTACGTCGGAAAGCGAAATATAGAGGGTTGGGTTGTTAAGGGAAGACACCAGTTTGCCGGATCCTTGGATCACGCTATACCCTGTCGCAATCCCATGCATTAACTTCATTCTCCGTCACTCCAGCGACGTTTGAGGTTGTGTACGGAGATGCCACTTGACAGCTGATGACTGGAAACCAGTGATTTGAACACGGAACAGCTCCACGTAAGCCTCACGTTGCTGTAATCAAACATTGTGCGTGGTTAGATGAAAAGAATGGGGCACAGTCATTGTGCCAATTGAACTGCTGGCTGTGCCGTCGAAATCGCTCGAGTTCCTTGCACCGATTAGATGCTAGTTCCTACGACCACCCTCTTCACTGCTGGACAGTCTCTCTTCTCGAGTACCTGAGGTCTGTCTGCCCTTTGCCTAGCAGTGACTGCTCCTTCGCGCTCCCGCTTAGCCACATCACCAACATTCATCTAGGGCAGCTCTAACAAAATTAGTAACGCTGAAAGAATATAACTAAAAACCCGCCTCGATTGCGAAAAAAGCACCTGTTCTGCATCCAACGTGACTGAGAGGCAAATTCACGAACCAAGCTTTATTGTGAGCCGCACTAGTCCTAGAGAGGCGCTGTACGCCGCCTGCTTTAGGGCCTGTCGCTGTATTAGTAACATGCGAATTACAAATTAATAACGTGTTTACTCTCAATTATTCGACCGCCGTATCTTTCAGTAAATGCGGAAACGTTTTGTAATAAACATCGACAACGTTGCAGATTTAACTTTTAGCAACAAATGGTTTATTAAGTAAGGTCCAAACGCCAACAGAAGGGTGGTCCTCCAAGAAGGTTTTACTTCTTGTTCGGCCGTTGTGACCGAGTGGTTCTAGGCCCTTCAGTCCGGAACCGCGCTGCTGCTGCTAAAGTCGCAGGTTCGAATCCTGTGCGATGTGCTGGGGTGGAGAAGAGTTAGTACCTCTTTAATTCAGACGAATTTTGCATGAGAACGAGACATGCACTCGGCCCTCTCCTTACCTACCAGTTAATTAATTATGCGCACAACGGTAATGGAAGAAAACGATGGTGGTCCCTGCTAGTTGGTACAATGAGTGCACACTCAGAGAAATTTAATAAAATTCGTAATCCACTCGGAAAAAACTTTATCTACGAAATGGTACGCGGATTATATGCAGAATCCCATTACAATGAGATTATTATGATAAATATCTTTTGATGTATAATCACAGAACAGGTAAGTGCACATGATTAACCTACTGTTTGTGTCGATAAAAGATGGGGTATACTGAAATGTTATGAGAATAAGAGTTGGCCCGAGAACAAGGGACTCCTACTCTCTTTGATGCAATAGGTCGACGATAATGACTGGAGGTCCTAATCAATCAAATATTAATCTCCCGACTATATTGTAGTATCACAATTAATAGTGAGAGCTCAATTGGGATCACATGGAGAAACAAGCAAGTTGGACTTTTAGTATAAAACTGGTAAGGTCCTACATCTCTCAGTAGCACTCACCACCGCTTTGCTACAATTCCGGTGCCGCAAAATACTGTACCAGTTCTGAAATCTGCAGCACGTTGTCGATTGGCTGCGTCCTGATGATGTAGGCTCCGATTTCTGCCGTGCAGAAACTCAGCATTCTCGGACAACCTTCGCGGTCAGGGGTTGATACAAAGTTCTTCCGAAAACGAGCGACCAAGTAGCAAGACCATCCAAGGAAGATCAATGTTGGCTTTGCTCATGTGTTGCGTGGGCTGGGATCCGGGATCTGCTCTTCTCCCTACACTCCTCGAAAACTACGAACCAGCATTCAGTTCTGATTCCGAAATTCCCCCACACTTTCTGAGAACATCATTCTCGCCAACAGCGACCGTTCCTTCCAATTTCGAGCAAGGCTTTATGATGTCAACTAGCCTCTGTTTAAGTTGACCAATCGTGCCTCTACCATTCAGCTGGGGGCACTGAGCTTGCTGCTTGACTGGCGCTGGATGGCCGGTGGTCTAGGCAGGTTGTTTTCATAGCCACACGTATCCAGCAAGGCATAATTCGCATGTGGCTATAAGTGTTCTCAGAATCAAGAGGACAATGCAGTCAGTCGGTGTCAGGAATGTGCTTACGCCTATTGTACGAACCCCTCAGAATTCAGGAAAGTGCAGCCCCCAACCGGAAACGCAGTGTGCCGCGTCCTCCGAAGCTCGCCTCGCGCAAGTCACCCAGGCAAGTAAAACATGTTTAATAAAATTGATGAAAATTACTTTCCACTTGATTCCTAACGTTCTATGTAAAAATTCGTTTTGAGCCCTATGTCATTGCACTGTAGTAACAGACCACACACAACCATGCCCGAGGCAGGTGAGAGCTTCCATGCCCCCTTTTGCATGTCTTCTCTCATTACAATAACCATTTTCAATGTCCTTAGAACTACTTCAACCTAACTAGCCTAAATCTAGTGGACTGATGACCTCAAATGTTAAGCCCCCTAGTGCCTAGAGCCATTTTTATTTCTTGAAATGTAAGAGAAAGAAAACTTCCTCAGGACCTTCTCGAATTGTGATACTCCCATTCACATTTGGTCATTCGACGATTACTTTTGAGCATGTTATTGAAGCAGTTTCTACAGCATATAGAAGGTTTTATCTGCTAAAACGAACTCATTTCACTCGCAGACAAACATCAACCACCAAATGTTTGAATCTCTAGTAACAGGACTTATTGTATAATTTGTTTTTTAAAATTCACAAGGCAAATGTAGCGTTAATGTGGAGTTTATTACTATTGTGGCTAACAATGACAGTATTGCAACATTTATTCACTCGCCATGAAGCGAGACAGGAAAATGAGAAGACCTGTATGAAGTTTGTGCAATGAAACTAAGTCAAGGAATAAATATTTCGCTCTCTCGGGCGAAACGCGCCGCCTCGCGATGCACACACACATCATAAAAAGTTTTCTCCAATTATCTGTACAGGTTCCGGAACCCAGGTGATGCAAGAGATCAACGTAAACATAATTTCCGCCCTTTCTATTGCTCATGAAAACCACACATTGCATGTTGTGCCACCATATAGCGAGACTTCCAGAGGTGGTAGTCCAGATTCCTGTACATACTGGTACCTCTGATACCCTGTAGCACATCCTCTTGCGTTGGTAAGTGTTTGATAGAATGCATGACGAATACAGCAGGTTCATCAAGGCACTGACGGTCCAGATTCTCCCACTCCTCAACGGCGATTCAGCGCAAATCCCTCACAGTGCTTGGTGGTTCACGTCGTCAACACATGAGCCCTATCGAAGATACCTGGGATGGATTGAAAAGGGCTGTTTATGGAGAACGTGTTGCCCACTCCACTCCAGTCCAGCAATGTCGTTATCCTGAAGAGTCATTCACAAGCTGTGCACAATGGAGGCGCGAATTGTCGTCCATGAAGACTAACGCCTCGCCAATATGCTGCCAATATGGCTGCACTATCTGTCGGTTGATGGCATTCACGTATCGTACAGCTGTTACGGCGCCTTTCGTGACCACCAGCGGCGCACGTCAGCCCCACATAATGCCACCCCGAAACAGCAGAGAACCTCCGCTTTCATCCAAACGCTGGACAGTGTGTATAAGGCGTTCATCTGGACCGGGTTGCTTTGATGAATATGCGACAATCGTCGGAGACGTGTTTCAATCAGACACTTAACGGTGACAGAACGTTAGGCCAACCTGAGCGGTCCATTCGACATGATCTTGAGCCCATCTGTACCGCGCTGCGCGGTGTCGTGGTTGCAAAGAGGGACCTCCCCATGGAAGTTGGGAGTGAAGTTAAGTCTCAAACTGTGCATCATGCAGCCTATTGCGCTCAACACGAAGTCCTGTGGCTGCACGAAAGCATTATTCAACGTGATGGCGTTGTTGTCAGGGTTCCTCCGAGCCATAAATAGGTAGGTAGCGGTCATCCACTGCAGTAGTAGCTCTTGGGAGATCTGAGTGAGGTATGTCATCGACAGTTCCTGTCTCTCTGAGTGTAACAAAGCGGTGTTGTTCGGACATGACAAGAAAGGTGTCCAGGCGGCTCTGTATCTCCTCTGAGAGCGCTTCCTGGCACAAAGTAACTGCTGCCGCGATCGAACCGTGGTAATGACCGTCTAGGCATGGTTGAGCTACAGACAACATGAGCCGTGTACCTCCTTCCCGGTGGAATGACTGGCACTGGTTGGCTCTCGGACCCCCTCCGTCTAATAGGCGCTGCTCATGCATGGTTGTGTAGGCGCCCCGGTGGTCCCGGTCGCCTACGGTGGACTGAATGGCCTTGCGGTGACCACTCCAGTTCTCAGGATGCTAGGAAATGACTATTAATTCATGACGCCTTTATTCCTGCCGAGTACAATGTTTCTTTGGCGTTTCTGATGCGTCCACAATGTGGCCCGTGTAACACAGGCTGGCTGAGCTTGGGGAAGCTCGTTTGTATCACCAAGTCCCCGCTGACTCGTAGCGATGACACCAGCTCCGCGCCGCACCAGTCTCGCTAGCGCAGGGCCGCGTGCTGCCGGACAGCAAGCTGCTGTGGGTAGGAGGCTCCGGGTTGGAGTCACTGTGCTATCGGCACGAGAGGCGTTCTCATAGTGTGGAGTGCACTCTATCCCACCCCGTCTTCTTCCCTGCATCTCCTGGTGGCTCGTCCGGGGTGGATGGGTGGAACGGACTGCAGTCCCCTAGCACCCAGTTGTGACGGCGGATGCACAAGGCTCACTGATGTGGTCAGCATTGGCGGCGAGCGAGTCTGCCGCGATGTCTGCTAATCCTGGGTTGATGATTGACAGCGGCAGGAGAGAGAACCAGAGCTGGTACTGCCCCCTCACGTCTGCTGCTGGATGGGCCGCCCTTACTGCAACAAGATTAACATGTCGATCACTGAGCCCAGAGTCTTGCAGTTAGATGTGTACTGGGTCGCTGCATAGCAAACTGAAATACGTCAGCTTTGATAGCAACAAGGAACTCTCAAAGGAGCACGAGCCACGTCCTGACGTCATGCTCGTTCGTAATGAACGCATTCGTTCCACTTATACTGCTGATTCATCTGTCGTACTCGCCCCCTTAGGTGTTCTTGCGACAGAGTTACGTGTCGTTACGGCAGACTTTGCTTTTCTTCTCTTACCCTCTACAAAAGTCTCCGTCAAAGTTGTGAAATGCAGTACAGCTGACGCTAAACACAAACCCGCGTGCTAAGCAATTCTTTCTCGCCTGTTGCGTGTAACCAGGCCATTGCCCCTGTGTGACGATACATTCCGATGCATGTGCAATCCTCTTACTTCTTGGCCAACCTACTGCCTCTGATTCTCGGCATAGCCGACGAAACTTTGACAATATTCCACGTTTCCAACTCTTTACTATTCTGCGACACTACAGTTGTCTACATCTTTGACTGGGCGGGTTTAGTGACATCCCTGAGCAAAGGGGCTGTCTGTTATACAGTATCCACAGTCAACGTCTATCTTCAAAGTCTTGCATCAACCCGGTTCCGAGAACTTCTGAAGTGGTAACTTTTTTGATGCGTGTATATTTACTTTGAATCACCAACAAACCACTGGTACGGGTCAAGGGATATTATAATACCAAGCTGCGACGTACACTCAAAATTCTTAGGAGCATGTAACTTTGCTGTATACACACTTCGGATCGCATATCACATCTGAGTGGTGTGACTGAATTTATGTTCGGAATACCAGCCCCTTGATCGACGCCCCAAACCGCCCTCCGCCCATCCTGCTCCCAAGACTCTACACTAACATGCTGGGGAGCTGCTCGAGCCCTCGTTCAACACTCCGAACAGCACTTACTAGTGTAGAGTGGTGAACCATTTGCATATTATTCTATAAAAAACTAACCTCCGCCCGAACAGGCCATGAATCCACAACGGTACCGACTAGCCGCCGTGTCACCCTCAACCCAAGGTGGAGGGCTATGTGACAGCATACCGCTCTCCTGGCTGTACGGCAATTTTACGAGACTGGAGGCGCTACTTCTCAATCAAGTAGCTCCTCAGTTTGCCTCACAAGGGTTGAGTGCACTCTGCTGAACGCTGTTGGCAAGCGGACTGGATCGTCACCCATCCTATTCCTCCCCGACAGTGCTTAGCTTACGTGATCTGACGGAAAGTGAAATGACCACTGCGGCGAGGCCGTTGGCTTATATTGTTCTCGATCTAAAATTATATTGTAGTTGACAGCGTGTATAATGACGTGTATGTTAAAAATTGCTGTCATGCATTTAAGAATGATATATCTTTATCATGGACATATTTATGCTTGTAGCGCACCTTCGTTCTCACCGATTACACTGGAAAAATACTCATTATATGACAAAGTTGTATGTACTTAGTCATGAACTGTTGTAATTGATTTATTTCTGTGATACCTTGTTGGCCACCATTAGACATATATTACATTGTTGTTAAATATTTTATAACGTTAAGTTTATAAGAACATTCAGCATCGCAGCGCGTCAGCAGTCGTTGGCTAATATATTAAAAAACTAGAAACCCGCCCCGATTGCGACAAAAGCACCTAGTGTTAAACTAGGTTTTGGCGTAGATAACTGCCCTTCTTCAGAACAAACAAACCCACAAGTGCCTAAGAAGACCTTTGTGTTTTCCTTTTCCTTTTCTTTTTCTTTTATAAATGTATAGCTATGGTGTTCATATAATGATTGTCAAACACTACATATGTACAAAGTCAAAACCACTACTCAATGGTGTACGCTCCATGTCAAACCGGCGTATGTTTCATGGGCCATGACCCGACATAAACTCATGTACATAAGTCAAATCCACTACTTACGTGCTGTTAGTGTTTTTCTTTTTTTCTTTTATAAATGTCAATGATTGAAAGGACACCATAGCTACACAAAGGTCTTCATAGGCACTTGTGGGTTTTATTGTTCTGAAGAAGGTGTAGTAATCTACGTCGTAACCTAGGTTAACACTAGGTGCTTTCTTCGCAATCGAGGCGGATTTCCACTTTTTTAATAAACAGCAAATATTACATTGTTTTGTGTCTCGGTGATGGCTTCTGAGCAGTGCCATTATCATCCATGTGGTTCATTGGGTATCATAAAATTGTTACTCAGGTGGAAACCTTTCCCACTTACTAGAAGGTATGGGGAGGGCCACTAGAGAATGACAATATCAGCGCGAGCGAGTGTCTGTAAATACATTCGGTGGAATGAATCGTTTAAATCTAAACCCAAACTTCTAGCCTTCTGTTGATGTTTACTCCGACTCAGAAGCTACACAGCTCTCCCATTATGTTTCACTACAGTCTCAAGATTCCAGAAAGACTCGTTAAGTTACAGCCTTCAGCTGCAAGCGCGTCCTCCGCCGCTTGTTACGTTCAGTTCCACCAAGGGTTTCTCCCTGGGCTCGTTACGTTAGAACCTGCCTCCATTGTGAGTGCATTTGACAAACTGATCAAGTCGTAGTCATCGGCACATGAGAGAGATTTACGGTCATAGCTGGATTTTTTTTCCCAAGGTGACAATTTAAACTTTGATACGAGAGGGGGAGGGGAAATCAGAGGGACGCCAGACTCTGATTCGAAGCGTCGCGCAGCGTGGGTGGCCCACACTGCTGGTCCCGCGGCGTCCGGCGGCGCCGCCTATTGATCGCGGCGCCTGGCCGCGGTGCGCGTGCGCAGACGCGACGTCACACGCCGCCGCCGCTGGTAGCGCGCGCCGCCGCCAGGGGCGCCGCGGTCGGCGTCTCGGCGACCCCCGGCCTCCAGTTGCAGCCGCGCCGGGACGGTGCCGCCACGCCAGCGGCGACCTCAGCCTAGCTCCGCGCTCTGCGGCCGGCCATGTCGGCAGACCCTGCGCCGCCGTCCGTGTCGCCAGAGTCTGCGCCTGCTCCGCGTGGCCGCCCGGCCGCCTGCGTCCTGCCGAGCGACGACGTCGCGGGACCCGGCGTCCCGCTCTAACACGGCACCGCCGAGTATGTCGTCTGTGGCAGCCCTGCCGGTAAGACCGCACAGCTGATTCCCTGCACACCGTGGCGCGCGGCGCCACGCGCCGGCCGATGACGAAGCCTCTCCAGGTTACTTCATTTGCCACGGCCAGGTTGCGTCAGCTTGCTTCTCAGCTACTGTACGCTAAATGATGTCACTGTTCTCCGACATCTGTGTTTCTACACTGTACTGGGGTACTGGCCGACTGATCTGTACCGTACGTTAGGTTGTAAGACGATAATGTAGGTTTAAGATTTAGAAAGTAGCCTTTGAGAATGTCAAATAAAGGTGTCGCGATATAATGACGTCCAGCGTTGACTAATGTTTATTTGGCGCCAGACTTAACTCACTTTTCGCCATAAAACTAAAAACACACAATACACGATAAACAATAAAATGCATGCACGTGACACGTCCATCTAGCACAGGTTTTCTGAATTTGTAATACACGTGCTAGTAAAATTAGGAATATCCAAGGAGTGGGAGGGGGCGGGGCGAGGAGAGGAGAGGAGAGAGAGATCCATTACATAACTTACACTCGATCTCACATGCGGCCGAAACAGTCCACGTGTTCATGCCCTGTTCATACTGTTCCAACAAGTGAATTTTGTGAAATAAACTGTGGTAAACCGGAAATTCCCACATGAGTGAGAAGACAATACTAATCCCATACTTCGTTGATTCCAGTGTTCCAAATTTACTGTTTGGCCACAACCTGCTGGAGCTGAACAACACCGAATACACACGTGGAATGTTTTAACCACATGAGAGATCCAAAAGCATATTTTCTTCAACAACTTACACATGATACTGGGCCCATTTTGACCACATGGCCATTTTAAAATTACCGTGACAGAAGATGATACAGGGCTGGAAAACAGCATTTGTGGACAAAAAATGCCTTCCTTTACCTATTACCCAGTACCTTGGAGACGAGCGTGAAGAAAACTATTCAATTAGTGCAACATGAATTTTGTTGTACCTGTTGCGCCTCTATTATGGACCGCCTATGGTTGCATTAAGTAGCTGCTTTACATGTATGCTTGCTTCGGTGCTGCTCGTCCCACCCTCTTAATATCGTCAGTGCACTGATGCGACACTTGTTGGTGTTAACAATCTTCAAATGCCGTTCAAATAGTACTGCATTCCACTGAAAAGAAAAAGACCAAAAGTGCTTCAATGTCTTAGTTGCTACAATAATTTACACTTATTTTTCAGCCACTTTTCAGTTTACGTTGAAACTTGCTCCAAAGACAAGACGTCCGAAAACGGCTATTACGAATTAAAGCACCGCCATTTGGACCTATCATGCGACGCTGCATCGTTATGTCAAACCTTTTCTCTGTATTCTTTCTTTATTTCAAATATGTGTATGTTTTCTCGTTTCAACAACAGCTGTTCACTAGTTTCTACAAGCAATTTCTGGTATGTTAAAAAGTTACTGCATACTTCCATCTATCAACTGTCGTAGCTAATCCCATATATACACTGAAAGTATTTCCTCTTCGCCCTAACTTACACAATCTTACAAGATTCGTTAATATTGCATTTCTCAGTTACCGTTACGAGAAATGTCAAGGCAAAGATGACATGACTCCCCCTTTGCGTCTGTTTACATCGTATGAGCCGATACCACAGTAGCTTCGTAGTTGCTGCATCTGACAGCGGAGTCTATCATTGTACTCATCAAAGGAGCTTTCGAATACTGTTAAAAGTATGATGGTCGAGATAGTAAAGACCGCTTTTTTGTGTGGAACGACACAAGAATTAAGAGTACTAATCGTACAACAAAATTTAGATACTCCTTTCATTTTATAAACGGTACGAAATATCTAAACGGGATCTTAAATGCTAGTACATACAGGAGTATTACGTCTTAGGCCATTCACCCAGTATTCATTCATTATCAATATTAGTCAAGACTGGTTTGTATTAGATGGAAGAGGAAGAATGAGAGATCACGCGAGGCCCTCTGAATTAATACGCAGCTGTTCCTTCTTTCAGTCCGTTTTCCCCTTGTTTTCGTTCCAGTTTAGTTGTCAAGAAAATTGGCAAATGAAATGAGCATTCTGTTTCCGTGAGCTTCTCCCAAAACTTGTGTTCTTTCCATATATTTTTCGACTCCAGGGTATAGTTTTTAATTCTTCTGTGTGTATGAAAAGTTTACAGGTGGGTCTTACTGCTTATCCTGTGGATGTGCCCACAACATATGTCATCATTTAAGGATGTCAGCTGCAGACTAATGACCTGGAAAGCGACAGAAAAGATATCCAACCGTGTGGCAATCTTGGATTCTGTTTTGAGCGACACTTTGTGACAACAAAAAAACAAAATATTCACTTTCTTTTTACTCCACATCGAGATCAACACGGAGAGGAATGCAGACAGGATTTCTTGTTGTGGTAATGTGTACGGAGTTATTTTGTTCTTGAGGTTGTCGTGGGTTCACTGTAAGCACTCCGTATTTTGCGCTTAGCGTTACATTGTTTGTGGCTCAACGCCAATGAACGCCAGTGCAAGAGGTTTCATGAACTCCAGGGCACATTTGCTTATTCGTGCACAAGCTAGGAGGAAATAGCGCAAGACTGCCCAACTTGCTCGCGTTCTAAACAGCATTCTCCTCCTCCCCATCGATCGTTCTTTCCTTTAGTAGCTCCAATTTCACGTGACATTATATGTCACAGTCAGTCATTGTTGACATCGTATGATTGACAGGTTCTGATGCAACTGCTCGTATTCTAAGCTTTATTTCTCCGTATCTTCTCAGCCCAGGTACAGAGAAAACTTTAAGCTGGTATCTCATCCTCTCACAGGTGAATCACATAACAAGAGACAAGAGTAACGTAAGGACCTGGACAAGTTAAGTGAGTTCCTTTTCTCTCGTCATTATGCGAACAACACCACCAGCATAGAAAAGAATGATATTGTACTTGTTGTGCATAGTATTAAGATAGTTCCTGCCAATGCTACCTTCACGATCCACGCGTTGTATCTGGGATTCGACATTACATCATGCAAATGGACAACAGCACTACGTCCTCATAATAAAAGATTTTGATGGTGTCGCAGCATATTTAAAGACGGTGTAAATATTTTATTCCTCTTAACGTCTTTCGGTGTAATTGTGACGTAAGAAAAGGCTCTTTTCAGTATTAAAAATAAACCATACTACGTGCCCGATATGAAGTGAATTCAGAGAGGCAGAAAATGTGATTTCTTTAGCTCGCTACACATAGTTGTCTTTAATAAGAGTAACTAAATGGGCTGATGATTTACTGTAAATTTAGCTCAATCTCAATAACATAAAATTTTTCAGCCTGCGTGTACACACAGTAATCACTAGGGGCGATGATAAAAGTTAAAGATTCAGTGCATTATGTGGTACTTCGGTATTGGAAACATCTCGTTCATTGAAGGTTTTTGATCGAAGCGATTTAAGTCTTAATAGATCATCTTTGTGTCATTTCCACGGTAGCTACATCTGTGAAGTAACAAACCTTGCTGTTCAAGTCAACGCCGTGATTGTAACAGATTACATCCGCTACACGTGGGTCTGTGACCCTTGAATGGCAACGAAAAATGCAGCGTAGACTTTGAAAAATAAAATGAGGTCACAATTGTGGCGTAAAGTTTCGTGTAGTTTGCTTATAGTATCCACACACTTTTCTTTCACAGATTTCAGTAAATGATGGAAATATTCAAAGTATCTTCATTAATTGCAGTTCGTTCAAGATTTTCTATTTCACGACTTCTCTGGGATACTCGCAAGCATATTCAATGTCAATAATGAATGGCAGTTCAAAAGTACGCAGTGTGTTGAGCATAAAGACAAAGAATCTGCGTTTTCCATGAACAGTGAATACGAAATACAACAAACTTCCATATATATTAGGAATTTCTGAACCTATCCTGAGAATGTGATAGTTGAACAGATGAAAAATAAAACAGTTGAAAATATAATAGAGTATTGTGATAGTCGTCTTCAATGGCCTGGTCCAAGACTCTCAAAAGGTGACTTGCGTGTTCCTAATCTATTCTGTCGAAGAAAGGGCGTCTACGGTTTAACGTAGAATTGCACACACGTGCTGTTTTTTCCAAACTTTACAGTATGCCTTTAACCTGGCCTCCACCGCCCAACGATGCGAATATCCGTGGTCTGACCGCGATTTTTACTCATGTTAAATTCAATAATTCTTAGCACGGGCACCAGAGGAAAGAGACATTTAATTGATAACTATAGCACAGCCACTCACTGGCGAAAAAACCTGAAAAATGTGGTTTATCGCAACTCGGATAACCGGATAACATGGATGTTAGCGCATTCAATTTTTCTAGTTCAGCTTATGCTTCGTGATTGGTGATTGGTGTTCAGGATATTGAAACCAGTGTGATACTCTAACTGGACAACATCACTTAACGTCGTCAAAGCGTTGACCATTCATGGGACTTTTGTATTTCAAAGTATTGAGTCTTCATTCAGTGGTAGATTATACTAGCAAAACGAAATACCAACACAATAATCGCGAGTGATCAAACAATCCTCTCGGAGGAACATCCGCCACTGAGCTTCATTAGAACTGAAAATACCGCTTCAGTTGTGTTAGGTTCTTTTTTGTTTAAAACATGACTGGGTTCGGACTCTTATATGCCCATCATCAGGTGCTGCACCTCCGATGGCCACGGTAGACGATTACAGGGTGCTGTGTATCATCAGCAAGCGCAGACCACAGAGTACTCGGGGAAACAGCACAATTTTCTCACATCTCTAAAACATTTCGGGGTTTCTTCTTGAGCACTTGTGTTACAAATCAAAATGGAGTAGATTCTGTAAATCAACAGCACTGACACACTAAGGTCGCACTTCCTATACTCATCACGGCTTGCTCGCAACTGGCAACTAGTTACAATTTTTAGATCAACTACAACCGTATTCTTGGCGCTGGTAGCTCTGATGTCGCTGGTAGCTCTGATGTCGCTGGTAGCTCTGATGTCGCTGGTAGCTCTGATGTCGCTGGTAGCTCTGATGTCGCTGGTAGCTCTGATGTCGCTGGTAGCTCTGATGTCGCTGGTAGCTCTGATGTCGCTGGTAGCTCTGATGTCGCTGGTAGCTCTGATGTCGCTGGTAGCTCTGATGTCGCTGGTAGCTCTGATGTCGCTGGTAGCTCTGATGTCGCTGGTAGCTCTGATGTCGCTGGTAGCTCTGATGTCGCTGGTAGCTCTGATGTCGCTGGTAGCTCTGATGTCGCTGGTAGCTCTGATGTCGCTGGTAGCTCTGATGTCGCTGGTAGCTCTGATGTCGCTGGTAGCTCTGATGTCGCTGGTAGCTCTGATGTCGCTGGTAGCTCTGATGTCGCTGGTAGCTCTGATTTTATACCTGGCGCTTAAGCAACATCAGAGCTACCAGCGACATCAGTCTTGTAATTGTTGGAAGGAGGTGTGTAGTTGCCCCGTGCGAAAAATAAGTAGAGTGACAGGAAAAAAATCGCAACACCAAAACATAATTAATGCAGAATAGTGGAACTTCGGAAATACATTTGTTTGAGTAACATATTTTAGTGATTTATCTCACGCTTACATCAAACTGTCATCTTGCAGTGTTAGCCATTGTAAATGTGAAATGCTCGTGCATTAATAACCGGAGTAACCGGCAGAACTCTAAATAGAAGATTGACAGCTTTGAGCAACAAACGAAAAGGTGTTTGCGAAATCACAACACAATGAAGGCACCATTGCAGTCATCAACCTTGTGAACTCGCCTCAATAAAAGTTAACAATAATGATGTCAGTAAAAGTCTCCTAAGTGAGGCGTTTAAAAGTTCACTTCTCAGCCAATCAGGTTTTGGTGTAGTGATACTTCCTGCATGCCGTGGCTCGAGCTCCACTTGCAGGAAGTAGTGCTCAGAATGTCTCTTTCCGTTGTATGTAAATAGCCGGTGTTTGTGTCGAAGGCGTACCAAAAGCACCACATTAGACAATGCCGTCCTCTGTGGTGTAATATGGGTTGCCGGCATGCAGGTGCTACCTTCGCTCCGGCATGACATGTTGTACAGGTGCCTGATGGCTGTTTATGGGGTGGAGTTCAATGTAGCACGTTTGTGGAAGACGTTGGAGTTTTCATCCGGTGATATATCTGGTGACCGAGTAGGCCAAGGCAAGGTGTCTTCAATACTGCTGTTTGGGACGTCTTCCTACTGTAGAGCATGTCGGGTTTCAACAGCGATACGTGGATGACCGTTCTCCTGTTGTAAACCACTCCCATTAATGCTGTTCATGAATGGACATGCTGTGATGCCAATCACCAGACTGACTGCAAATTTGAAATCAGTGTCCGAGGGAAATCACAAGTGTGCTCATGCTGTCATACGAAATCGCATCCTAGACCGTAACTCCAGGTGTAGATACACTGTCTAGCACGGGAACAGGTTGCGAAATTTTAATGGACAACACCTTTCACGTGTAGAAAAACCCTTAACAATAAGGAAAGTTGTCCAACATGAACGAAAGTTGGTAGGCGTGTAAGTAAGCGTTTTTGTTTTTCAAGTTGCTGAACTTTTCGATTGTAGTTTATAAAAGCCACAAACACCAAGAATTGTTATCGGTTTCGTTGCATCGTATCTCTCTCGCAGTTCCGCGTAGTTCGTACCAGTTGCATCTGAGCACATGCCAGATCCGTTCTCTTGTCGCCTATCTGTGGCCACGAGCTGATCGGTAGCTCGCTGGTGACGACGCGACGGCCCGCCGTGGTCGGTCTCGCTGCATCGGACGGCCGCCCATCGCGCTGTGTAGTGGGCGAGCTACAGCCGCTGTTACACCATTCACTTTCGTAATGCGTTCTGTTCCGGCGGCTGGTATGGCTACTTTAATGGATTAACTCCCATGATAAATGATGGGCGCTCTGATCGATACGCTTTCGTTTTCGCTGATGCCGTTACTAGACTACCGCGTTTGTTCACGTATTCATGTTACGGACTTCGTTTGTAAGCTGCTGTCGTTGACAGATAGTTATAATACAGGAAAACGGGTAGTAACTAATATTACGATATTAAAGGGTGATTTAAGCTGTTTGATCTATATTTGGTGCCACATTTGTATTGTCTAAGCGCGTGCAGCAAATCCCGTAACTCTTGTACTGCTGTACCCAAAAAGAAGAGTTCACATATACAGCTGAAACTCGTTTATTTCTGAAACGACACTTTTTGTGATAACAAATCACGCCGTAAGCTGGACATCAATTAGTAAAACATTCATAATGCAGGAAGCAGGAGCTGTCCACCTTCACAAGATACAATGCTATTACCCGTAACTAGCCATATTTTGCTTTAGGGGGTTGAGACTTCGACCTACCCGTATCAAGTACGTACGCCAGCAAAACATTAAATCCAACTGAAGGTGTGAGCTGATACCACGAACCCGGTCTTGTTTCTGTAAATAGAGAGGAACGATCATATACATAGAAAGCGATTTATTTCTAAACCATGGATTACATGATCTGCGATTGGGAAAAGTACAGGTGCAAGCTGGCACCTACAGCAATGGTTTCATTAAGGTTCTGGAAGATTTATTATGATAACTATGACCTCAACAGAAACACTTCTGTTTCCCATACCAAACATTTCCGGTACAGTGGTACAATTGAATATTTCTCGAACTTTATGATTTTACTTGTTTGATAAGTTGGGGTGCGCACTTTGAAAAAAAATTTTCTCGGGATATGTTTTTTTTCGGGCCAAAGAAAGTGTTACAGATATCAATGTCAAAAGTGGAAAAAATATTTATTGATATTTCCTCTACAAACCGGAATTTTTTCGCCCGGAAATGTCTAAGAGCAAAGACGGAAGTGCCGTCGGAACGAAACAAAATTTCGATGTGGACCTCCACGCGCGGTATGTCATAGGTCAGCCAGCTCGTCTGAAATCAAAACTGAGTTGACGTTAGCGAAGTATGTAACATTCTTTAGGAGTTGTACCTTGCTTAAGTTATTTGGACCGTAGAAAACGAAAAATCGATGAAAAACCCTTTTTTGTCAAATGACCGCCATTTTGACTCTATCGGCCAAGTAAAAATATATTTGATGCTTCGCCGGAAGCAAAGAATGATGTCAATCGGTTCAGTAGACTTGAAGCCACCAAACCGCGCGATAAAAAGTTATTTCGAGAAAAACGGGTTTGAACGTAAGTTGCACAATATTACATTTATATGTAGTCACAACTTCAGTCTGCTATTCCGGGTCCATAAACTAGTCCTTCCTCTTCCTCGTAAAGGGCGTCCTGTTCGATCTGGGCCATCCTGCACTACTCCAGAGCCGCACGTACGGCCGGTGACAAGCGGTTTTCGGTCGCTTGAATCCGGTGGTTCCTAATGATTGTCGATCTGCGTCGAATTGGGTCCCACGGTGACGTCCATGTCATGTCATGTCATGGTCTTCAGAATTGCTGAATATTCTTCGTTGAAGCTGCTCACTGCCAGGAAAGTCACAATCTCCACAATCCGCCCACCAGAATGGAAATTCTTGGGGGCTAACTTCCAAACACACACAAAATTCAAATGGAAGTTTGGTTTGTTTCCTACCAAGCACCGGTACAATTACTTTTGGAGGACAAGTCATTGAACGCTTAAGTGCCGCATTGCAGAGGCTACTGGACATCAACACGACCAGCCGCTCTCCAAAGAAGTTCAAATGGGCTTCGTTTCGGATGAATCAGTTTCCCCGGCCGGCAAATTTGGTGTTGTGGGTGTTCAATCCGACGGCACTCCATTTCGGTGGAACAGATGAAGGCAATTTGGGCAACGTATTTCCACAACGACGGATGATCAAGTGATCAAGGAGCTTACGGCGTACTACGGCTTGGCAGTTTGTTATGGGCAAGCACATCGAATAATTTGTCGGGGCTACACCAAGTCGAAATTCCCGAAAAAAACTGCACTTGCCTGAAATCGGCCTTTTTCACGCATCATTTTTTAATTCAACCGCGAATAACTAATATTTCCGCTCTGTATTCGGAGAAACTTTTTAAGGGGGGGACTCAAAATCATTATTTTGAACAAAAATTGTTTAAAATTAAAATTGCATTTTTGGATCCAAAAATGAGTGTTTCCTTTTATGCCGTTTTTCTGGTTCTGGATGCGAATTAAGGAAAGGTTTACTCTCATTTCCCAATTTCCTATTATTTAGTCCGCCATGCGGGCCTTCTTATACATGAATTGGCAAATTTATCTCACTGTTAAGACTGTGATGACATGTAGAGCGTTCGCACACCTCACGGACTTCCCTCCCTTCTCTGTGGTCAAACTTTTTTCTGCACGTTAGCGTATTATAAGAGATGGCTAAGTGTATTTTCTGAGGTGTAAACGCTGGTTTGGATACAAATTTCCCTCTATGAACGTACGAAACCGCCTAAAAGCCACACTAATGACAGCTGGTCTGGCACACAGGTAGAATGAATCTGCCGTGCGTATTCGATCCGGGCGGTGTTAACTTTTCTTTCACGTTTCGTTCCTGTAGCTTAACTCTCAGGAGCAATTTTTTTTAGGTTATGATCACTTTCCTACCACGCAAATTAATGCACTATCAGACGAAAAAAAAGTTTGCTGTACGTTTATATTCATCCATTTAAGCTCTTTACTTCAGAAATATAATAGTAATATCGGGTTTTCACAGTGGTAGCTGTAGGCTCTTCAGTTCGTTTCAAATTATTGCTCATTAATTACGTCAGGCCGTAATATCTGCCTTTCACCTACACACGCTATGATTACTAGTGTCACTATTGCAATCCGTACGCTGCAGGATGTTCATACGGATTAAGTCTGTTACGTCACAAAAAGACGCGTCGTCAGGAGAATGCAATGAAGACTATTGTGTCCCCACACCTCTTTGTCTTCGAGAGGCTCCACAGAGCCTAACGGAAAAAAGTAGTGTTGCAAGGGATTTAGAAATTTCCACTATATGCTAGGTACTTCATGAGCCTAAAATGTACTAGTGGCTGTTTCAGATGTGTTGAACGATCACCCTTACAAAGATAGCATAGTTGGCTGTGGGTCGCATGTAAGGTGGAGTTCCTTATTGACCTGTTGGTATACCTATAAGTTTTCTGTATTTGATAAATTTGTTGAAAATCTCAAACAATAGATGCATTGTACCAATTTTCTTTAGTCAATTGTCACAATTTACTGCGAGCCCCAAGAAACAACCACTATAACTATTTCTAGAGACCACTTGTGGCTGTACCACTACCCTCTAGAGTGAAGACCACAGTAGAGACAGTGGGTGGTCACAAATGAAAGTACCGCAGATTGTGAACCCAGTTTTTGGGTGGAAATAGTTCAAGCATAATCCGAAGGACTTACGGGGTCGCCGTGCGACTAAAGTCTACTTAACTACACACAACAAGCAAATCGCAGAACAATATGTTATCACGCGAGATCGCTTTCTGGAGGAGACCCTTGAAGCTATAATGTAATTAGTCATACTAATTGACTACCATCTCACAAATCACACGATGCTTAATAGGTCGATGTTTATTACGAATCATGTCGATGATTTCAACAGATAAAGCCGGCCGGAGTGGCCAAGCGGTCCTAGGCGCGTCAGTCTCCAACCTGAGGCCGTAGCGGTCGGGCGGTTCCAATCCTGCCTCGGGCATGGATGTTTATGTCCTTAAACCTAACTAACCTAAGTTCTAGGGGACTGATGACCTCAGATGTTAAGTAGTTCTAAGTCCCATAGTGCTCAGAGCCATTATCAACAGAGAAAATCTTAATCGGTTGCCCGGAATGAGTCAGATACTTGCATTATTATAACGTACGCGCAACGAACACTGAGTAGTAAAGCATGTGCAAATTCGTTCTTTTCTACGAAACGTGTGGCGCGGATGAGCTTATTAGCGTCATAGTTGTGAAGATGCTGCAGTCTGAAGATAAACCGGAGGATAGAAACAACATATCGGAATGCGACCACGCCTGATTGTGCACAGGTCATAGTGAATCTAGTAGGTACGAAGTTTACAGCAGTGAAGCCTTTTCTTGCTGTATGAATCAAAGGGCATTCTGGCAGCACTGCAAACGATAATCGGCAGATATGCTAATGTAAGTATTTTTCAGGGCATATTCCAAAACGTTGCACCCCGATGCTGTGACTTGGTACGGAGAATACGCCAAAGAGCACATGAGGAATGGTGCAGGGGATGGATACTGACCGAGGATAACAAAGGAAGAGCCCCAGTTGTGGGCGAGTACGAGAAAAGAGCAAACGTGGTGTGATGGAGCTCTAATACCGTTTAGCCATTCTGATTCCAACATACGAAATCGGTTAGTACATGACTGTTACTCGAGTCCTCTCAGCACATTTATAGTCGTCGCAGTGAAAAAGAATCCGATTTAAAATTACTCAATCACTTAATATTAATGTGCACTAATTATGGAACACGAACCAGTTGATGTTTCCATGATCTAAATCTGTTTACTAACATGTGGTACAATTTTGTTTGACCTCCTTAAGTAGAATTGATGTGATACGACGACATATAGTAGGTCTCTAAATGTTGATGTCTACGTCTTTTAGGTAATATCTTTTTGAATGTTGATAGATATGTATGTTGCCTAATTTACTTGTTACATGAACATATTAATACATCTACAGACAACGTGTTTTTTTAAATTTATAAAATGTAGCTGGTGAATTGGTCGATGCCACCTAAAACGGAATGAATGAATGGATGCTGAGTCGGCCCCACGTGTAGTGACTGCGTGGCAGGATGCCAGTGGCACGTGTGATACTCGATCCTGTGTTGATTCAAACGCGAAGCAACGATTCTTCTGATAACGACGCACAACATAACCTTTACCATATGCTAGAGAAGGCGCCACTTGTTTTCTCCTAATTGAATTACGACAAGGTAGAAGTGGAAATACAAACTTACTCCATTCAGGGCGTGATATTCGAGGAAGATCTTCGGCCTGTCAATAACTATGGGAGATGCAATGTTCAGCATGTGTCAATGTTTTAGGACGAGGAAGATGGGTATACAGTTCACTCGATTGAATGCAGTAGCCACCATACTGGCTCATGTTACTTGTAAATTCTCTTAGATAGTAAGAGCTATGACGAACAGTAAAAATTCAATAATTGTGCCACATCTCACAAAAATTAGGTGATTGGAGTGACTTTAATCTTGCGTCCAGTTACATACAAACCACTGGCTACCACCTTTGCTGTGGATCTCCGTATTGGTAAAGTTGGGATATGGCTCAGTTGTCAGCGGCTACAGTAAGATTCTAAAACTACCAAAAACTACGAAGGAATAGGCTGCGCTCTAAAATCCCTGCTTTTCACTGATATCTGTAAAGACCAGCTGGAAATCTGACCTAGTGATTCCAAAGCAAGAAATAAATAAATGAAGTTCTGCAATGTCCTACATAACTAAGTTGGGCTAGTGGGATCTTTATCTCGATTCAAACATCCAGTGTCGAAGTACCACATCAAAGTCCTAGTGAGTCCTTCACTTGGATCAGAACAAACCGTACCTGTTATGATGATGCATATCATGCCATGCTACACTGGATGTCCCTAGTATGCCCTCAAATATCACAAAATTTACAACTTCATTTGGCGTCACCGACAGAAAATCGTTTGCAATCTAAGTTTATATTAACAACTGGATACCTTTGTTATTATGATTGATTTTTAATTATGCCGCTTTTCAATGGATTTCTCACTTGGGTTTTAAGTGACTTCCATCTATGTGAAGTTATATCCTGTAAATTAGAAATAATAAAATGTTACTATAATACCACAAATAAATTAAACAAGTAAATATTGTTTATTCATTTACTCAAACAGCAAAAATCTTACTGTGAGTTCCGATTTTTCTACCGAAACAGCCAAAAATATTTGTTCACATTTCCAATGATAAAAATTACGGTGAAGGATGTTTCTCAATAGTCAACTTTCTATGCCTCTAACATTAAATTACTAGCAACTACGGCTTTTGTCTGTTTTGATATGGAGAAGACTTCCAACACTTCTTTTTGTCATTATTTGTATCAGTATTGTCCATAGCTTTTTTACTCCTTTCTTATTGCTTCTTAGATTACTTGCTAAGCAGAGGAATCCGGTGAACAAGAAGCATGTCCAGCTTTTGTGCTTATTAACTGCACTGTCTCCAACGCAGAAAGTAATGGACTCCGTAATCCGAGGATTCTCAATGTAGAAACTTGCAAAGCAGTGGTAGCTTTGATATTGTTATTTAGTTAGAACAGCGGGACATCCGCGCGGCCAGAGGCAACTTGTCACTGTTCGTGCGACTCTCCCCGTCGGAGGTTCGAATCCTCCCTCGGGCATGGACGTGTGTGTTGCCCTTGGCGTAGGTAGTGTGTAACCCTAGGGACCGATGACTTCAGCAGTTTGGTCCCATCGGAACTTAATAATAATAATAATAATAATAATAATAATCTGTGAAATTATTATTATAAATTACATTTAGTTTCTTTCGGATTAATGGGAGGTGGAGTAAGGGAACTTGGCATCTCAGAAACATTTAACATATAACATCTGTCGACTGTGGTGTATTCTGCCTTCTGAGCATGCTCTCTCAGCCCCAGAGAGTCACAGAAAAGATTAAAGTGAATGTTCTAGAATATTCGATGTTATATAAGATAAAGTATATTAAATTAACGTCACTCACGGAAAATTATTTATTTTGTACTGAATTACGAGAGATCAGCCTTTATGTCAACGTGGCAGTACATAGGCCAGTGTATACCAGACAGACAACATAGACGCAGTGAAAGGGGAGCAGTGTTTGTACGACGGTAAATGTAAGAACAACCACATCTGTTCCCTTGTCCACTGGCTAGCCATTAGAACGAACAACAGGCACTGCCGAGCCTAGAGGCTCTCCCCAGAGCTCAAAGGGATTTGGGATTCGTTTAAAGTCATACACATATAAACCACTTATTAACGGATTTCAAATTTTTAACACTGCAGCGATGTTCAGCGGCAGTTTTTAGTCTTTCAGTCACAAGACACACAGTATGGAGTTAGAGAAGCACGTTTTATGTGATGTACTAAGCATTTACTAACCTCCTTGGTAATTACTTGCAGCATGCTGCGCGGGAGGACGGCATTAAGGGGCGTTACGTAGCTTGTGCCTCATACTACAATGATATTGTGCTATTTATCGGGTACTACAGTTCAAGTTTCATTTGCAGGCATTTCAGTGTGTAAAACTTAAGAAAACACAGAAATATCAAAATAATTACTGTTTTTCAGAAACCTATTTTCGAGAGTTGGCGTAGGAGGAGAAAGTACTGTCTTTAAGGTATTTTATTCATACTTGATAGAATTGTATAATCAAGTATGAAGAAGTAATTTCATTCTGATTGCGCGTCATTCGTATTCTTTAATAGTCTGAGTTCGACAATGACTATCATTGCCGTGTTGGTTTACGCAAGACAATGTAGAATAACACTGAACTTTAATTTTCAAACAAATATAAGTTACGTGGATTTTGAAGTACTTTTCGATATCTCAATAAGAACCTTAAAGCACCAAGTAAACGCTATGCGTTACAGCTTGTCAAAACGAGGTAGGAGAAAACTGAAGCAACTTGAAGCAACTTTCGTTACAAACGGAAATTCTGAAACAGTAATAATTATGTTCGAATTTAGCGTAACATCGCGATTTCTTTTTATCATGTTTTAAATATTACTTCGGCGTTAAAAAATTCAAACTTCAGCAGTCAACATTGTTGTTGATACCTGTGAAGGCACAATTACAATTTAATCAGCGATATAAACTTCCTTTAACAATGTAATATAGCGTTCCCATTTTGTTTTGCTTGTTGAATAGATTCACTAAAATTAGCAACATCTAAGTGTGAACCAAAACAAGTAACTTGCATAAAGAAGTTCAAATGTAAAAGATGTGTTGATAGGTCATGGAAAACTGGAGGGGGTGGGGGGAGGGGGGGAAGGGACGTCAACAGACATATGCATTAACATTTCACAACGCTGCGACACACGCGGAATTCACGAAATGGATCTGTTTCAGCTTTAACGGCCGTGTTTCTCATCTTCAGTTTCAATAACTTGTTTGAATTCAATCCGTTATGCTGTGGTGCTTTAACTACGAACCTCGAGATGCCAGCTACGCAGTTTCAGCTTCTAGATCAGTACGGACAGAAATGAGTATTCTGTGTTCACTTATGTATTGGCTAAAAACAGAATTTGCGGTGCTGAACCGACGTCAGGTACATAGGAATTCCACCCGAGAATTGTGGATGTGGTCACACTAGACAGGATACCAACCGCCTGTCTCATTTCAATGAAAGATCGTGGAGACACATGTGAATTGATGCAGGAAAACTGTTGAAAAGGTACCCCCCGATTAATAGCGAGTGCATTATCAGTCATTATTGTCCAGACAGTGTCGCAGTGAAGCATCAACTGATCCCTGATACCTTCCAGCGGCGAGGGCGTCATGATCTTGCATCACACGGGCGCATCTGCTAAGTACGTGAGCAATGGCTTGTACGATGCGTGTCCAGTAAAGCAAGAGTGAGCCACATTGGGTGGTCGCCTGCTCTTGAATAATAGATCGGTTCTCGATGCGGAACCTCGCATTTTCGGGAATCGATGTTGCTCCTTTTCTACCTTTCCTCATTAAGATAAATCGCGCCGTAAATGAGAACTGAGCACGCTAATAACTTTCCCAGAAACAGAACAAATCAATTGCTATTGTCTCTGGAAACTTTGTATTTGGCACGTTGATATATGTACGGGTCTAGTCCCCCCCGTTTTCAATGTCTCTTTAAGTGTTACCACAGAAATTGTCTACAGATACAATTCGGCTCTTCTCCCAAGTTTCTACGAAAACGTTTTTCCCAATTTCGAAAATATCTGATTCTTTTAGGAGTCTGACCTGCAGATTTTGGACACACAGCAGATGATATACAACTCATCTTATTATTCCCATCTAAGTTTCTCAGCAGCATCGACAGCAAATATATTCGTATTGAGTCTCTTGCTACGGTTACAACACAGAAGAGTAAGGCATTCTGACACCTAGAACGAAGATAGTTCTCTTGAATGCACAGCGTGAGACAAACATAAAAACACTTTCGTAGGAGGTTTCGTTTTATTCTTGCCCCTCTGCTTTTCCTAGCGTTTGCCAAATCATGATAACGGCCTTGTACTACGTGTTAAATTCATGTTATTCAAATGTGTGGCTTCAGTTGTCAGTTACCCCAGATAGATAATGTTGTGGCCATTTTCTTCTCCATTTAACAACGGCTGCGATCAAGACTGATGATCATCCTAATTAAAAGGCCGAAACCGGTCATAAATTAACTACTTAAAATCAGAGTTTGCCATGTAATAAAAAAAGTGCTACATTACATAAAGAAGTCAGTGCTGTAAAAGTAGCTTATAGTCTAAAACGATGTATCATTACACATCTGGATGACGGCGATGGCGATGGCGTTGGCGTCTGACGCGCTTTGGAGGCCTCAGAAAAATAAACGTCTTACATTAATTCAATAATCAGCAAAGGGGGCGTTTCACAGTTACAGTGACTAACAGCTGAGCAGAACTGAACATACTCTGACACACAATATTGAAAGAGTGAAATGTCTGTTTAGTGTTTATTTTTAGCGCAACGCAATCTGACTTTACCTATTCTGATAATCTCTACAAAAGAATGGCCCTGACTAACAATAACCTATACCTTTCATGAATCACTGCCATCAAAATCTTTCATTTGCTAACTAAGTCTATCAGTAGTTAGTGCCTTCAGTAGTTTGAATCTTTTATTTAGCCGGCAGTAGTGGCGCTCGCTGTATTGCAGTAGTTCAAGTAACGAAGATTTTTGTGAGGTAAAACAATGTATTTAAATTTGTAATACTGGATGTCATGAACTGCTATATCTACCTTAATAGTGTTGAAAAGTCACTGTCTCTGGTGGAATTTTGAGAGCGGATAATCTGGACGTGTGTCCATCATTTCTCTCCCCACATCCACCATTGCTGGCGGCTCACCTTCAACTGCGCAACGCTACATGCTGGTAACAGCCAACAGCCCAACACTACAATAACAAATTGCAATAATGCAAACCACCCACAGACTGTATGAAAATCACTGGGTGTGCTGTGTGCAGAGCGCTACGTGGCGTTACCAATATAAAAACCTAAACAGCCTACTTACAACTGATGCAGAGGTCTAAGCAGTCACGAGTTACATGGTGTAGAGGGAGGGCGCTCCAGAGCTTATGGCATCGCCGTCATACAATGGAGAACGACTTAAGTATTTAAATATGAAGACTCAAAACTATATCTTTTAAATTTAACTAATCAAGAAGCGAGTGTGGTTTATAATCTATGAATTTTCTTCTGAAATCTGTTAGTGGAGGCTTTCAAATTCCCTTGATTATGTAGTCGTTCGCTTACACTGCTCATTAATTGCAGACGTGGATCAGCATCGTCAGTAGGTGTTATCGTTCCACTGAATTTTCTTTTTCACTCCCTCTATAGTACTGCGTAGGCTTTCAAAAGTTAAGAGAAAGATTAGGCCGTAAAAAATTTACAACTCTGCCGTGTTTTCTAAACAAGGACCCTGAGTGGGTTTCAGCAGGCAATTCACTGGGCAGCTCAACCTTTCTCCTTTTCTCCCTCCCTCCCTCCCCGATGGCCGGTACCCAGGTACATACCTAGTTTTCTACGAAAGACACAGCATTCTGGAAAGGGGCCCTTTATAGACAGATAAAAACATTTAACACAGGTGTTGCTTCTCTTGGCCCTTCGTACGCAAAACTGTTCAGTCCATGGCCATGCCAGCTAATGGCTAATGTCGTGTCCAAAATTTTTGGAGTACAGGATTCGTACTCATTTACTTCTCAACACCCTCCCCCCCCCTACCTCCCTCTCTCTCTCTCTCTCTCTCTCTCTCTCTCTCTCTCTCTCTCTCTCTCTCTCTCTCTCTCTCTCTCTCTCTAAGATTTTGTGCGCTTTTCACTTTGAGTGTGTTTGTGAAAAATTGCAAATTTTCACTTCACATTTTATTTATGTACGTTGACAGGGTTGATGACTGAACAACAAAAGAAAGGTAACAATAAGGAGACTGTGGGAAATTAATTATGCCAAATTGAGGCAAACAAAGGTTCGTGGTAAAATACACACACACACACACACGCACGCACGCACGCACGCACGCACGCACGCACGCACGCACGCACGCACGCACGCACGCACGCACGCACGCACGCACGCACGCACGCACACACACGCACGCTCCCACACAAGCTGGCGGATTCGAACCTCCGACGGACGGTGCCACGCGAACCGTGAAAGGACGCTTGAGACGGTGCGGCTACCCCACACGACAGCTCGAAAATAGATATGACACTGATAAACTTTAAGGAAAGTATGATTGAAATTCTTACAAGACCACAATGAATTCTTCAGATCTCGCGTTTTCTTCAAGGGAAATAAATTTTCACGAACGCAATCCAGTTCCCTAATCTCATCTCTTCTTAACGCTATTTCCTTGTTAAATGCGTCCCCGTCAAATTGAAAAGAAGTTAAATATGGTTCAAATGGCTCTGACCACTATGGGACTTAGGTTAGTTAACTTCTTAGGTTTAAGTAGTTCTAGGGGACTAATGACCTTAGAACATCACACACATCTTTGCCCGAGGCAGGATTCGAACCTGCGACCGTACTGGTCGCGCGGTTCCAGACTGCAGTGCGTAGCACGACTCGGTCGGCAAAAGAAGTTAAACTCACCTTTTAATTTCTTACACTGGGCAGCGTGCAGTCAAGTCCCTTTTGAAAGTTCTAATTTCTGTTTCTGTAGGCCTACCGTTGAATTAACCAAAGTAGTAATGTATAGAATCTCCGCGCTCTTTGTTCACTTCTATCAAAAATAGTCGCATCGAAAATAGTCGCATCGAAAATAGTCGCATCGAAAATAGTCGCATCGAAAATAGTCGCATCGAAAATAGTCGCATCGAAAATAGTCGCATCGAAAATAGTCGCATCGAAAATAGTCGCATTGAAAATAGTCGCATCGAAAATAGTCGCATCGAAAATAGTCGCATCGAAAATAGTCGCATCGAAAATAGTCGCATCGAAAATAGTCGCATCGAAAATAGTCGCATCGAAAATAGTCGCATCGAAAATAGTCGCATCGAAAATAGTCGCATCGAAAATAGTCGCATCGAAAATAGTCGCATCGAAAATAGTCGCATCGAAAATAGTCGCATCGAAAATAGTCGCATCGAAAATAGTCGCATCGAAAATAGTCGCATCGAAAATAGTCGCATCGAAAATAGTCGCATCGAAAATAGTCGCATCGAAAATAGTCGCATCGAAAATAGTCGCATCGAAAATAGTCGCATCGAAAATAGTCGCATCGAAAATAGTCGCATCGAAAATAGTCGCATCGAAAATAGTCGCATCGAAAATAGTCGCATCGAAAATAGTCGCATCGAAAATAGTCGCATCGAAAATAGTCGCATCGAAAATTGTTTGATGTCGCAACTGATACTGAAATAAGGATTGTAACTATTTTACTCTTCATACCAGCAGTATCTTCACAAACTTTATGCTAAATTTGCGAGCATGAAGTGCTTCTTTATGAACTGAACAATAAATTCCATCTGTTGTTCGTTCTAATTCTTTGCCGTTCCATTGTCAACAGAACCTTTACAGTATCATGCAGAAAAAATTTAAATTCGTTTTCTCTCAAATTTGCAATGCCCGTCGCTATGAGACTGCATAACATATGTTGAGAATTCTCATCCCTCTCTTCTGGCATTCCCATTCACTTTTAACGGCTTGTGGCAATAGATCCGTAGATGGCCCCTTTTGTGCAAATATGCAATGGACCTGTGAACGTCTTCTACACCACGAACAAACGCCGAAGGATAAACAGCGGTGACAATGCGATTCTGCCGAAATTAAACGGTATGAGCTGTAAGAAGTGCTTTCGGGAAAGAATGAACATTCTTCTGTCGGATCAAAATTTCATTTAGTGTTGTGGTGTGATGTGGCGGAGATAATACAGACGGAACCATCACACGTCCGTGTCTCACACGCTCGGCCAACGTGTGAAGTTTGCGGTTTTGAAGCGCCCTTATGAATCAGAGCTGGCGACACCGTGGCAATGTATTCTCGACTCCAGATTTTCAACGAGCAAACTTTGCAAAAGCCTAACATGATGCGTAACAGGTTAGAAGATGAGGAGTTCAGAACAGGAGAAAGACTTTTTATGAAATCACTGAGACGACCCTTGCTACCGCCAGATGTCTCTGTAATTAATACTCAGCTACAGATAGCAGTGGCTGGAGAATGTGGTTTCTGTCCCCTATCACCGCCTTCCGTATGAACGCTCTGCGTGTTTGATAAGATGTGCCAACGTGTGTCTGCAGATGTCATTAATTTACTCCATTCACGAGCCAAGAACACTACCTTGAGTAGTATTCAAAGAACTGAGACTGACGCCCGAACAACAAGGACTTACATGCATTGAGAATAAAAAATAGCGCATTCAGATTGGCTAGTTATTACGCAAATCCCGATGTCGGCTAGTAACATGAATCACAGAGTGCAGCACTCAGTCGTCCTGTTTAGGTAAGTCACATACAGTCGCTGAGTGCATCCACTTTCCGAATGGAAGGTAACCTGATGCGATGGAGTGGTTCGAGGAACACAGGAGGCCAGTATATCGATTGGAACTCTTCACTAACTGACCAGATCTGAACCCGAGAGACCACACCTAGGATGTGATTAAGCACTACTTACATACTGGGCCTTGGAGGCAGTAGTCAACCAGTCTGAATATGCCCAAGATAGTAGGGGTAGTGACGACACGTTCAAAGACAGTTGGTCCCTTACACCAAAATGCTTGGGACGTTCCACCCTCATCCTTGATGTTCCTGTGCGGAATACTGCATCCATGCCTTTCCTTTCTGTGGTTAATGAGTCTTCTGCACGTATCAACAAATTTAACTACAAAAATTGAAAATACGTCATTAGTTGCGTGACATATCTGTCTCGATCGCACTACATTGAGGCCTTTCGCAGACAAATGAAGAGCGGCCGATCGAGAACTCACTGTCCCCAGAACCTGTTTCCCAGAATGAAGATTCCTCGCTGTGCCGGCGATAGCTTGCAAGTGTTCTAGGTGACATGAGAAATCAGCCCCCACGGGTATATGATATTTCCTTACAGAACGTGTCGACTGCCGCTAAGAATACTTTAATTTTAAATCTGCTAAAAACTGGATACTAAGGTAGCAACTCTTCTAATTTTCCAATGCAAGCTCATGAAATAAATGATGGGGCTCATTCTTGTAATGCAAAATATTTATATTACGAATAGTTGTCTGGAAATGATTTAACACAGGAAACACACAGAAGTTGTTTCTTGCGTTATAGGAGCACGTTATATTGCTAACATGAAGTGTTCAAAATACGGAGTATGATGTCCATACAACATCACGTTTCTAAATAGCAGTCAGGAAACACTTTGCGATCAGATAAGTGCCCCACTTGATTTAAATAGGCATAACAAAAAACACGCTGCAGTAGAAAGCATGTTCGTATATTCTTCTTCCACTTTGTCTTCCAGTATAGAAGTGTGACGGGAAGTGATTTTCAGTACCAACAAATACCAACACTTAGGTGATGAATTCCAAATAATGGGAGAATAGCACTGCACACACAGTACCAGCTTACTTCTAAAGCATCGCCTGCCCACCCGTCCGCGAAGCGCCGCGAAATGGAATTAAGAAGGCGCTGACGCGCGCGCCATTGTGTTCCTGGAGGTGTGGCGCTGCCCGCTGTTTCCAGAGTTCGGCGCTCCCTGTCAACGATGACTAAACCAGCCGCCCATCGCTGATCGGCGCATTTCGCTCGCAGACTTGGAAGGCATCAGTACTGATCAATAGAAAGACGTTAGCTTGCACTCTGCGAGTAGTAACAGCGAGTAGAGAACTTGATTCCTAAGCTTCCTGTGCCTCCTACAGAGAAGTAATCAAGTTCTCTACTCGATGTTACTACTCGCAAAGTTCTGTTTATTTTCTTTTTAGAGGTAAAACGTTCCATTAATTTGAAAGTGAGAGATAATTTTGGATTCCTGCCGTCGGCCATAGCAACGTCTGTGCTTCCTTTCTTGTGTCGGTGCTCCCACAGTAGCAGACACAACGGTAAGTTTGTACGTGTGGTGTTTCTGAATACAACGACAATGAAAGCAACACAGAAAAGAAAGCAAATTGGCATGAAATGTACTACATGTTTGTATGGATGTGCAGGTGATCAGCGTTTCAGGACAACCGCACAATGCAGTGTGTAGACGGCGTTGCTCCTACCTGAAGGGAAAGATTACAGAGCGGGTTTCTTACTCAAAACTCTCAAAAAATCCAACAGTTGGAATTCTACGCGGGCGGGTAGCGACCTATACAGACGGCGGTTTATCGTCCCGCGATGCTGTTGTTCACTTTGCTCTGAATATCACTATTGTATGTATGGAGTGTTTGAGTTCAGGAGGGCGATATCTGCGTCTGAATCTACGTACATGCTCCGAAAGTCACTGTACGGTGCATGACTGAGGGTCGCCTGCACTAATGCTGATCATTTCGTTTCCTGTTCCACTCGGAAACAGGGCGAGGGAAACGACGATTGTCTATAAGCCTCCAACAGAGCCAGACTTTCTCGTACGTTTAGCGCATGAGCGATGAAGATAAGAGTACGTTGGTGACGGTAGAATCGTTCTGCAGTCAGCTTCACATATCGATTTTCTAAATTGTCTCAATAGTGTTCCTCAGAAAGAACGTTGCTTTCCCTCTTATGATTGCTTTTAGAGTTCCCGAAGCATCTCCGTAGCTCTTTCGTAATTGAACCCACCGGTTGAAGCATTCCTCATTCGGAATACTGCCACTATATTACAAGTAGGTAAGTAAATTTTGTGTTCGAAGATTGATTAAATCTACTTATTCACATAGTCTCATTTGTTGTACTGCATCAGAAACAAAAAACTAAACGTTCTCCAGAAAGTGTTTTCGTTTCGTTGATCAGTTGTTTGTCACGATATTTTCCTTCGGATTACTAAATTACATCCTTACAGTAGAAGAACAAGTTCTCTTGACCAATGAGAAGTTTGTATATGTACTTTATGTTTTGAAGATTACTACTTGTCCAAGGCGCATAACAGTGTTCGTGACATATAACTTTAAGACTGGGAGCACAGGTCGTGGCAGCACAGCCGTCTGGGTGACGAAGGTGACGTACCATAACCGCTTGGAGAGCACCTTGGGTGGAACATCAGTCGCTGGCTGCTGAAGACGGAATTTGCTCTAGCCGGCTCCGCACGGGCAGAAATACCTGCGCGGCGGAGCGTTACAATTTTCCTATTGGCTATAGGAGTAACGGCGGTTGCAGCAAGAAGTGCATCTCTGGAGCAACCACTGTTGCTATATTCAGCACCATCTGGAGGCTGAACAGGATACTGAGGGGATCTGACTCGACGCAGGGGTGCAGGAGACGATAACCTGCGAGGTATAGATGCGTTGCGGGTTGGCATCCTCGAAGGCGAAACATGGGCTGCTGGATTTGTTACCGGTGGCGTGTCTATCTCTGGAATCTGTACCAGCTAGGAATCTACATCTATACTCCGCAAGCCACTTGACGGTGTGTGGCGGAGGGTACCCTGAGTACCTCTATCGGTTCTCCCTTCTATTCCAGTCTCGTATTGTACGTGGAAAGAAGGATTGTCGGTATGCTTCTGTGTGGCCTTTAATCTCTCTGATTTTATCCTCATGATATCTTCGCGAGATGTACGTAGGAGGGAGCAATATACTGCTTGAAACTTCCTGGCAGATTAAAACTGTGTGCCCGACCGAGACTCGAACTCGGGACCTTTGCCTTTCGCGGGCAAGTGCTCTACCATCTGAGCTACCGAATACTGGCAGAAGTAAAGCTATGAGTACTGGGCGTGAGTCGTGCTTCGGTAGCTTAGATGGTAGAGCACTTGCCCGCGAAAGGCAAAGGTCCCGAGTTCGAGTCTCGGTCGGGCACACAGTTTTAATCTGCCAGGAAGTTTCATATCAGCGCACACTCCGCTGCAGAGTGAAAATCTCATTCTGGGAATATACTGCTTGACTCTTCAGAGAACGTATGTTCTCGAAACCTTGACAAAATCCCGTACCGAGCGTCTCTCCTGCAGAGTCTTCCACTGGAGTTTATCTATCATCTCCGTAACGCTTTCGCGATTACTAAATGATCCAACGGAGAGCAGCACGCTTCGTTACAGGATCTTCTCTATCTCTTCTATCAAACCTATCTGGTACGGATCCCACACTGCTGAGCAGTATTCAAGCAGTGGGCGAACAAGCGTACTGTAACCTACTTCCTTTGGTTTCGGATTGCATTTCCTTAGGATTCTTCCAATGAATCTCAGTCTGGCATCTGCTTTACCGACGATCAACTTTATATGATCATTCCATTTTAAATCACTCCTAATGCTTACTCCCAGATAATTTATGGAAATAACTGCTTCCAGTTACTGACCTGTTATTGTGGAGCTAAATGATAAGGGATCTATCTTTCTGTGTATTCGCAGCACATTACACATGTCTACATTGAGATTCAATTGCCATTCCGTGCACCATGCGTCAATTCGATGCAGATCCTCCTGCATTTCAGTAAAATTTTCCATTGTTGCAACCTCTCGATACACCACAGCATCATCTGCAAAAAGCCTCAGTGAACTTCCGATGTCATCCACCAGGTCATTTATGTAAGATTTCAGGTGTGCCGCAGGGGAGAGCCATAGGACCGTTGCCATTTACAATACTCTTACTTTGGAAGATTCCTCTCCATTGAGAATGACATGCTGCGTTCTGTTACCTAGGTACTCCTGATTCCAATCACACAATTGGTCTGATTGTTCATTAAACGACTGTGGGGAACTGTATCGCACGCCTTGCGGAAGTCAACAAACACGGCATCTACCTGTGAACCCGTGTCTATGGCCCTCTGAGTCTCGTGGACGAACAGCGCGAGCTGGGTTTCACGCGATCGTCTTTTTCGAAACCCATGCTGAATTCTACAGAGTAGATTTCTGGTCTCCAGAAAAGTCATTATACTCGAACATGATACGTGTTCCAAAATTATACAACTGATCGACGTTAGAGATATAGGTCTATAGTTCTGCACATCTGTTCGACGTCCCTTCTTGAAAACGGGGATGACCTGTGCCCTTTTCCAATCCTTTGGAACGCTTCGCTCTTCTAGAGACCTACGGTACACCGCTGCAAGAAGGGGGGCAAGTTCCTTCGCGTACTCTGTGTAAAATCGAACTGGTATCCCATCAGGACCAGCGGCCTTTCCTCTTTTGAGCGATTTTAATTGTTTCTCTATCCCTCTGTCGTCTACTTCGATATCTACCATTTTGTCAACTGTGCGACAATCTAGAGAAGGAAGCACAGTGCAGCCTTCCTCTGTGAAACAACTTTGGAAGAAGACATTTAGTATTTCGGCCTTTAGTCTGTCATCCTCTGTTTCAGTACCATTTAGGTCACAGAGTGTCTGGACATTTTGTTTTGATCCACCTACCGCTTTGACATAACACCAAAATTTCTTAGGATTATCTGCCAAGTCAGTACATAGAACTTTACTTTCGAATTCATTGAACGCCTCTCGCATAGCCCTCCTCAAACAAAAATTACGCGAAGCGAAATGTAGTGTGTCTGCAAGGCTTTGGCTATGTTTATGTTTGCTGTGAAATTCCCTTTGCTTCCGCAGCTGTTTTGTAACTCGGTTGTTGTACCACGGTGGCTCTTTCCCAGCTCTTAGGATCTTGCTTGGCACATACTCGTCTAATGCATATTGTACGATGGCTTCGATTTTTGTCCATTGATCCTCAACATCACCTGACGCTCAACACAAAAGTTTTGTCTCAAGTACAGATAGTCTCTAATCTGCTTTTTGTCACTTTTTCTAAACAGAAATATTAAAGGTAAGAAGAATTTTATATTTACGGCTGAAATCATCGATGCAGTAACCGCTTTATGATCACTGAATCAGTTAAACAGACCGGGACTATTTGATTCCCTGTTCTGCATTGTCACCAGAAGGTGTAATATGTTATCGCCACGAGTCGGTTCTGTTTGTAAGTGCTTTGACTGCTCATGGTAGTTTTCAGACAAATATTTCACTGGATTCTTTGTCCCTGCCACCCGTTATGAACGTTTGAGTCTCCCAGTCTATATCCGGCAAATTAAAATCTCCACCCAGAACTATAACACGGTGGGGAAATCTACTCGAAATATTTTCCAAATTATCCTTCAGGTTCTCAGCCACAACAGCTGCTGAGCCCGGGCGCCTATAGACATCCAATTACCATGTCTGAGCCTGCTTTAACCGTGACCTTCATCCAAATCATTTCACATTTCGGATCTCGGTCAATTTCCTTCATGCTATTGCACTTTTTATCGCTATAAACACGCCTCCCCTTCACTGTCCAGCCTGTCTTTGCGGTATACATTCCAATCTGAGTTCAGGATTTCATTACTGTTTACGTCTGGTTTCAGCCAACTTTTTGTCCCTGGTACTATATGGCCGTTGTCCCAGAACTGCTCTCATTAATAAACGGTCACATTTCTACAGACGCTCCTGCAGTTTACTAATAGCACATTAATATTGTCATTCCCTGTTGCAGTTTGCCTACTCCTACCTTGCCGCGTCTCAGGAGGCGTCTTGTCGGGCCTAGGGAGGGAATTATCTAACCTTAAAAAACCCCATGTGCACTCCACACGTACTCCGCTACACTTGTAGCCGCTTCCGGCGTGTAGTGCACGCCTGACCTATTCAGGGGGACCCTACATTTCTCCACCCGATAGCGGAGGTCGAGAAATTTGCACCCCAGCCCTTCCACTCGGCTCCAAACCAGAGGACGGCGATTGGTTCTGGGAGCGATACTACAAATAGTTAGCTCTGATTCCACCCCGTGAGCGAGGCTTTCCGCCTTCAACTCCGCCAACCGCCTGTACGAACTGAGGATGACCCCTGAACCCAGACGGCAGGAGTCATTGGTGCCGACATCAGCAACAATTTGCAGTCGGGTGCACCCCGTGCTCTCTATCGCCGCCGGTAGGGCTTCCTCCACATCTCGGATTAGACCCCCCGGCTAGCAGACAAGAGTGAACACTGGCCTTCTTCCCCGACCTTTGCGCTATTTCCCTAAGGGGCTCCATCACCCGCCTAACGTTGGAGCTCCCATTAACTAATAAACGCCTCCCCCCGTGTGCCTGCTCGGACCTTGCTGAAGGAGCAGCCACATGTCCACTCACAGGCAGAGCGGGCGATGCCACACGGCCAGCCTCCACATTGACCCTTCGCCTCGTGCGCCGCGAACGCCGCTGAACCCGCCACTCCCCTTGGGGAGAGGGTGGCCCAATCGCGCCCGGTACCCGCGAAGATGTCTCGACAGCAGGGACAGTGGGTGAAGCATGTAACACCTGGGGTTTACCTTGCGACGCACCAGACTCCCCATTGCCGCTACACTATGCGGTCAGTCGTCTTCAGGTTGCTGCCTCGGTCATCAACACGCCCAGCTGTTAGCGAAGAGTGCTGTGTACGGACGCAGGAGGAGCTGGCCAGTCGCACATCCTACCCATCCTAAGGAATCAATTTACTTAAGAGACTTAATCAACTTTTACCTAGACTGCTAAATCGCTAAAGGCGGCTGATCATTGACTAAACTGTGATTGCTAACCACTTCTTGTAGAAAACAATGAAAATGGCACTACCTGCCTGTGTATTCAAAACATAGTGCCAGTAGTGCTAGTCAGTGTTTTTCAATACAGGTCAGAGAGTCCCTTTAGTCAACCAAACACGAAATCTATGGAACACTATTAGTAGCACTCGACAATTAAAGCTTCCTAAAAGCAAAAACGCACGGAAGAAGTGACAAGTAAGAAAAATACTGTTAATACTTAAATTAAGGTAGCTCGCTGCACAGCAGACGTGAAGCAGATGGCGGTTAGGACGTCAGTGGAAGACTTCGAAGATATTCACTCAAGCAACACTCAAGAAGAGGTCGCACTAGTATCCTGTGTGCGAGTTCCTTCACAGATGAACCACAATGTCCCAAAATTTTCCGATTGAACACTCCACCGTTAGACTTCCCTACCGCAATCCTCGTATGCCTGCTCCATTTCATATCGCTTTACAAAGTTACTCTCAA
Organism: Schistocerca gregaria; assembly: GCF_023897955.1. Classification (NCBI taxonomy): domain Eukaryota; kingdom Metazoa; phylum Arthropoda; class Insecta; order Orthoptera; family Acrididae; genus Schistocerca; species Schistocerca gregaria. The sequence goes on along the minus strand of NC_064924.1, from coordinate 112,629,191 downwards.
ATATATGAACAACGTGGCTGTGTCAAGGAGGACACCAGTAATACTGTATTCGTAAGTTATGGGTTAATTTTTCCTACTCCTTCGCACTAACTTAGACAAAATTTCTGCCTGGTGGGATGAATGGGACCTAACTCTGCAAGGTAGAAATATATGTCATCTTGTATCATCCTACAGTCACTAAAATTAGATTCTTTCCCGTATAACACAGTAACATCAACAAATAACTAAAGATTGCTGCTCACCATGTCAACCATATCATATATATATATATATATATATATATATATATATATACATATATATGTATGCAGCAAATAATCGCCGTCCTATCTCACATCCCTGGGGCACTACTGACGATACCCTTGTCTTTAACAGAGGATACGGACCTATGGAGTAGGTTCCCAGATACGTGAGTGACTCTAAGACAGACTAAAATATAGAAAGTGCATTGTCCTCTACGGCAAGTGTTCAACAATCTGTAGTGGGCCACAGATGCTTTTCAGAAATCTAGAAATGTAAAACTTGACACTGTCTGTCCCTCTTCACCCATAGTTCGTAGTAGCTGCCTATCATTTGAGAAAACGGCAAGCTGTATTTCAGACGAGCGATGCTTTCTAAAATAGTGATTATTAGTGTACATAAGCTTCTCGGTCTAAAAAAAATTACATTTGGATTGAGAATATGTTCAGGTATACTGCAGCAAATCGATTTTAGGTAGTGCCTACGAAGTTACAGACCAGTATCCCTAAGCGCCAAGCAGGCCCTCAGCTTCAATGTGCGGCCATCGCTCGACAGTGCAGTCTTACTGCTTGATGGATAGTATACTGCCCTTCCAGTCGCGGTTCTGTGCGCATCATCATGATGGGCGTGTCCCCTTTTGAAGGCTGCTTCGGTAACGAAGTCTGCTAGATTGCACACCAACACGCTAATCGCTAGGCTTCCACATGTCCAAATCACTGGCTATGTAAAGCAGAAGTCTTTTAGTTCTGCATCCATTGACATTGCATTCGTCATAATTGTAAAGCCCATTGACTGAGCCTCACCTTGGAGATCCCCAGGTCGTAATCATTGAACAAAATAATGCAGAGCAACATGTTAATCCGCTACTTCGTCATGTATCTTCATACAGAGAGTGCTGAGTGTTGGCCTGACCGTGACCTCCTTGTCCCTCACTAGTCGAAATGGTAAGGGGTTTGGTGTGGGTTACGGACAGGCTGCGACGTCACCACGCACCAGCCATTATTGTTGACGAACTTTGCCAAAGAACTGAAGCAGCATGGAATTAGGTACGTGTATATCCGACCGTTCAGGTTCGCAAGGAAACTTTGCGAAGTTCCCCTCAGCAATTTGATTCATGTTGACATGGTGTGTACGGTACGACCAGCACTTCAACAGATGGAAACATATCCGTAACTGTCAACCGGTGTCGAGAACATGGAGTTTGAATATTTTAGTCGTGTTCATATAAGCGTACTTAGAAGGGTCTCTACTTAACAAGAAGTCCACGGTTATGAAACGAAGTGCTTACTCGATCGGCTACGAAGTATCTGGATAGAATTTTGCTGTCAGAGTTACATGGGAATGAAATAAAAAACAAAAGTGCTAACAGCCGGTTTATTATTGCTGTGACAGTTACCAGTATTTAATTATGTTCATTCCTCTCCCTTTTTTCCACCGTAAAGATTGCGGAGTCTGGAAACATAAAAGAACTTTCAGTCGAATCAATACTCATATAAATGTCACTAAAAAAAGGAAATAAATAAAATTTGTGACAAATGTGAAACATATCGATCATGAGCGAATCTGGATGATACTGATCAGAGAAATGAGAGCAATAATTTTTACAGCGTGGAGTACATGTATTGAATGCTGAATTTTTGCAAGCGCATGGGTTATGCAATGACTCCTTTGCAAAACAAACTGGGTTTACATTCATAATTGCTTTTCGCACGTAACACAGTATTTAGTGAGACGCATTTGTGTGTGTGGTATGTCGCGAAATTGACAGAGATTGCATCTAGAGTAGCCTGCATAAAAATGCAATCAATTTTATGTTTTCTTTTCTATGATTTAGTCCAGGTATTGTAGTCGTTTTATAAAGTTCTCCCCCTGCCTGATGACAAAGTAGTTTGATTGAATCTCGCTGGCGCTAAACACTTACTCCCTCGATTGCGGACGATGTGAACGCTAGCGACCATACAAAACGTATAAGCTCTTCTAAACTTTTCCCACTCGATTTTCTCGAAAATGGTAGTTAGTTGCGTCTTCCTGTTTCACATATGTAAAGTCGAAGTCGTGCCCTACACATCTGTTATGTATGAAATCGGAGAAGTTCATACGTTCCCCATGTTAGTTCTATGGCAGTGCAACGAGTGTGTAGTTTTACTAGAGAACTGACCTTGAACTAAAATTGGAGGGCTCCTGCCCACACGTGCTTCTGCACGAAAAAACAAAATGAAAAAAAATCATCACCTAAGCACCTACATACCATGCATCCCCTTGGGATTCCGTAAAATGTGGTTGGACTTACTAACTAATTTAAAATTACTTGGGATAGTGCAGCGGATGTGGTTGGCACCCCTCAGACCTAACGTAGCCAATTTGTTTTTATAAACTTGACATTAAACTCCAATTAGTTAAAACTGTTGTGACCACTAAAAATTATTCCTGCCTGCTAACGTTCATTTTAACGTGTTCAGGACAGATTTAACTGAAATACTGTTAAGTGTTCTTGATTTGACCTCAGATATTTACCAAGTTAGTTCAACAACGCGACACTAATTGCTGAATGATTGTGATTAATATTTTTCACTTAATGTTTCTTTTAAAATGGCTGAAACCCCCAAGATGAAAAAAGTTCTGAGCGGAGTATACTTCTCGAAAAATAATAATAAACCAAACACAATCTGAAGTCCAACCGCAACCTGAAATCACTACGTCCCACAGCGGTTGTTTAGAGTTAAAATATTTTGCGGACCGCAGTCACAAGTCTCACAAACGCACTACCGAGAATTCTTCAAATTTCGCCCACTAGTTGAATATTTTCGTACCACGAAGTCGTGTTGAACTTTAAGTCACGTGAAACTTGTGATTTTCAGCAGTTGGGTGATGTTGGACGTTTCACATGTGCTACACCTTTCAACAGAATGACTACCCCGATCACAGAAAATGGGCAGCCTTAAAAGCCCTATGTTTGTTTGCACATAAAATTTAATGTGTTCAAACTTGATTTTACTGGAATTAATATAGATGCAGTAAAACGCATGTAACACTTATATTCAGACGGAAATTTCCGCTGAATTCAGATTCATCAAACTTTCTGTACGGGATCTTACTCTTAAATAATGAAACGTTCTATATGAAGAACGCATAAATTTTAATAATATGAAATACTTTCAATGCATAAATAACAGATAACACAATAATAATATTTCTTTATATGTCGAAAGATACACCCGTCTACGGCAACCGTCTAAATCGGCAGTAGCAGAGCAGTACGGAAAAATAATGTTCTGTACATCGTTCATGGACAGTTCTAGTCGTTTGGACAATATATTCAGAGCCACATTCACAGGTTATTTTGTAGAGTGCTGCTTTCTTCAGTTGTAAATCGTCTTTAACGGATCCAACCAGAGCCCGGTTCTTTGGTGGTGGATGTAAGATAGATTACTAAAGCAAAATAAAATCAAGGTTATTTTCGACACATTCCCAGCGTGTGGAAGGAACGCAGTTGGTTTATAGTCATCAGCGTACTCAGTGCGTTGCTTCTTGTTATGACATTCGCGCATGGCCTTCCTTATTTGGCGTGAAGTGTAGCCATTCTCTTTTGAATTGGAATCCTGTTATTAAAATTATAAAATCACAGCGGAAGCGACGGCGTCATTCGATACTCAATGACTAGATGATCTTTTAGTTTCACCACCGAGGGCTGCACGTACTACTCGGCTATACCGCGCATGTCAACACCTGATGAATGACCTGTAGGATGCCAGTACATTTCACAGGCGCGAGATTCGGCATAAATACCGCGACTGCACCTGGACTCTTCAACAGTTGGGTACTCGCCATATTTCGGCCCAGAGACGTCCGCCCATCATCAGGTGGCTCAATGTCTACGGGATGCAGCTGCATAACCGGAAATTATTAGAAGAAATACGCAGGGAAATTGTCGGAAGTCACAACTGTATTCCTACCTAACCCTTGCGCGTATCGCAGAAGGAACATCCAGCTTTTCGTAGCACTATTATATGAGCGCCTTCAAACTCAGGTGTTGATAATGGCGTCTTTGAGATTGGAGGTGGTCAGTTGATAGTGAGTCAAGTATACATTTAATGCGACAAAGGTAACCAACATTCACGACCGTTACAGCGTATATTTAAAGTAAACATGATTTGCATGCACATATTGGTGCTACCAGCGCCACACGTACGCGAATGCCGCGAAATATGAGTAGACATACACTCCTGGAAATGGAAAAAAGAACACATTGACACCGGTGTGTCAGACCCACCATACTTGCTCCGGACACTGCGAGAGGGCTGTACTAGCAATGATCACACGCACGGCACAGCGGACACACCAGGAACCGCGGTGTTGGCCGTCGAATGGCGCTAGCTGCGCAGCATTTGTGCACCGCCGCCGTCAGTGTCAGCCAGTTTGCCGTGGCATACGGAGCTCCATCGCAGTCTTTAACACTGGTAGCATGCCGCCACAGCGTGGACGTGAACCGTATGTGCAGTTGACGGACTTTGAGCGGGAGGCCGGGTGGACGTACCGCCGAATTACTCAACACGTGGGGCGTGAGGTCTCCACAGTTGCCAGTGGTCGGCGGAAGGTGTACGTGCCCGTGCCCGCTGACCTGGGACCGGACCGCAGCGACGCACGGATGCACGCCAAGACCGTAGGATCCTACGCAGTGCCGTAGGGGACCGCACCGCCACTTCCCAGCAAATTAGGGACACTGTTGCTCCTGGGGTATCGGCGAGGACCATTCGCAACCGTCTCCATGAAGCTACGCTACGGTCCCGCACACCGTTAGGCCGTCTTCCGCTCACGCCCCAACATCGTGCAGCCCGCCTCCAGTGGTGTCGCGACAGGCGTGAATGGAGGGACGAATGGAGACGTGTCGTCTTCAGCGATGAGAGTCGCTTCTGCCTTGGTGCCAATGATGGTCGTATGCGTGTTTGGCGCCGTGCAGGTGAGCGCCACAATCAGGACTGCATACGACCGAGGCACACAGGGCCAACACCCGGCATCATGGTGTGGGGAGCGATCTCCTACACTGGCCGTACACCTCTGGTGATCGTCGAGGGGACACTGAATAGTGCACAGTACATCCAAACCGTCATCGAACCCATCGTTCTACCATTCCTAGACCGGCAAGGGAACTTGCTGTTCCAACAGGACAATGCACGTCCGCATGTATCCCGTGCCACCCAACGTGCTCTAGAAGGTGTAAGTCATTTACCCTGGCCAGCAAGATCTCCGGATCTGTCCCCCATTGAGCATGTTTGGGACTGGATGAAGCGTCGTCTCACGTGGTCTGCACGTCCAGCACAAACGCTGGTCCAACTGAGGCGCCAGGTGGAAATGGCATGGCAAGCCGTTCCACAGGACTACATCCAGCATCTCTACGATCGTCCCCATGGGAGAATAGCAGCCTGCATTGCTGCGAAAGGTGGATATACACTGTACTAGTGCCGACATTGTGCATGCTCAGTTGCCTGTGTCTATGTGCCTGTGGTTCTGTCAGTGTGATCATGTAATGTATCTGACCCCAGGAATGTGTCAGTAAGGTTTCCCCTTCCTGGGACAATGAATTCACGGTGTTCTTATTTCAATTTCCAGGAGTGTATTTCAGGCACGCGTACTAACATCAGTTTGTGTCGCATAAGCCCTTCTTGCTGTATGATTTTTGTTTTCCATCAGTTTCTATCTACAGTTCTCATGGCCATCGAGACAAGTGCACCGATCGTAAGTTCCTTATTTAACACAATCCTAAATAAGAAACTTAAACTATTTCATGGTCGTCGAGAAAACGCCACCGATTTTAACATAATACTTGAACTCATTTCATCCCCCATTTGTCTGAACCGAAAAGATTGGCATCGTTCAGCTCTTTTATATACTTTGCCACCAAAATTCTCAGTAGCGTCACGCAGAGGGACAAGGATACCACTCGGCAAATGAATTTTTGTAAAATATATATATTGAAACGCCGCCAGACCTTCAAAGTCGATGCTATCGAGAACGTTTAAAGTTTTCAATTTTCCATAATTAAGCCGTATATCGACGGTTCGTGTCACTTCATAGCATTGGAGTTAGGTAATAAAAGGATCAAATGGCTCTGAGCACTGATTACCAATGTGACTTAACATCTGAGGTCATCAGGTTTAAGTGGTTGTAAATCTTGGCTACTAACTAACCTAAGCACAGTACACACATCCATGCTCCAGGCGTGATTCGAACCTGCTACCGTAGAAGTTGCGCGGCTCCGAACTGAAGCGCCTAGAACCACTCGGCCTCCGCGGCTGGCAATAAAAGGATCTCTGGGTAGAATTTTGCTGGTGTGTTTATTTGTTTTCATTGCGGTTTCCTTATCGGGACGGATCGGACCTCGATAAACGTGGAGCGCTCGGATTCGAATGATGTAGGCGTTTTAATTGAAAGAAAACGAAATGGAACAAAAAATAAGTTAGAGAAACGGCTGTGTAGGGAAGTACCTGGAAGATGTAGCCAATACGACTTCGACATTTGTCGTAGCTTTGTACCAGCTTTCGGGAACCCTCGTCATAGACTACCAAAATGTTGAGAACTGGTGGAAAACAGAAGGCACAGTCAACGAGCTGCAGACCAGCGTAACCTTCAATAAGTCAGTGGTTCGTGTGAGCAGAGATTAAACTCAGAGGGAGCCAATTCCTTGTGTATGGTGGTGGTCCTACAGTTCCCATCGAAAACGATGCACCCGTTGTGTTTGTTGCCCATGCAGTGCGCGGCCGAGAATTATCGTGAATAAGAAATCGTATAACAGCTAACGTTGAGTGGGGCTGCATGAAATCAGGCACAAAATCTCAGCAGTCACTCTATTTTCTAGGGGTCTTTACGCAAAGTATGTGTCTTCCGCGCTCGCAATGCGCTCGTAACTAAAGAAGAGAGACGTGTTGGGCATATTCTCTAGTATGGCCGTCGATCGTGTCACATCTGTGCAGAGCTTCATCGTAATTTCAATGTGGTTTCTATTTCGCGACCTGTCGAAGCTTAAAACGAATAGTTGTGGTGAAAAAATAGCACATATTTGACTGATGAACATCATCTCGTTTATAATGTTCATTAAAATGGTGTTGAAGTTTTGTGCAATATGTAATTTGACACGCATCTCAGTTTTTGTCTCATTTTTAAAAAATATCAATATTGATAATTCATAAGACGGTTAATAAATTTGTAATTGTTTAAAATCGAAGCAAACTCTTTTAAAAGAATTTCTTAATTATCCATATTACATAACAGATAGTTTTGAGTGTGTGCAATATGTAATTTGATACAAGAAGACGCTTGATTTTTAATAAAAAGTGATAAGAGCTGAGCTAATTAGCATATTCAGTTGGAGTACTTACGTCACTTAATTCGTATCTCGCAGCTTTATTTCTTTTTTAGTTTAATGATAGAGATTACGTAGTTACTAATCTCCGACACTACCGAATGATCTACAAGTGACCCATTGAGAAAATAAATTCACTATAGTCGAAGTGAAATTTCTCAGAAAACTACGGAGTCAATTTTCTTGAGAATTTTTGAAAGCTGCGTCGAACTCTGGTAATGGAGTTTCTGTAATTTATTGTACGTCAAGTTTAGAATTCAAATATCAGTAGGTCAGAGTATGGCATCACGACCCACAAGCACTGTGCTCTGGATGTTAACGAGACAAGAGAACGGTTCAGGAGTTTTGGCTGCTCCCACACTGCCCGTTGTGCCGGACCCCCCGCCGTTTGTGTAGCGGTGCTGGCCATTAGAATTGAGTTTGGTCATATGTGGCGGCACCACCACTTCATTAAGTTCCACCCAGCGGCAGTAAATTGTGCGGGCGACGTGGACGCCGGTAATGGCCTCTCATTAATCCTCGAACCGACCGCGATTGGATTTTCTGAGTCGCTTAACTACAGTAGGTGGTTAGTAACTGGTGTTACTGTTCCTTCCCACCTCCGCTTGCCCCATCGACTCCCACAGTATTCGTTGTTGCTATTACGCTTAGAAATAGAATAAGATAAATACCAGAGAAACTAGCATCGTGCCACGTTCTCAAGGGGAAGAGCAAAAACAAGAAAATAGTGATATTTCTGCTACAGTTGCAGCTCAGACTGGTGAAGTGTTTCACTATGACATCGGAAATCATGTTCTATTTCTTATTTTTTCATCAATCAGTAGACTTAATAGTACGCTTGAACTCAGCATCCGTTGTGCCCTTCTTTAATTTGTTCGACTATCGATGTTCCGTCCTCCTACTGGGTAGTAACAAAGCACTGTCTTAGACAGAGGGACGCCAGGTGGTACTATCTAAAGATCAGAAGCGGAAACGAAAAAGGTTGTTGTTAACCGGATTCTATGTATTTTAGGTACGAATAAAAATGACCTAAAGACGTCGCACTGTAGCGCCGAAATGGATCCAGGGTCTCTCTACGACCAATCGGGTTAATCATGCAGATAAGTTTTTCTGAGCCCTCTGTCCATATTTATTATGGTGGGTACCCTGAGGATGAATTCATTTCTTTCTGCTTCTTGGATTCACAAGACTACTTTGGACTTCCTAGTTTTACTCTCAACTCGTATTGTGTGCTAACTAGACTGTTCATCTTGTTCAAAAGATCGTGGAATTCTTCCCAGTTACACTGACGGGTGAGTGGATGAGATTCATTGATGACATGTATTCTCAGACAGTCAATACCACAGTTAACTCTAGTATTCCTAGCCACTATCAGGTGCTTAACGGAAATGATGGTAAGCCTACACATGTATGTCCACCATTTCTTTTTCCTACCAGCGAAGAGGAATAGTAACAAACTCAGTCCCCAATTTCCATATTAATGAGTTGTGGACGAAATCATGAAATTCTCCTTAAATCCTCCTTCCTTCACCCATCCATGACGCAATGCAGAAGGAGATCAGCAGTGACCGACTGGGCATTAGCTAGTAGAGCAATTTTGCTGGTGCCAAAACTTCTACATTTCAAAACTTACACTGCCACACCAGTCATCACAAAATGTCCTCCACGCTATCTTCTACATTTATGCAGACGATTTTGTATTGTTGAGCCATAGTAACAAGCATCCCTGACGTAGAGAACCAAGCCAATGGGTTGAAAATAAATACGTCACCATACCCGTATGGGATCCCAGTCAGGTTTTTCAAAGAGTAATCTGTGGCATAGGCCCGTTACTTAGTTTGCATTTATCGTGAATCTCTCGCCAAGCACAAAGTCGCAACCGACTGGAGGAAAGTGCGGGTGACTCCTGTACGTTAGAAGGGCAAAAGAGCGGACCCGAAAAATTGTTCAAGGCTCTGTAGCAAACCTATGTTAGGCATACTGGTATACATATTCTCAGTTCGAAAATAATAATTTTCTAGAGACCGAGAAGCTAATGTTCACAATAAAGCATAGTTTCAGAAAGCATAGCTCGTGCGAAACTCGGCTTGCCCTTTCCTCGTACGACACCCTGCGAACCATGGATGAAGGGCAACAGCAGATTATGTCTAGATTTCCGAGCAGGATTTGCCACATATAGTGTCCCATTGCAGGCTGTTGAATGGTCGACCATGTAATAGTGCCACTCGCTTATCTATGGACTTCTTGAGTAATAGAACACAGTGTATTTTTCTCTACGACGATTGTTCAACACAGAGAGGGGCAGCAGTGCCACAGGGAAGTGTGATAGGATGACTGTTATTTTCTGTGGGCAGACATCTGCTGTTGATTGCTGATAATGCTGTGGTATACGGTGAGGTGATGAAGCTGGGGGACGGTGTAAGTCAGCTTGTATCCTCCAACAAAATTTCTAGTTGCTGTGGTGAATGGCAGCTAGCTCTAAAAAACGTACGTTAATGCGGATGAGTACGAAAAAGAAAACCGTAATGTTAAGATACTACATTAGCAGTTTTTGTTTTTCAAAGAAAATTCCGCACTGGCTGTATAAATGATTTTTATTAAATCTGCGACTGGTGTCGCACTTCTTATCATCCTCAGGCAACTTGTACAAAAAATATGAGAAGAGTTCATACAAACTATTCGATTCCTCAGTTATGAGGTATAAATGGAACTTTTAAACAACCAGTTTTTTTAATGAAACAAGAAAGTACTCACATACGCTGTTTTAAATTTTGACTACCGCTTTCACCAGATGACGGTATGTTGGACGTGAATGGTGGGGATTGGCAATAGAGTAATGTTCAACGTTATTATGTTTAAAAAAAAAGATTTTATAACATGCTTTACATGATGGGAGTGACAATGACCTAGAACATGAAAATAAAATACGATGCTGATAAATCTCCCCTAAACACGAACGACGAAGAGCGGAACATTAGCATGAACAAATAGCTAAATTAGGGCCATGTAAACATATCAGAACATGCCGTGCAAGTTGAGATGGTTTCGGCCAGTCGGTCAGACCGTATACGCCCAAGAAAGCGCTCACGCAGTGGCGCCGGAATCGCCAGAGGCCGGATGACGCGTACAAGGTGTGAAGAGATGGAATTGTTTATGGGATGTTCAGCACCCCCCAATGTTCTTTTTTTTTTTAAAAAAAAGTCTAATACTATACTAGATGACCAGTATAAAAATGGGCAGTTAATAAATGTGGTCGTTCTGAATGCTTATTATTACGGTTTAACTAAGGCCCGGAGTACGCATAAAAATGTATTGGGCAGAACCTACTAACAAGTAAGTTATAGGAGTATGGCTACCTGTTTAAGTAATCAAATTTTTCTAAAAGACCCTTGTGCTTAAGATCGGTCTGGGCATTAAGTGAGGAGCGAGGGGTTTTCTCCAGAACTCTGAAGATTTCAACCTCTTCCAAAACATTAAGGGTGTTGCCTTTACTTTCCAAGTGAAACACCCACATGTTGTTCTGGATACCGGATACTGGATACCCGTTTCCCGCAAATGTTCACCTATGGCCGATTTTGAGTCTGGGTCGCTGATGCGCTCCTTTAAGCGGGTCTCAAAACTTCTTCCTGTCTGGCCTATGTACTCCGCAATACATCATCACAGGCGATACTATGTACCCCAGACGACTTCGATTTATTCCATGTTGCAGCCTCCTTGTGCCTGCACTTCAGCCCCTTTTCTTTTTAGGACTTTACACTACTGGCCATTAAAATTGTCCAATGAATACCCGTTTATAATCTGTATTTCTTTTTGGTGTAGCAAACATATTATATTATAACCGACATGTGATTAGATAACGGCCTTGATACGCCTGAGCATTGAATGAAACAGAGCTTGAACTGTGGTATCGTGTTGATGGATGGCGTGTACAGGTACAGTTGCCCATGCAGCTTCAAGAGTAACGACTGGCGTATTGTGAGGAGCCAGTTGCTCGGCCACCATTGAACAGACGTTTTCAGTTGGTGAGAGATCTGGAGAATGTGGATACATAAAATTTTCGACTGCTGCCCTGGCCAGCACAAAGGCCCACACAGGACCTGCAGCATGCGGTCGTGCATTATCCTGCTGAAATGTGTTTCTACCAGTGGCTGTACCCCTCATTCGATCCCTGCGAAACCCTACATCTGAAATGGAACGTAACGTCAACTGTTCAAAGTGCCGTCAATGCGAACGAGAGGTGACCGAGACGTGTAGCCAATGGCACCCAACACCATCACGCCGGGTGATACGCCAGTATGGCGCTGACGAATACACGCTTTCAATGTGCGTTCACCGCGATGTCGCCAAACATAGATGCAATCATCATGATGCTGTAAACAGAACCTGGATTCATCCGAAAAAATGACGTTTTGCCATTCGTGCGCCCAGGTTCGTCGTTGTTTGGGGAAGGAGACCTGACAGCTTGGTCATGGGTCTCATCGGATTATGAAGGGTTGGGGAAGGAAGTCGGCCGTGCCCTTTCAGAGGTGCCTAGAGTGATTTAGGGAAATCACGGAAAACCTAAATCAGGATGGCCGGACGCGGGATTGAACCGTCGTCCTCCCGAATGCGAGTCCAGTGTCTAACCATTGCGCCACCTCGCTCGGTAGTTTCAAAGGCAGAAGGAAGGAAAAGGTTGTTACTTGTTCATTTTACAGATCGCTATGCTGATACTTCGATACACACAGATCGGTTGTGAAAAGCGGGCCCATTACTATTACGCTTTTGAATAAAACAAACGTTTGTCGTTCATGTGGATATTTTTTTCGCTCTGTTCCTGTTCTTACATACTATGACATGTAAAATTTATTTAATTGTGTCTCTTAAATTTTTACTTTCTGTGACACTTGCCACTTTTACCTCATCGAAAACACACTAAGAGTTAAAGAATGCACAACTCTTACACGTTTGTATGTTAAGAGAGACGTGTTCTTTTACGGGCGGACTCGTGGATACGACAATGTTTAGGTAGTGGGTGGATTAATCCACTAAATATGAATTCATTACACGCGAGTTCGGCCAAAATTCGTTTCCTCTTAGCGCCACTTTTTACTCGTTCAGTCCAATGGTATACTGCATTTGTGAACATCAGAAATTCAGTTCGTCCTGTAATTAGCATTCATATATCCATATTTTGTCGTGGCTTCAGATCATACAAAACTTGATTCCCATTTAGTCAGCCACATAAATTTACATTACGAGAGGAAAACGTAATATTAATGCTCGTATTGTAGTTTTTCTCTACGAGTTTACTCTTTAATGTCAACAAATTACTAGTATAACGTGGTGTTGAAGATTAACACTTGCCGACTCGCTAAGGATTAAATCACAGGATACTTTTTTCTCCAATTCCTTCCGCAACCCTCTACATCTATCTCAATACTCCGAAAATACCAGATGGTGTGTGTGTGTGCCTGAAGGAACTTCTGGTACAAATAACTGATCACACTCTTTCCAGTCGCCATTCGCAAGTGAAGAGTGTTTGTCGGTAAGCCTCTGTATTACCTCTAACTTCTCGACTTTTCTCGTCATGTGTTTTAATTTGCGTGAAATGATCAAGTCTCTATGTTTGCACCGGTGATGGAAAAAAATTACGTCTACCTGAAAAACAGCATGTTGTCCACTTTTAAAACGCGACGCAGCAGCGATTCTGTGTGGTAGGTATTCGACAAGTCCTTAATGCGTTTATTGACGTCTGTGACTCCGTCACTGTACGCAGACACCCGAAGTTCCCGTAATTACCAAATAGGTTCAAATGGCTCTGAGCACTATGGGACTTGACATAAAAGGACTGATGACCTTACACATCCATGCCCGAGGCAGGATTCTAAGTTATGTGATGTCCTTAGGTTAGTTAGGTTTAAGTAGTTCTAACCTGAGACCGTAGCGGTTGCACGGTTCCAGACTGAAGCGCCTAGAACCGCTCGGCCACGCAGGCCGGCCCGTAATTATCGTCCCTGCAATTCGTGGACACAGAATTGGCACCGATAGCACCCCAAAAATGCCCCAATTTGGTGGAAATTTGCGGGACATGTTCGAACGGACGGTAAAACGCCGACATCAGCAACCCCACAAAGATTTTCTGTGGAATTCAGCTCGTGTTTTTGCGGGCGGAAAGGAGATGTAATTGTGTGTGTGTGTGTTCTACTCACACACACACACACACACACACACACACACACACACACACACACACACACCACCCGACCCGATGAACTCTACATAGTTGCTGCATTAAAAAATGATGGTACAGTACTTGTGATCCAGCATGTTTATTTAAACTTTCTGAATGGTGCTGACTTTCAATAAATATCTGAATGACGTCAGTGAGCGAGTCCCGTTCATGGTGAGAAAAATACCCCATTGAATCACAGACTCACTTCGGGCATGAACCTGTCGTTTCACACATTCAGGATGAAATGCTTCGTCTGGCTCTACGACGTACGTAATTTGAATACAGGCACAAACGTGATTCGCCAGACCACATTACGGTCTGCCAGTCAGCTAATGTCCACGATCGATGATTTAGAGCCCACGGAAGTCAGGCGTCGTTTGAAGTCGGTCATCGTGGAAGAGGACATTGCTCACACAGGCACAGTGTTCCCTCGCTAGCAGGTGGGCATGGAACTTCAAACTCGCTTTGAGATTCGACAAGACTTGCCGCAGGCAGTGAATGGAGATTGATTCACAACCGTAAAAAACGTCTCTATCGAGATCTTTTTCCAACCACAATTCTGCCCTCGTGTTTCATGGTCATGTGTGTTAGTTACACCACTGAACGTGTTCACGTTGAGCAGTCCGCCTCGAAACGTCCACAAATACAGCAGCTTTACACACCGTATGACCACAGCCACAGCCACAGGCAATTGCCCCTTTTTTGCCATTCTGAAATGAACATTGTTACCTCCTTACACTTACCCATTTTCACGTAGAAACATAATTGTCCTGCTGATCGCTTCTTCCTTATGGGAACTCAGTGTGGAAGAATAGATGATTCGTTAAGGCTGTAGAAATGACGCAGCGATCGCTTGTTCAGTTGCAAGTACACTGCCTCGCATCTAAGTGACAATTGTTGCTTGATAATATAAGCTCACCGGAAAAGAAACAATCATGGCACCTGCAACTCGAAATCAGTTTCAGGTTGCCTGTCTGCCAGGGGCAAACATTTTGTTTTTCGCTATTTCACGTAATTACTAACGGAATTTAATTTAACATAGTGAGACTATACGTCTTAATGATGATATTATGATAGCATTTTAAATTTTTAGAGGTTTAAAACCAGGTAAGTACTGGGCAGTTATAAGAGCACCTACTCAAGGGGGTGCAGCGTGGGCTATGATTCTTGTATGGCAGAGGAACTTGGCAGATACGCTAATGCGTTAATGTGAAACTACACTCCTGGAAATTGAAATAAGAACACCGTGAATTCATTGTCCCAGAAAGGGGAAACCTTACTGACACATTCCTGGGGTCAGATACATCACATGATCACACTGACAGAACCACAGGCACATAGACACAGGCAACAGAGCATGCACAATGTCGGCACTAGTACAGTGTATATCCACCTTTCGCAGCAATGCAGGCTGCTATTCTCCCATGGAGACGATCGTAGAGATGCTGGATGTAGTCCTGTGGAACGGCTTGCCATGCCATTTCCACCTGGCGCCTCAGTTGGACCAGCGTTCGTGCTGGACGTGCAGACCGCGTGAGACGACGCTTCATCCAGTCCCAAAAATGCTCAATGGGGGACAGATCCGGAGATCTTGCTGGCCAGGGTAGTTGACTTACACATTGTAGAGCACGTTGGGTGGCACGGGATACATGCGGACGTGCATTGTCCTGTTGGAACAGAAAGTTCCCTTGCCGGTCTAGGAATGGTAGAACGATGGGTTTGAATAGTGCATGGTACATCCAAACCGTCATCTGTGTCCCCTCGACGATCACCAGAGGTGTACGGCCAGTGTAGGAGATCGCTCCCCACACCATGATGCCGGGTGTTGGCCCTGTGTGCCTCGGTCGTATGCAGTCCTGATTGTGGCGCTCACCTGCACGGCGTCAAACACGCATACGACCATCATTGGCACCAAGGCAGAAGCGACTCTCATCGCTGAAGACGACACGTCTCCATTCGTCCCTCCATTCACGCCTGTCGCGACACCACTGGAGGCGGGCTGCACGATGTTGGGGCGTGAGCGGAAGACGGCCTAACGGTGTGCGGGACCGTAGCCCAGCTTCATGAAGACAGGGACACTGTTGCTCCTGGGGTATCGGCGAGGACCATTCGCAACTAATTTGCTGGGAAGTGGCGGTGCGGTCCCCTACGGCACTGCGTAAGATCCTACGGTCTTAGCGTGCATCCGTGCGTCGCTGCGGTCCGGTCCCAGGTCGACGGGCACGTGCACCTTTCGCCGACCACTGGCGACAACATCGATGTACTGTGGAGACCTCACGCCCCACGTGTTGAGCAATTCGGCGGTACGTCCACCCGGCCTCCCGCATGCCCACTATACGCCCTCGCTCAAAGTCCGTCAACTGCACATACGGTTCACGTCCACGCTGTCGCGGCATGCTACCAGTGTTAAAGACTGCGATGGAGCTCCGTATGCCACGGCAAACTGGCTGACACTGACGGCGGCGGTGCACAAATGCTGCGCAGCTAGCGCCATTCGACGGCCAACACCGCGGTTCCTGGTGTGTCCGCTGTGCCGTGCGTGTGATCATTGCTTGTACAGCCCTCTCGCAGTGTCCGGAGCAAGTGTGGTGGGTCTGACACAGCGGTGTCAATGTGTTCTTTTTTCCATTTCCAGGAGTGTATATTCGCCCAGAGAGCTGGGTTCAGGTGAGTGTCTGCAACGAGGCACAGATCCTCTTTGTAATCGTGGAGGAACTGCCACAGGTCCAATAGGTCGTGGTAGGGTCCATTAGCATTGTATGTGACAGTGCATAGGTCCTCCAGTCCTCTAATCCCGGCCATGCTAGACTGATGGAGCCTTGCGGGTGGCACTTAGTGCTACTCGAATGGTCTCCTCGATCGCGGCTGCTGTCGTAGCAGGGAGAGCTTGAATGGCTTCGTTCACGTCCGTAAGGGTAGCGAGCATCGTCTGAAGAAGAGTCTTCATGTCGGTGTCAGCATCGTGGGGTTGAGTTCTGGAGGGGAGCGGCTGGCCAGCGTCCTGGTGGACTGTGACAAGTCCAATCTGGGAGCCAAGGCCGGTTCCTGAACCGCACCTCTAGCTACATCAGCGGTTGTTTCGTGTTGCAGTACGTAGGCACGCCTCCGCTCAATCAGGGTACGCGTGTGAGGCCGATTGTCTGTTGAACACCAAACGGCGGTCACCCAAAAGCACCACTAGGACCGCCGCAGGGTCTCCACGGAATGCAGCAGTGGCAGTCCTCGTTGGCAGGCGACTGTCCTCCTTGTGTTTTGGACAAGGGCGGTAGTTCGCCGGGTGTTGGCAAGAGCCTGCTATATGTGGCCTGTGTGGAGGCAGTGTGTGCATGCAGTTCTTGCTCTCATGACCCCCGCCGCAACGAACCACACATAGCTGGCATAGTGCAATGGGGAGCGACGTGGTTGAAGCCCTGGCAGCGATAACAATGCAGGACGCCTCTCGATTTCCGGAGTTTTTCAAACGTTACCGCCATGGCACATAGCCTGGTCAGCTGGAAAATTTCGCGGTGATGGTCCGTGTCAGGCAGCAGTACGAACTGCAGGCCCGATTTCCCGTTCCTGCCGCGTTTCTTATAGTAATCCACGACTGTACGTCAAGGAGTCGCTGGAGGGGCTTGGATTCGTGGCCACTCATTCTGAAGGGAGTTCAAGATGCCTCGGATCACAACCGTTAAAGTCGGTGGTCGCACAATTGGGAACGTATAACAAGCTGCGCCCTTGTATCCGACCATATCCATGACCATATATAATCTTCAGTGCTGGACAGCATCAGCTTAAGCTTGTTCCCGCCAGCCTGCTTGGCAGTGAAAGGCTGTATGAATGGCTTAAGCAACCGTGTATTGAAGGACTACTGGCGGTATCTGATGTTGTGGTGGTTGAGGGCGTTGCTGCTGCTGCTGCGGCGGTGGCTCCTGCTGCACAGCTAGGGTTGTCCCGTCGTCGCCTTCGTCCATTGCTTCAAAGCGATTTTGCAATGTAATGGCTTCTTCGGAAGGTTGCTGCCGATTCCGCGCCATTTTTGTCTTTGACAGAAGGTTTGACGAAGCTTTCCCCGTCAGTGATGTAGAAGGACGCTGGCGGCCTTTAACCTGCAGAGGAGCGGCAGATGCCAGGGCGGCAAACTGCTGCGCTGCTTAGTCTTCGACAGACGCGTCGGTGGAATAGTCCGCTGTGAAGTCCAGTTCCCAGGCTGTAGTCGTCAAGAGATCGTTACCCGTCCGCCGTTGCCGTGTCGTTATCGGTGGAGTGACTGACAGGGCCGGTCCGTCCCCGCTGGAGCGGCGCTAGGTTGGTTACGGACAAAATGGTGCAAATGGCTCTGAGCACTATGGAACTCAACTTCTGAGGTCATCAGTCTCCTAGAACTTAGGTTAGTTAGGTTTAAGCAGTTCTAAGAACATCACACACATCCATGCCCGACGCAGGATTCGAACCTGCGACCGTAGAGGTTCACGGTTCCAGACTGTAGCGCTTAGAACCGCTCGGCCACTCCGGGCGGCGTAGGTACGTACACATTGACATGCCGTAGCAGAATGGTGGCAAGGGCCAGAGGTAGGGGGTAGAGACAGGAACAGCAGCAACATACAGATGGGGATACAGGGAAGGTGGGAGATAGTGAGGTGGGGAGGTGGTACGGTGGAGTAGACGGTTTAGGCTCAGAGGAGGCACTCAATAAAGTAACAGGTGCAGGGGAAGAGGAGGTATATATGATAGTGGTAGTGGGGGTATCCATGATGGAATGCGTTGTCCACTGGCGACTGGAGTCGCCGAAATGGGGAAAGAACTGAAACGGCGGCGGCAGCGGCAGTTCCAAAAGCGTCGATTGCACCCTGAAAGTAGCCCAGGCGGCGTAATCCTCCTATTCGGGGTCCAACCCTCGAGATGCCGAGACTGGCAGCAGCGGCGCTTATATTATCTTCTTGAAGAGCCGTTTCCTACCGTAGAACTATTGGCTGACGTGTCGCTGACGTCGAGTCACAGCCTTCTCGTACTTCATTTTCGTGCCGTCCCCTATTGTTGCTCTGTCTGGTGTACCGTGACGTCTGCACGTTGAAAGAGCTTCTTGTACAGCATGTGATTTCTGCTTTGGAAGAGCGCAACTGTGTGGAAACAAGGTGTTGCCGTATCTTGTATGGAAACAATCATGTCGCTCGTCTACTGAAAGGTCTACTTAATACAACCTTTCACAGATGTGTTATATCTAGAAATTTTTAATATGCATGGCTGCAAGATCACCTGATTGGAAACGATGTGACTTTCATATCTAAAAGAACGCGTTTATCAGGAGCGCATACGGTCTCCACCTGATCTAAAGGCCAGTAAACATGGACATTTTCGAGCAACTGTTGACGATATCTCATCGATGTATCATGATATAACATTGAACACATTTTGTACTTGGCGGTTATTAATAAAATTAGCATTCTGTATTTCTCGCTTAGTTGACCTTTTCTGCCCTTGTATATGTATTTTCCATGTATAACGGATTAGGAACGAGACGTTTCAGTGCTGCATTTGAATCCGGTTTGAAAAATTTTAATTAATTTTTTTACAGCGTAAATTGATTCTGTATTAACGCACCAGGACATGTAACATGTTAGTGCGTAAAGTCAGCACCGGCACGCCAGTCCGGATCAATAAAGGAGAGATGAATGTGAGAAGACGTCAGCCAATCGCATGATTGCCGACACCTCTCGAGGATGACAACACGACAGTAGCGGCCCCTTTGCGAGGAGGCCCAGTTGAATGACTATTATAAGGAAGTGTCGCAAGCAAAATAAGCAACGTTATTCAGTGTAAATTATTTTAACTCGCTGCTATACAAGTGCATGTCGTCCTTTAATGTATTACAAAAGGGAAAGATTACAATACTTAACTTTGCCTCGTCTTGAAGCTAACTCATCAATACGATTTGTTTGAATGTTGTCTAGCACTCAGAGAAAGAAAGTTTCCTAGACAATTCATATTTGACGACTAGGCTGGATTTGAAATAGATAACTTTCGTTGCTGTACAAGGTGCGCAGGCATAATAGGCAACAAACCGGCTAAGAGCTACCCCCGTATGAAAATTTAAAGAAACAGAGTTGTTCTAAATTGCAGTAGGCCTTCGTTTGGCTGGGCTGGATATTAGCGGGACACGAACAGGGCGTTAAGTGAGTGCACTCTATTTAAGCCGCCCTGTTCACGTGTAAGATGTGTGAACTTGTGTGCTTATCCGTGGCGTTTATTCTGTCAGCACATGACATCGGTTTCGTCCTATACATTCCTTCAGCCGATCACGGGAACGGATTAGGTCACGTGTGGTCCTGGGGCGAGGTGAGGAGCAGGGCGGAGAAAGTTCTGTCGGTCTGTTCTTCAGTCACTTCTCGGGTGATACAGAACTACCTCCCGCTCCTCTTGCGGCCATGAGGCTCCTATCTCTATCACAGGCTCCATTTCTGTATTCCGTAGAGAGAGGCAATAAATCCTACCAAGATTCAGATTCAGTAAAGAGCTCTGGTATTTCCGTTTTCACATCGTGCAACCATGTCCTAACGTGCATTCTATCGGCCAAACCTTTATGCATTTGCGCAATTCCATACGATAATGACAGCCCATATAGCCGGCCGAACGGTTCTAGGCGCTACAGTCTAGAAACGGGTGACCGCTACGGTCACAGGTTCTAATCCTACCTCGGGCATGGGGGTGTGTGATGACCTCAGAAGTTAATTACAGTGCAACTACTAAGGACATCAGTCCCCTAGAGCCTAGAACTACTTAAACCTAACCTAACAGATGTCCCATAGTGCTCAGAGCCATTTGAACAGCCCTTATTGGACTTCTGACCCCCCACTATTACAGTTAAATACTGGATGAATGACATCCGGGTAACTGCGCAGTCTCAAGACGCACACTTATGTTTCACGTATGATGGAAGTCGCTAAGGGCTCACATTCTGAAAAACTAATTTTAGCCTTTTTTATATTTCTCGATTACATGATTGACGTTAGCTCTACAGCAATTATTCAGCACATTAATCAGACGTTGAAAGCTGTTTTATACGTGGGAGTTCAGATTCTTTATAGAATCGGTGGTTTACTGGCCGTATTCTGTCGTCGGATCTAATATAAGTCGTCGCCTA
The DNA here is from genome assembly GCF_023897955.1 of Schistocerca gregaria. Taxonomy (NCBI): domain Eukaryota; kingdom Metazoa; phylum Arthropoda; class Insecta; order Orthoptera; family Acrididae; genus Schistocerca; species Schistocerca gregaria. Next base: position 112,608,260 of record NC_064924.1, on the reverse strand, counting down.
CTATGCTATCCAAGCCTACGATTTCTACGTTCTTTGACGAGGCGTGAACGTCCGGTATCATGTCACATATTCCACTCGC